>NC_073692.1:343298418-343973418 GCF_029784155.1 Uranotaenia lowii
AAATGCGTTTTCTGGCCTTTAGAAGCGTTTTTCGGGCATTCTGAGCTTAATTTGGGATCACAACTTTAAAATACGTTTTCTGGCCTTTAGAAGCGTTTTTCGGGCATTCTGAGCTTAATTTGGGATCACAACTTTAAAATGCGTTTTCTAGCCTTTAGAAGCGTTTTTCGGGCATTCTGAGCTGAATTTGGGATCACAACTTTAAAATGCGTTTTCTGGACTTCAGAAGCGTTTTTCGGCCATTCTGAGCTTAATTTGGGATCGCAACTTTAAAATGCGTTTTCTGGCCTTTAGAAGCGTTTTTCGGGCATTCTGAGCTTAATTTGGGATCACAACTTTAAAATGCGATTTCTGGCCTCTAGAAGCGTTTTTCGGGCATTCTGAGCTTAATTTGGGATCACAACTTTAAAATGCGTTTTCTGGCCTTTAGAAGCGTTTTTCGGCCATTCTGAGCTTAATTTGGGATCACAACTTTAAAATGCGTTTTCTGGCCTTTAGAAGCGTTTTTCGGGCATTCTGAGCTTAAATTGGGATCACAACTTTAAAATGCGTTTTCTGGCCTTTAGAAGCGTTTTTCGGGCATTCTAAGCTTAATTTGGGATCACAACTTTAAAATGCCTTTTCTGGCCTTTAGAAGCGTTTTTCGGCCATTCTGAGCTTAATTTGGGATCACAACTTTAAAATGCGTTTTCTGGCCTTTAGAAGCGTTTTTCGGGCATTCTGAGCTGAATTTGGGATCACAACTTTAAAATGCGTTTTCTGGACTTCAGAAGCGTTTTTCGGCCATTCTGAGCTTAATTTGGGATCGCAACTTTAAAATGCGTTTTCTGGCCTTTAGAAGCGTTTTTCGGGCATTCTGAGCTTAATTTGGGATCACAACTTTAAAATGCGTTTTCTGGCCTTTAGAAGCGTTTTTCGGGCATTCTGAGCTTAATTTGGGATCACAACTTTAAAATACGTTTTCTGGCCTTTAGAAGCGTTTTTCGGGCATTCTGAGCTTAATTTGGGATCACAACTTTAAAATGCGTTTTCTAGCCTTTAGAAGCGTTTTTCGGGCATTCTGAGCTGAATTTGGGATCACAACTTTAAAATGCGTTTTCTAGCCTTTAGAAGCGTTTTTCGGGCATTCTGAGCTGAATTTGGGATCGCAACTTTAAAATGCGTTTTCTGGCCTTTAGAAGCGTTTTTCGGGCATTCTGAGCTTAATTTGGGATCACAACTTTAAAATGCGATTTCTGGCCTTTAGAAGCGTTTTTCGGCCATTCTGAGCTTAATTTGGGATCACAACTTTAAAATGCGTTTTCTGGCCTTTAGAAGCGTTTTTCGGCCATTCTGAGCTTAATTTGGGATCACAACTTTAAAATGCGTTTTCTGGCCTTTAGAAGCGTTTTTCGGGCATTCTGAGCTTAAATTGGGATCACAACTTTAAAATGCGTTTTCTGGCCTTTAGAAGCGTTTTTCGGGCATTCTGAGCTTAATTTGGGATCACAACTTTAAAATGCGTTTTCTGGCCTTTAGAAGCGTTTTTCGGGCATTCTGAGCTTAATTTGGGATCACAACTTTAAAATGCGTTTTCTGGCCTTTAGAAGCGTTTTTCGGGCATCCTGAGCTTAATTTGGGATCACAACTTTAAAATGCGTTTTCTGGCCTTTAGAAGCGTTTTTCGGCCATTCTGAGCTTAATTTGGGATCACAACTTTAAAATGCGTTTTCTGGCCTTTAGAAGCGTTTTTCGGGCATTCTGAGCTTAAATTGGGATCACAACTTTAAAATGCGTTTTCTGGCCTTTAGAAGCGTTTTTCGGGCATTCTGAGCTGAATTTGGGATCACAACTTTAAAATGCGTTTTCTGGCCTTTAGAAGCGTTTTTCGGGCATTCTGAGCTTAATTTGGGATCACAACTTTAAAATGCGTTTTCTAGCCTTAAGAAGCGTTTTTCGGGCATTCTGAGCTGAATTTGGGATCACAACTTTAAAATGCGTTTTCTGGACTTCAAAGCGTTTTTCGGCCATTCTGAGCTTAATTTGGGATCGCAACTTTAAAATGCGTTTTCTGGCCTTTAGAAGCGTTTTTCGGGCATTCTGAGCTTAATTTGGGATCACAACTTTAAAATGCGTTTTCTGGCCTTTAGAAGCGTTTTTCGGGCATTCTGAGCTGAATTTGGGATCACAACTTTAAAATGCGTTTTCTGGCCTTTAGAAGCGTTTTTCGGGCATTCTGAGCTTAATTTGGGATCACAACTTTAAAATGCGTTTTCTAGCCTTAAGAAGCGTTTTTCGGGCATTCTGAGCTGAATTTGGGATCACAACTTTAAAATGCGTTTTCTGGACTTCAGAAGCGTTTTTCGGCCATTCTGAGCTTAATTTGGGATCGCAACTTTAAAATGCGTTTTCTGGCCTTTAGAAGCGTTTTTCGGGCATTCTGAGCTTAATTTGGGATCACAACTTTAAAATGCGTTTTCTGGCCTTTAGAAGCGTTTTTCGGGCATTCTGAGCTTAATTTGGGATCACAACTTTAAAATGCGTTTTCTGGACTTCAGAAGCGTTTTTCGGCCATTCTGAGCTTAATTTGGGATCGCAACTTTAAAATGCGTTTTCTGGCCTTTAGAAGCGTTTTTCGGGCATTCTGAGCTTAATTTGGGATCACAACTTTAAAATGCGTTTTCTAGCCTTAAGAAGCGTTTTTCGGGCATTCTGAGCTGAATTTGGGATCACAACTTTAAAATGCGTTTTCTAGCCTTAAGAAGCGTTTTTCGGGCATTCTGAGCTTAATTTGGGATCGCAACTTTAAAATGCGTTTTCTGGCCTTTAGAAGCGTTTTTCGGGCATTCTGAGCTTAAATTGGGATCACAACTTTAAAATGCGTTTTCTGGCCTTTAGAAGCGTTTTTCGGGCATTCTGAGCTTAATTTGGGATCACAACTTTAAAATGCGTTTTCTGGCCTTTAGAAGCGTTTTTCGGGCATTCTGAGCTTAATTTGGGATCACAACTTTAAAATGCGTTTTCTGGCCTTTAGAAGCGTTTTTCGGGCATTCTGAGCTGAATTTGGGATCACAACTTTAAAATGCGTTTTCTGGACTTCAGAAGCGTTTTTCGGCCATTCTGAGCTTAATTTGGGATCACAACTTTAAAATGCGTTTTCTGGCCTTTTGAAGCGTTTTTCGGGCATTCTGAGCTTAAATTGGGATCACAACTTTAAAATGCGTTTTCTGGCCTTTAGAAGCGTTTTTCGGGCATTCTGAGCTTAATTTGGGATCACAACTTTAAAATGCGTTTTCTGGCCTTTAGAAGCGTTTTTCGGGCATTCTGAGCTGAATTTGGGATCACAACTTTAAAATGCGTTTTCTGGACTTCAGAAGCGTTTTTCGGCCATTCTGAGCTTAATTTGGGATCGCAACTTTAAAATGCGTTTTCTGGCCTTTAGAAGCGTTTTTCGGCCATTCTGAGCTTAATTTGGGATCACAACTTTAAAATGCGTTTTCTGGCCTTTAGAAGCGTTTTTCGGGCATTCTGAGCTTAATTTGGGATCACAACTTTAAAATGCGTTTTCTGGCCTTTAGAAGCGTTTTTCGGGCATTCTGAGCTTAATTTGGGATCACAACTTTAAAATGCGTTTTCTGGCCTTTAGAAGCGTTTTTCGGGCATTCTGAGCTGAATTTGGGATCACAACTTTAAAATGCGTTTTCTGGCCTTTAGAAGCGTTTTTCGGGCATTCTGAGCTGAATTTGGGATCACAACTTTAAAATGCGTTTTCTGGACTTCAGAAGCGTTTTTCGGGCATTCTGAGCTTAAATTGGGATCACAACTTTAAAATGCGTTTTCTGGCCTTTAGAAGCGTTTTTCGGGCATTCTGAGCTTAATTTGGGATCACAACTTTAAAATGCGTTTTCTGGCCTTTAGAAGCGTTTTTCGGGCATTCTGAGCTTAATTTGGGATCACAACTTTAAAATGCGTTTTCTGGCCTTTAGAAGCGTTTTTCGGGCATTCTGAGCTTAATTTGGGATCACAACTTTAAAATGCGTTTTCTGGCCTTTAGAAGCGTTTCTCGGCCATTCTGAGCTTAATTTGGGATCACAACTTTAAAAATGCGTTTTCTGGCCTTTAGAAGCGTTTCTCGGCCATTCTGAGCTTAATTTGGGATCACAATTTTAAAGTACGTTTTCTGGCCTTTAGAAGCGTTTTTCGGCCATTCTGAGCTTAATTTGGGATCACAACTTAAAAATGCCTTTTCTGGCCTTTAGAAGCGTTTCTCGGCCATTCTGAGCTTAATTTGGGATCACAACTTTAAAATGCGTTTTCTGGCCTTTAGAAGCGTTTCTCGGCCATTCTGAGCTTAATTTGGGATCACAACTTTAAAATGCGTTTTCTGGCTTTTAGAAGCGTTTCTCGGCCATTCTGAGCTTAATTTGGGATCACAACTTAAAAATGCGTTTTCTGGCCTTTAGAAGCGTTTCTCGGCCATTCTGAGCTCAATTTGGGATCACAACTTAAAAATGCGTTTTCTGGCCTTTAGAAGCGTTTTTCGGCCATTCTGAGCTTAATTTGGGATCACAACTTTAAAAATGCCTTTTCTGGCCTTTAGAAGCGTTTTTCGGCCATTCTGAGCTTAATTTGGGATCACAACTTTAAAATGCGTTTTCTGGCCTTTAGAAGCGTTTCTCGGCCATTCTGAGCTTAATTTGGGATCACAACTTTAAAATGCGTTTTCTGGCCTTTAGAAGCGTTTCTCGGCCATTCTGAGCTTAATTTGGGATCACAATTTTAAAGTGCGTTTTCTGGCCTTTAGAAGCGTTTTTCGGCCATTCTGAGCTTAATTTGGGATCACAACTTAAAAATGCGTTTTCTGGCCTTTAGAAGCGTTTTTCGGCCATTCTGAGCTTAATTTGGGATCACAACTTTAAAATGCGTTTTCTGGCCTTTAGAAGCGTTTCTCGGCCATTCTGAGCTTAATTTGGGATCACAACTTAAAAATGCCTTTTCTGGCCTTTAGAAGCGTTTTTCGGCCATTCTGAGCTTAATTTGGGATCACAACTTTAAAATGCGTTTTCTGGCCTTTAGAAGCGTTTCTCGGCCATTCTGAGCTTAATTTGGGATCACAACTTTAAAAATGCCTTTTCTGGCCTTTAGAAGCGTTTTTCGGCCATTCTGAGCTTAATTTGGGATCACAACTTTAAAATGCGTTTTCTGGCCTCTAGAAGCGTTTCTCGGCCATTCTGAGCTTAATTTGGGACCACAACTTTAAAATTCGTTTTCTGGCCTTTAGAAGCGTTTTTTGGCCATTCTGAGCTTAATTTGGGATCACAACTTTAAAATGCCTTTTCTGGCCTTTAGAAGCGTTTTTCGGCCATTCTGAGCTCAATTTGGGATCACAACTTTAAAATGCGTTTTCTGGCCTTTAGAAGCGTTTCTCGGCCATTCTGAGCTTAATTTGGGATCACAACTTTAAAATGCGTTTTCTGGCCTTTAGAAGCGTTTCTCGGCCATTCTGAGCTTAATTTGGGATCACAACTTTAAAAATGCCTTTTCTGGCCTTTAGAAGCGTTTCTCGGCCATTCTGAGCTTAATTTGGGATCACAACTTTAAAATGCCTTTTCTGGCCTTTAGAAGCGTTTTTCGGGCATTCTGAGCTTAATTTGGGATCACAACTTTAAAAATGCCTTTTCTGGCCTTTAGAAGCGTTTTTCGGCCATTCTGAGCTTAATTTGGGATCACAACTTTAAAATGCGTTTTCTGGCCTTTAGAAGCGTTTCTCGGCCATTCTGAGCTTAATTTGGGATCACAATTTTAAAGTGCGTTTTCTGGCCTTTAGAAGCGTTTTTCGGCCATTCTGAGCTTAATTTGGGATCACAACTTAAAAATGCCTTTTCTGGCCTTTAGAAGCGTTTTTCGGCCATTCTGAGCTTAATTTGGGATCACAACTTTAAAATGCGTTTTCTGGCCTTTAGAAGCGTTTTTCGGCCATTCTGAGCTTAATTTAGGATCGCAACTTTAAAATTCGTTTTCTGGCCTTTAGAAGCGTTTTTCGGCCATTCTGAGCTTAATTTAGGATCGCAACTTTAAAATTCGTTTTCTGGCCTTTAGAAGCGTTTCTCGGCCATTCTGAGCTTAATTTGGGATCACAACTTAAAAATGCCTTTTCTGGCCTTTAGAAGCGTTTTTCGGCCATTCTGAGCTTAATATGGGATCACAACTTTAAAATGCGTTTTCTGGCCTTTAGAAGCGTTTCTCGGCCATTCTGAGCTCAATTTGGGATCACAACTTTAAAATGCGTTTTCTGTCCTTTAGAAGCGTTTTTCGGCCATTCTGAGCTTAATTTGGGATCACAACTTTAAAAATGCCTTTTCTGGCCTTTAGAAGCGTTTTTCGGCCATTCTGAGCTTAATTTGGGATCACAACTTTAAAATGCGTTTTCTGGCCTTTAGAAGCGTTTCTCGGCCATTCTGAGCTTAATTTGGGATCACAACTTTAAAATGCGTTTTCTGGCCTTTAGAAGCGTTTCTCGGCCATTCTGAGCTTAATTTGGGATCACAATTTTAAAGTGCGTTTTCTGGCCTTTAGAAGCGTTTTTCGGCCATTCTGAGCTTAATTTGGGATCACAACTTAAAAATGCGTTTTCTGGCCTTTAGAAGCGTTTTTCGGCCATTCTGAGCTTAATTTGGGATCACAACTTTAAAATGCGTTTTCTGGCCTTTAGAAGCGTTTCTCGGCCATTCTGAGCTTAATTTGGGATCACAACTTTAAAATGCGTTTTCTGGCCTTTAGAAGCGTTTCTCGGCCATTCTGAGCTTAATTTGGGATCACAACTTTAAAAATGCCTTTTCTGGCCTTTAGAAGCGTTTTTCGGCCATTCTGAGCTTAATTTGGGATCACAACTTTAAAATGCGTTTTCTGGCCTCTAGAAGCGTTTCTCGGCCATTCTGAGCTTAATTTGGGACCACAACTTTAAAATTCGTTTTCTGGCCTTTAGAAGCGTTTTTTGGCCATTCTGAGCTTAATTTGGGAACACAATTTTAAAATGCCTTTTCTGGCCTTTAGAAGCGTTTTTCGGCCATTCTGAGCTCAATTTGGGATCACAACTTTAAAATGCGTTTTCTGGCCTTTAGAAGCGTTTCTCGGCCATTCTGAGCTTAATTTGGGATCACAACTTTAAAATGCGTTTTCTGGCCTTTAGAAGCGTTTCTCGGCCATTCTGAGCTTAATTTGGGATCACAACTTTAAAAATGCCTTTTCTGGCCTTTAGAAGCGTTTCTCGGCCATTCTGAGCTTAATTTGGGATCACAACTTTAAAATGCCTTTTCTGGCCTTTAGAAGCGTTTTTCGGGCATTCTGAGCTTAATTTGGGATCACAACTTTAAAAATGCCTTTTCTGGCCTTTAGAAGCGTTTTTCGGCCATTCTGAGCTTAATTTGGGATCACAACTTTAAAATGCGTTTTCTGGCCTTTAGAAGCGTTTCTCGGCCATTCTGAGCTTAATTTGGGATCACAATTTTAAAGTGCGTTTTCTGGCCTTTAGAAGCGTTTTTCGGCCATTCTGAGCTTAATTTGGGATCACAACTTTAAAATGCCTTTTCTGGCCTTTAGAAGCGTTTCTCGGCCATTCTGAGCTTAATTTGGGATCACAACTTTAAAATGCGTTTTCTGGCCTTTAGAAGCGTTTTTCGGCCATTCTGAGCTTAATTTGGGATCACAACTTTAAAATGCCTTTTCTGGCCTTTAGAAGCGTTTTTCGGCCATTCTGAGCTTAATTTGGGATCACAACTTTAAAATGCGTTTTCTGGCCTTTAGAAGCGTTTCTCGGCCATTCTGAGCTTAATTTGGGATCACAACTTAAAAATGCCTTTTCTGGCCTTTAGAAGCGTTTTTCGGCCATTCTGAGCTTAATTTGGGATCACAACTTTAAAAATGCCTTTTCTGGCCTTTAGAAGCGTTTTTCGGCCATTCTGAGCTTAATTTGGGATCACAACTTTAAAAAGCGTTTTCTGGCCTTTAGAAGCGTTTCTCGGCCATTCTGAGCTTAATTTGGGATCACAATTTTAAAGTGCGTTTTCTGGCCTTTAGAAGCGTTTTTCGGCCATTCTGAGCTTAATTTGGGATCACAACTTAAAAATGCCTTTTCTGGCCTTTAGAAGCGTTTCTCGGCCATTCTGAGCTTAATTTGGGATCACAACTTAAAAATGCCTTTTCTGGCCTTTAGAACACCCAAAATTCAGCCTCTGTGCCAATGGCGTGTAGTCAATTACATAGCATCATTGGTACAAGAAGATAACGCGATCGGTGCTGATTCAATTTGCTCCCACCGGCATTAATCTCACAAGTTAACCGAATTGCGTATGTCTGAAAGAAACAAAATAAAAACGCTTTCACGTCCCTCCCTATCGCATCACAAGACGAAGAAGGATGGAAATAAATACCGGCCAACACCAGGCAGCCAGCCAACCGAGCACTGTGCGTGTGAATGTAGCAATAGCAACAACAAAAACATCCTTCTAATTCAATCCCTTCAATCCACCGCCAAACTACCACGGCCAAGCTGTGCGTGTGTATGCAGTAAAAGCAACAAAAAAAACATTGCTCCAATTCAATCTACCGGCAAACAACCACGGCTAAGCTGTGCGTGTGTATGTAGCAAAAGCAACAACAAAATTCACCGGCAAACAACCAACGGCCAAGCTGCCCGGCTTTAGCAGCTGTGTATATGTAGCGTGTGTATGTAATAGCAGGCAGTAAGCAAAGCACAGTTCTCATTCAATGGGTTTCCCGTTTCCTTCACTCCCGTTCCCTTTCCCGTTTCCATCTTAAGACAAATGAATACCTTGAAAGGAGGCCAAACGCCGGGAAGCCACTGTCGTGCGTTTCTTTTGTGATTGATCGGTGACAGAATGCCTATGACAAATATCCCTCTTCCTGCATGAAGCTCAAATAGTACACTGGTTAAGATGTCGGTCTGGCAAGACCATATGGTTGGTGATTTGAGTTTGATTCTCCCTACGGGCGCTGTGGTTTATATTTTTGTTTTCTTGTTTCTGGGATGAATTATCCAATAGGAACGAAATCCCATAAAATGTTTTTCTTGTTTCGCTTGAATGTAGTGGTCATGCATCATTTTAGTTGGGAGCCGAGTCCTTATGCCAGTTACGGTTTTTCAAACATACCGTCTTCGGCACAGTGCACATTTCAGGGCATTATCGGCACAGAGATTTGCTAAATAGGCATTGGATTTTTGCAACCTCTTCTATGGGTGAAGCGTTTTTCGGTCATTCTGAGCTTAATTTGGGATCACAACTTTAAAATGCGTTTTCTGGCCTTTAGAAGCGTTTTTCGGCCATTCTGAGCTTAATTTGGGATCACAACTTTAAAATGCATTTTCTGGCCTTTAGAAGCGTTTTTCGGCCATTCTGAGCTTAATTTGGGATCACAACTTTAAAATGCGTTTTCTGGCCTTTAGAAGCGTTTTTCGGGCATTCTGAGCTTAATTTGGGATCACAACTTTAAAATTCGTTTTCTGGCCTTTAGAAGCGTTTTTCGGCCATTCTGAGCTTAATTTGGGAACACAATTTTAAAATGCCTTTTCTGGCCTTTAGAAGCGTTTTTCGGCCATTCTGAGCTCAATTTGGGATCACAACTTTAAAATGCGTTTTCTGGCCTTAAGAAGCGTTTTTCGGCCATTCTGAGCTTAATTTGGGATCACAACTTAAAAATGCCTTTTCTGGCCTTTAGAAGCGTTTTTCGGCCATTCTGAGCTTAATTTGAGATCACAACTTAAAATGCCTTTTCTGGCCTTTAGAAGCGTTTCTCGGCCATTCTGAGCATAATTTGGGATCACAACTTTGAATTGCGTTTTCTGGCCTTTAGAAGCGTTTTTCGGCCATTCTGAGCTTAATTTGGGATCACAACTTTAAAATGCCTTATCTGGCCTTTAGAAGCGTTTTTCGGCCATTCTGAGCTTAATTTGGGATCACAACTTTAAAAATGCCTTTTCTGGCCTTTAGAAGCGTTTTTCGGCCATTCTGAGCTTAATTTGGGATCACAACTTTAAAATGCCTTTTCTGGCCTTTAGAAGCGTTTTTCGGCCATTCTGAGCTTAATTTGGGATCACAACTTAAAAATGCCTTTTCTGGCCTTTAGAAGCGTTTTTCGGCCATTCTGAGCTTAATTTGGGATCACAACTTTAAAATGCGTTTTCTGGCCTTTAGAAGCGTTTTTCGGCCATTCTGAGCTTAATTTGGGATCACAACTTAAAAATGCCTTTTCTGGCCTTTAGAAGCGTTTTTCGGCCATTCTGAGTTTAATTTGGGATCACAACTTTAAATGCCTTTTCTGGCCTTTAGAAGCGTTTTTCGGCCATTCTGAGCTTAATTTGGGATCACAACTTTAAAATGCGTTTTCTGGCCTTTAGAAGCGTTTTTCGGCCATTCTGAGCTTAATTTGGGATCACAACTTAAAAATGCCTTTTCTGGCCTTTAGAAGCGTTTTTCGGCCATTCTGAGCTTAATTTGGGATCACAACTTAAAAATGCCTTTTCTGGCCTTTAGAAGCGTTTTTCGGGCATTCTGAGCTTAATTTGGGATCACAACTTTAAAATGCCTTTTCTGGCCTTTAGAAGCGTTTTTCGGCCATTCTGAGCTTAATTTGGGATCACAACTTTAAAATGCCTTTTCTGGCCTTTAGAAGCGTTTTTCGGCCATTCTGAGCTTAATTTGGGATCACAACTTTAAAATGCCTTTTCTGGCCTTTAGAAGCGTTTTTCGGCCATTCTGAGCTTAATTTGGGATCACAACTTTAAAATGCGTTTTCTGGCCTTTAGAAGCGTTTTTCGGCCATTCTGAGCTTAATTTGGGATCACAACTTTAAAATGCGTTTTCTGGCCATTAGAAGCGTTTTTCGGCCATTCTGAGCTTAATTTGGGATCACAACTTAAAAATGGCTTTTCTGGCCTTTAGAAGCGTTTTTCGGGCATTCTGAGCTTAATTTGGGATCACAACTTTAAATGCGTTTTCTGGCCTTTAGAAGCGTTTTTCGGCCATTCTGAGCTTAATTTAGGATCACAACTTTAAAATGCGTTTTCTGGCCTTTAGAAGCGTTTTTCGGCCATTCTGAGCTTAATTTAGGATCACAACTTAAAAATGCCTTTTCTGGCCTTTAGAAGCGTTTTTCGGCCATTCTGAGCTTAATTTGGGATCACAACTTAAAAATGCCTTTTCTGGCCTTTAGAAGCGTTTTTCGGCCATTCTGAGCTTAATTTGGGATCACAACTTTAAAATGCGTTTTCTGGCCTTAAGAAGCGTTTTTCGGGCATTCTGAGCTTAATTTGGGATCACAACTTAAAAATGGCTTTTCCGGCCTTTAGAAGCGTTTTTCGGGCATTCTGAGCTTAATTTGGGATCACAACTTAAAAATGCCTTTTCTGGCCTTTTGAAGCGTTTTTCGGCCATTCTGAGCTTAATTTGGGATCACAACTTTAAAATGCCTTTTCTGGCCTTTAGAAGCGTTTTTCGGGCATTCTGAGCTTAATTTGGGATCACAAGTTTAAAATGCGTTTTCTGGCCTTTAGAAGCGTTTTTCGGCCATTCTGAGCTTAATTTGGGATCACAACTTTAAAATGCGTTTTCTGGCCATTAGAAGCGTTTTTCGGCCATTCTGAGCTTAATTTGGGATCACAACTTTAAAATGCGTTTTCTGGCCATTAGAAGCGTTTTTCGGCCATTCTGAGCTTAATTTGGGATCACAACTTAAAAATGGCTTTTCTGGCCTTTAGAAGCGTTTTTCGGGCATTCTGAGCTTAATTTGGGATCACAACTTTAAAATGCCTTTTCTGGCCTTTAGAAGCGTTTTTCGGCCATTCTGAGCTAAATTTGGGATCACAACTTTAAAATGCGTTTTCTGGCCTTTAGAAGCGTTTTTCGGCCATTCTGAGCTTAATTTGGGATCACAACTTTAAAATGCCTTTTCTGGCCTTTAGAAGCGTTTTTCGGCCATTCTGAGCTTAATTTGGGATCACAATTTAAAAATGCGTTTTCTGGCCTTTAGAAGCGTTTTTCGGCCATTCTGAGCTTAATTTTGGATCACAACTTTAAAATGCCTTTTCTGGCCTTTAGAAGCGTTTCTCGGCCATTCTGAGCTTGATTTGGGATCACAACTTTAAAAAGCGTTTTCTGGCCTTTAGAAGCGTTTTTCGGCCATTCTGAGCTTAATTTGGGATCACAACTTAAAAATGCCTTTTCTGGCCTTTAGAAGCGTTTTTCGGCCATTCTGAGCTTAATTTGGGATCACAACTTTAAAATGCCTTTTCTGGCCTTTAGAAGCGTTTTTCGGCCATTCTGAGCTTAATTTGGGATCACAACTTAAAAATGCCTTTTCTGGCCTTTAGAAGCGTTTTTCGGCCATTCTGAGCTTAATTTGGGATCACAACTTTAAAATGCGTTTTCTGGCCTTTAGAAGCGTTTTTCGGGCATTCTGAGCTTAATTTGGGATCACAACTTTAAAATGCGTTTTCTGGCCTTTAGAAGCGTTTTTCGGGCATTCTGAGCTTAATTTGGGATCACAACTTTAAAATGCGTTTTCTGGCCTTTAGAAGCGTTTTTCGGCCATTCTGAGCTTAATTTGGGATCACAACTTTAAAATGCCTTTTCTGGCCTTTAGAAGCGTTTTTCGGCCATTCTGAGCTTAATTTGGGATCACAACTTAAAAATGCCTTTTCTGGCCTTTAGAAGCGTTTTTCGGCCATTCTGAGCTTAATTTGGGATCACAACTTTAAAATGCGTTTTCTGGCCTTTAGAAGCGTTTTTCGGCCATTCTGAGCTTAATTTGGGATCAGAACTTTAAAATGCGTTTTCTGGCCTTTAGAAGCGTTTTTCGGGCATTCTGAGCTTAATTTGGGATCACAACTTTAAAATGCGTTTTCTGGCCTTTAGAAGCGTTTTTCGGGCATTCTGAGCTTAATTTGGGATCACAACTTTAAAATGCGTTTTCTGGCCTTTAGAAGCGTTTTTCGGGCATTCTGAGCTTAATTTGGGATCACAACTTTAAAATGCGTATTCTGGCCTTTAGAAGCGTTTTTCGGGCATTCTGAGCTTAATTTGGGATCACAACTTTAAAATGCGTTTTCTGGCCTTTAGAAGCGTTTTTCGGGCATTCTGAGCTTAATTTGGGAACACAATTTTAAAATGCCTTTTCTGGCCTTTAGAAGCGTTTTTCGGCCATTCTGAGCTCAATTTGGGATCACAACTTTAAAATGCGTTTTCTGGCCTTTAGAAGCGTTTCTCGGCCATTCTGAGCTTAATTTGGGATCACAACTTTAAAATGCGTTTTCTGGCCTTTAGAAGCGTTTCTCGGCCATTCTGAGCTTAATTTGGGATCACAACTTAAAAATGCCTTTTCTGGCCTTTAGAAGTGTTTTTCGGCCATTCTGAGCTTAATTTGGGATCACAACTTTAAAAATGCGTTTTCTGGCCTTTAGAAGCGTTTCTCGGCCATTCTGAGCTTAATTTGGGATCACAATTTTAAAGTACGTTTTCTGGCCTTTAGAAGCGTTTTTCGGCCATTCTGAGCTTAATTTGGGATCACAACTTAAAAATGCCTTTTCTGGCCTTTAGAAGCGTTTCTCGGCCATTCTGAGCTTAATTTGGGATCACAACTTTAAAATGCGTTTTCTGGCCTTTAAAAGCGTTTTTCGGGCATTCTGAGCTTAATTTAGGATCGCAACTTTAAAATTCGTTTTCTAGGCCTTTAGAAGCGTTTTTCGGCCATTCTGAGCTTAATTTGGGAACACAATTTTAAAATGACTTTTCTGGCCTTTAGAAGCGTTTTTCGGCCATTCTGAGCTCAATTTGGGATCACAACTTTAAAATGCGTTTTCTGGCCTTTAGAAGTGTTTCTCGGCCATTCTGAGCTTAATTTGGGATCACGACTTTAAAATGCGTTTTCTGGCTTTTAGAAGCGTTTCTCGGCCATTCTGAGCTTAATTTGGGATCACAACTTAAAAATGCCTTTTCTGGCCTTTAGAAGCGTTTTTCGGCCATTCTGAGCTTAATTTGGGATCACAACTTTAAAATGCGTTTTCTGGCTTTTAGAAGCGTTTCTCGGCCATTCTGAGCTCAATTTGGGATCACAACTTTAAAATGCGTTTTCTGGCCTTTAGAAGCGTTTTTCGGCCATTCTGAGCTTAATTTGGGATCACAACTTTAAAAATGCCTTTTCTGGCCTTTAGAAGCGTTTTTCGGCCATTCTGAGCTTAATTTGGGATCACAACTTTAAAATGCGTTTTCTGGCCTTTAGAAGCGTTTCTCGGCCATTCTGAGCTTAATTTGGGATCACAACTTTAAAATGCGTTTTCTGGCCTTTAGAAGCGTTTCTCGGCCATTCTGAGCTTAATTTGGGATCACAATTTTAAAGTGCGTTTTCTGGCCTTTAGAAGCGTTTTTCGGCCATTCTGAGCTTAATTTGGGATCACAACTTAAAAATGCGTTTTCTGGCCTTTAGAAGCGTTTTTCGGCCATTCTGAGCTTAATTTGGGATCACAACTTTAAAATGCGTTTTCTGGCCTTTAGAAGCGTTTCTCGGCCATTCTGAGCTTAATTTGGGATCACAACTTTAAAAATGCCTTTTCTGGCCTTTAGAAGCGTTTTTCGGCCATTCTGAGCTTAATTTGGGATCACAACTTTAAAATGCGTTTTCTGGCCTCTAGAAGCGTTTCTCGGCCATTCTGAGCTTAATTTGGGACCACAACTTTAAAATTCGTTTTCTGGCCTTTAGAAGCGTTTTTTGGCCATTCTGAGCTTAATTTGGGAACACAATTTTAAAATGCCTTTTCTGGCCTTTAGAAGCGTTTTTCGGCCATTCTGAGCTCAATTTGGGATCACAACTTTAAAATGCGTTTTCTGGCCTTTAGAAGCGTTTCTCGGCCATTCTGAGCTTAATTTGGGATCACAACTTTAAAATGCGTTTTCTGGCCTTTAGAAGCGTTTCTCGGCCATTCTGAGCTTAATTTGGGATCACAACTTTAAAAATGCCTTTTCTGGCCTTTAGAAGCGTTTTTCGGCCATTCTGAGCTTAATTTGGGATCACAACTTTAAAATGCGTTTTCTGGCCTTTAGAAGCGTTTCTCGGCCATTCTGAGCTTAATTTGGGATCACAACTTAAAAATGCCTTTTCTGGTCTTTAGAAGCGTTTTTCGGCCATTCTGAGCTTAATTTGGGATCACAACTTTAAAAATGCCTTTTCTGGCCTTTAGAAGCGTTTCTCGGCCATTCTGAGCTTAATTTGGGATCACAACTTTAAAATGCCTTTTCTGGCCTTTAGAAGCGTTTTTCGGGCATTCTGAGCTTAATTTGGGATCACAACTTTAAAAATGCCTTTTCTGGCCTTTAGAAGCGTTTTTCGGCCATTCTGAGCTTAATTTGGGATCACAACTTTAAAATGCGTTTTCTGGCCTTTAGAAGCGTTTCTCGGCCATTCTGAGCTTAATTTGGGATCACAATTTTAAAATGCGTTTTCTGGCCTTTAGAAGCGTTTTTCGGCCATTCTGAGCTTAATTTGGGATCACAACTTAAAAATGCCTTTTCTGGCCTTTAGAAGCGTTTCTCGGCCATTCTGAGCTTAATTTGGGATCACAACTTTAAAATGCGTTTTCTGGCCTTTAGAAGCGTTTTTCGGCCATTCTGAGCTTAATTTGGGATCACAACTTTAAAAATGCCTTTTCTGGACTTTAGAAGCGTTTTTCGGCCATTCTGAGCTTAATTTGGGATCACAACTTTAAAATGCGTTTTCTGGCCTTTAGAAGCGTTTCTCGGCCATTCTGAGCTTAATTTGGGATCACAACTTAAAAATGCCTTTTCTGGCCTTTAGAAGCGTTTTTCGGCCATTCTGAGCTTAATTTGGGATCACAACTTTAAAAATGCCTTTTCTGGCCTTTAGAAGCGTTTTTCGGCCATTCTGAGCTTAATTTGGGATCACAACTTTAAAAAGCGTTTTCTGGCCTTTAGAAGCGTTTCTCGGCCATTCTGAGCTTAATTTGGGATCACAATTTTAAAGTGCGTTTTCTGGCCTTTAGAAGCGTTTTTCGGCCATTCTGAGCTTAATTTGGGATCACAACTTAAAAATGCCTTTTCTGGCCTTTAGAAGCGTTTCTCGGCCATTCTGAGCTTAATTTGGGATCACAACTTAAAATGCCTTTTCTGGCCTTTAGAAGCGTTTTTCGGTCATTCTGAGCTTAATTTGGGATCACAACTTTAAAATGCGTTTTCTGGCCTTTAGAAGCGTTTTTCGGCCATTCTGAGCTTAATTTGGGATCACAACTTTAAAATGCATTTTCTGGCCTTTAGAAGCGTTTTTCGGCCATTCTGAGCTTAATTTGGGATCACAACTTTAAAATGCGTTTTCTGGCCTTTAGAAGCGTTTTTCGGGCATTCTGAGCTTAATTTGGGATCACAACTTTAAAATTCGTTTTCTGGCCTTTAGAAGCGTTTTTCGGCCATTCTGAGCTTAATTTGGGAACACAATTTTAAAATGCCTTTTCTGGCCTTTAGAAGCGTTTTTCGGCCATTCTGAGCTCAATTTGGGATCACAACTTTAAAATGCGTTTTCTGGCCTTAAGAAGCGTTTTTCGGCCATTCTGAGCTTAATTTGGGATCACAACTTTAAAAATGCCTTTTCTGGCCTTTAGAAGCGTTTTTCGGCCATTCTGAGCTTAATTTGGGATCACAATTTTAAAATGCCTTTTCTGGCCTTTAGAAGCGTTTTTCGGTCATTCTGAGCTTAATTTGGGATCACAACTTTAAAATGCGTTTTCTGGCCTTTAGAAGCGTTTTTCGGCCATTCTGAGCTTAATTTGGGATCACAACTTAAAAATGCCTTTTCTGGCCTTTAGAAGCGTTTTTCGGCCATTCTGAGCTTAATTTGAGATCACAACTTAAAATGCCTTTTCTGGCCTTTAGAAGCGTTTCTCGGCCATTCTGAGCATAATTTGGGATCACAACTTTGAATTGCGTTTTCTGGCCTTTAGAAGCGTTTTTCGGCCATTCTGAGCTTAATTTGGGATCACAACTTTAAAATGCCTTATCTGGCCTTTAGAAGCGTTTTTCGGCCATTCTGAGCTTAATTTGGGATCACAACTTTAAAATGCGTTTTCTGGCCTCTAGAAGCGTTTCTCGGCCATTCTGAGCTTAATTTGGGACCACAACTTTAAAATTCGTTTTCTGGCCTTTAGAAGCGTTTTTTGGCCATTCTGAGCTTAATTTGGGAACACAATTTTAAAATGCCTTTTCTGGCCTTTAGAAGCGTTTTTCGGCCATTCTGAGCTCAATTTGGGATCACAACTTTAAAATGCGTTTTCTGGCCTTTAGAAGCGTTTCTCGGCCATTCTGAGCTTAATTTGGGATCACAACTTTAAAATGCGTTTTCTGGCCTTTAGAAGCGTTTCTCGGCCATTCTGAGCTTAATTTGGGATCACAACTTTAAAAATGCCTTTTCTGGCCTTTAGAAGCGTTTTTCGGCCATTCTGAGCTTAATTTGGGATCACAACTTTAAAATGCGTTTTCTGGCCTTTAGAAGCGTTTCTCGGCCATTCTGAGCTTAATTTGGGATCACAACTTAAAAATGCCTTTTCTGGTCTTTAGAAGCGTTTTTCGGCCATTCTGAGCTTAATTTGGGATCACAACTTTAAAAATGCCTTTTCTGGCCTTTAGAAGCGTTTCTCGGCCATTCTGAGCTTAATTTGGGATCACAACTTTAAAATGCCTTTTCTGGCCTTTAGAAGCGTTTTTCGGGCATTCTGAGCTTAATTTGGGATCACAACTTTAAAAATGCCTTTTCTGGCCTTTAGAAGCGTTTTTCGGCCATTCTGAGCTTAATTTGGGATCACAACTTTAAAATGCGTTTTCTGGCCTTTAGAAGCGTTTCTCGGCCATTCTGAGCTTAATTTGGGATCACAATTTTAAAATGCGTTTTCTGGCCTTTAGAAGCGTTTTTCGGCCATTCTGAGCTTAATTTGGGATCACAACTTAAAAATGCCTTTTCTGGCCTTTAGAAGCGTTTCTCGGCCATTCTGAGCTTAATTTGGGATCACAACTTTAAAATGCGTTTTCTGGCCTTTAGAAGCGTTTTTCGGCCATTCTGAGCTTAATTTGGGATCACAACTTTAAAAATGCCTTTTCTGGACTTTAGAAGCGTTTTTCGGCCATTCTGAGCTTAATTTGGGATCACAACTTTAAAATGCGTTTTCTGGCCTTTAGAAGCGTTTCTCGGCCATTCTGAGCTTAATTTGGGATCACAACTTAAAAATGCCTTTTCTGGCCTTTAGAAGCGTTTTTCGGCCATTCTGAGCTTAATTTGGGATCACAACTTTAAAAATGCCTTTTCTGGCCTTTAGAAGCGTTTTTCGGCCATTCTGAGCTTAATTTGGGATCACAACTTTAAAAAGCGTTTTCTGGCCTTTAGAAGCGTTTCTCGGCCATTCTGAGCTTAATTTGGGATCACAATTTTAAAGTGCGTTTTCTGGCCTTTAGAAGCGTTTTTCGGCCATTCTGAGCTTAATTTGGGATCACAACTTAAAAATGCCTTTTCTGGCCTTTAGAAGCGTTTCTCGGCCATTCTGAGCTTAATTTGGGATCACAACTTAAAATGCCTTTTCTGGCCTTTAGAAGCGTTTTTCGGTCATTCTGAGCTTAATTTGGGATCACAACTTTAAAATGCGTTTTCTGGCCTTTAGAAGCGTTTTTCGGCCATTCTGAGCTTAATTTGGGATCACAACTTTAAAATGCATTTTCTGGCCTTTAGAAGCGTTTTTCGGCCATTCTGAGCTTAATTTGGGATCACAACTTTAAAATGCGTTTTCTGGCCTTTAGAAGCGTTTTTCGGGCATTCTGAGCTTAATTTGGGATCACAACTTTAAAATTCGTTTTCTGGCCTTTAGAAGCGTTTTTCGGCCATTCTGAGCTTAATTTGGGAACACAATTTTAAAATGCCTTTTCTGGCCTTTAGAAGCGTTTTTCGGCCATTCTGAGCTCAATTTGGGATCACAACTTTAAAATGCGTTTTCTGGCCTTAAGAAGCGTTTTTCGGCCATTCTGAGCTTAATTTGGGATCACAACTTTAAAAATGCCTTTTCTGGCCTTTAGAAGCGTTTTTCGGCCATTCTGAGCTTAATTTGGGATCACAATTTTAAAATGCCTTTTCTGGCCTTTAGAAGCGTTTTTCGGTCATTCTGAGCTTAATTTGGGATCACAACTTTAAAATGCGTTTTCTGGCCTTTAGAAGCGTTTTTCGGCCATTCTGAGCTTAATTTGGGATCACAACTTAAAAATGCCTTTTCTGGCCTTTAGAAGCGTTTTTCGGCCATTCTGAGCTTAATTTGAGATCACAACTTAAAATGCCTTTTCTGGCCTTTAGAAGCGTTTCTCGGCCATTCTGAGCATAATTTGGGATCACAACTTTGAATTGCGTTTTCTGGCCTTTAGAAGCGTTTTTCGGCCATTCTGAGCTTAATTTGGGATCACAACTTTAAAATGCCTTATCTGGCCTTTAGAAGCGTTTTTCGGCCATTCTGAGCTTAATTTGGGATCACAACTTTAAAAATGCGTTTTCTGGCCTTTAGAAGCGTTTTTCGGCCATTCTGAGCTTAATTTGGGATCACAACTTAAAAATGCCTTTTCTGGCCTTTAGAAGCGTTTTTCGGGCATTCTGAGCTTAATTTGGGATCACAACTTTAAAATGCCTTTTCTGGCCTTTAGAAGCGTTTTTCGGCCATTCTGAGCTTAATTTGGGATCACAACTTTAAAATGCCTTTTCTGGCCTTTAGAAGCGTTTTTCGGCCATTCTGAGCTTAATTTGGGATCACAACTTTAAAATGCCTTTTCTGGCCTTTAGAAGCGTTTTTCGGCCATTCTGAGCTTAATTTGGGATCACAACTTTAAAATGCGTTTTCTGGCCTTTAGAAGCGTTTTTCGGGAATTCTGAGCTTAATTTGGGATCACAACTTTAAAATGCGTTTTCTGGCCATTAGAAGCGTTTTTCGGCCATTCTGAGCTTAATTTGGGATCACAACTTTAAAATGCGATTTCTGGCCTTTAGAAGCGTTTTTCGGCCATTCTGAGCTTAATTTGGGATCACAACTTTAAAATGCCTTTTCTGGCCTTTAGAAGCGTTTTTCGGCCATTCTGAGCTTAATTTGGGATCACAACTTTAAAATGCGTTTTCTGGCCTTTAGAAGCGTTTTTCGGGAATTCTGAGCTTAATTTGGGATCACAACTTTAAAATGCGTTTTCTGGCCTTTAGAAGCGTTTTTCGGCCATTCTGAGCTTAATTTGGGATCACAACTTTAAAATGCGTTTTCTGGCCTTTAGAAGCGTTTTTCGGGAATTCTGAGCTTAATTTGGGATCACAACTTTAAAATGCCTTTTCTGGCCTTTAGAAGCGTTTTTCGGCCATTCTGAGCTTAATTTGGGATCACAACTTTAAAATGCCTTTTCTGGCCTTTAGAAGCGTTTTTCGGCCATTCTGAGCTTAATTTGGGATCACAACTTTAAAATGCGTTTTCTGGCCTTTAGAAGCGTTTTTCGGGAATTCTGAGCTTAATTTGGGATCACAACTTTAAAATGCGTTTTCTGGCCATTAGAAGCGTTTTTCGGCCATTCTGAGCTTAATTTGGGATCACAACTTTAAAATGCGATTTCTGGCCTTTAGAAGCGTTTTTCGGCCATTCTGAGCTTAATTTGGGATCACAACTTTAAAATGCCTTTTCTGGCCTTTAGAAGCGTTTTTCGGCCATTCTGAGCTTAATTTGGGATCACAACTTTAAAATGCGTTTTCTGGCCATTAGAAGCGTTTTTCGGCCATTCTGAGCTTAATTTGGGATCACAACTTTAAAATGCCTTTTCTGGCCTTTAGAAGCGTTTTTCGGCCATTCTGAGCTTAATTTGGGATCACAACTTTAAAATGCCTTTTCTGGCCTTTAGAAGCGTTTTTCGGCCATTCTGAGCTTAATTTGGGATCACAACTTTAAAATGCCTTTTCTGGCCTTTAGAAGCGTTTTTCGGCCATTCTGAGCTTAATTTGGGATCACAACTTTAAAATGCGTTTTCTGGCCTTTAGAAGCGTTTTTCGGGAATTCTGAGCTTAATTTGGGATCACAACTTTAAAATGCGTTTTCTGGCCATTAGAAGCGTTTTTCGGCCATTCTGAGCTTAATTTGGGATCACAACTTTAAAAATGCGTTTTCTGGTCATTAGAAGCGTTTTTCGGCCATTCTGAGCTTAATTTGGGATCACAACTTAAAAATGGCTTTTCTGGCCTTTAGAAGCGTTTTTCGGGCATTCTGAGCTTAATTTGGGATCACAACTTTAAAATGCCTTTTCTGGCCTTTAGAAGCGTTTTTCGGGAATTCTGAGCTTAATTTGGGATCACAACTTTAAATGCGTTTTCTGGCCTTTAGAAGCGTTTTTCGGGCATTCTGAGCTTAATTTGGGATCACAACTTTAAAATGCCTTTTCTGGCCTTTAGAAGCGTTTTTCGGGAATTCTGAGCTTAATTTGGGATCACAACTTTAAATGCGTTTTCTGGCCTTTAGAAGCGTTTTTCGGCCATTCTGAGCTTAATTTAGGATCACAACTTTAAAATGCGTTTTCTGGCCTTTAGAAGCGTTTTTCGGCCATTCTGAGCTTAATTTAGGATCACAACTTAAAAATGCCTTTTCTGGCCTTTAGAAGCGTTTTTCGGCCATTCTGAGCTTAATTTGGGATCACAACTTAAAAATGCCTTTTCTGGCCTTTAGAAGCGTTTTTCGGCCATTCTGAGCTTAATTTGGGATCACAACTTTAAAATGCGTTTTCTGGCCTTAAGAAGCGTTTTTCGGGCATTCTGAGCTTAATTTGGGATCACAACTTAAAAATGGCTTTTCCGGCCTTTAGAAGCGTTTTTCGGGCATTCTGAGCTTAATTTGGGATCACAACTTAAAAATGCCTTTTCTGGCCTTTTGAAGCGTTTTTCGGCCATTCTGAGCTTAATTTGGGATCACAACTTTAAAATGCCTTTTCTGGCCTTTAGAAGCGTTTTTCGGCCATTCTGAGCTTAATTTGGGATCACAAGTTTAAAATGCGTTTTCTGGCCTTTAGAAGCGTTTTTCGGCCATTCTGAGCTTAATTTGGGATCACAACTTTAAAATGCGTTTTCTGGCCATTAGAAGCGTTTTTCGGCCATTCTGAGCTTAATTTGGGATCACAACTTAAAAATGGCTTTTCTGGCCTTTAGAAGCGTTTTTCGGGCATTCTGAGCTTAATTTGGGATCACAACTTTAAAATGCCTTTTCTGGCCTTTAGAAGCGTTTTTCGGCCATTCTGAGCTTAATTTGGGATCACAACTTTGAAATGCTTTTTCTGGCCTTTAGAAGCGTTTTTTTTGCCATTCTGAGCTTAATTTGGGATCACAACTTTAAAATGCGTTTTCTGGCCTTTAGAAGCGTTTTTCGGCCATTCTGAGCTTAATTTGGGATCACAGCTTTAAAATGCGTTTTCTGGCCTTTAGAAGCGTTTTTCGGCCATTCTGAGCTTAATTTGGGATCACAACTTTAAAATGCCTTTTCTGGCCTTTAGAAGCGTTTTTCGGCCATTCTGAGCTTAATTTGGGATCACAATTTAAAAATGCGTTTTCTGGCCTTTAGAAGCGTTTTTCGGCCATTCTGAGCTTAATTTTGGATCACAACTTTAAAATGCCTTTTCTGGCCTTTAGAAGCGTTTCTCGGCCATTCTGAGCTTGATTTGGGATCACAACTTTAAAAAGCGTTTTCTGGCCTTTAGAAGCGTTTTTCGGCCATTCTGAGCTTAATTTGGGATCACAACTTAAAAATGCCTTTTCTGGCCTTTAGAAGCGTTTTTCGGCCATTCTGAGCTTAATTTGGGATCACAACTTTAAAATGCCTTTTCTGGCCTTTAGAAGCGTTTTTCGGCCATTCTGAGCTTAATTTGGGATCACAACTTAAAAATGCCTTTTCTGGCCTTTAGAAGCGTTTTTCGGCCATTCTGAGCTTAATTTGGGATCATAACTTTAAAATGCGTTTTCTGGCCTTTAGAAGCGTTTTTCGGCCATTCTGAGCTTAATTTGGGATCAGAACTTTAAAATGCGTTTTCTGGCCTTTAGAAGCGTTTTTCGGCCATTCTGAGCTTAATTTGGGATCACAACTTTAAAATGCCTTTTCTGGCCTTTAGAAGCGTTTTTCGGCCATTCTGAGCTTAATTTGGGATCACAACTTTAAAATGCGTTTTCTGGCCTTTAGAAAAGTTTTTCGGCCATTCTGAGCTTAATTTGGGATCACAACTTTAAAATGCGTTTTCTGGTCATTAGAAGCGTTTTTCGGCCATTCTGAGCTTAATTTGGGATCACAACTTAAAAATGGCTTTTCTGGCCTTTAGAAGCGTTTTTCGGGCATTCTGAGTTTAATTTGGGATCACAACTTTAAATGCCTTTTCTGGCCTTTAGAAGCGTTTTTCGGCCATTCTGAGCTAAATTTAGGATCACAACTTTAAAATGCGTTTTCTGGCCTTTAGAAGCGTTTTTCGGCCATTCTGAGCTTAATTTAGGATCACAACTTAAAAATGCCTTTTCTGGCCTTTAGAAGCGTTTTTCGGCCATTCTGAGCTTAATTTGGGATCACAACTTTAAATGCCTTTTCTGGCCTTTAGAAGCGTTTTTCGGGCATTCTGAGTTTAATTTGGGATCACAACTTTAAATGCCTTTTCTGGCCTTTAGAAGCGTTTTTCGGCCATTCTGAGCTAAATTTAGGATCACAACTTTAAAATGCGTTTTCTGGCCTTTAGAAGCGTTTTTCGGCCATTCTGAGCTTAATTTAGGATCACAACTTAAAAATGGCTTTTCTGGCCTTTAGAAGCGTTTTTCGGGCATTCTGAGCTTAATTTAGGATCACAACTTAAAAATGCCTTTTCTGGCCTTTTGAAGCGTTTTTCGGCCATTCTGAGCTTAATTTGGGATCACAACTTAAAAATGCCTTTTCTGGCCTTTAGAAGCGTTTTTCGGCCATTCTGAGCTTAATTTGGGATCACAACTTTAAAAAGCGTTTTCTGGCCTTTAGAAGCGTTTTTCGGCCATTCTGAGCTTAATTTGGGATCACAACTTAAAAATGCCTTTTCTGGCCTTTAGAAGCGTTTTTCGGCCATTCTGAGCTTAATTTGGGATCACAACTTTAAAATGCCTTTTCTGGCCTTTAGAAGCGTTTTTCGGCCATTCTGAGCTTAATTTGGGATCACAACTTTAAAATGCGTTTTCTGGCCTTTAGAAGCGTTTTTCGGCCATTCTGAGCTTAATTTGGGATCACAACTTTAAAATGCGTTTTCTGGCCTTTAGAAGCGCTTTTCGGCCATTCTAAGCTTAATTTGGAATCACAGCTTTAAAATGCGTTTTCTGGCCTTTAGAAGCGTTTTTCGGTCATTCTGAGCTTAATTTGGGATCACAACTTTAAAATGCGTTTTCTGGCCTTTAGAAGCGTTTTTCGGCCATTCTGAGCTTAATTTGGGATCACAACTTTAAAATGCGTTTTCTGGCCTTTAGAAGCGTTTTTCGGCCATTCTGAGCTTAATTTGGGATCACAACTTTAAAATGCGTTTTCTGGCTTTCGGAAGCGTTTTTCGGGCATTCTGAGCTTAATTTGGGATCACAACTTTAAAATGCGTTTTCTGGCCTTTAGAAGCGCTTTTCGGCCATTCTAAGCTTAATTTGGAATCACAGCTTTAAAATGCGTTTTCTGGCCTTTAGAAGCGTTTTTCGGTCATTCTGAGCTTAATTTGGGATCACAACTTTAAAATGCGTTTTCTGGCCTTCAGAAGCGTTTTTAGGGCATTCTGAGCTTAATTTGGGATCACAACTTTAAAATGCGTTTTCTGGCATTTAGAAGCGCTTTACGGCCATTCTGAGCTTAATTTGGGATCACAACTTTAAAATGCGATTTCTGGCCTTCAGAAGTGTTTTTTGGGCATTCTAAGCTTAATTTGGGATCACAACTTTAAAATGCGTTTTCTGGCCTTTTGAAGCGCTTTTCGGCCATTCTAAGCTTAATTTGGAATCACAGCTTTAAAATGCGTTTTCTGGCCTTTAGAAGCGTTTTTCGGTCATTCTGAGCCTAATTTGGGATCACAACTTTAAAATGCGTTTTCTGGCCTTTAGAAGCGTTTTTCGGCCATTCTGAGCTTAATTTGGGATCACAACTTTAAAATGCGTTTTCTGGCCTTTAGAAGCGTTTTTCGGCCATTCTGAGCTTAACTTGGGATCACAACTTTAAAATGCGTTTTCTGGCCTTTAGAAGCGTTTTTCGGGCATTCTGAGCTTAATTTGGGATCACAACTTTAAAATGCGTTTTCTGGCCTTTAAAGCGTTTTTCGGGCATTCTGAGCTTAATTTTTGATCACAACTTTAAAATGCGTTTTCTGGCCTTTAGAAGCGTTTTTCGGCCATTCTGAGCTTAATTTGGGATCACAACTTTAAAATGCGTTTTCTGGCCTTTAGAAGCGTTTTTCGGGCATTCTGAGCTTAATTTTGGATCACAACTTTAAAATGCGTTTTCTGGCCTTTAGAAGCGTTTTTCGGCCATTCTGAGCTTAATTTGGGATCACAACTTTAAAATGCGTTTTCTGGCCTTCGGAAGCGTTTTTCGGGCATTCTGAGCTTAATTTGGGATCACAACTTTAAAATGCGTTTTCTGGCCTTTAGAAGCGTTTTTCGGGCATTCTGAGCTTAATTTAGGATCACAACTTAAAAATGCCTTTTCTGGCCTTTAGAAGCGTTTTTCGGCCATTCTGAGCTTAATTTGGGATCACAACTTTAAAATGCGTTTTCTGGCCTTAAGAAGCGTTTTTCGGGCATTCTGAGCTTAATTTGGGATCACAACTTAAAAATGGCTTTTCTGGCCTTTAGAAGCGTTTTTCGGGCATTCTGAGCTTAATTTGGGATCACAACTTAAAAATGCCTTTTCTGGCCTTTAGAAGCGTTTTTCGGCCATTCTGAGCTTAATTTGGGATCACAACTTTAAAATGCGTTTTCTGGCCTTCAGAAGCGTTTTTAGGGCATTCTAAGCTTAATTTGGGATCACAACTTCAAAATGCGTTTTCTGGCATTTAGAAGCGCTTTACGGCCATTCTGAGCTTAATTTGGGATCACAACTTTAAAATGCGTTTTCTGGCCTTTAGAAGCGTTTTTCGGCCATTCTGAGCTTAATTTAGGATCACAACTTTAAAATGCGTTTTCTGGCCTTTAGAAGCGTTTTTCGGCCATTCTGAGCTTAATTTGGGATCACAACTTTAAAATGCGTTTTCTGGCCTTCGGAAGCGTTTTTCGGGCATTCTGAGCTTAATTTGGGATCACAACTTTAAAATGCGTTTTCTGGCCTTTAGAAGCGTTTTTCGGGCATTCTGAGCTTAATTTAGGATCACAACTTAAAAATGCCTTTTCTGGCCTTTAGAAGCGTTTTTCGGCCATTCTGAGCTTAATTTGGGATCACAACTTAAAATTGCCTTTTCTGGCCTTTAGAAGCGTTTTTCGGCCATTCTGAGCTTAATTTGGGATCACAACTTTAAAATGCGTTTTCTGGCCTTAAGAAGCGTTTTTCGGGCATTCTGAGCTTAATTTGGGATCACAACTTAAAAATGGCTTTTTTGGCCTTTAGAAGCGTTTTTCGGGCATTCTGAGCTTAATTTGGGATCACAACTTTAAAATGCCTTTTCTGGCCTTTAGAAGCGTTTTTCGGCCATTCTGAGCTTAATTTGGGATCACAACTTTAAAATGCCTTTTCTGGCCTTTAGAAGCGTTTTTCGGCCATTCTGAGCTTAATTTGGGATCACAACTTTAAAATGCGTTTTCTGGCCTTCAGAAGCGTTTTTAGGGCATTCTAAGCTTAATTTGGGATCACAACTTTAAAATGCGTTTTCTGGCCTTTAGAAGCGTTTTTCGGGCATTCTGAGCTTAATTTGGGATCACAACTTTAAAATGCGTTTTCTGGCCTTTAGAAGCGTTTTTCGGCCATTCTGAGCTTAATTTGGGATCACAACTTAAAAATGCCTTTTCTGGCCTTTAGAAGCGTTTTTCGGCCATTCTGAGCTTAATTTGGGATCACAACTTTAAAATGCCTTTTCTGGCCTTTAGAAGCGTTTTTAGGCCATTCTGAGCTTAATTTGGGATCACAACTTTAAAATGCGTTTTCTGGCCTTCAGAAGCGTTTTTAGGGCATTCTGAGCTTAATTTGGGATCACAACTTTAAAATGCGTTTTCTGGCCTTTAGAAGCGTTTTTCGGCCATTCTGAGCTTAATTTGGGATCACAACTTTAAAATGCGATTTCTGGCCTTCAGAAGTGTTTTTTGGGCATTCTAAGCTTAATTTGGGATCACAACTTTAAAATGCGTTTTCTGGCCTTTAGAAGCGCTTTTCGGCCATTCTAAGCTTAATTTGGAATCACAGCTTTAAAATGCGTTTTCTGGCCTTTAGAAGCGTTTTTCGGTCATTCTGAGCTTAATTTGGGATCACAACTTTAAAATGCGTTTTCTGGCCTTTAGAAGCGTTTTTCGGCCATTCTGAGCTTAATTTGGGATCACAACTTTAAAATGCGTTTTCTGGCCTTTAGAAGCGTTTTTCGGCCATTCTGAGCTTAATTTGGGATCACAACTTAAAAATGCCTTTTCTGGCCTTTAGAAGCGTTTTTCGGCCATTTTGAGCTTAATTTGGGATCACAACTTTAAAATGCGTTTTCTGGCCTTTAGAAGCGTTTTTCGGCCATTCTAAGCTTAATTTGGGATCACAACTTTAAAATGCGTTTTCTGGCCTTTAGAAGCGTTTTTCGGCCATTCTGAGCTTAATTTGGGATCACAACTTAAAAATGCCTTTTCTGGCCTTTAGAAGCGTTTTTCGGCCATTCTGAGCTTAATTTGGGATCACAACTTTAAAATGCCTTTTCTGGCCTTTAGAAGCGTTTTTAGGCCATTCTGAGCTTAATTTGGGATCACAACTTTAAAATGCGTTTTCTGGCCTTCAGAAGCGTTTTTAGGGCATTCTAAGCTTAATTTGGGATCACAACTTTAAAATGCGTTTTCTGGCCTTTAGAAGCGTTTTTCGGGCATTCTGAGCTTAATTTGGGATCACAACTTTAAAATGCGTTTTCTGGCCTTTAGAAGCGTTTTTCGGCCATTCTGAGCTTAATTTGGGATCACAACTTTGAAATGCCTTTTCTGGCCTTTAGAAGCGTTTTTTTTGCCATTCTGAGCTTAATTTGGGATCACAACTTTAAAATGCGTTTTCTGGCCTTTAGAAGCGTTTTTCGGCCATTCTGAGCTTAATTTGGGATCACAACTTTAAAATGCGTTTTCTGGCCTTTAGAAGCGTTTTTCGGCCATTCTGAGCTTAATTTGGGATCACAACTTTAAAATGCCTTTTCTGGCCTTTAGAAGCGTTTTTCGGCCATTCTGAGCTTAATTTGGGATCACAATTTAAAAATGCGTTTTCTGGCCTTTAGAAGCGTTTTTCGGCCATTCTGAGCTTAATTTTGGATCACAACTTTAAAATGCCTTTTCTGGCCTTTAGAAGCGTTTCTCGGCCATTCTGAGCTTGATTTGGGATCACAACTTTAAAAAGCGTTTTCTGGCCTTTAGAAGCGTTTTTCGGCCATTCTGAGCTTAATTTGGGATCACAACTTAAAAATGCCTTTTCTGGCCTTTAGAAGCGTTTTTCGGCCATTCTGAGCTTAATTTGGGATCACAACTTTAAAATGCCTTTTCTGGCCTTTAGAAGCGTTTTTCGGCCATTCTGAGCTTAATTTGGGATCACAACTTAAAAATGCCTTTTCTGGCCTTTAGAAGCGTTTTTCGGCCATTCTGAGCTTAATTTGGGATCATAACTTTAAAATGCGTTTTCTGGCCTTTAGAAGCGTTTTTCGGCCATTCTGAGCTTAATTTGGGATCAGAACTTTAAAATGCGTTTTCTGGCCTTTAGAAGCGTTTTTCGGCCATTCTGAGCTTAATTTGGGATCACAACTTTAAAATGCCTTTTCTGGCCTTTAGAAGCGTTTTTCGGCCATTCTGAGCTTAATTTGGGATCACAACTTTAAAATGCGTTTTCTGGCCTTTAGAAAAGTTTTTCGGCCATTCTGAGCTTAATTTGGGATCACAACTTTAAAATGCGTTTTCTGGCCATTAGAAGCGTTTTTCGGCCATTCTGAGCTTAATTTGGGATCACAACTTAAAAATGGCTTTTCTGGCCTTTAGAAGCGTTTTTCGGCCATTCTGAGTTTAATTTGGGATCACAACTTTAAATGCCTTTTCTGGCCTTTAGAAGCGTTTTTCGGCCATTCTGAGCTAAATTTAGGATCACAACTTTAAAATGCGTTTTCTGGCCTTTAGAAGCGTTTTTCGGCCATTCTGAGCTTAATTTAGGATCACAACTTAAAAATGCCTTTTCTGGCCTTTAGAAGCGTTTTTCGGCCATTCTGAGCTTAATTTGGGATCACAACTTAAAAATGCCTTTTCTGGCCTTTAGAAGCGTTTTTCGGCCATTCTGAGCTTAATTTGGGATCACAACTTTAAAATGCGTTTTCTGGCCTTAAGAAGCGTTTTTCGGGCATTCTGAGCTTAATTTGGGATCACAACTTAAAAATGGCTTTTTTGGCCTATAGAAGCGTTTTTCGGGCATTCTGAGCTTAATTTAGGATCACAACTTAAAAATGCCTTTTCTGGCCTTTTGAAGCGTTTTTCGGCCATTCTGAGCTTAATTTGGGATCACAACTTAAAAATGCCTTTTCTGGCCTTTAGAAGCGTTTTTCGGCCATTCTGAGCTTAATTTGGGATCACAACTTTAAAATGCCTTTTCTGGCCTTTAGAAGCGTTTTTCGGCCATTCTGAGCTTAATTTGGGATCACAACTTTAAAATGCGTTTTCTGGCCTTTAGAAGCGTTTTTCGGCCATTCTGAGCTTAATTTGGGATCACAACTTTAAAATGCGTTTTCTGGCCTTTAGAAGCGCTTTTCGGCCATTCTAAGCTTAATTTGGAATCACAGCTTTAAAATGCCTTTTCTGGCCTTTAGAAGCGTTTTTCGGTCATTCTGAGCTTAATTTGGGATCACAACTTTAAAATGCGTTTTCTGGCCTTTAGAAGCGTTTTTCGGCCATTCTGAGCTTAATTTGGGATCACAACTTTAAAATGCGTTTTCTGGCCTTTAGAAGCGTTTTTCGGGCATTCTGAGCTTAATTTTGGATCACAACTTTAAAATGCGTTTTCTGGCCTTTAGAAGCGTTTTTCGGCCATTCTGAGCTTAATTTGGGATCACAACTTTAAAATGCGTTTTCTGGCTTTCGGAAGCGTTTTTCGGGCATTCTGAGCTTAATTTGGGATCACAACTTTAAAATGCGTTTTCTGGCCTTTAGAAGCGCTTTTCGGCCATTCTAAGCTTAATTTGGAATCACAGCTTTAAAATGCGTTTTCTGGCCTTTAGAAGCGTTTTTCGGTCATTCTGAGCTTAATTTGGGATCACAACTTTAAAATGCGTTTTCTGGCCTTCAGAAGCGTTTTTAGGGCATTCTGAGCTTAATTTGGGATCACAACTTTAAAATGCGTTTTCTGGCATTTAGAAGCGCTTTACGGCCATTCTGAGCTTAATTTGGGATCACAACTTTAAAATGCGATTTCTGGCCTTCAGAAGTGTTTTTTGGGCATTCTAAGCTTAATTTGGGATCACAACTTTAAAATGCGTTTTCTGGCCTTTTGAAGCGCTTTTCGGCCATTCTAAGCTTAATTTGGAATCACAGCTTTAAAATGCGTTTTCTGGCCTTTAGAAGCGTTTTTCGGCCATTCTGAGCTTAACTTGGGATCACAACTTTAAAATGCGTTTTCTGGCCTTTAGAAGCGTTTTTCGGGCATTCTGAGCTTAATTTGGGATCACAACTTTAAAATGCGTTTTCTGGCCTTTAAAGCGTTTTTCGGGCATTCTGAGCTTAATTTTTGATCACAACTTTAAAATGCGTTTTCTGGCCTTTAGAAGCGTTTTTCGGCCATTCTGAGCTTAATTTGGGATCACAACTTTAAAATGCGTTTTCTGGCCTTTAGAAGCGTTTTTCGGGCATTCTGAGCTTAATTTTGGATCACAACTTTAAAATGCGTTTTCTGGCCTTTAGAAGCGTTTTTCGGCCATTCTGAGCTTAATTTGGGATCACAACTTTAAAATGCGTTTTCTGGCCTTCGGAAGCGTTTTTCGGGCATTCTGAGCTTAATTTGGGATCACAACTTTAAAATGCGTTTTCTGGCCTTTAGAAGCGTTTTTCGGGCATTCTGAGCTTAATTTAGGATCACAACTTAAAAATGCCTTTTCTGGCCTTTAGAAGCGTTTTTCGGCCATTCTGAGCTTAATTTGGGATCACAACTTTAAAATGCGTTTTCTGGCCTTAAGAAGCGTTTTTCGGGCATTCTGAGCTTAATTTGGGATCACAACTTAAAAATGGCTTTTCTGGCCTTTAGAAGCGTTTTTCGGGCATTCTGAGCTTAATTTGGGATCACAACTTAAAAATGCCTTTTCTGGCCTTTAGAAGCGTTTTTCGGCCATTCTGAGCTTAATTTGGGATCACAACTTTAAAATGCGTTTTCTGGCCTTCAGAAGCGTTTTTAGGGCATTCTAAGCTTAATTTGGGATCACAACTTCAAAATGCGTTTTCTGGCATTTAGAAGCGCTTTACGGCCATTCTGAGCTTAATTTGGGATCACAACTTTAAAATGCGTTTTCTGGCCTTTAGAAGCGTTTTTCGGCCATTCTGAGCTTAATTTAGGATCACAACTTTAAAATGCGTTTTCTGGCCTTTAGAAGCGTTTTTCGGCCATTCTGAGCTTAATTTGGGATCACAACTTTAAAATGCGTTTTCTGGCCTTCGGAAGCGTTTTTCGGGCATTCTGAGCTTAATTTGGGATCACAACTTTAAAATGCGTTTTCTGGCCTTTAGAAGCGTTTTTCGGGCATTCTGAGCTTAATTTAGGATCACAACTTAAAATTGCCTTTTCTGGCCTTTAGAAGCGTTTTTCGGCCATTCTGAGCTTAATTTGGGATCACAACTTTAAAATGCGTTTTCTGGCCTTAAGAAGCGTTTTTCGGGCATTCTGAGCTTAATTTGGGATCACAACTTAAAAATGGCTTTTCTGGCCTTTAGAAGCGTTTTTCGGGCATTCTGAGCTTAATTTGGGATCACAACTTTAAAATGCCTTTTCTGGCCTTTAGAAGCGTTTTTCGGCCATTCTGAGCTTAATTTGGGATCACAACTTTAAAATGCCTTTTCTGGCCTTTAGAAGCGTTTTTCGGCCATTCTGAGCTTAATTTGGGATCACAACTTTAAAATGCGTTTTCTGGCCTTCAGAAGCGTTTTTAGGGCATTCTAAGCTTAATTTGGGATCACAACTTTAAAATGCGTTTTCTGGCCTTTAGAAGCGTTTTTCGGGCATTCTGAGCTTAATTTGGGATCACAACTTTAAAATGCGTTTTCTGGCCTTTAGAAGCGTTTTTCGGCCATTCTGAGCTTAATTTGGGATCACAACTTAAAAATGCCTTTTCTGGCCTTTAGAAGCGTTTTTCGGCCATTCTGAGCTTAATTTGGGATCACAACTTTAAAATGCCTTTTCTGGCCTTTAGAAGCGTTTTTAGGCCATTCTGAGCTTAATTTGGGATCACAACTTTAAAATGCGTTTTCTGGCCTTCAGAAGCGTTTTTAGGGCATTCTAAGCTTAATTTGGGATCACAACTTTAAAATGCGTTTTCTGGCCTTTAGAAGCGTTTTTCGGCCATTCTGAGCTTAATTTGGGATCACAACTTTAAAATGCGATTTCTGGCCTTCAGAAGTGTTTTTTGGGCATTCTAAGCTTAATTTGGGATCACAACTTTAAAATGCGTTTTCTGGCCTTTAGAAGCGCTTTTCGGCCATTCTAAGCTTAATTTGGAATCACAGCTTTAAAATGCGTTTTCTGGCCTTTAGAAGCGTTTTTCGGCCATTCTGAGCTTAATTTGGGATCACAACTTAAAAATGCCTTTTCTGGCCTTTAGAAGCGTTTTTCGGCCATTCTGAGCTTAATTTGGGATCACAACTTTAAAATGCCTTTTCTGGCCTTTAGAAGCGTTTTTAGGCCATTCTGAGCTTAATTTGGGATCACAACTTTAAAATGCGTTTTCTGGCCTTCAGAAGCGTTTTTAGGGCATTCTAAGCTTAATTTGGGATCACAACTTTAAAATGCGTTTTCTGGCCTTTAGAAGCGTTTTTCGGGCATTCTGAGCTTAATTTGGGATCACAACTTTAAAATGCGTTTTCTGGCCTTTAGAAGCGTTTTTCGGCCATTCTGAGCTTAATTTGGGATCAGAAGCGATTCATCTTTCGTGCGAGACGGACGTGCTCTAAGTTTCGGCGTGCTTTATCGATTCGGTGTGAGCGAAATAAAAAAGTTGTTAGTGGCGGAGTCTATAAGCGGAAAGTGGCTAGCAGAAGTTAATTGTCGACGGAGTGATCAGAGTTTCGAAGCCTTTGGAAGTTTTGGGAAGGCAACGAAGAATTGGTGGAAGTTTTAAAAGTGAAAATTGATCGGGTTTTGAAGAAAGCGGGCCGGAGAAGCAAGCACTCGGGAAGTGAAACGGGAAAGGGCAAACGAGTGTCTCGGGCAGTGCAATTTGCGAAGAAATTGGGGAGTGGAATAGGAAAAGAGGAGAAATTAAAAAGTGCAAAAGTTATTTAGTGGTGCGTCATTAGATTTTGGTATTTTGTACCATTTTGCGAGGTTATTGGTGAAGTGTTTGGGGAGAATTATTGAAGCTAAAGGAGCGAAAGAGAGCGAGAAATTCTCTCGCGCCAAAATCAGAGCTGAAGCGTTTGCATTTTCAGCAACGGGGGTTGACAACTGTCAAAAAGTGCACGAAGATTTCGAGCAGTGGTAGAAGGGTTCAAAAGTGCTCGAAAAGTTTTTAATTTAAATTAATTATCTCTTCTTTTTTTTTCGTATTATTTTCTCTAGGTTTTCTGATTCATTCATCTAGGTGAACTGGCGGATTCATTCCTTCTGCATTTTGGTAAGTCATTCACTCTTCATTCTCCAATTGTCCGCGGTATTTGATTTTCACTATCCGAGATGGAACAAATTGTCACCGAACAGATGTACCAAAGAAGGGTGGGTTGCCAAAATGGATTTATTTTGACGGTGGAGCAATTCGATAACACGAAAAGCTTTTCCAGCATGGTTCTTCATCAAATTTCTAGGAAAATTGGGGGCACGGCTAGAAGTGAGGATGGGAAGGAATTGAATGAAATTTTGACTGAATTTATGAAAGAAACGTCATTTAAAAATTTGGGGGAGAAGGGCCAGTGGTATTTGGAACAATGGGAATATTCCTTTGAGTTCAACAACTTTGGGAGAAATGTTTTGGAAGCTTTGGCTAGCATTTTTGAGTGCCAAGTAACAATTTTTTCTGAAATTGGGGGTGAAACAATATTTCTAAAGAAGAAGAGAAATCCAAAATTTGGATTCCAATTGAATTTTTTCATTAATGAGCAGGGCAACATTGAAAATGTCACAAATGTGGAATCGAGTTACGGAAACAAGAACAAATGTAACGTGTGGGAAAGTCGGGAAGATGAAATGAATTCGGGTGAAATTTTAATGATAGGAGCTAATACAAGAGCAAATTCGGGAGGTAAAGAATCAGGGTTTCGTTCTTTTTCCACACAGAATGAACTAATTAAACTGGAATGCCCGTTCTTGGAAAATGATAAGTTAAAAGACTGCTTGAGTAATGGGTTGGGCAAATGTAAGTTGAATAAAATGATGATTGATAAAATTAGCGATATTATAAGTGAAAAGCAATTAAATGAACAAAACATGACAACCTTAAACATTCACTTAATTACAGATAAAATCGTTACATACTTGGAAGAAATAGTGGAAGGAATTAAGACAATTATAAATATTGAAATAGTATTGTTCATATTTGGGAAGGGAGAGATAGTTGTAGGCAGAAGGTCAATTAAGACTGAGAAACTATCGTTGATGGTGTACATTGAGCAGCAAGGCAGTAAGATAATATATGATTGCGTAACGAACATTGAAATTCATCAGCGGGAGAATTGGAACGGGGAATGCTTCACATTTGCTTTAGAATATTATCAAACTGAAAAACTGTTTTATGAGTTTAACCTAGGAATAAGCGGTAATGAAAAACTGAAAATAAAAAAAATTGAACCAGATGGAAATTGCCTCCTACGATCAATATTGGACCAATTAGGAATGTTCCAAGATTGTTCACTTACTTCTGATTACAATACTTATAAAATAAGACAAACAATAGCTTCTTATATACAGTTACACAGAGAAAGGTTCGAAATATATCTCATCGAATATATGGATCAAGTTAATAGTTTTGACAGAATAATAGCAAGGTTTAGAGAAAATGGATTCTGGCTCGGGCATGAGGCGATAGTTACATGTTCAGAACTTTTCAAATTGGGTATCCAAGTACTTAGTCAAAATCACTCACAGATACTGATGGGGGAAACATTCGAAAGGAATGGTGTACTGAGCATATTCTACTGTGGTGCTGGTGTTCTTAACCATTACGACAGTGTTGTTAGCTTTTCAGAACACCCGAATACCTCAGAAATACAGAGTACAACACACTTAACTACTAATGAAGGAGTGGAGAAACAGTATAATCGCCAGAACACCATATTGAAAAATAGCTCAGGTTCCAGGGATAAGGTAAAAGATAAGAGAAAAAAAGAAATCAAAATTGCTTCTTGGAATGTTAAAGGGTGTAGAAGTGTAGACGTACTGCAATCGACGAAATATTGAACCAATTCAAAATTGATATAGCTTTATTACAGGAAGTAAATGCTCTAGGACAAGAAATAAGTACTGCTAATTTTGATTGGTTTATAACAAGACAAAATGACAACAAATCACGAGGACTAGCTATAGCGGTTAGGAGGCAATTAGACATTCAAGTAATCCAAACTAAATGCGAATATAAAGGAATATTATGGTGCAAAGTAAGAGTAGGAGGAGATTTGTTGATTTTGGTTAATGTTCACGGGCCGAATAAAAAACAAAACAACTTTCTGACAAATTTGTACGAAACGACAAAAAAAGACAGAAGAAAATTGATCATTGCAGGAGATTTCAATGCACAATTGGGTAGGGAAGACTTATCCAAAATAGACGAAGAGATCATAGGTAAAGTGCTGGGACATGATTATTGTAATGAGAACGGTGAATTATTTAAAATGTTTCTTCATAACGCATCTCTTAAAAATATTTCATCAATAATAGGTAAACGAACTGAGACAACTTGGAAAGCTGCGGGAAAAGAAAGCCAGATAGACCATGTTCTTAAGCCAAAATTTACAGACTATTATATAAGATACATAAAAGGATTTTGGACATCAACAAAAACGGACCATAAACTTATCACAATAGGATTAGTTATACGAGAAGGAATACAAAGAAATATAACAGGAAAACTTAATAGAAAGCTTAATCTAGAATTATTGAAAATACCGAAAATTAGAGAAAAATATCACAAAAAATTGGAAATTGGGTTAAGTTCAATAATATCGGGAAATAACATTAATGAAAGATATAATGACTTTGCAAATTGCATTAAAAAAGCAGCATATGAATCATGTACAGATGCTAAAATTCCTCTCACTCCAATAAGAAAGAAGGCATTCTCACGACTCAAGAAAGCTCTAGAACTCACAAAGAAATATCCGGACATGCAGAATTTCAAATACAAATTGTCGAATAGGAAATTGGAATACAATCAAACAGTCAAAAAACACAAGGAGAAAGAAATAACGCTATTCTTTAAAAACCTAAATGACTTTGATGCAGGAATTCGAACTAGAAAAACATATAATTATCTCAAAGATTTTGTGAAACAAAAAAAACGAAAAATTGCTAATATTAGTTCTAAAACTTGGGAAAATATACTGGCATTATGCAAAGGGGCAGAAATTGAACTCTGTAAAGTTCATGATTATACTCCTCTTCCGAATCCTCCTACTTTTGAAGAAATAAATACCATTATTAAAAATAGTTGCAATGGTAAATCACCAGGAGCGGACAAAGTACACACGGAGTTTATAAAATATGCGAACGAAGATACTATAAAATTGTTGACAGAAATGATCAGGGACGCTTATACCACGAATGAACTCCCCGAAGAATGGAACAAATCAATTCAAGTACCGATTCCCAAAAAAGCTGGAGCAAGAGAAGCAGATGACTTTAGAAGGATATCGTTGTGTAATGTTGTTTATAAAATATATGCTAGATGGTTAGACGGTAAAATTAGATCTTTTGCGAATGAAGTAGGATTACACCAAGCAGCATTCACAAACAACCGTTCTACAGAGGATCATATTTTTGTAGCCAGACGTGTAATGGAGGAATGTTGGAATGCAGGTCAGGATCTTTTTGTTTTGACATTAGATATAAGAAAAGCTTTTGATAATATCAATCTACACTGTCTAGATAACGTTCTCCTCAACTTAAATGTACCATCTCGATTGATTGACAGAGTTTTAGAAGCCATTAGAAATGAAATGACACGAATTAGATGGGAGAATCAGCTATCTGAGGAAGTGAAAAGAGGAAAAGGTATCAAACAGGGGTGCCCATTATCACCACAGCTGTTCAACCTTATAATGCAGGATGTGCTGCAGAAAGTTCAACAAAAGATTCCGCAACTTAAACTTATGGGATTAGAGGTGCTGGAGTTACCCTTGCTTCTTGCCTTTGCCGATGATTTGCTCTTGATTACGATGAATAAGACAGATCTTGAAATAGCAACGAAAGTTATTGAGGAAGAGCTAGCGAGGGTAGGACTAGACATAAATAATAAAAAAGCCAAGTTTTGATAAGATACCCAGACAATTCCAAACTTCCAGCAGAGATAATTTTAAATGGGAAAAAATTTAAGGTCAGTTCCAAACTGAAATATTTGGGTGTTTGTTTAACTGCCACATTAAATAGGAAGATGTCAAATAGAGATAGGTGCAGAAATGCTTTGCAGGTATCAAAATTAGTTATAGAGTTTTGTAAGAAATTTAAACCTAAGTGGGAGTTGGGTAAACTTATCTATAAGACTGTCATTGCCCCATCTCTTTTATATGGAACTAAAGTATCAGTTCTCGTAAAGAAAAGTAGGATTTCTCTGGCCAACTACGAAAAATTCATCCTTCAGCAGATCTTCATGAACTGCGTGAAGCCGACGGGACTTAAATTCAATGCTATGAAGCTTTTAGAGGGAAAAACGATAAACCGAAGAGTAAGAGTAGGAAGGATTTGTTATTATGGTCATATTGAGAGAAGGGAACCAGGACATCCTTTGAAATTAGCTTATAATATGAAGGCAAATAAAAATAAAGAAGGAAGACCAAGTTTGACATGGACGAAAATGCTTGAGGCGGATTTTCAAAAGTTGGAATTTGAACCTGAAAAAGAATGGCAGGATATTGTGAATGATAGAGAAAAGGTGAAAAAAAAGCAGAGGAACTTTATAGGAGTATCGAAAGTGAAATCTCGGATGGTAGGTCTTCGGATGACGAAAGTAAACATTGGAAAAACAAAAAAATCTAGTGGAGAATGAAGCTTGAATGATTTATCCTTGCCCATTCAGTATTAAACATAATGATTCGCTATTCCTAACTTTAAAGCTCCTCACCTTACACATTTAATAAGTTCTAACCCATATTTTTTTTTACAGAACAAAAAAAGGTTTGTTATAAATATTTATTTCTATATCCATATATTCATATTTTCATAATTAAATGACGGGGAGGGGAAGGGCCATCCGGACACCCGATCGAAACGATGTGGGAAGGTAGAGTGCACTGGGCAGTTACCTTCGCATCACATCGCCGAGAGAGGGCGGGTTCGTCTACACATCCTATGGAACATTCCACATCATAATAGCTAAACTTCCTGATTATTGGCAATAGATTGTTCTTTCGGCGGAGACAAACCATCCTTACCCTAACTGAACCGTACTAGTTACTCTACTAGTACCTTCACTCCCTTGGAACAGTCCGCTCAAAGGCAGTTTAGAGTTAGTAAACATGAGATTTGGATCAAGTTATGATGCGAGATAGTTCGCTGCAAACGGGCTGTGCCATGCTACATAGGATGGAAGATTACATCATACATCATACATCATTCTGAGCTTAATTTGGGATCACAACTTTAAAATGCGTTTTCTGGCCTTTAGAAGCGTTTTTCGGCCATTCTGAGCTTAATTTGGGATCACAACTTTAAAAAGCGTTTTCTGGCCTTTAGAAGCGTTTTTAGGCCATTCTGAGCTTAATTTGGGATCACAACTTTAAAATGCGTTTTCTGGCCTTTAGAAGCGTTTTTCGGCCATTCTGAGCTTAATTTGGGATCACAACTTTAAAATGCGTTTTCTGGCCTTTAGAAGCGTTTTTCTGGCATTCTGAGCTTAATTTGGGATCACAACTTTAAAATGCGTTTTCTGGCCTTTAGAAGCGTTTTTCGGCCATTCTGAGCTTAATTTGGGATCACAACTTAAAAATGCCTTTTCTGGCCTTTAGAAGCGTTTTTCGGCCATTTTGAGCTTAATTTGGGATCACAACTTTAAAATGCGTTTTCTGGCCTTTAGAAGCGTTTTTCGGCCATTCTGAGCTTAATTTGGGATCACAACTTTAAAATGCGTTTTCTGGCCTTTAGAAGCGTTTTTCGGCCATTCTGAGCTTAATTTAGGATCACAACTTAAAAATGCCTTTTCTGGCCTTTAGAAGCGTTTTTCGGCCATTCTGAGCTTAATTTGGGATCACAACTTAAAAATGCCTTTTCTGGCCTTTAGAAGCGTTTTTCGGCCATTCTGAGCTTAATTTGGGATCACAACTTTAAAATGCGTTTTCTGGCCTTTAGAAGCATTTTTCGGCCATTCTGAGCTTAATTTGGGATCACAACTTAAAAATGGCTTTTTTGGCCTTTAGAAGCGTTTTTCGGGCATTCTGAGCTTAATTTGGGATCACAACTTTAAAATGCCTTTTCTGGCCTTTAGAAGCGTTTTTCGGCCATTCTGAGCTTAATTTGGGATCACAACTTTGAAATGCTTTTTCTGGCCTTTAGAAGCGTTTTTTTTGGCCATTCTGAGCTTAATTTGGGATCACAACTTTAAAATGCGTTTTCTGGCCTTTAGAAGCGTTTTTCGGCCATTCTGAGCTTAATTTGGGATCACAACTTAAAAATGCCTTTTCTGGCCTTTAGAAGCGTTTTTCGGCCATTCTGAGCTTAATTTGGGATCACAACTTTAAAATGCGTTTTCTGGCCTTTAGAAGCGTTTTTCGGGCATTCTGAGCTTAATTTTGGATCACAACTTTAAAATGCGTTTTCTGGCCTTTGGAAGCGTTTTTCGGGCATTCTGAGCTTAATTTGGGATCACAACTTTAAAATGCGTTTTCTGGCCTTTAGAAGCGTTTCTCGGGCATTCTGAGCTTGGGATCACAACTTAAAAATGCGTTTTCTGGCCTTTAAATGCGTTTTTCGGGCATTCTGAGCTTAATTTGGGATCACAACTTTAAAATGCGTTTTCTGGCCTTTAGAAGCGTTTTTCGGCCATTCTGAGCTTAATTTAGGATCACAACTTTAAAATGCGTTTTCTGGCCTTTAGAAGCGTTTTTCGGCCATTCTGAGCTTAATTTAGGATCACAACTTAAAAATGCCTTTTCTGGCCTTTAGAAGCGTTTTTCGGCCATTCTGAGCTTAATTTGGGATCACAACTTAAAAATGCCTTTTCTGGCCTTTAGAAGCGTTTTTCGGCCATTCTGAGCTTAATTTGGGATCACAACTTTAAAATGCGTTTTCTGGCCTTAAGAAGCGTTTTTCGGGCATTCTGAGCTTAATTTGGGATCACAACTTAAAAATGGCTTTTCTGGCCTTTAGAAGCGTTTTTCGGGCATTCTGAGCTTAATTTGGGATCACAACTTAAAAATGCCTTTTCTGGCCTTTAGAAGCGTTTTTCGGCCATTCTGAGCTTAATTTAGGATCACAACTTAAAAATGCCTTTTCTGGCCTTTAGAAGCGTTTTTCGGCCATTCTGAGCTTAATTTGGGATCACAACTTAAAAATGCCTTTTCTGGCCTTTAGAAGCGTTTTTCGGCCATTCTGAGCTTAATTTGGGATCACAACTTTAAAATGCCTTTTCTGGCCTTTAGAAGCGTTTTTCGGCCATTCTGAGCTTAATTTGGGATCACAACTTTAAAATGCCTTTTCTGGCCTTTAGAAGCGTTTTTCGGGCATTCTGAGCTTAATTTGGAATCACAACTTTAAAATGCGTTTTCTGGCCTTTAGAAGCGTTTTTCGGCCATTCTGAGCTTAATTTGGGATCACAACTTTAAAATGCGTTTTCTGGCCTTTAGAAGCGTTTTTCAGCCATTCTGAGCTTAATTTGGGATCACAACTTTAAAATGCGTTTTCTGGTCTTTAGAAGCGTTTTTCGGCCATTCTGAGCTTAATTTGGGATCACAACTTTAAAATGCGTTTTCTGGCCTTTAGAAGCGTTTTCCGGCCATTCTGAGCTTAATTTGGGATCACAACTTTAAAATGCGTTTTCTGGCCTTTAGAAGCGATTTTCGGGCATTCTGAGCTTAATTTGGGATCACAACTTTAAAAAGCGTTTTCTGGCCTTCAGAAGCGTTTTTAGGCCATTCTGAGCTTAATTTGGGATCACAACTTTAAAAAGCGTTTTCTGGCCTTTAGAAGCGTTTTTAGGCCATTCTGAGCTTAATTTGGGATCACAACTTTAAAATGCGTTTTCTGGCCTTTAGAAGCGTTTTTCGGCCATTCTGAGCTTAATTTGGGATCACAACTTTAAAAAGCGTTTTCTGGCCTTTAGAAGCGTTTTTCGGCCATTCTGAGCTTAATTTGGGATCACAACTTTAAAATGCGTTTTCTGGCCTTTAGAAGCGATTTTCGGGCATTCTGAGCTTAATTTGGGATCACAACCTTAAAATGCGTTTTCTGGACATTCTGAGCCTAAATGCGTTTTCTGGCCTTTAGAAGCATTTTTCGGCCATTCTGAGCTTAATTTGGGATCACAACTTAAAAATGCGTTTTCTGGCCTTTAGAAGCGTTTTTCGGCCATTCTGAGCTTAATTTGGGATCACAACTTTAAAATGCGTTTTCTAGCCTTTAGAAGCGTTTTTCGGGCATTCTGAGCTTAATTTGGGATCACAACTTTAAAATGCGTTTTCTGGCCTTTAGAAGCGTTTTTCGGCCATTCTGAGCTTAATTTGGGATCACAACTTTAAAAAGCGTTTTCTGGCCTTTAGAAGCGTTTTTCGGCCATTCTGAGCTTAATTTGGGATCACAACTTTAAAATGCGTTTTCTGGCCTTTAGAAGCGATTTTCGGGCATTCTGAGCTTAATTTGGGATCACAACTTTAAAAAGCGTTTTCTGGCCTTTAGAAGCGTTTTTAGGCCATTCTGAGCTTAATTTGGGATCACAACTTTAAAAAGCGTTTTCTGGCCTTTAGAAGCGTTTTTAGGCCATTCTGAGCTTAATTTGGGATCACAACTTTAAAATGCGTTTTCTGGCCTTTAGAAGCGTTTTTCGGCCATTCTGAGCTTAATTTGGGATCACAACTTTAAAATGCGTTTTCTGGCCTTTAGAAGCGTTTTTCGGCCATTCTGAGCTTAATTTGGGATCACAACTTTAAAATGCGTTTTCTGGCCTTTAGAAGCGTTTTTCTGGCATTCTGAGCTTAATTTGGGATCACAACTTTAAAATGCCTTTTCTGGCCTTTAGAAGCGTTTTTCGGCCATTCTGAGCTTAATTTGGGATCACAACTTTAAAATGCGTTTTCTGGCCTTTAGAAGCGTTTTTCGGCCATTCTGAGCTTAATTTGGGATCACAACTTTAAAATGCGTTTTCTGGCCTTTAGAAGCGTTTTTCGGCTATTCTGAGCTTAATTTGGGATCACAACTTTAAAATGCGTTTTCTGGCCTTCAGAAGTGTTTTTTGGGCATTCTAAGCTTAATTTGGGATCACAACTTTAAAATGCGTTTTCTGGCCTTTAGAAGCGCTTTTCGGCCATTCTAAGCTTAATTTGGAATCACAGCTTTAAAATGCGTTTTCTGGCCTTTAGAAGCGTTTTTCGGTCATTCTGAGCTTAATTTGGGATCACAACTTTAAAATGCGTTTTCTGGCCTTTAGAAGCGTTTTTCGGCCATTCTGAGCTTAATTTGGGATCACAACTTTAAAATGCGTTTTCTGGCCTTTAGAAGCGTTTTTCGGGCATTCTGAGCTTAATTTGGGATCACAACTTTAAAAAGCGTTTTTTGGCCTTTAGAAGCGTTTTTCGGCCATTCTGAGCTTAATTTGGGATCACAACTTTAAAATGCGTTTTCTGGCCTTTGGAAGCGTTTTTCGGGCATTCTGAGCTTAATTTGGGATCACAACTTTAAAATGCGTTTTCTGGCCTTTAGAAGCGTTTCTCGGGCATTCTGAGCTTGGGATCACAACTTAAAAATGCGTTTTCTGGCCTTTAAATGCGTTTTTCGGGCATTCTGAGCTTAATTTGGGATCACAACTTTAAAATGCCTTTTCTGGCCTTTAGAAGCGTTTTTCGGCCATTCTGAGCTTAATTTGGGATCACAACTTTAAAATGCCTTTTCTGGCCTTTAGAAGCGTTTTTCGGCCATTCTGAGCTTAATTTGGGATCACAACTTTAAAATGCGTTTTCTGGCCTTTAGAAGCGTTTTTCGGCCATTCTGAGCTTAATTTAGGATCACAACTTTAAAATGCGTTTTCTGGCCTTTAGAAGCGTTTTTCGGCCATTCTGAGCTTAATTTAGGATCACAACTTAAAAATGCCTTTTCTGGCCTTTAGAAGCGTTTTTCGGCCATTCTGAGCTTAATTTGGGATCACAACTTAAAAATGCCTTTTCTGGCCTTTAGAAGCGTTTTTCGGCCATTCTGAGCTTAATTTGGGATCACAACTTTAAAATGCGTTTTCTGGCCTTTAGAAGCGTTTTTCGGCCATTCTGAGCTTAATTTAGGATCACAACTTTAAAATGCGTTTTCTGGCCTTTAGAAGCGTTTTTCGGCCATTCTGAGCTTAATTTAGGATCACAACTTAAAAATGCCTTTTCTGGCCTTTAGAAGCGTTTTTCGGCCATTCTGAGCTTAATTAGGGATCACAACTTAAAAATGCCTTTTCTGGCCTTTAGAAGCGTTTTTCGGCCATTCTGAGCTTAATTTGGGATCACAACTTTAAAATGCGTTTTCTGGCCTTTAGAAGCGTTTTTCGGCCATTCTGAGCTTAATTTGGGATCACAACTTTAAAATGCGTTTTCTGGCCTTTAGAAGCGTTTTTCGGCCATTCTGAGCTTAATTTGGGATCACAACTTAAAAATGCGTTTTCTGGCCTTTAGAAGCGTTTTTCGGCCATTCTGAGCTTAATTTTGGATAACAACTTAAAAATGCCTTTTCTGGCCTTTAGAAGCGTTTTTCGGCCATTCTGAGCTTAATTTGGGATCAGAACTTTAAATGCGTTTTCTGGCCTTTAGAAGCGTTTTTTTGGCCATTCTGAGCTAAATTTGGGATCACAACTTTAAAATGAGTTTTCTGGCCTTTAGAAGCGTTTTCGGGCATTCTGAGCTCAATTTGGGATCACAACTTTAAAATGCGTTTTCTGGCCTTTAGAAGCGTTTTTCGGCCATTCTGAGCTTAATTTGGGATCACAACTTTAAAATGCCTTTTCTGGCCTTTAGAAGCGTTTTTCGGCCATTCTGAGCTTAATTTGGGATCACAACTTTAAAATGCCTTTTCTGGCCTTTAGAAGCGTTTTTCGGCCATTCTGAGCTTAATTTGGGATCACAACTTTAAAATGCGTTTTCTGGCCTTCAGAAGCGTTTTTAGGGCATTCTAAGCTTAATTTGGGATCACAACTTTAAAATGCGTTTTCTGGCCTTTAGAAGCGTTTTTAGGCCATTCTGAGCTTAATTTGGGATCACAACTTTAAAATGCGTTTTCTGGCATTTAGAAGCGTTTTTTGGGCATTCTGAGCTTAATTTGGGATCACAACTTTAAAATGCGTTTTCTGGCCTTTAGAAGCGTTTTTAGGCCATTCTGAGCTTAATTTGGGATCACAACTTTAAAATGCGTTTTCTGGCCTTTAGAAGCGTTTTTCGGCCATTCTGAGCTTAATTTGGGTTCACAACTTTAAAATGCGTTTTCTGGCCTTTAGAAGCGTTTTTCGGCCATTCTGAGCTTAATTTGGGATCTCAACTTTAAAATGCGTTTTCTGGCCTTTAGAAGCGTTTTTCGGGCATTCTGAGCTTAATTTGGGATCACAACTTTAAAATGCGTTTTCTGGCCTTTAGAAGCGTTTTTAGGCCATTCTGAGCTTAATTTGGGATCACAACTTTAAAATGCGTTTTCTGGCCTTTAGAAGCGTTTTTCGGGCATTCTGAGCTTAATTTGGGATCACAACTTTAAAATGCGTTTTCTGGCCTTTAGAAGCGTTTTTAGGCCATTCTGAGCTTAATTTGGGATCACAACTTTAAAATGCGTTTTCTGGCATTTAGAAGCGTTTTTCGGGCATTCTGAGCTTAATTTGGGATCACAACTTTAAAATGCGTTTTCTGGCCTTTAGAAGCGTTTTTAGGCCATTCTGAGCTTAATTTGGGATCACAACTTTAAAATGCGTTTTCTGGCCTTTAGAAGCGTTTTTCGGCCATTCTGAGCTTAATTTGGGATCACAACTTTAAAATGCGTTTTCTGGCCTTTAGAAGCGTTTTTCGGCCATTCTGAGCTTAATTTGGGATCACAACTTTAAAAAGCGTTTTCTGGCCTTTAGAAGCGTTTTTAGGCCATTCTGAGCTTAATTTGGGATCACAACTTTAAAATGCGTTTTCTGGCCTTTAGAAGCGTTTTTCGGGCATTCTGAGCTTAATTTGGGATCACAACTTTAAAATGCGTTTTCTGGCCTTTAGAAGCGTTTAGGCCATTCTGAGCTTAATTTGGGATCACAACTTTAAAATGCGTTTTCTGGTCTTCAGAAGCGTTTTTAGGGCATTCTAAGCTTAATTTGGGATCACAACTTTAAAATGCGTTTTCTGGCCTTTAGAAGCGTTTTTCGGGCATTCTGAGCTTAATTTGGGATCACAACTTTAAAATGCGTTTTCTGGCTTTTAGAAGCGTTTTTAGGCCATTCTGAGCTTAATTTGGGATCACAACTTTAAAATGCGTTTTCTGGCCTTTAGAAGCGTTTTTCGGCCATTCTGAGCTTAATTTGGGATCACAACTTTAAAATGCGTTTTCTGGCCTTTAGAAGCGTTTTTCGGGCATTCTGAGCTTAATTTGGGATCACAACTTTAAAATGCGTTTTCTGGCCTTTAGAAGCGTTTTTCGGCCATTCTGAGCTTAATTTGGGATCACAACTTTAAAAAGCGTTTTCTGGCCTTTAGAAGCGTTTTTCGGCCATTCTGAGCTTAATTTGGGATCACAACTTTAAAATGCGTTTTCTGGCCTTTAGAAGCGTTTTTCGGGCATTCTGAGCTTAATTTGGGATCACAACTTTAAAATGCGTTTTCTGGCCTTCAGAAGCGTTTTTAGGGCATTCTAAGCTTAATTTGGGATCACAACTTTAAAATGCGTTTTCTGGCCTTTAGAAGCGTTTTTCGGCCATTCTGAGCTTGATTTGGGATCACAACTTTAAAATGCGTTTTCTGGCCTTCAGAAGCGTTTTTAGGGCATTCTAAGCTTAATTTGGGATCACAACTTTAAAATGCGTTTTCTGGCCTTTAGAAGCGCTTTTCGGCCATTCTAAGCTTAATTTGGAATCACAGCTTTAAAATGCGTTTTCTGGCCTTTAGAAGCGTTTTTCGGTCATTCTGAGCTTAATTTGGGATCACAACTTTAAAATGCGTTTTCTGGCCTTTAGAAGCGTTTTTCGGCCATTCTGAGCTTAATTTGGGATCACAACTTTAAAATGCGTTTTCTGGCCTTTAGAAGCGTTTTTCGGCCATTCTGAGCTTAATTTGGGATCACAACTTTAAAATGCGTTTTCTGGCCTTTAGAAGCGTTTTTCGGGCATTCTGAGCTTAATTTGGGATCACAACTTTAAAAAGCGTTTTTTGGCCTTTAGAAGCGTTTTTCGGCCATTCTGAGCTTAATTTGGGATCACAACTTTAAAATGCGTTTTCTGGCCTTTGGAAGCGTTTTTCGGGCATTCTGAGCTTAATTTGGGATCACAACTTTAAAATGCGTTTTCTGGCCTTTAGAAGCGTTTTTCGGCCATTCTGAGCTTAATTTAGGATCACAACTTTAAAATGCGTTTTCTGGCCTTTAGAAGCGTTTTTCGGCCATTCTGAGCTTAATTTAGGATCACAACTTAAAAATGCCTTTTCTGGCCTTTAGAAGCGTTTTTCGGCCATTCTGAGCTTAATTTGGGATCACAACTTAAAAATGCCTTTTCTGGCCTTTAGAAGCGTTTTTCGGCCATTCTGAGCTTAATTTGGGATCACAACTTTAAAATGCGTTTTCTGGCCTTTAGAAGCGTTTTTCGGCCATTCTGAGCTTAATTTAGGATCACAACTTTAAAATGCGTTTTCTGGCCTTTAGAAGCGTTTTTCGGCCATTCTGAGCTTAATTTAGGATCACAACTTAAAAATGCCTTTTCTGGCCTTTAGAAGCGTTTTTCGGCCATTCTGAGCTTAATTAGGGATCACAACTTAAAAATGCCTTTTCTGGCCTTTAGAAGCGTTTTTCGGCCATTCTGAGCTTAATTTGGGATCACAACTTTAAAATGCGTTTTCTGGCCTTTAGAAGCGTTTTTCGGCCATTCTGAGCTTAATTTGGGATCACAACTTTAAAATGCGTTTTCTGGCCTTTAGAAGCGTTTTTCGGCCATTCTGAGCTTAATTTGGGATCACAACTTAAAAATGCGTTTTCTGGCCTTTAGAAGCGTTTTTCGGCCATTCTGAGCTTAATTTTGGATAACAACTTAAAAATGCCTTTTCTGGCCTTTAGAAGCGTTTTTCGGCCATTCTGAGCTTAATTTGGGATCAGAACTTTGAAATGCGTTTTCTGGCCTTTAGAAGCGTTTTTTTGGCCATTCTGAGCTAAATTTGGGATCACAACTTTAAAATGCGTTTTCTGGCCTTTAGAAGCGTTTTCGGGCATTCTGAGCTCAATTTGGGATCACAACTTTAAAATGCGTTTTCTGGCCTTTAGAAGCGTTTTTCGGCCATTCTGAGCTTAATTTGGGATCACAACTTTAAAATGCCTTTTCTGGCCTTTAGAAGCGTTTTTCGGCCATTCTGAGCTTAATTTGGGATCACAACTTTAAAATGCCTTTTCTGGCCTTTAGAAGCGTTTTTCGGCCATTCTGAGCTTAATTTGGGATCACAACTTTAAAATGCGTTTTCTGGCCTTCAGAAGCGTTTTTAGGGCATTCTAAGCTTAATTTGGGATCACAACTTTAAAATGCGTTTTCTGGCCTTTAGAAGCGTTTTTCGGGCATTCTGAGCTTAATTTGGGATCACAACTTTAAAATGCGTTTTCTGGCCTTTAGAAGCGTTTTTAGGCCATTCTGAGCTTAATTTGGGATCACAACTTTAAAATGCGTTTTCTGGCATTTAGAAGCGTTTTTTGGGCATTCTGAGCTTAATTTGGGATCACAACTTTAAAATGCGTTTTCTGGCCTTTAGAAGCGTTTTTAGGCCATTCTGAGCTTAATTTGGGATCACAACTTTAAAATGCGTTTTCTGGCCTTTAGAAGCGTTTTTCGGCCATTCTGAGCTTAATTTGGGTTCACAACTTTAAAATGCCTTTTCTGGCCTTTAGAAGCGTTTTTCGGCCATTCTGAGCTTAATTTGGGATCACAACTTTAAAATGCGTTTTCTGGCCTTTAGAAGCGTTTTTCGGGCATTCTGAGCTTAATTTGGGATCACAACTTTAAAATGCGTTTTCTGGCCTTTAGAAGCGTTTTTAGGCCATTCTGAGCTTAATTTGGGATCACAACTTTAAAATGCGTTTTCTGGCCTTTAGAAGCGTTTTTCGGGCATTCTGAGCTTAATTTGGGATCACAACTTTAAAATGCGTTTTCTGGCCTTTAGAAGCGTTTTTAGGCCATTCTGAGCTTAATTTGGGATCACAACTTTAAAATGCGTTTTCTGGCATTTAGAAGCGTTTTTCGGGCATTCTGAGCTTAATTTGGGATCACAACTTTAAAATGCGTTTTCTGGCCTTTAGAAGCGTTTTTCGGGCATTCTGAGCTTAATTTGGGATCACAACTTTAAAATGCGTTTTCTGGCCTTTAGAAGCGTTTAGGCCATTCTGAGCTTAATTTGGGATCACAACTTTAAAATGCGTTTTCTGGCCTTTAGAAGCGTTTTTCGGGCATTCTGAGCTTAATTTGGGATCACAACTTTAAAAAGCGTTTTTTGGCCTTTAGAAGCGTTTTTCGGCCATTCTGAGCTTAATTTGGGATCACAACTTTAAAATGCGTTTTCTGGCCTTTGGAAGCGTTTTTCGGGCATTCTGAGCTTAATTTGGGATCACAACTTTAAAATGCGTTTTCTGGCCTTCAGAAGCGTTTTTAGGGCATTCTAAGCTTAATTTGGGATCACAACTTTAAAATGCGTTTTCTGGCCTTTAGAAGCGTTTTTCGGGCATTCTGAGCTTAATTTGGGATCACAACTTTAAAATGCGTTTTCTGGCTTTTAGAAGCGTTTTTAGGCCATTCTGAGCTTAATTTGGGATCACAACTTTAAAAAGCGTTTTCTGGCCTTTAGAAGCGTTTTTCGGCCATTCTGAGCTTAATTTGGGATCACAACTTTAAAATGCGTTTTCTGGCCTTTAGAAGCGTTTTTCGGGCATTCTGAGCTTAATTTGGGATCACAACTTTAAAATGCGTTTTCTGGCCTTTAGAAGCGTTTTTCGGCCATTCTGAGCTTAATTTGGGATCACAACTTTAAAAAGCGTTTTCTGGCCTTTAGAAGCGTTTTTCGGCCATTCTGAGCTTAATTTGGGATCACAACTTTAAAATGCGTTTTCTGGCCTTTAGAAGCGTTTTTCGGGCATTCTGAGCTTAATTTGGGATCACAACTTTAAAATGCGTTTTCTGGCCTTCAGAAGCGTTTTAGGGCATTCTAAGCTTAATTTGGGATCACAACTTTAAAATGCGTTTTCTGGCCTTTAGAAGCGTTTTTCGGCCATTCTGAGCTTAATTTGGGATCACAACTTAAAAATGCCTTTTCTGGCCTTTAGAAGCGTTTTTCGGCCATTCTGAGCTTAATTTGGGATCACAACTTTAAAATGCCTTTTCTGGCCTTTAGAAGCGTTTTTCGGGCATTCTGAGCTTAATTTGGGATCACAACTTAAAAATGCCTTTTCTGGCCTTTAGAAGCGTTTTTCGGCCATTCTGAGCTTAATTTTGGATAACAACTTAAAAATGCCTTTTCTGGCCTTTAGAAGCGTTTTTCGGCCATTCTGAGCTTAATTTGGGATCAGAACTTTGAAATGCGTTTTCTGGCCTTTAGAAGCGTTTTTTTGGCCATTCCGAGCTAAATTTGGGATCACAACTTTAAAATGAGTTTTCTGGCCTTTAGAAGCGTTTTCGGGCATTCTGAGCTCAATTTGGGATCACAACTTTAAAATGCGTTTTCTGGCCTTTAGAAGCGTTTTTCGGCCATTCTGAGCTTAATTTGGGATCACAACTTTAAAATGCCTTTTCTGGCCTTTAGAAGCGTTTTTCGGCCATTCTGAGCTTAATTTGGGATCACAACTTTAAAATGCGTTTTCTGGCCTTTAGAAGCGTTTTTCGGCCATTCTGAGCTTAATTTGGGATCACAACTTAAAAATGCCTTTTCTGGCCTTTAGAAGCGTTTTTCGGCCATTCTGAGCTTAATTTGGGATCACAACTTTAAAATGCCTTTTCTGGCCTTTAGAAGCGTTTTTCGGCCATTCTGAGCTTAATTTGGGATCACAACTTTAAAATGCGTTTTCTGGCCTTTAGAAGCGTTTTTCGGCCATTCTGAGCTTAATTTTGGATAACAACTTAAAAATGCCTTTTCTGGCCTTTAGAAGCGTTTTTCGGCCATTCTGAGCTTAATTTGGGATCAGAACTTTGAAATGCGTTTTCTGGCCTTCAGAAGCGTTTTTAGGGCATTGTAAGCTTAATTTGGGATCACAACTTTAAAATGCGTTTTCTGGCCTTTAGAAGCGTTTTTCGGGCATTCTGAGCTTAATTTGGGATCACAACTTTAAAATGCGTTTTCTGGCCTTTAGAAGCGTTTTTCGGCCATTCTGAGCTTAATTTGGGATCACAACTTTAAAATGCGTTTTCTGGCCTTTAGAAGCGTTTTTCGGCCATTCTGAGCTTAATTTGGGATCACAACTTAAAAATGCGTTTTCTGGCCTTTAGAAGCGTTTTTCGGCCATTTTGAGCTTAATTTGGGATCACAACTTTAAAATGCGTTTTCTGGCCTTTAGAAGCGTTTTTCGGCCATTCTGAGCTTAATTTGGGATCACAACTTAAAAATGCCTTTTCTGGCCTTTAGAAGCGTTTTTCGGCCATTCTGAGCTTAATTTTGGATAACAACTTAAAAATGCCATTTCTGGCCTTTAGAAGCGTTTTTCGGCCATTCTGAGCTTAATTTGGGATCAGAACTTTGAAATGCGTTTTCTGGCCTTTAGAAGCGTTTTTTTGGCCATTCTGAGCTAAATTTGGGATCACAACTTTAAAATGAGTTTTCTGGCCTTTAGAAGCGTTTTCGGGCATTCTGAGCTCAATTTGGGATCACAACTTTAAAATGCGTTTTCTGGCCTTTAGAAGCGTTTTTCGGCCATTCTGAGCTTAATTTGGGATCACAACTTTAAAATGCCTTTTCTGGCCTTTAGAAGCGTTTTTCGGCCATTCTGAGCTTAATTTGGGATCACAACTTTAAAATGCCTTTTCTGGCCTTTAGAAGCGTTTTTCGGCCATTCTGAGCTTAATTTGGGATCACAACTTTAAAATGCCTTTTCTGGCCTTTAGAAGCGTTTTTCGGCCATTCTGAGCTTAATTTGGGATCACAACTTAAAAATGCCTTTTCTGGCCTTTAGAAGCGTTTTTCGGCCATTCTGAGCTTAATTTTGGATAACAACTTAAAAATGCCTTTTCTGGCCTTTAGAAGCGTTTTTCGGCCATTCTGAGCTTAATTTGGGATCAGAACTTTGAAATGCGTTTTCTGGCCTTTAGAAGCGTTTTTCGGCCATTCTGAGCTAAATTTGGGATCACAACTTTAAAATGAGTTTTCTGGCCTTTAGAAGCGTTTTCGGGCATTCTGAGCTCAATTTGGGATCACAACTTTAAATTGCGTTTTCTGGCCTTTAGAAGCGTTTTTCGGCCATTCTGAGCTTAATTTGGGATCACAACTTTAAAAAGCGTTTTCTGGCCTTTAGAAGCGTTTTTCGGCCATTCTGAGCTTAATTTGGGATCACAACTTTAAAATGCGTTTTCTGGCCTTTAGAAGCGTTTTTCGGGCATTCTGAGCTTAATTTGGGATCACAACTTTAAAATGCGTTTTCTGGCCTTCAGAAGCGTTTTTAGGGCATTCTAAGCTTAATTTGGGATCACAACTTTAAAATGCGTTTTCTGGCCTTTAGAAGCGTTTTTCGGCCATTCTGAGCTTAATTTGGGATCACAACTTAAAAATGCCTTTTCTGGCCTTTAGAAGCGTTTTTCGGCCATTCTGAGCTTAATTTGGGATCACAACTTTAAAATGCGTTTTCTGGCCTTTAGAAGCGTTTTTCGGCCATTCTGAGCTTAATTTTGGATAACAACTTAAAAATGCCTTTTCTGGCCTTTAGAAGCGTTTTTCGGCCATTCTGAGCTTAATTTGGGATCAGAACTTTAAAATGCGTTTTCTGGCCTTTAGAAGCGTTTTTTTGGCCATTCTGAGCTAAATTTGGGATCACAACTTTAAAATGAGTTTTCTGGCCTTTAGAAGCGTTTTCGGGCATTCTGAGCTCAATTTGGGATCACAACTTTAAAATGCGTTTTCTGGCCTTTAGAAGCGTTTTTCGGCCATTCTGAGCTTAATTTGGGATCACAACTTTAAAATGCCTTTTCTGGCCTTTAGAAGCGTTTTTCGGCCATTCTGAGCTTAATTTGGGATCACAACTTTAAAATGCGTTTTCTGGCCTTTAGAAGCGTTTTTCGGCCATTCTGAGCTTAATTTGGGATCACAACTTTAAAATGCCTTTTCTGGCCTTTAGAAGCGTTTTTCGGCCATTCTGAGCTTAATTTGGGATCACAACTTTAAAATGCCTTTTCTGGCCTTTAGAAGCGTTTTTCGGCCATTCTGAGCTTAATTTGGGATCACAACTTTAAAATGCGTTTTCTGGCCTTTAGAAGCGTTTTTCGGCCATTCTGAGCTTAATTTGGGATCACAACTTTAAAATGCGTTTTCTGGCCTTTAGAAGCGTTTTTCGGCCATTCTGAGCTTAATTTGGGATCACAACTTTAAAATGCGTTTTCTGGCCTTTAGAAGCGTTTTTCGGCCATTTTGAGCTTAATTTGGGATCACAACTTTAAAATGCGTTTTCTGGCCTTTAGAAGCGTTTTTCGGCCATTCTGAGCTTAATTTGGGATCACAACTTAAAAATGCGTTTTCTGGCCTTTAGAAGCGTTTTTCGGCCATTTTGAGCTTAATTTGGGATCACAACTTTAAAATGCGTTTTCTGGCCTTTAGAAGCGTTTTTCGGCCATTCTGAGCTTAATTTGGGATCACAACTTAAAAATGCCTTTTCTGGCCTTTAGAAGCGTTTTTCGGCCATTCTGAGCTTAATTTGGGATCACAACTTTAAAATGCCTTTTCTGGCCTTTAGAAGCGTTTTTTTGGCCATTCTGAGCTAAATTTGGGATCACAACTTTAAAATGAGTTTTCTGGCCTTTAGAAGCGTTTTCGGGCATTCTGAGCTCAATTTGGGATCACAACTTTAAAATGCGTTTTCTGGCCTTTAGAAGCGTTTTTCGGCCATTCTGAGCTTAATTTGGGATCACAACTTTAAAATGCGTTTTCTGGCCTTTAGAAGCGTTTTTCGGCCATTCTGAGCTTAATTTGGGATCACAACTTTAAAATGCCTTTTCTGGCCTTTAGAAGCGTTTTTCGGCCATTCTGAGCTTAATTTGGGATCACAACTTTAAAATGCCTTTTCTGGCCTTTAGAAGCGTTTTTCGGCCATTCTGAGCTTAATTTGGGATCACAACTTAAAAATGCGTTTTCTGGCCTTTAGAAGCGTTTTTCGGCCATTCTGAGCTTAATTTTGGATAACAACTTAAAAATGCCTTTTCTGGCCTTTAGAAGCGTTTTTCGGCCATTCTGAGCTTAATTTGGGATCAGAACTTTGAAATGCGTTTTCTGGCCTTTAGAAGCGTTTTTTTGGCCATTCTGAGCTTAATTTGGGATCACAACTTAAAAATGCCTTTTCTGGCCTTTAGAAGCGTTTTTCGGCCATTCTGAGCTTAATTTGGGATCACAACTTTAAAATGCGTTTTCTGGCCTTTAGAAGCGTTTTTCGGGCATTCTGAGCTTAATTTGGGATCACAACTTTAAAATGCGTTTTCTGGCTTTTAGAAGCGTTTTTAGGCCATTCTGAGCTTAATTTGGGATCACAACTTTAAAATGCGTTTTCTGGCCTTTAGAAGCGTTTTTCGGCCATTCTGAGCTTAATTTGGGATCACAACTTTAAAAAGCGTTTTCTGGCCTTTAGAAGCGTTTTTCGGCCATTCTGAGCTTAATTTGGGATCACAACTTTAAAATGCGTTTTCTGGCCTTTAGAAGCGTTTTTCGGGCATTCTGAGCTTAATTTGGGATCACAACTTTAAAATGCGTTTTCTGGCCTTCAGAAGCGTTTTTAGGGCATTCTAAGCTTAATTTGGGATCACAACTTTAAAATGCGTTTTCTGGCCTTTAGAAGCGTTTTTCGGCCATTCTGAGCTTAATTTGGGATCACAACTTAAAAATGCCTTTTCTGGCCTTTAGAAGCGTTTTCGGCCATTCTGAGCTTAATTTGGGATCACAACTTAAAAATGCCTTTTCTGGCCTTTAGAAGCGTTTTTTTGGCCATTCTGAGCTAAATTTGGGATCACAACTTTAAAATGAGTTTTCTGGCCTTTAGAAGCGTTTTTCGGCCATTCTGAGCTTAATTTGGGATCACAACTTAAAAATGCGTTTTCTGGCCTTTAGAAGCGTTTTTCGGCCATTCTGAGCTTAATTTTGGATAACAACTTAAAAATGCCTTTTCTGGCCTTTAGAAGCGTTTTTCGGCCATTCTGAGCTTAATTTGGGATCAGAACTTTGAAATGCGTTTTCTGGCCTTTAGAAGCGTTTTTTTGGCCATTCTGAGCTAAATTTGGGATCACAACTTTAAAATGAGTTTTCTGGCCTTTAGAAGCGTTTTCGGGCATTCTGAGCTCAATTTGGGATCACAACTTTAAAATGCGTTTTCTGGCCTTTAGAAGCGTTTTTCGGCCATTCTGAGCTTAATTTGGGATCACAACTTTAAAATGCCTTTTCTGGCCTTTAGAAGCGTTTTTCGGCCATTCTGAGCTTAATTTGGGATCACAACTTTAAAATGCGTTTTCTGGCCTTTAGAAGCGTTTTTCGGCCATTCTGAGCTTAATTTGGGATCACAACTTTAAAATGCCTTTTCTGGCCTTTAGAAGCGTTTTTCGGCCATTCTGAGCTTAATTTGGGATCACAACTTTAAAATGCCTTTTCTGGCCTTTAGAAGCGTTTTTCGGCCATTCTGAGCTTAATTTGGGATCACAACTTTAAAATGCGTTTTCTGGCCTTTAGAAGCGTTTTTCGGCCATTCTGAGCTTAATTTTGGATAACAACTTAAAAATGCCTTTTCTGGCCTTTAGAAGCGTTTTTCGGCCATTCTGAGCTTAATTTGGGATCAGAACTTTGAAATGCGTTTTCTGGCCTTCAGAAGCGTTTTTAGGGCATTCTAAGCTTAATTTGGGATCACAACTTTAAAATGCGTTTTCTGGCCTTTAGAAGCGTTTTTCGGCCATTCTGAGCTTAATTTGGGATCACAACTTTAAAATGCGTTTTCTGGCCTTCAGATGCGTTTTTCGGCCATTCTGAGCTTAATTTGGGATCACAACTTTAAAATGCGTTTTCTGGCCTTTAGAAGCGTTTTTCGGCCATTCTGAGCTTAATTTGGGATCACAACTTTAAAATGCCTTTTCTGGCCTTTAGAAGCGTTTTTCGGCCATTCTGAGCTTAATTTGGGATCACAACTTTAAAATGCCTTTTCTGGCCTTTAGAAGCGTTTTTCGGCCATTCTGAGCTTAATTTGGGATCACAACTTTAAAATGCGTTTTCTGGCCTTTAGAAGCGTTTTTCGGCCATTCTGAGCTTAATTTGGGATCACAACTTTAAAATGCGTTTTCTGGCCTTTAGAAGCGTTTTTCGGCCATTCTGAGCTTAATTTGGGATCACAACTTTAAAATGCGTTTTCTGGCCTTTAGAAGCGTTTTTCGGCCATTCTGAGCTTAATTTGGGATCACAACTTAAAAATGCGTTTTCTGGCCTTTAGAAGCGTTTTTCGGCCATTTTGAGCTTAATTTGGGATCACAACTTTAAAATGCGTTTTCTGGCCTTTAGAAGCGTTTTTCGGCCATTCTGAGCTTAATTTGGGATCACAACTTAAAAATGCCTTTTCTGGCCTTTAGAAGCGTTTTTCGGCCATTCTGAGCTTAATTTGGGATCACAACTTTAAAATGCCTTTTCTGGCCTTTAGAAGCGTTTTTTTGGCCATTCTGAGCTAAATTTGGGATCACAACTTTAAAATGAGTTTTCTGGCCTTTAGAAGCGTTTTCGGGCATTCTGAGCTCAATTTGGGATCACAACTTTAAAATGCGTTTTCTGGCCTTTAGAAGCGTTTTTCGGCCATTCTGAGCTTAATTTGGGATCACAATTTTAAAATGCGTTTTCTGGCCTTTAGAAGCGTTTTTCGGCCATTCTGAGCTTAATTTGGGATCACAACTTTAAAATGCCTTTTCTGGCCTTTAGAAGCGTTTTTCGGCCATTCTGAGCTTAATTTGGGATCACAACTTTAAAATGCCTTTTCTGGCCTTTAGAAGCGTTTTTCGGCCATTCTGAGCTTAATTTGGGATCACAACTTAAAAATGCGTTTTCTGGCCTTTAGAAGCGTTTTTCGGCCATTCTGAGCTTAATTTTGGATAACAACTTAAAAATGCCTTTTCTGGCCTTTAGAAGCGTTTTTCGGCCATTCTGAGCTTAATTTGGGATCAGAACTTTGAAATGCGTTTTCTGGCCTTTAGAAGCGTTTTTTTGGCCATTCAGAGCTTAATTTGGGATCACAACTTTAAAAAGCGTTTTCTGGCCTTTAGAAGCGTTTTTCGGCCATTCTGAGCTTAATTTGGGATCACAACTTTAAAATGCGTTTTCTGGCCTTTAGAAGCGTTTTTCGGGCATTCTGAGCTTAATTTGGGATCACAACTTTAAAATGCGTTTTCTGGCCTTCAGAAGCGTTTTTAGGGCATTCTAAGCTTAATTTGGGATCACAACTTTAAAATGCGTTTTCTGGCCTTTAGAAGCGTTTTTCGGCCATTCTGAGCTTAATTTGGGATCACAACTTAAAAATGCCTTTTCTGGCCTTTAGAAGCGTTTTCGGCCATTCTGAGCTTAATTTGGGATCAGAACTTTGAAATGCGTTTTCTGGCCTTTAGAAGCGTTTTTTTGGCCATTCTGAGCTAAATTTGGGATCACAACTTTAAAATGAGTTTTCTGGCCTTTAGAAGCGTTTTTCGGCCATTCTGAGCTTAATTTGGGATCACAACTTAAAAATGCGTTTTCTGGCCTTTAGAAGCGTTTTTCGGCCATTCTGAGCTTAATTTTGGATAACAACTTAAAAATGCCTTTTCTGGCCTTTAGAAGCGTTTTTCGGCCATTCTGAGCTTAATTTGGGATCAGAACTTTGAAATGCGTTTTCTGGCCTTTAGAAGCGTTTTTTTGGCCATTCTGAGCTAAATTTGGGATCACAACTTTAAAATGAGTTTTCTGGCCTTTAGAAGCGTTTTCGGGCATTCTGAGCTCAATTTGGGATCACAACTTTAAAATGCGTTTTCTGGCCTTTAGAAGCGTTTTTCGGCCATTCTGAGCTTAATTTGGGATCACAACTTTAAAATGCCTTTTCTGGCCTTTAGAAGCGTTTTTCGGCCATTCTGAGCTTAATTTGGGATCACAACTTTAAAATGCGTTTTCTGGCCTTTAGAAGCGTTTTTCGGCCATTCTGAGCTTAATTTGGGATCACAACTTTAAAATGCCTTTTCTGGCCTTTAGAAGCGTTTTTCGGCCATTCTGAGCTTAATTTGGGATCACAACTTTAAAATGCCTTTTCTGGCCTTTAGAAGCGTTTTTCGGCCATTCTGAGCTTAATTTGGGATCACAACTTTAAAATGCGTTTTCTGGCCTTTAGAAGCGTTTTTCGGCCATTCTGAGCTTAATTTTGGATAACAACTTAAAAATGCCTTTTCTGGCCTTTAGAAGCGTTTTTCGGCCATTCTGAGCTTAATTTGGGATCAGAACTTTGAAATGCGTTTTCTGGCCTTCAGAAGCGTTTTTAGGGCATTCTAAGCTTAATTTGGGATCACAACTTTAAAATGCGTTTTCTGGCCTTTAGAAGCGTTTTTCGGCCATTCTGAGCTTAATTTGGGATCACAACTTTAAAATGCGTTTTCTGGCCTTTAGAAGCGTTTTTCGGCCATTTTGAGCTTAATTTGGGATCACAACTTAAAAATGCGTTTTCTGGCCTTTAGAAGCGTTTTTCGGCCATTTTGAGCTTAATTTGGGATCACAACTTTAAAATGCGTTTTCTGGCCTTTAGAAGCGTTTTTCGGCCATTCTGAGCTTAATTTGGGATCACAACTTAAAAATGCCTTTTCTGGCCTTTAGAAGCGTTTTTCGGCCATTCTGAGCTTAATTTGGGATCACAACTTTAAAATGCGTTTTCTGGCCTTTAGAAGCGTTTTTCGGCCATTCTGAGCTTAATTTGGGATCACAACTTAAAAATGCCTTTTCTGGCCTTTAGAAGCGTTTTTCGGCCATTCTGAGCTTAATTTGGGATCAGAACTTTGAAATGCGTTTTCTGGCCTTTAGAAGCGTTTTTTTGGCCCTTCTGAGCTAAATTTGGGATCACAACTTTAAAATGAGTTTTCTGGCCTTTAGAAGCGTTTTCGGGCATTCTGAGCTCAATTTGGGATCACAACTTTAAAATGCGTTTTCTGGCCTTTAGAAGCGTTTTTCGGCCATTCTGAGCTTAATTTGGGATCACAACTTTAAAATGCGTTTTCTGGCCTTTAGAAGCGTTTTTCGGCCATTCTGAGCTTAATTTGGGATCACAACTTTAAAATGCCTTTTCTGGCCTTTAGAAGCGTTTTTCGGCCATTCTGAGCTTAATTTGGGATCACAACTTTAAAATGCCTTTTCTGGCCTTTAGAAGCATTTTTCGGCCATTCTGAGCTTAATTTGGGATCACAACTTAAAAATGCGTTTTCTGGCCTTTAGAAGCGTTTTTCGGCCATTCTGAGCTTAATTTTGGATAACAACTTAAAAATGCCTTTTCTGGCCTTTAGAAGCGTTTTTCGGCCATTCTGAGCTTAATTTGGGATCAGAACTTTGAAATGCGTTTTCTGGCCTTTAGAAGCGTTTTTTTGGGCATTCTGAGCTAAATTTGGGATCACAACTTTAAAATGAGTTTTCTGGCCTTTAGAAGCGTTTTCGGGCATTCTGAGCTCAATTTGGGATCACAACTTTAAAATGCGTTTTCTGGCCTTTAGAAGCGTTTTTCGGCCATTCTGAGCTTAATTTGGGATCACAACTTTAAAAAGCGTTTTCTGGCCTTTAGAAGCGTTTTTCGGCCATTCTGAGCTTAATTTGGGATCACAACTTTAAAATGCGTTTTCTGGCCTTTAGAAGCGTTTTTCGGGCATTCTGAGCTTAATTTGGGATCACAACTTTAAAATGCGTTTTCTGGCCTTCAGAAGCGTTTTTAGGGCATTCTAAGCTTAATTTGGGATCACAACTTTAAAATGCCTTTTCTGGCCTTTAGAAGCGTTTTTCGGCCATTCTGAGCTTAATTTGGGATCACAACTTAAAAATGCGTTTTCTGGCCTTTAGAAGCGTTTTTCGGCCATTCTGAGCTTAATTTTGGATAACAACTTAAAAATGCCTTATCTGGCCTTTAGAAGCGTTTTTCGGCCATTCTGAGCTTAATTTGGGATCAGAACTTTACAATGCGTTTTCTGGCCTTTAGAAGCGTTTTTTTGGCCATTCTGAGCTAAATTTGGGATCACAACTTTAAAATGAGTTTTCTGGCCTTTAGAAGCGTTTTCGGGCATTCTGAGCTCAATTTGGGATCACAACTTTAAAATGCGTTTTCTGGCCTTTAGAAGCGTTTTTCGGCCATTCTGAGCTTAATTTGGGATCACAACTTTAAAATGCCTTTTCTGGCCTTTAGAAGCGTTTTTCGGCCATTCTGAGCTTAATTTGGGATCACAACTTTAAAATGCGTTTTCTGGCCTTTAGAAGCGTTTTTCGGCCATTCTGAGCTTAATTTGGGATCACAACTTTAAAATGCCTTTTCTGGCCTTTAGAAGCGTTTTTCGGCCATTCTGAGCTTAATTTGGGATCACAACTTTAAAATGCCTTTTCTGGCCTTTAGAAGCGTTTTTCGGCCATTCTGAGCTTAATTTGGGATCACAACTTTAAAATGCGTTTTCTGGCCTTTAGAAGCGTTTTTCGGCCATTCTGAGCTTAATTTTGGATAACAACTTAAAAATGCCTTTTCTGGCCTTTAGAAGCGTTTTTCGGCCATTCTGAGCTTAATTTGGGATCAGAACTTTGAAATGCGTTTTCTGGCCTTCAGAAGCGTTTTTAGGGCATTCTAAGCTTAATTTGGGATCACAACTTTAAAATGCGTTTTCTGGCCTTTAGAAGCGTTTTTCGGGCATTCTGAGCTTAATTTGGGATCACAACTTTAAAATGCGTTTTCTGGCCTTTAGAAGCGTTTTTCGGCCATTCTGAGCTTAATTTGGGATCACAACTTTAAAATGCCTTTTCTGGCCTTTAGAAGCGTTTTTCGGCCATTCTGAGCTTAATTTGGGATCACAACTTAAAAATGCGTTTTCTGGCCTTTAGAAGCGTTTTTCGGCCATTCTGAGCTTAATTTTGGATAACAACTTAAAAATGCCTTTTCTGGCCTTTAGAAGCGTTTTTCGGCCATTCTGAGCTTAATTTGGGATCAGAACTTTGAAATGCGTTTTCTGGCCTTTAGAAGCGTTTTTTTGGCCATTCTGAGCTAAATTTGGGATCACAACTTTAAAATGAGTTTTCTGGCCTTTAGAAGCGTTTTCGGGCATTCTGAGCTCAATTTGGGATCACAACTTTAAAATGCGTTTTCTGGCCTTTAGAAGCGTTTTTCGGCCATTCTGAGCTTAATTTGGGATCACAACTTTAAAAAGCGTTTTCTGGCCTTTAGAAGCGTTTTTCGGCCATTCTGAGCTTAATTTGGGATCACAACTTTAAAATGCGTTTTCTGGCCTTTAGAAGCGTTTTTCGGCCATTCTGAGCTTAATTTGGGATCACAACTTTAAAATGCCTTTTCTGGCCTTTAGAAGCGTTTTTCGGCCATTCTGAGCTTAATTTGGGATCACAACTTTAAAGACTCGGTAGGCTTTGCTTAAAGGTGTTGGATGTATTTTTTCTGGCAGCAAATTTTCCAAAAGTGAAAAAGTGGAAAATTAGGATTTCAAGTGAAATGGATCGGCCATCCTCAGGGAATTCGTACAAGCATCATTTGGCTGTGTTTCCGGATACCGTTTTCCGAGTTAATTGGTCAGCTTTGCTGTTTCCCAGAAGCTGACGGAGGACCTGAGTTTTGATAGTAATCGAGCAAAGATAAATCGTTTCTATCGGGACGGAAGACACCAGTTGAAGACAGTACAAACCAATAATAGGGCTGTCTATAAGGGAGAGAAAGGGCCCTTTGGATTTAAGGAACCAATCACGGAGTTCGACCGTTGAGCCATTCATTGGCCGGAATGGGCCGCAGGTGTACCCTAGTTGATAGCTAGCAAAATCCCAAGCTAAGTATTTATCTTTAATGAGTTTTCAAAATTTACTCTATCTCTCTTGTACTTTCCTTCTACATTTGTTTTTAATCGTTGGATTCCAGTTATTTAAGCGCTACAAAAAATATCGAAATTTGAACCTTTTATTCTTTGCTTTCAACAAATTCTGCATTTGTAGCTTTAATCGATACAGAAAACTGTAGCATCCATTTTGACATAAATTTACATCGTAAACATAATGGATCGAAGCCAGAAACGCTTAAAGATACAAATTAAAACTGATTAAAATGTAAATTTTTGTCAATTAAGACGCACATATCTGTAGCATCGCATTTGTCACACATAAAATTAGATTTTCAGTGATATATTTTGTGTCATATTGTATGCATTGTATGCATTGTAAGCATTGTATGTGATGTAAAATTCAGTCGTCTTTGTGAGGCTGCGATAAAAAATAAATGATATAAATTATGTCATGTGATTCTGTTAGTCATACGATGCTCTTAATATTCCTTAAACATAATTTTGAAGTTTCGAAACACATTTTGTAAGCATTTAATATACACTCACAATATTGTTTCTATGATAAATACATGTTTTGTTTTTTTTTGTGATTTTAAGAACTGAATGCGAATCTTGTATCTAAATGTATTAGAGATTATAAATTAACAAAGTTGTGTTTATTCAAACTACTACTCTCGAAGAGTTTACTATCCTTTTTTTAAATATCAGGAAACATTTTTTGCGGCACTATGCATTAAAATTTTCACTCAAAATAAAAAGCAATTAGAAACAAGAATTTTTAGAATCCCTTCATAGATAATTTTTGTCACCATTAAACTTAACATACTCAAGCCTTTCAATGAACTGAAAGCTTTCAAAAGGAACTAGTAGGAGTTAGGAAATTAATGTTTAAGGTTCATCGTAACACTAGTCAAAAGTGTCTCCCAATCAATTCCTTCAACCCCTCTCCCAACCAAAATTGTTTTGCTAGGATGCAGAGGTAACCTCGGTCCTAAAGCACAAAATAGATCTTTCATCCTTTTCTCTTTCTTCCAATCTATCTATTGACTACTAGGACGTGGCCGGCGCCGTTATTGACGTTGAAAGAGAGAGCATCAGTTTTGTGCAGTGTGAATGAGCTGCTAATCCCAAGCACCATTCATTTGACCTCTGATCAAAATTGATGGCCTCGGTCAATCACGGAGTAGCAACCATTGGCGATGTGGAACTTGTTCTACTGAGCCACGCCAGCGATCGTAGACCTCGAAGTGATTGTTATCATAATATGTTTTTGGAACCAGCAATGCATACATTTTATTCAACCATGCACTTCGGGTTTTACGGTTTAAGGTGGATGTGAGTAGTTAATCAAGCTAAGCTAAGCTAAGCTAAGCTAAGCTAAGCTAAGCTAAGCATTCTGAGCTTAATTTGGGATCACAACTTTAAAATGCGTTTTCTGGCCTTTAGAAGCGTTTTTCGGCCATTCTGAGCTTAATTTGGGATCACAACTTTAAAATGCCTTTTCTGGCCTTTAGAAGCGTTTTTCGGCCATTCTGAGCTTAATTTGGGATCACAACTTTAAAATGCCTTTTCTGGCCTTTAGAAGCGTTTTTCGGCCATTCTGAGCTTAATTTGGGATCACAACTTAAAAATGCGTTTTCTGGCCTTTAGAAGCGTTTTTCGGCCATTCTGAGCTTAATTTTGGATAACAACTTAAAAATGCCTTTTCTGGCCTTTAGAAGCGTTTTTCGGCCATTCTGAGCTTAATTTGGGATCAGAACTTTGAAATGCGTTTTCTGGCCTTTAGAAGCGTTTTTTTGGCCATTCTGAGCTTAATTTGGGATCACAACTTAAAAATGCCTTTTCTGGCCTTTAGAAGCGTTTTTCGGCCATTCTGAGCTTAATTTGGGATCACAACTTTAAAATGCGTTTTCTGGCCTTTAGAAGCGTTTTTCGGGCATTCTGAGCTTAATTTGGGATCACAACTTTAAAATGCGTTTTCTGGCTTTTAGAAACGTTTTTAGGCCATTCTGAGCTTAATTTGGGATCACAACTTTAAAATGCGTTTTCTGGCCTTTAGAAGCGTTTTTCGGCCATTCTGAGCTTAATTTGGGATCACAACTTTAAAATGCGTTTTCTGGCCTTTAGAAGCGTTTTTCGGGCATTCTGAGCTTAATTTGGGATCACAACTTTAAAATGCGTTTTCTGGCCTTTAGAAGCGTTTTTCGGCCATTCTGAGCTTAATTTGGGATCACAACTTTAAAAAGCGTTTTCTGGCCTTTAGAAGCGTTTTTCGGCCATTCTGAGCTTAATTTGGGATCACAACTTTAAAATGCGTTTTCTGGCCTTTAGAAGCGTTTTTCGGGCATTCTGAGCTTAATTTGGGATCACAACTTTAAAATGCGTTTTCTGGCCTTCAGAAGCGTTTTTAGGGCATTCTAAGCTTAATTTGGGATCACAACTTTAAAATGCGTTTTCTGGCCTTTAGAAGCGTTTTTCGGCCATTCTGAGCTTAATTTGGGATCACAACTTAAAAATGCCTTTTCTGGCCTTTAGAAGCGTTTTCGGCCAATCTGAGCTTAATTTGGGATCAGAACTTTGAAATGCGTTTTCTGGCCTTTAGAAGCGTTTTTTGGCCATTCTGAGCTAAATTTGGGATCACAACTTGAAAATGAGTTTTCTGGCCTTTAGAAGCGTTTTTCGGCCATTCTGAGCTTAATTTGGGATCACAACTTAAAAATGCGTTTTCTGGCCTTTAGAAGCGTTTTTCGGCCATTCTGAGCTTAATTTTGGATAACAACTTAAAAATGCCTTTTCTGGCCTTTAGAAGCGTTTTTCGGCCATTCTGAGCTTAATTTGGGATCAGAACTTTGAAATGCGTTTTCTGGCCTTTAGAAGCGTTTTTTTGGCCATTCTGAGCTAAATTTGGGATCACAACTTTAAAATGAGTTTTCTGGCCTTTAGAAGCGTTTTCGGGCATTCTCAGCGGTAAAGTCTTTTATGTATATCGTTCAATTCATAGAGATTAAGTGGGTTATAAATTTGAAACCTTAAGTGGAGTGAAATAAATGCTTTTCGTAATGGTTTGTGAAGTTGTTGAAAGTGGCTGAATGTGGCTGGTACTACGCTTTCCGGACCGGCCCAGGACCATTCTTAGAAGACACCCAGGAACTCTTGAACTCTTGACTGATTCGGATATATAAGATAAGTACCTGTTTTAATTTGGTGAATGAATTTATTCAAGATGTGTCAGAAGTTCGGTTTCCACGACCGAGGAATTTTGATTTTTTTTTTCGAGCAGGTGGTCGTAACAGCCATCGATTGCTTTGATCTTAAAAATGCTCAATGCAGAAATCCGAAATACATAGTTAAGCATTTAAGAGTTTAACTTATCATAATTTCACACCACTTTTTTAAATGATAACAATTTTCATTTTAATTTCTTTTGCGGGCTGCGTGCGCGTGAGTGTGCTCACTGTATTGATTGCTGTTATTGTTAGTAAATCAATGCGTTACTTAACGTCATCTAGCAGTTATAAAATAAGCATTTAAGTTGCTTCATAAACTATGCATTGAAATTTAAATAATTTTGATAATATATGTGTGAACAGTTCAAACTCAAATGTAATATTCTTTATTCTAAACATTATTGCGGTGAGTATAGTGTTCGTAAGTATCGTAAGTTCCTAATTCCTTAACAGCATCTAATGTATCAATATTCCGTATACACTTTCCCAAATAACATAAATTCATATTTAGGTCTTTCCATATTCAAAATATTATATGAAGCGTTTGGTAGGGATCTCCACGCCTCATTCTGCCCCTGTATCCTGTATCTTTCGCGGTTTTCATCACATGGTTGGCCTGGCCGTAGTAATATCTGCAATGCATAGGAATATGTAACAGATAATACGCTGAAAAGAAAAATGATAGACGCAAGTCTCTCATTTTCCAGGATGCCTACATGTTTTGGCCATGTTGATGTAAGAAGAAGAAGAAGAAGATAGAAGCGTTTTCGGGCATTCTGAGCTCAATTTGGGATCACAACTTTAAAATGCGTTTTCTGGCCTTTAGAAGCGTTTTTCGGCCATTCTGAGCTTAATTTGGGATCACAACTTTAAAATGCCTTTTCTGGCCTTTAGAAGCGTTTTTCGGCCATTCTGAGCTTAATTTGGGATCAGAACTTTGAAATGCGTTTTCTGGCCTTCAGAAGCGTTTTTAGGGCATTCTAAGCTTAATTTGGGATCACAACTTTAAAATGCGTTTTCTGGCCTTTAGAAGCGTTTTTCGGCCATTCTGAGCTTAATTTGGGATCACAACTTTAAAATGCGTTTTCTGGCCTTTAGAAGCGTTTTTCGGCCATTCTGAGCTTAATTTGGGATCACAACTTAAAAATGCCTTTTCTGGCCTTTAGAAGCGTTTTTCGGCCATTCTGAGCTTAATTTGGGATCACAACTTTAAAATGCCTTTTCTGGCCTTTAGAAGCGTTTTTCGGCCATTCTGAGCTTAATTTGGGATAACAACTTAAAAATGCCTTTTCTGGCCTTTAGAAGCGTTTTTCGGCCATTCTGAGCTTAATTTGGGATCAGAACTTTGAAATGCGTTTTCTGGCCTTCAGAAGCGTTTTTAGGGCATTCTAAGCTTAATTTGGGATCACAACTTTAAAATGCGTTTTCTGGCCTTTAGAAGCGTTTTTCGGCCATTCTGAGCTTAATTTGGGATCACAACTTAAAAATGCCTTTTCTGGCCTTTAGAAGCGTTTTTCGGCCATTCTGAGCTTAATTTGGGATCACAACTTTAAAATGCCTTTTCTGGCCTTTAGAAGCGTTTTTCGGCCATTCTGAGCTTAATTTGGGATCACAACTTAAAAATGCGTTTTCTGGCCTTTAGAAGCGTTTTTCGGCCATTCTGAGCTTAATTTTGGATAACAACTTAAAAATGCCTTTTCTGGCCTTTTAGAAGCGTTTTTCGGCCATTCTGAGCTTAATTTGGGATCAGAACTTTACAATGCGTTTTCTGGCCTTTAGAAGCGTTTTTTTGGCCATTCTGAGCTAAATTTGGGATCACAACTTTAAAATGAGTTTTCTGGCCTTTAGAAGCGTTTTCGGGCATTCTGAGCTCAATTTGGGATCACAACTTTAAAATGCGTTTTCTGGCCTTTAGAAGCGTTTTTCGGCCATTCTGAGCTTAATTTGGGATCACAACTTTAAAATGCCTTTTCTGGCCTTTAGAAGCGTTTTTCGGCCATTCTGAGCTTAATTTGGGATCACAACTTTAAAATGCGTTTTCTGGCCTTTAGAAGCGTTTTTCGGCCATTCTGAGCTTAATTTGGGATCACAACTTTAAAATGCCTTTTCTGGCCTTTAGAAGCGTTTTTCGGCCATTCTGAGCTTAATTTGGGATCACAACTTTAAAATGCCTTTTCTGGCCTTTAGAAGCGTTTTTCGGCCATTCTGAGCTTAATTTGGGATCACAACTTTAAAATGCGTTTTCTGGCCTTTAGAAGCGTTTTTCGGCCATTCTGAGCTTAATTTTGGATAACAACTTAAAAATGCCTTTTCTGGCCTTTAGAAGCGTTTTTCGGCCATTCTGAGCTTAATTTGGGATCAGAACTTTGAAATGCGTTTTCTGGCCTTCAGAAGCGTTTTTAGGGCATTCTAAGCTTAATTTGGGATCACAACTTTAAAATGCGTTTTCTGGCCTTTAGAAGCGTTTTTCGGGCATTCTGAGCTTAATTTGGGATCACAACTTTAAAATGCGTTTTCTGGCCTTTAGAAGCGTTTTTCGGCCATTCTGAGCTTAATTTGGGATCACAACTTTAAAATGCCTTTTCTGGCCTTTAGAAGCGTTTTTCGGCCATTCTGAGCTTAATTTGGGATCACAACTTAAAAATGCGTTTTCTGGCCTTTAGAAGCGTTTTTCGGCCATTCTGAGCTTAATTTTGGATAACAACTTAAAAATGCCTTTTCTGGCCTTTAGAAGCGTTTTTCGGCCATTCTGAGCTTAATTTGGGATCAGAACTTTGAAATGCGTTTTCTGGCCTTTAGAAGCGTTTTTTTGGCCATTCTGAGCTAAATTTGGGATCACAACTTTAAAATGAGTTTTCTGGCCTTTAGAAGCGTTTTCGGGCATTCTGAGCTCAATTTGGGATCACAACTTTAAAATGCGTTTTCTGGCCTTTAGAAGCGTTTTTCGGCCATTCTGAGCTTAATTTGGGATCACAACTTTAAAAAGCGTTTTCTGGCCTTTAGAAGCGTTTTTCGGCCATTCTGAGCTTAATTTGGGATCACAACTTTAAAATGCGTTTTCTGGCTTTTAGAAGCGTTTTTCGGCCATTCTGAGCTTAATTTGGGATCACAACTTTAAAATGCCTTTTCTGGCCTTTAGAAGCGTTTTTCGGCCATTCTGAGCTTAATTTGGGATCACAACTTTAAAATGCCTTTTCTGGCCTTTAGAAGCGTTTTTCGGCCATTCTGAGCTTAATTTTGGATAACAACTTAAAAATGCCTTTTCTGGCCTTTAGAAGCGTTTTTCGGCCATTCTGAGCTTAATTTGGGATCAGAACTTTGAAATGCGTTTTCTGGCCTTTAGAAGCGTTTTTTTGGCCATTCTGAGCTAAATTTGGGATCACAACTTTAAAATGAGTTTTCTGGCCTTTAGAAGCGTTTTCGGGCATTCTGAGCTCAATTTGGGATCACAACTTTAAAATGCGTTTTCTGGCCTTTAGAAGCGTTTTTCGGCCATTCTGAGCTTAATTTGGGATCACAACTTTAAAATGCGTTTTCTGGCCTTTAGAAGCGTTTTTCGGCCATTCTGAGCTTAATTTTGGATAACAACTTAAAAATGCCTTTTCTGGCCTTTAGAAGCGTTTTTCGGCCATTCTGAGCTTAATTTGGGATCAGAACTTTGAAATGCGTTTTCTGGCCTTCAGAAGCGTTTTTAGGGCATTCTAAGCTTAATTTGGGATCACAACTTTAAAATGCGTTTTCTGGCCTTTAGAAGCGTTTTTCGGGCATTCTGAGCTTAATTTGGGATCACAACTTTAAAATGCGTTTTCTGGCCTTTAGAAGCGTTTTTCGGCCATTCTGAGCTTAATTTGGGATCACAACTTTAAAATGCCTTTTCTGGCCTTTAGAAGCGTTTTTCGGCCATTCTGAGCTTAATTTGGGATCACAACTTAAAAATGCGTTTTCTGGCCTTTAGAAGCGTTTTTCGGCCATTCTGAGCTTAATTTTGGATAACAACTTAAAAATGCCTTTTCTGGCCTTTAGAAGCGTTTTTCGGCCATTCTGAGCTTAATTTGGGATCAGAACTTTGAAATGCGTTTTCTGGCCTTTAGAAGCGTTTTTTTGGCCATTCTGAGCTAAATTTGGGATCACAACTTTAAAATGAGTTTTCTGGCCTTTAGAAGCGTTTTCGGGCATTCTGAGCTCAATTTGGGATCACAACTTTAAAATGCGTTTTCTGGCCTTTAGAAGCGTTTTTCGGCCATTCTGAGCTTAATTTGGGATCACAACTTTAAAAAGCGTTTTCTGGCCTTTAGAAGCGTTTTTCGGCCATTCTGAGCTTAATTTGGGATCACAACTTTAAAATGCGTTTTCTGGCCTTTAGAAGCGTTTTTCGGCCATTCTGAGCTTAATTTGGGATCACAACTTTAAAATGCCTTTTCTGGCCTTTAGAAGCGTTTTTCGGCCATTCTGAGCTTAATTTGGGATCACAACTTTAAAATGCGTTTTCTGGCCTTTAGAAGCGTTTTTCGGCCATTCTGAGCTTAATTTGGGATCACAACTTTAAAATGCCTTTTCTGGCCTTTAGAAGCGTTTTTCGGCCATTCTGAGCTTAATTTGGGATCACAACTTTAAAATGCCTTTTCTGGCCTTTAGAAGCGTTTTTCGGCCATTCTGAGCTTAATTTGGGATCACAACTTTAAAATGCGTTTTCTGGCCTTTAGAAGCGTTTTTCGGCCATTCTGAGCTTAATTTGGGATCACAACTTTAAAATGCCTTTTCTGGCCTTTAGAAGCGTTTTTCGGCCATTCTGAGCTTAATTTGGGATCAGAACTTTGAAATGCGTTTTCTGGCCTTCAGAAGCGTTTTTAGGGCATTCTAAGCTTAATTTGGGATCACAACTTTAAAATGCGTTTTCTGGCCTTTAGAAGCGTTTTTCGGCCATTCTGAGCTTAATTTGGGATCACAACTTTAAAATGCGTTTTCTGGCCTTTAGAAGCGTTTTTCGGCCATTCTGAGCTTAATTTGGGATCACAACTTTAAAATGCGTTTTCTGGCCTTTAGAAGCGTTTTTCGGCCATTCTGAGCTTAATTTGGGATCACAACTTAAAAATGCGTTTTCTGGCCTTTAGAAGCGTTTTTCGGCCATTTTGAGCTTAATTTGGGATCACAACTTTAAAATGCGTTTTCTGGCCTTTAGAAGCGTTTTTCGGCCATTCTGAGCTTAATTTGGGATCACAACTTAAAAATGCCTTTTCTGGCCTTTAGAAGCGTTTTTCGGCCATTCTGAGCTTAATTTGGGATCACAACTTTAAAATGCCTTTTCTGGCCTTTAGAAGCGTTTTTCGGCCATTCTGAGCTTAATTTGGGATCACAACTTTAAAATGCGTTTTCTGGCCTTTAGAAGCGTTTTTCGGCCATTCTGAGCTTAATTTGGGATCACAACTTAAAAATGCCTTTTCTGGCCTTTAGAAGCGTTTTTCGGCCATTCTGAGCTTAATTTGGGATCACAACTTTAAAATGCCTTTTCTGGCCTTTAGAAGCGTTTTTCGGCCATTCTGAGCTTAATTTGGGATAACAACTTAAAAATGCCTTTTCTGGCCTTTAGAAGCGTTTTTCGGCCATTCTGAGCTTAATTTGGGATCAGAACTTTGAAATGCGTTTTCTGGCCTTCAGAAGCGTTTTTAGGGCATTCTAAGCTTAATTTGGGATCACAACTTTAAAATGCGTTTTCTGGCCTTTAGAAGCGTTTTTCGGCCATTCTGAGCTTAATTTGGGATCACAACTTAAAAATGCCTTTTCTGGCCTTTAGAAGCGTTTTTCGGCCATTCTGAGCTTAATTTGGGATCACAACTTTAAAATGCGTTTTCTGGCCTTTAGAAGCGTTTTTCGGCCATTCTGAGCTTAATTTGGGATCACAACTTAAAAATGCGTTTTCTGGCCTTTAGAAGCGTTTTTCGGCCATTCTGAGCTTAATTTTGGATAACAACTTAAAAATGCCTTTTCTGGCCTTTAGAAGCGTTTTTCGGCCATTCTGAGCTTAATTTGGGATCAGAACTTTACAATGCGTTTTCTGGCCTTTAGAAGCGTTTTTTTGGCCATTCTGAGCTAAATTTGGGATCACAACTTTAAAATGAGTTTTCTGGCCTTTAGAAGCGTTTTCGGGCATTCTGAGCTCAATTTGGGATCACAACTTTAAAATGCGTTTTCTGGCCTTTAGAAGCGTTTTTCGGCCATTCTGAGCTTAATTTGGGATCACAACTTAAAAATGCCTTTTCTGGCCTTTAGAAGCGTTTTTCGGCCATTCTGAGCTTAATTTGGGATCACAACTTTAAAATGCGTTTTCTGGCCTTTAGAAGCGTTTTTCGGCCATTCTGAGCTTAATTTGGGATCACAACTTTAAAATGCCTTTTCTGGCCTTTAGAAGCGTTTTTCGGCCATTCTGAGCTTAATTTGGGATCACAACTTTAAAATGCCTTTTCTGGCCTTTAGAAGCGTTTTTCGGCCATTCTGAGCTTAATTTGGGATCACAACTTTAAAATGCGTTTTCTGGCCTTTAGAAGCGTTTTTCGGCCATTCTGAGCTTAATTTTGGATAACAACTTAAAAATGCCTTTTCTGGCCTTTAGAAGCGTTTTTCGGCCATTCTGAGCTTAATTTGGGATCAGAACTTTGAAATGCGTTTTCTGGCCTTCAGAAGCGTTTTTAGGGCATTCTAAGCTTAATTTGGGATCACAACTTTAAAATGCGTTTTCTGGCCTTTAGAAGCGTTTTTCGGGCATTCTGAGCTTAATTTGGGATCACAACTTTAAAATGCGTTTTCTGGCCTTTAGAAGCGTTTTTCGGCCATTCTGAGCTTAATTTGGGATCACAACTTTAAAATGCCTTTTCTGGCCTTTAGAAGCGTTTTTCGGCCATTCTGAGCTTAATTTGGGATCACAACTTAAAAATGCCTTTTCTGGCCTTTAGAAGCGTTTTTCGGCCATGCTGAGCTTAATTTTGGATAACAACTTAAAAATGCCTTTTCTGGCCTTTAGAAGCGTTTTTCGGCCATTCTGAGCTTAATTTGGGATCAGAACTTTGAAATGCGTTTTCTGGCCTTTAGAAGCGTTTTTTTGGCCATTCTGAGCTAAATTTGGGATCACAACTTTAAAATGAGTTTTCTGGCCTTTAGAAGCGTTTTCGGGCATTCTGAGCTCAATTTGGGATCACAACTTTAAAATGCGTTTTCTGGCCTTTAGAAGCGTTTTTCGGCCATTCTGAGCTTAATTTGGGATCACAACTTTAAAATGCCTTTTCTGGCCTTTAGAAGCGTTTTTCGGCCATTCTGAGCTTAATTTGGGATCACAACTTTAAAATGCGTTTTCTGGCCTTCAGAAGCGTTTTTAGGGCATTCTAAGCTTAATTTGGGTTCACAACTTTAAAATGCGTTTTCTGGCCTTTAGAAGCGTTTTTCGGGCATTCTGAGCTTAATTTGGGATCACAACTTTAAAATGCGTTTTCTGGCCTTTAGAAGCGTTTTTCGGCCATTCTGAGCTTAATTTGGGATCACAACTTTAAAATGCCTTTTCTGGCCTTTAGAAGCGTTTTTCGGCCATTCTGAGCTTAATTTGGGATCACAACTTTAAAATGCCTTTTCTGGCCTTTAGAAGCGTTTTTCGGCCATTCTGAGCTTAATTTGGGATCACAACTTTAAAATGCCTTTTCTGGCCTTTAGAAGCGTTTTTCGGCCATTCTGAGCTTAATTTTGGATAACAACTTAAAAATGCCTTTTCTGGCCTTTAGAAGCGTTTTTCGGCCATTCTGAGCTTAATTTGGGATCAGAACTTTGAAATGCGTTTTCTGGCCTTTAGAAGCGTTTTTTTGGCCATTCTGAGCTTAATTTGGGATCACAACTTAAAAATGCCTTTTCTGGCCTTTAGAAGCGTTTTTCGGCCATTCTGAGCTTAATTTGGGATCACAACTTTAAAATGCGTTTTCTGGCCTTTAGAAGCGTTTTTCGGGCATTCTGAGCTTAATTTGGGATCACAACTTTAAAATGCGTTTTCTGGCTTTTAGAAGCGTTTTTAGGCCATTCTGAGCTTAATTTGGGATCACAACTTTAAAATGCGTTTTCTGGCCTTTAGAAGCGTTTTTCGGCCATTCTGAGCTTAATTTGGGATCACAACTTTAAAATGCGTTTTCTGGCCTTTAGAAGCGTTTTTCGGGCATTCTGAGCTTAATTTGGGATCACAACTTTAAAATGCGTTTTCTGGCCTTTAGAAGCGTTTTTCGGCCATTCTGAGCTTAATTTGGGATCACAACTTTAAAAAGCGTTTTCTGGCCTTTAGAAGCGTTTTTCGGCCATTCTGAGCTTAATTTGGGATCACAACTTTAAAATGCGTTTTCTGGCCTTTAGAAGCGTTTTTCGGGCATTCTGAGCTTAATTTGGGATCACAACTTTAAAATGCGTTTTCTGGCCTTCAGAAGCGTTTTTAGGGCATTCTAAGCTTAATTTGGGATCACAACTTTAAAATGCGTTTTCTGGCCTTTAGAAGCGTTTTTCGGCCATTCTGAGCTTAATTTGGGATCACAACTTAAAAATGCCTTTTCTGGCCTTTAGAAGCGTTTTCGGCCATTCTGAGCTTAATTTGGGATCAGAACTTTGAAATGCGTTTTCTGGCCTTTAGAAGCGTTTTTTTGGCCATTCTGAGCTAAATTTGGGATCACAACTTTAAAATGAGTTTTCTGGCCTTTAGAAGCGTTTTTCGGCCATTCTGAGCTTAATTTGGGATCACAACTTAAAAATGCGTTTTCTGGCCTTTAGAAGCGTTTTTCGGCCATTCTGAGCTTAATTTGGGATCAGAACTTTGAAATGCGTTTTCTGGCCTTTAGAAGCGTTTTTTTGGCCATTCTGAGCTAAATTTGGGATCACAACTTTAAAATGAGTTTTCTGGCCTTTAGAAGCGTTTTCGGGCATTCTGAGCTCAATTTGGGATCACAACTTTAAAATGCGTTTTCTGGCCTTTAGAAACGCTTTTCGGCCATTCTGAGCTTAATTTGGGATCACAACTTTAAAATGCCTTTTCTGGCCTTTAGAAGCGTTTTTCGGCCATTCTGAGCTTAATTTGGGATCACAACTTAAAAATGCGTTTTCTGGCCTTTAGAAGCGTTTTTCGGCCATTCTGAGCTTAATTTGGGAACACAACTTAAAAATGCCTTTTCTGGCCTTTAGAAGCGTTTTTCGGCCATTCTGAGCTTAATTTGGGATCACAACTTTAAAATGCCTTTTCTGGCCTTTAGAAGCGTTTTTCGGCCATTCTGAGCTTAATTTGGGATCACAACTTTAAAATGCGTTTTCTGGCCTTTAGAAGCGTTTTTCGGCCATTCTGAGCTTAATTTTGGATAACAACTTAAAAATGCCTTTTCTGGCCTTTAGAAGCGTTTTTCGGCCATTCTGAGCTTAATTTGGGATCAGAACTTTGAAATGCGTTTTCTGGCCTTCAGAAGCGTTTTTAGGGCATTCTAAGCTTAATTTGGGATCACAACTTTAAAATGCGTTTTCTGGCCTTTAGAAGCGTTTTTCGGCCATTCTGAGCTTAATTTGGGATCACAACTTTAAAATGCGTTTTCTGGCCTTTAGAAGCGTTTTTCGGCCATTCTGAGCTTAATTTGGGATCACAACTTTAAAATGCGTTTTCTGGCCTTTAGAAGCGTTTTTCGGCCATTCTGAGCTTAATTTGGGATCACAACTTAAAAATGCGTTTTCTGGCCTTTAGAAGCGTTTTTCGGCCATTTTGAGCTTAATTTGGGATCACAACTTTAAAATGCGTTTTCTGGCCTTTAGAAGCGTTTTTCGGCCATTCTGAGCTTAATTTGGGATCACAACTTAAAAATGCCTTTTCTGGCCTTTAGAAGCGTTTTTCGGCCATTCTGAGCTTAATTTGGGATCACAACTTTAAAATGCGTTTTCTGGCCTTCAGAAGCGTTTTTAGGGCATTCTAAGCTTAATTTGGGATCACAACTTAAAAATGCCTTTTCTGGCCTTTAGAAGCGTTTTTCGGCCATTCTGAGCTTAATTTGGGATCACAACTTTAAAATGCGTTTTCTGGCCTTTAGAAGCGTTTTTCGGCCATTCTGAGCTTAATTTGGGATCACAACTTAAAAATGCGTTTTCTGGCCTTTAGAAGCGTTTTTCGGCCATTCTGAGCTTAATTTTGGATAACAACTTAAAAATGCCTTTTCTGGCCTTTAGAAGCGTTTTTCGGCCATTCTGAGCTTAATTTGGGATCAGAACTTTAAAATGCGTTTTCTGGCCTTTAGAAGCGTTTTTTTGGCCATTCTGAGCTAAATTTGGGATCACAACTTTAAAATGAGTTTTCTGGCCTTTAGAAGCGTTTTCGGGCATTCTGAGCTCAATTTGGGATCACAACTTTAAAATGCGTTTTCTGGCCTTTAGAAGCGTTTTTCGGCCATTCTGAGCTTAATTTGGGATCACAACTTTAAAATGCCTTTTCTGGCCTTTAGAAGCGTTTTTCGGCCATTCTGAGCTTAATTTGGGATCACAACTTTAAAATGCGTTTTCTGGCCTTTAGAAGCGTTTTTCGGCCATTCTGAGCTTAATTTGGGATCACAACTTAAAAATGCCTTTTCTGGCCTTTAGAAGCGTTTTTCGGCCATTCTGAGCTTAATTTGGGATCACAACTTAAAAATGCGTTTTCTGGCCTTTAGAAGCGTTTTTCGGCCATTTTGAGCTTAATTTGGGATCACAACTTTAAAATGCGTTTTCTGGCCTTTAGAAGCGTTTTTCGGCCATTCTGAGCTTAATTTGGGATCACAACTTAAAAATGCCTTTTCTGGCCTTTAGAAGCGTTTTTCGGCCATTCTGAGCTTAATTTGGGATCACAACTTAAAAATGCGTTTTCTGGCCTTTAGAAGCGTTTTTCGGCCATTTTGAGCTTAATTTGGGATCACAACTTTAAAATGCGTTTTCTGGCCTTTAGAAGCGTTTTTAATTTGGGATCACAACTTAAAAATGCGTTTTCTGGCCTTTAGAAGCGTTTTTCGGCCATTTTGAGCTTAATTTGGGATCACAACTTTAAAATGCGTTTTCTGGCCTTTAGAAGCGTTTTTCGGCCATTCTGAGCTTAATTTGGGATCACAACTTAAAAATGCCTTTTCTGGCCTTTAGAAGCGTTTTTCGGCCATTCTGAGCTTAATTTGGGATCACAACTTAAAAATGCGTTTTCTGGCCTTTAGAAGCGTTTTTCGGCCATTTTGAGCTTAATTTGGGATCACAACTTTAAAATGCGTTTTCTGGCCTTTAGAAGCGTTTTTCGGCCATTCTGAGCTTAATTTGGGATCACAACTTAAAAATGCCTTTTCTGGCCTTTAGAAGCGTTTTTCGGCCATTCTGAGCTTAATTTTGGATAACAACTTAAAAATGCCTTTTCTGGCCTTTAGAAGCGTTTTTCGGCCATTCTGAGCTTAATTTGGGATCAGAACTTTAAAATGCGTTTTCTGGCCTTTAGAAGCGTTTTTTTGGCCATTCTGAGCTAAATTTGGGATCACAACTTTAAAATGAGTTTTCTGGCCTTTAGAAGCGTTTTCGGGCATTCTGAGCTCAATTTGGGATCACAACTTTAAAATGCGTTTTCTGGCCTTTAGAAGCGTTTTTCGGCCATTCTGAGCTTAATTTGGGATCACAACTTTAAAATGCCTTTTCTGGCCTTTAGAAGCGTTTTTCGGCCATTCTGAGCTTAATTTGGGATCACAACTTTAAAATGCCTTTTCTGGCCTTTAGAAGCGTTTTTCGGCCATTCTGAGCTTAATTTGGGATCACAACTTAAAAATGCCTTTTCTGGCCTTTAGAAGCGTTTTTCGGCCATTCTGAGCTTAATTTGGGATCAGAACTTTGAAATGCGTTTTCTGGCCTTTAGAAGCGTTTTTCGGCCATTCTGAGCTTAATTTGGGATCACAACTTTAAAATGCGTTTTCTGGCCTTTAGAAGCGTTTTTCGGCCATTCTGAGCTTAATTTGGGATCACAACTTAAAAATGCGTTTTCTGGCCTTTAGAAGCGTTTTTCGGCCATTCTGAGCTTAATTTTGGATAACAACTTAAAAATGCCTTTTCTGGCCTTTAGAAGCGTTTTTCGGCCATTCTGAGCTTAATTTGGGATCAGAACTTTAAAATGCGTTTTCTGGCCTTTAGAAGCGTTTTTTTGGCCATTCTGAGCTAAATTTGGGATCACAACTTTAAAATGAGTTTTCTGGCCTTTAGAAGCGTTTTCGGGCATTCTGAGCTCAATTTGGGATCACAACTTTAAAATGCGTTTTCTGGCCTTTAGAAGCGTTTTTCGGCCATTCTGAGCTTAATTTGGGATCACAACTTTAAAATGCCTTTTCTGGCCTTTAGAAGCGTTTTTCGGCCATTCTGAGCTTAATTTGGGATCACAACTTTAAAATGCGTTTTCTGGCCTTTAGAAGCGTTTTTCGGCCATTCTGAGCTTAATTTGGGATCACAACTTAAAAATGCCTTTTCTGGCCTTTAGAAGCGTTTTTCGGCCATTCTGAGCTTAATTTGGGATCACAACTTAAAAATGCGTTTTCTGGCCTTTAGAAGCGTTTTTCGGCCATTTTGAGCTTAATTTGGGATCACAACTTTAAAATGCGTTTTCTGGCCTTTAGAAGCGTTTTTCGGCCATTCTGAGCTTAATTTGGGATCACAACTTAAAAATGCCTTTTCTGGCCTTTAGAAGCGTTTTTCGGCCATTCTGAGCTTAATTTGGGATCACAACTTAAAAATGCGTTTTCTGGCCTTTAGAAGCGTTTTTCGGCCATTTTGAGCTTAATTTGGGATCACAACTTTAAAATGCGTTTTCTGGCCTTTAGAAGCGTTTTTAATTTGGGATCACAACTTAAAAATGCGTTTTCTGGCCTTTAGAAGCGTTTTTCGGCCATTTTGAGCTTAATTTGGGATCACAACTTTAAAATGCGTTTTCTGGCCTTTAGAAGCGTTTTTCGGCCATTCTGAGCTTAATTTGGGATCACAACTTAAAAATGCCTTTTCTGGCCTTTAGAAGCGTTTTTCGGCCATTCTGAGCTTAATTTGGGATCACAACTTAAAAATGCGTTTTCTGGCCTTTAGAAGCGTTTTTCGGCCATTTTGAGCTTAATTTGGGATCACAACTTTAAAATGCGTTTTCTGGCCTTTAGAAGCGTTTTTCGGCCATTCTGAGCTTAATTTGGGATCACAACTTAAAAATGCCTTTTCTGGCCTTTAGAAGCGTTTTTCGGCCATTCTGAGCTTAATTTTGGATAACAACTTAAAAATGCCTTTTCTGGCCTTTAGAATCGTTTTTCGGCCATTCTGAGCTTAATTTGGGATCAGAACTTTAAAATGCGTTTTCTGGCCTTTAGAAGCGTTTTTTTGGCCATTCTGAGCTAAATTTGGGATCACAACTTTAAAATGAGTTTTCTGGCCTTTAGAAGCGTTTTCGGGCATTCTGAGCTCAATTTGGGATCACAACTTTAAAATGCGTTTTCTGGCCTTTAGAAGCGTTTTTCGGCCATTCTGAGCTTAATTTGGGATCACAACTTTAAAATGCGTTTTCTGGCCTTTAGAAGCGTTTTTCGGCCATTCTGAGCTTAATTTGGGATCACAACTTTAAAATGCCTTTTCTGGCCTTTAGAAGCGTTTTTCGGCCATTCTGAGCTTAATTTGGGATCACAACTTTAAAATGCCTTTTCTGGCCTTTAGAAGCGTTTTTCGGCCATTCTGAGCTTAATTTGGGATCACAACTTAAAAATGCCTTTTCTGGCCTTTAGAAGCGTTTTTCGGCCATTCTGAGCTTAATTTGGGATCACAACTTTAAAATGCCTTTTCTGGCCTTTAGAAGCGTTTTTCGGCCATTCTGAGCTTAATTTGGGATCACAACTTAAAAATGCCTTTTCTGGCCTTTAGAAGCGTTTTTCGGCCATTCTGAGCTTAATTTGGGATCAGAACTTTAAAATGCGTTTTCTGGCCTTTAGAAGCGTTTTTTTGGCCATTCTGAGCTAAATTTGGGATCACAACTTTAAAATGAGTTTTCTGGCCTTTAGAAGCGTTTTCGGGCATTCTGAGCTCAATTTGGGATCACAACTTTAAAATGCGTTTTCTGGCCTTTAGAAGCGTTTTTCGGCCATTCTGAGCTTAATTTGGGATCACAACTTTAAAATGCCTTTTCTGGCCTTTAGAAGCGTTTTTCGGCCATTCTGAGCTTAATTTGGGATCACAACTTTAAAATGCGTTTTCTGGCCTTTAGAAGCGTTTTTCGGCCATTCTGAGCTTAATTTGGGATCACAACTTTAAAATGCCTTTTCTGGCCTTTAGAAGCGTTTTTCGGCCATTCTGAGCTTAATTTGGGATCACAACTTTAAAATGCCTTTTCTGGCCTTTAGAAGCGTTTTTCGGCCATTCTGAGCTTAATTTGGGATCACAACTTTAAAATGCCTTTTCTGGCCTTTAGAAGCGTTTTTCGGCCATTCTGAGCTTAATTTGGGATCACAACTTAAAAATGCCTTTTCTGGCCTTTAGAAGCGTTTTTCGGCCATTCTGAGCTTAATTTGGGATCACAACTTAAAAATGCGTTTTCTGGCCTTTAGAAGCGTTTTTCGGCCATTTTGAGCTTAATTTGGGATCACAACTTTAAAATGCGTTTTCTGGCCTTTAGAAGCGTTTTTCGGCCATTCTGAGCTTAATTTGGGATCACAACTTAAAAATGCCTTTTCTGGCCTTTAGAAGCGTTTTTCGGCCATTCTGAGCTTAATTTGGGATCAGAACTTTGAAATGCGTTTTCTGGCCTTCAGAAGCGTTTTTAGGGCATTCTAAGCTTAATTTGGGATCACAACTTAAAAATGCGTTTTCTGGCCTTTAGAAGCGTTTTTCGGGCATTCTGAGCTTAATTTGGGATCACAACTTTAAAATGCGTTTTCTGGCCTTTAGAAGCGTTTTTCGGCCATTCTGAGCTTAATTTGGGATCACAACTTTAAAATGCGTTTTCTGGCCTTTAGAAGCGTTTTTCGGCCATTCTGAGCTTAATTTGGGATCACAACTTAAAAATGCGTTTTCTGGCCTTTAGAAGCGTTTTTCGGCCATTTTGAGCTTAATTTGGGATCACAACTTTAAAATGCGTTTTCTGGCCTTTAGAAGCGTTTTTCGGCCATTCTGAGCTTAATTTGGGATCACAACTTAAAAATGCCTTTTCTGGCCTTTAGAAGCGTTTTTCGGCCATTCTGAGCTTAATTTGGGATCACAACTTAAAAATGCGTTTTCTGGCCTTTAGAAGCGTTTTTCGGCCATTTTGAGCTTAATTTGGGATCACAACTTTAAAATGCGTTTTCTGGCCTTTAGAAGCGTTTTTCGGCCATTCTGAGCTTAAGTTGGGATCACAACTTAAAAATGCCTTTTCTGGCCTTTAGAAGCGTTTTTCGGCCATTCTGAGCTTAATTTTGGATAACAACTTAAAAATGCCTTTTCTGGCCTTTAGAAGCGTTTTTCGGCCATTCTGAGCTTAATTTGGGATCAGAACTTTAAAATGCGTTTTCTGGCCTTTAGAAGCGTTTTCGGGCATTCTGAGCTCAATTTGGGATCACAACTTTAAAAAGCGTTTTCTGGCCTTTAGAAGCGTTTTTCGGCCATTCTGAGCTTAATTTGGGATCACAACTTTAAAATGCGTTTTCTGGCCTTTAGAAGCGTTTTTCGGCCATTCTGAGCTTAATTTGGGATCACAACTTTAAAATGCCTTTTCTGGCCTTTAGAAGCGTTTTTCGGCCATTCTGAGCTTAATTTGGGATCACAACTTTAAAATGCCTTTTCTGGCCTTCAGAAGCGTTTTTCGGCCATTCTGAGCTTAATTTGGGATCACAACTTAAAAATGCGTTTTCTGGCCTTTAGAAGCGTTTTTCGGCCATTCTGAGCTTAATTTTGGATAACAACTTAAAAATGCCTTTTCTGGCCTTTAGAAGCGTTTTTCGGCCATTCTGAGCTTAATTTGGGATCAGAACTTTGAAATGCGTTTTCTGGCCTTTAGAAGCGTTTTTTTGGCCATTCTGAGCTAAATTTGGGATCACAACTTTAAAATGAGTTTTCTGGCCTTTAGAAGCGTTTTTCGGCCATTCTGAGCTTAATTTGGGATCACAACTTTAAAATGCCTTTTCTGGCCTTTAGAAGCGTTTTTCGGCCATTCTGAGCTTAATTTGGGATCACAACTTTAAAATGCGTTTTCTGGACATTCTGAGCCTAAATGCGTTTTCTGGCCTTTAGAAGCATTTTTCGGCCATTCTGAGCTTAATTTGGGATCACAACTTAAAAATGCCTTTTCTGGCCTTTAGAAGCGTTTTTCGGCCATTCTGAGCTTAATTTGGGATCACAACTTTAAAATGCCTTTTCTGGCCTTTAGAAGCGTTTTTCGGCCATTCTGAGCTTAATTTGGGATCACAACTTTAAAATGCGTTTTCTGGCCTTCAGAATGCCTTTTCGGCCATTCTGAGCTTAATTTGGGATCCTAACTTTAAAATGCGTTTTCTGGCCTTTAGAAGCGTTTTTCGGCCATTCTGAGCTTAATTTGGGATCACAACTTTAAAATGCGTTTTCTGGCCTTTAGAAGCGTTTTTCGGCCATTCTGAGCTTAATTTGGGATCACAACTTTAAAATGCGTTTTCTGGCCTTTAGAAGCGTTTTTCGGCCATTCTGAGCTTAATTTGGGATCACAACTTTAAAAAGCGTTTTCTGGCCTTTAGAAGCGTTTTTCGGCCATTCTGAGCTTAATTTGGGATCACAACTTTAAAATGCGTTTTCTGGCCTTTAGAAGCGTTTTTCGGGCATTCTGAGCTTAATTTGGGATCACAACTTTAAAATGCGTTTTCTGGCCTTTAGAAGCGTTTTTAGGCCATTCTGAGCTTAATTTGGGATCACAACTTTAAAATGCGTTTTCTGGCCTTCAGAAGCGTTTTTAGGGCATTCTAAGCTTAATTTGGGATCACAACTTTAAAATGCGTTTTCTGGCCTTTAGAAGCGTTTTTCGGGCATTCTGAGCTTAATTTGGGATCACAACTTTAAAATGCGTTTTCTGGCTTTTAGAAGCGTTTTTAGGCCATTCTGAGCTTAATTTGGGATCACAACTTTAAAATGCGTTTTCTGGCCTTTAGAAGCGTTTTTCGGCCATTCTGAGCTTAATTTGGGATCACAACTTTAAAATGCGTTTTCTGGCCTTTAGAAGCGTTTTTCGGGCATTCTGAGCTTAATTTGGGATCACAACTTTAAAATGCGTTTTCTGGCTTGTAGAAGCGTTTTTCGGGCATTCTGAGCTTAATTTGGGATCACAACTTTAAAATGCGTTTTCTGGCCTTTAGAAGCGTTTTTAGGCCATTCTGAGCTTAATTTGGGATCACAACTTTAAAAAGCGTTTTCTGGCCTTTAGAAGCGTTTTTAGGCCATTCTGAGCTTAATTTGGGATCACAACTTAAAAATGCGTTTTCTGGCCTTTAGAAGCGTTTTTCGGCCATTCTGAGCTTAATTTGGGATCACAACTTTAAAATGCGTTTTCTGGCCTTTAGAAGCGTTTTTCGGCCATTCTGAGCTTAATTTGGGATCACAACTTTAAAATGCGTTTTCTGGCCTTTAGAAGCGTTTTTCGGCCATTCTGAGCTTAATTTGGGATCACAACTTTAAAAAGCGTTTTCTGGCCTTTAGAAGCGTTTTTCGGCCATTCTGAGCTTAATTTGGGATCACAACTTTAAAATGCGTTTTCTGGCCTTTAGAAGCGTTTTTCGGGCATTCTGAGCTTAATTTGGGATCACAACTTTAAAATGCGTTTTCTGGCCTTTAGAAGCGTTTTTAGGCCATTCTGAGCTTAATTTGGGATCACAACTTTAAAATGCGTTTTCTGGCCTTTAGAAGCGTTTTTCGGCCATTCTGAGCTTAATTTGGGATCACAACTTTAAAAAGCGTTTTCTGGCCTTTAGAAGCGTTTTTCGGCCATTCTGAGCTTAATTTGGGATCACAACTTAAAAATGCGTTTTCTGGCCTTTAGAAGCGTTTTTCAATAAAACATCTCTAGAGTTATTAGGATTCACCCTTAAATATTCTTCAAATCAACATTAGAATGCAAAAACCAAAATCTATACGTTGTACTAAAAAAAGCTAGGATATAGCCCCTATCCATACCGCTTGATCAAGTGTTCTGAGTTACGTCGAATTGAGCCATTTAGTTCCGCTCAAGATCGTTCACCCTATTCTTTTTCATAATTGATTCAAAATAGGTGTTTCTATTAAAATAACTTGTGATGTAAGGCTACATTTTTTTATCTGTTTTGAATTCAAAACTTGAAGTTTTCTTTAAAAGAATTTAAGTTTATTTTTTAAAGATGCGATGAAATAAAAACTATTTTTTTTTAAACAGCGTTTCTCGAGAAGCACATTCAAGTAGAAGCAACAGCAACGAGAGGAGTGTCTACCCTGAAACAAAATGCAATAAATTTAACAAATTTATTTGCCATTGACGCGTCAAATTCTCCATTAGACCGTTGTTGTTTCCTTTCCGCCAAGCGCCGACATTCACAACATCGGATACTTCGTCATTTCATCGATCGCTCAGATGGCTGCAGGGTAGGTTTAGTTAGGCAAATCTTGACGCTAACCAGTCCGAGAGATGCAGGTTTCTGGGTTGAAAAATACATACAATCTCTAATTGAAATCGTTCGTAATCTAAGCTGTATCGATTGGACTTTTCTTAGCGAAACTTTGTATTAGGCCATATTTGCTGAACCATTGCCCCGAGCCCCAAGAGTGTAGATCTTTGGTTCAGATTGGGGGAGAAGGACCAGCCATCATGAGGCCTCTTGACGGACCAGCTTGCTCCGGAACACGTTGGTGCTTAACGGGCCCAATCTTGTCATCGACGAGGCCATTTGACCAAGGCTGTTCAAGGGGGGGACTTGTCTCTTTTGGAATGGGTTGTTTTTTTTTATACAGGGCTCTCCGAGGTCTGGGAGATAAATCGCTCATAAATAACAATAATTGTAGTATTTTTCATTTCTTCTCGCCTGTGCGCCATCGTCGTACAGTTCAGATTTCATTTCAAGGGTGTGCCATGGCATTTGAATGGATCTTCCATCTTCCCCGAAAGGTATTGTGATCCGGACAACAGTTAGAACCCCCCTAAATGAGGCCCACGATTGAATCTTCCTCGGATCGGATCGGGCAGGATTGGTCCCACCACGATGATAATCAAATTTACGAATTATGTGGAACTAACACCGTGCCCATGTTACTGCTTTTTGCCACTTGAGGTGGTCCGAAGTCCGGATCAAAATTTGAATGGGCACAAAAGTGGATTTACACAGCCTCGGACGGAGATGCTTATCACTTTCCATGAAATATGATGTTGGCTTCGAATCGGTTCGAGAACATGGACTTTGAGTTCAGATTTCAAAACTCATTTGCGGGTTGTCGTAGACCGGTAGCTTCGAAGGTGGTAGCGTGCTATGTGATCTGTAGGTTCGGAGAAATATTTGGGCAAATCTGGATCCGGATGGATGGCTACTCAGATTGAAGATAAGAATATCTGCAGGTTGAACCTGTTAAATAGGTAGAATCATACCAAAGCGATTTCCAACATGAAAACTATAAGGAAATTAACCTTCCAAAGCCGTTCGCTAAATATCCGTTTCGAGGAAATATGTGTTGTAATTTGATTTCGTTCTCCTGGCTGTAAATGTTAACCGATTTTGATGATATTATATTCATTGTGTGGGTAATTTATTCTAATTACTCAACATTTCAAAATAAAGTCGATATGTATTACCAGGTTTTCAGAAACTGGTTCAGAAAGTTAAAAGTCCGAAAAATCAATTTTATTTTTAAAATACTCATAACTTCTGACAGCTTTTCTGTATTTAATTATTTTATTGATGTTTGAAATTGTCAAGAATCCATCTATCCGACAATGTATAGATATGTTGGGGTCCAATGAAAGTTTTTACCGCTATGACAGATCTTCCGGTAGAAAAAAGTCTTACTTTAAAAAAACGACATCCAGTTTTGGCTTTGCTTAGCTGTATTTCATTTCTCAATGAACCGATTTTAAAAACTCAAATTTAAGTTTTTTGGCGTTAATTTGATCATTATTTTCATAGAACATACTTGGTCTGTCAAAACTACCAGTTCATCAGTATATTGGAATGATGGTAAAGATGTTTGAAATGTGCGCTTCGGGTCATATTGACCCGAACGGCTTTGGAGGGTTAAATAGTTTGTTAAACAGCTACCTCTGATTTCTCAGCCCATTCTTGGCATGTGGATTTGATTAACTCTGGTATAACCAGTGTAACAATACTATTCAATCAATTCTAACCGTGCCGTGGGAAGAAATTTACAAATAATATTTAAAGTTTTATAGCAGGCTACTAGATAAAGTTTTGGTTTTATAAGGGGCTTGAGGAGTCTAATAAACTATCGGTATTACTTGCTCATGTTAATGACAAATCAGTTCCCAGCAAACATATGATCGCATAAGAAATGCTAGCTACAATGCTACAATATGGCTGGAAACCGTAATTTCTAACAGATAAGTTGGTAAAAGATCGGGAAAATGGTTACTTGAAGTCGGTTTAAATCGGATGTGATAAACAGTTCGCCATTTTTACAGATTCCTAAGATGACTTCGCTCAGTTTTGCTCCCTCTTGCGTGGGCTTAAAGTCTTTTTGTTATGTCTACGACCAGCAGTGTAACCAGATTGCTTAAAATCAGGTGGTGTAATTGAAAAAAATGTATAGTAAGAGAAGCAAAAAATATTTTTGCTAGCAACGGTCTGCATGCGATGAAAGCGAAATTTTGCATTTTTTTTTCAATATGTACGATTATGGTGCCAAACATTATTCAACTCGTAGGAGAAAATGGGGGTAGTTGTTCCCATTTTCTTATTTGCATCACATCTTTTTGGCCACTTTGTATTGTCTGACTTGCCGACTTTGTATTGTCTGACAGCGAGTTATTTCAGCTTCATTTGCTCCAAAAGTTCGAACAAAGTATGAACCCGTAAATGAATTAGAAGCATTTTCGTAAGACGACCAAATTGTGATTTTTAAATTTGGTGGAGACTTGATCCTTTACAAAAAGAGATATGATCCTTTATTCAGAGTACCCTAAAGCTTGGCATAAATCAAGTCACATTCAATGATAGATAGTTTATTGACTAATTTTGACCATATAAGTTTTTATTGCATAGTTTATAAATGTCAGACAGGAAGTAAAGTAGGCGTGTGCCAAGAAAGACGTGTTTTTCCATCTGCCAGATTCAAGCTTGGAAATTTTTGAAATTTAGTGGAAAAAATCAATTATTTACCGGAAAATCGTTTCCAATTCATCAAGTTTAACTAGGATTCGCGGCTCCGGATGATCGGAAAGAATGGCAAGCGAAATGATGATAGAGCATCTGCAAGATCAACTGCTGGCCGTTCGGCAGGAGGTACATAGAAAATTGGAAACCAAGAAGGTCTGAGTTTCGAATTTTCGAGGATGCAAAGCTAAGTATTCAGTTCTTCTCTTACTTATTTTTTAATGCCATTTTTCTATGTAATATTCTCAAATCTTGAAAAGCAATCAAACATGTGTCTGTTATACTTTTAAATTTCCTTTATAATGAAAGATTGGAACTTAAAATAAGTTGGGACTGCTTCGAACTCCCAATTTGTATGTATGATTTTTTAAAATTACGCATTTTTATCACTCTTTGTGAAAAATACAAACCACAAATAAGTGTACTATAGATCAACAAATCTGCTCAAGGTTAAATATGAAGTGCCTTTAGACTTTTTTGATTTTTTCACATTCATTTTCCTTTATGTTCGGTGTTATGATCTGGTAGAGTTGGTCATTGCAACGTGAAACAAAGTCGGATTTATTGTGGATGGCCAAGGTGATTTTTACCCGGGTTTCCGAAGAAACCAAAAATGGTTTACAGAGTTAATATTATATACATATACATATTTGATAATAATATTCCAGGTTGATGTGACCAAATTTTTAATCTTACCTTTCTTTTTTAAATATTTTGTTACGTTCATAATCAAATTTATTGAAAATTAGGTAAGTTTTAAAATTTTCGCATTCCTCACTATTTTAGTGAGTTAATTTAAAAGCAATATTTGAGAATCATATCTTAAATCGATCCATCTTAAGCAATTGTTTAATTTTTCTCAAAAATGTATCCTTTGCATAAAATACTTGAAACGACAAGAAAAGCGAAAAATAGATAAAGGAAAAAAATGTCATTTATGTGTCTTTCACAAATTATAATGGGATGAAATTTGGTTTTAAATCCGAAAATATTAATAAAGATTTAGCTAAAACAATAAATTTTGCAAAACCAGATTTAATTAGATAGGCACGGGAGTCTAAAATGAAAAATCAAAATGGGTTATAATTTTCAACGTAAAATTTGTACATTACGACTAGCAATCCTCATATAAAATTTCAGTTTAAGTATTTATTACTTAAAAACGAAAACTTTATCAGCTTATTTAAAATATTATATATTTTTTGCTTTTAATTATGACCATGAGAAGAAAACATCTTTTTTCCAAGGAAGCTTAGTAGCTTTAGGACTTAGGAGCCCAGGTTTTAATAAAGTGGTTCATCACTTACCAAGGTGATTTACTTGCCACATTACCCTTACCCCTTTGACATTCAGCGTGAGATTTATGGAGGGATGGCGTACAGCCGGTCTCGGCAAAACAAATCATCTCATGTGCTGCACTTCCCTTCCTCTTATCGACTACACGGTCTTGGCCGGCGTCGTTATTGGTTCATATTAAAGTCGGAAATTCTCAAAACTGTACAGTGAGATTGTGTTGCTTGATCCCAGCAACCTTTCATTTGGTTCATTGTGCAATGTTGATTATTTCGAACCAATCACGGAGTGCAACCATTATGCCATTGGCCATGGGGCCGCAGGTGGACCGTAGTTGATAACAAGCTCAAGCTCAAGCTCATAGTTTATAGGTGTCAGACAAAGAAAATTCTAAAAGTTTGTCAACTACCTTAAAGTCATTAAAATCAAAATTGCCTAATTTATTTGATTAAAGCAATTTTTTCAGAGCTTTTATCAGGAAATTATTCGATAAATAACATTAGAACATTAATTTTTGAAAAAAAACTTTTGCTTAAAAAAATAGAAACATTACTATCACAGTGAATCCCCGATTTTGTCACGCACCGATTATGTCTGCCCCCGATTTTGTCTACCCTCGGTACGGTGATACGGTTCAAATATGGTCAAGGGAAAACGCGTGTAAATCGTTGAAATCGTTTATTTAAAAAATCAAATTAAATTTATTTTTCAAGTTTAATTAGTATAAAATTCAGGAAAAATATTCAGTTAGGTTTCCGCTTTTCCAATCCGAATTGCCGGGCCTTACGCTTAACCCCTGCCATCAGATTTTGTACAGCCACCTTGCCCACCTTCTCCGCCGCAGAAAGCCAGTTTGCCTTGAACTGCTGCTCATTCTTAGCAGTTTTTTTGGTCTTCTTTAGGTTCCGCTTGACAATAGCCAAGTATTTCTCAATTGGGCGGAGCTCTGGCGTGTTGGGAGGGTTCTTGTCCTTGGGAACCACCTGCACGTTGTTGGCGGTGTACCACTCCATGGCCTTTTTACCGTAATGGCAAGATGCCAAATCCGGCCAAAACAGTACGGAGCAACCGTGTTTCTTCAGGAAAGGCAGCAGACGTTTTCGAACACTCTTTCACGTAAATTTCTTGGTTGACAGTCCCGGAAGCTATGAAAATGCTGCTTTTCAAGCCACAGGTACAGATGGCTTGCCAAACCAGATATTTATTCGCAAACTTTGACAGTTTCATGTGCTTGAAAATATCTGCTACCTTTCCCCTTCCTTTTGCCGTATGGAACTCCTGTCCCGGAAGCTGATTTTAGTCGGCTTTGACGTAGGTTTCGTCGTCCATTACCACGCAGTCAAATTTCGTCAGCATCGTCGTGTACAGCCTCCGGGATCGCGCTTTGGCCGTCGTATTTTGTTTATCATCGAGATTTGGAGTCACTACCTTCTTGTAAGTCGATAGTCCGGCTCTTTTTTTGGCTCGATGCACGGTTGTAGACGATACACCCAGCTTTTTTGCGGCATCTCGGAGAGAGAGGTTAGGGTTTCGCTTAAAACTACCGGCAACTCTCTTTGTCGTCTCAGCGGCTTCCGGTTTTCGATTTTCCCCCGATCCAGACTTCCTGGCTGTCGACAAACGTTCCCCAAACACTTTAATTACATTTATAACGGTTGATTTGGCAACTTTTAGCGATTTTGCCAGCTTTGCGTGGATTTTCGCTATGCGCTAGCAAAATTTTGATACGCTGCTCTTCTTCCTTGGACGGCATTTTGACAACTGAAGAGTGAATTCCAAAATCAAAATAGGAACAACATTCTACACACACACACCTTTAAAATGAGGGGTGTTCAGGTTTTTTAAATGCAAAATTGAAAGAAGTACGTCAAGTTGATATTGACCAAATTTTGACCGTATAACCCTTTAAGTAGATAAATTCTGGCAATGTAAATGTGGGTTAATAATATGAAACGTTTAACAAAGTTTTTGAGAATTAAACCATAAAAAATGTCTGCTGGGGTTTTTTTTTCAATTTCCTCCTGTCGATCATGTAACGACTATTACAAAAAATCAATAAACAATCAAAAACGTGGTGCACATCGATTTGAAATTCGACTGATATAATCTCTGTAAGAACAGTTATTTTATTCATTTCAACTGATTTAAAAGGTGAAAATGTAAACAATTTAGAAGTTATAAAGAAGAAGAGTTTATAAACCAAACTGTGGAATGAGTTTGGAGTTTATATAATAAATAAGGAAGTTAAAAACAGCACGGGGCTTGAGTAGGTTTTGACTCATCCATTTTTTCGAAATAATTTTTATTCATAAAAAATTGTTTTCACTCTTCTTAAATGGGAATTCAAGGAGATTTCAACTCACTTTATTCTACAATATGTTAAAACAAAAATAATATCTTCCGAGATGTTTCAATGGGCCCCAACAAAACAAATTAAAATATGAGTTTAAGCTGAAATTTCTGGAATGCTGATTCAAATCATTTCATTAAAAAGTTTTTGATTGATATTTTCTTTAATGATATTTTCTGTGGAAAAATTGAACAATCCCGTATTATTTATTGCGAATTTTGTTAAGTAAAGTTAAGTTAAGTTAAGTGAGGTATGTGATTTTTGCATTTTTTAAAACTTAGTTAATTTAAAACGCTTATATTCAATTAAAATCCTCTATTCCATTGAGAAAAAATAATCAGTGGAAAACCATAATTGATCCTTATCTGAGCAAATTATACCAAAAATAAATTGATTTTTGATAGCTTTAACTGATAAAATAGTGCAAAAAATGAAAAGAATATGTTTTAATTGTGTTCAAAGGGTTTTTAGTGCTATTGGCATTTTTGATGCATTAGTTTTTTTGAAATCTTTGACAGAACTCAATTCAATAAAAAAAAAACATATCTATGGTACCGTATGCAGCAGAGGGTCAGTATAAGGAAATATTGTCAGTTCTGCACGAAAACGCTTTATCAAAAGGCTTCATCCTTAATCTCAAACCATGAATGCTTCTGACAAATTTTCGTAAAGGGCGCACATGAAATACAATTTACTCATACTGGTATTGAGATTCACTTTTTCAAAAATCTTCACTAACATGTTGATTTTTTTATTTTGAATGACATCAAGTGATGGTAAAATAATAACTGTTTATAAATCGCGTGATTTCATCACGAATTTAGAAGAGCACTTTTCAATTGGTTATAATAAAAATCCGACTGGGATAATATTCTTAATAATTTTAAAATTTTCACACTAGGAGCAAATGACTCCAATTTAATAAAGGAAATTTTGCGCTTGTTTCTGTAACCTGGTATGCATTCAAATGAATTTTCAAACTTTCCATACATCATGGCATCACTGATGAGACCAAAAGTTCGGACAATTTCGAGATCATCACTAAGATCAATCGGTGACTCATACCAAAGTCCGTATACAGCCTAATAGAAGAGACAACAACTCAATTTCTTAGTTTAGACAAACCCGTTAAATCTCGTTTCGAAGTCTTATCTTTTCTTTTTTAAATCCTTAATTATAAAAACAAATATTTGAATTTATCTAAAAGATATCTTTTGAAATAACAGGACCTTATCTCTGTTGTAAGTTTCATGCTTTTTTCTTTGTTAGATTGTTTAAAAGAATTTTTATAATTTTAACCAATAAAGTAAATGAACAAATTGGGACAAAATCTCTGCTTAACTCAACTAATTGTGGTGGTTTCCACTTTTTTTTTTAATTTTAAATTCAAAAAAGAATTTCAGTTAATTTAATTTTTGTTATGTTTATTTCAATTAAAAAATCTAAGCTTAAATATACAAATTTAATTAAAAATATTTAATAATTTTTATTTGTATCGTATGAAAAATTTAAACAGATCCTTGGAGATTTGAATATTTGTTTTGATATTTCTATTTTGCAAATAATTAAATTCACTTTAAAAATAAAAAAATTGAAAATTCAAGTTTTGATATCGTACTCAAATTACCAAAACATTGACAGAGAACACGGATTTGTAAATAAATTTCAATTTTGGATTTTGTTTGTTATTTGAATTGCATGAAAATTAAAACTCTGTGTAAAATATCATATTATACAGAAACTGTTTTTCATAGTAACTTTTATTTTGAAATAAAACAAACACAAGCACATAAAGGATCTCAATGAAACTTGATGTTTCCTCGAAATGATTCCTTTTTCTTACCTCTCAATAAGGGTGCATCTTTTAAGGATATAATGGCTGACATCTGCTGAATCCACCAACCCACAGAAAGTGTACTATGTATGCCGTGACCGGGATTCGATCTCATGCCCACTGGCTTAGAAGACTTAGACTCTACGCCACGGGCTGCGGCTGAACTTTCCCCTTTGGGTATTAGGGCATTAAATAAGGTGGTTTTAATTTCGTTATAAAATCCTTACAAAGTCTTCATAGTTTGAACAAAGAGTTTCAATTCAGAACTTTGTATTTGTAGTTTTGTTCAAATTGATATTGTTAATTTATTTTCCTTTTAAATGTTGAAATAGTTTTTGAACAGCTCTATCTGCATTTAAATTTTAAGATTTTAATAGGTTGCCGTTCTTAATTCATTTTTTTTTAATAATTTGAATTTTTTTTACAAATGGTATTCGTTTTTCAATAAGGTGGAAATGCCGTACAAAATTTACCCTTTTATGTGTTTTGGAATGCTTTTTGAAGTGCATATTCTTATTTATAAACGTGTGTCTTATTCAAGGTTTCACATAATTATAATAAAACAAATTTATTGCATAAAAAAATCACTGTTTGAAAATTGAAAATAAAAACCCCTGATTTCCTAATTTTGTCTATTGATTAAATTTGGTTCAGGTCCACGAAATACACCTTCTTAACAAAATCAGGTACAGGAAGAGCTGCATTCGACTGAATGATTTAAGAAATAGTGTGGAATTTGCCCCTATTCACCCCCTTTTCTCCTATTCCCTGAGTTAAATTTTGCAACAGAAGTTTTAGAAATCAAAGATAAGAAAACTACTGGAAGCTACCCAAAATTGTACATTCTTAATTCAAATAAGGTCCTTTCGGATAATTGATTCTAGCTACGAACATCTTTCGGTGCGAGGGTTGAATTCTTCTATTCCATTTTTGAAGGTCGCCATGAAAAAAAAAATTCTAAACAGCAGTTGTTCTATCCAAGGAATTCCATCCTCTGCTAATGAATTAACAAAAATTTAACCCTGTTACGTTAATATTGACAACATCTTTTGCTAATGAATCTACAAGTATCATCTATCTACCGTTTGCTGAAGTGTGTAAATTACCTGCTGAAAGAAAACCCTGCAGTCGACTTCAACGTACAGATATCAATTGCACACATTGCTATCAACAACGTTTCGATAGCGCTTCCTATAGCAAACTCAAGTAACGAACTCCACACCGCAAAAGTTCCATTTCAATCGGCAACCGTTTAATTCCAATAGATTCACGCGCTTGTTTTTATTCCATCAACGGACGGAAAACGATTGCATCAATCGTACCGGAGGCGTGCAATTAATTATATCTTAAGCTAGCTGCATTGGCAATGCATTGAGAACTATTCAATCACGAACGGTCGAAAGGAAGAAAAAAAAGTTGCAATCGATACAATCCAATCGGACAAAACCCGATACATCCATTGAAAGCTTCGGCGAGATAGAAATCAATCCGGGAAGATTGGTACTCGATATTAATCCGGGTAATATTAACAACGGTGACAGGAACACTTTTCACCAGGAATCCAAACCATAAACAAGTAGGTAGGTATCAAGGCCTAGCACGATTATGTGTAGGGATATCTTTTTGATCGGGAGAGGACTGCTGATGCTGTTGTAAAACTAGGTTCGTCGTCCGTAATCTATCAAAGTCACTCTCGGCTGCTGGCTATAAAATGTCTCGCCTAAGTGTGTGACACAGTGCCATAAATCAGGTACAAGAAGCCACTAAGCTATCAGCCACCAGGAACGGGACCAGCTATTATCAGTGTCTTAACACCGTCACTAACTGTTCTGGAGTATAGAGTTTCCGAGAGCATAAATGAATTAGTATTATTGTAAGAGAACGCATCAGGGGTGTATAGAGGTTGATTAACGATATTGCTTTCTTAAAAATTATAACAGTTTTTTAAAACTCTAAACAAATATAAGGATGCTTAATAAGTTTTGCGGTTCCATGGAAAACATAACTTCATGGTTTGAACAGAAAAGCACATTTTTCTGTAGGGTTTCCTTAATCTTCCTTTACGATTAAGAAAGAGGACAATTAGCCGCTTAGGGTCATATAGATCCAGATAAATATTTTAGCTGTTCCTTCAAAATTACTTAAAAGATTTAAAAAAAAACTATACGATTTTTGGAATTGTTTACATGTTCACTATCTATTTATGAACAAAAAATTGTTATAATTTCAAAATAGCCTAAAAAAGATGGCGTTTTTGAACAAAAATCTTGACCATCGCGGTTGAAATAATGATATTACTTTATGTCGGTCAAACTTTGCCTGATTTAAAGATTTATTGAGAGTAACAAAATTTTTGGTTTACGATGTCCATGTTTGAAAAAATATAAATCATTGATTTTTTTTCTTGAAAACCTTTGGTTTTTAATTGAATAATAATTGAATATTATTAATAAGCCTATCTATATTAGGGTGTCCCAAAATTGCATAACTTCTGGGAATCTGGGGGCTCACCCTCCAAATGGTAGATTAGGATGTGCCGAACAAACTTTTGTATGGGGCCGACTAAAAAAAATCATGTTTAGAGGTTCCGCAACCGCGATCTTTAAAAAAAGTCCACTTTCAAAAGATTTGATTTTAAATAAATTCTGGGTCCAAAAATTTTCATAAAATTTATATATTTTATATTTTTTAAATTTTGTTTGAGTTAAAAACTACACGTAAAAAATACAAAATCAACCAATTTTGTATCAAAATGTAAAACTAGCAAGCTATTTTCAAGAAAAAAAAATTTTTTGGTCCAAAAATTTTGAATTCAACTGACCAAAATGTGTACCAAGCGTAGAATATTTTTGATACCAATGCCATCAAAAGATGCGGATTTTTGTGCACTTAAACTTTGGTGAACAAAACATGTGATTTGTATCAACGTGTGAACAGCTATCCACGATTTAATGCTTAACAAAATCACAATTTAGGATATTTTTTATTTGATTTATCAAATTTGTCTTAATAAATACCTACTTTGAAATCAAAATACTTGCAAAAAAGGACTCTGATGGTTTAACGGAGTCATCAGAAGGCCATATGCCGAATTTGAGCAGAATCGGACAACAGGAAGGGGTTGCACTGAATCTCAAGTGTGAAAGGGATTCTGAGACATAGTGTTCTAAAGAAGCATAAAAAACTGGTTTTTCATCATACATTTTTGTCTTTACCAATCGATTGTTTGGTTATGTAAGTTTTATTAAAATTTCAATTAAGACTAACATTTCACCTGAAGACTGCAACTCGATTGGACTTAAAACAAAAAAGTTATGGCTGTTCAAAGATTGTATTTTGGTTACAAATTGTCCTGTAAAACTCAATGAGTAAAAAGTACTCATTGTGTGTTAAACGACAATTTGCCACAAAAATACAATCTTGGAACAGCCATAACTTTTTTGTTTTAAGTCCAATCGAATTGCAGCCTTCAAGGGAAATGTTAGTCTTAATTGAAATTTTAATAAAACCTTCATAATCAAGCAATTGATTGGTAAAGACAAAAATGCATGATGAAAAACCAGTTTTTTATGCTTCTTTAGAACACTATGTCTCAGAATCCCTTTCACACTTTAGATTCAGTGCAACCCCTTCCTGTTGTCCGATTCTGCTCAAATTCGGCATATGGCCTTCTGATGACTCCTTTAAACCATCAAAGTCTTTTTTTGCAAGTATTTGGATTTTAAAGTAGGTATTTATAAAGACAAATTTGAAAAATTAAATAAAAAATATCCTAAATTGTTATTTTTGTTAAGCATTAAATCGTGAATAGCTGTTCACACGTTGATACAAACCACATGTTTTATTCAGCAAAATTTAAGTGCACAAAAATTCGCATCTTTTGATGGCATTGGTATCAAAAATATTCTACGCTTGGTACACATTTTGGTCAGTTGAATTCAAAATTTTTGGACCAAAAAATTTTTTTTTTCTTGAAAATAGCTTGCTAGTTTTACATTTTGATACAAATTTGGTTCATTTTGTATTTTTCACGTGTAGTTTTTAACTCAAACAAAATTTAAAAAATATAAAATATATAAATTATATGAACATTTTTGGACCCAGAATTTATTTAAAATCAAATCTTTTGAAAGTGGACTTTTTTTAAAAATCGCGCTTGCGGAACCTCTAAACATGATTTTTTTTAGTCGGCCCCATACAAAAGTTTGTTCGGCACATCCTAATCTACCATTTGGAGGGTGAGCCCCCAGATTCCCAGAAGTAATGCAATTTTGGGACACCCTAATCTATATATATAAAAAGCAATTTCTGTATGTTTGTTTGTTTGTTTGTTTGTTTGTTTGTTTGTTTGTTTGTCCTCTATAGACTCAGCCGTCTTAAGAGCTAGAGGTCTGAAATTTGGCATGGATGCTCATTAGGACCAGGAATGATGAAAAATGTTTTTAGATTTTCGGATGACCCCTTCCGAAGGGGGTCGTCCATAGAAGACAAATATTGTTTTCGCGATATTGACGTTACTTTTTGTCGGATCGTGTTGAAAATTTGCACATGAGTGATTTGAAAGACGAGAAATCGATTTCAGGTGTCAAATTTTGCGAAAGGGGTCAGCCAAAGGGATCGTCCATATTAACTGTTCGCTGTTTTTGCGATATTGACGTTATTATACATCGTATTCATATGAAAATTGGTACATGATAGTTTTGAGTGACGTGCAATCGATTTCAGGTATTACATTCCGTGTTAGGGGCCGGCAAAAGGGGTCGTCCATATTAAATTTTCAGTATCTTAGTGATATTGACGTTTTCATACATCAGATTGGGATGAAAATTTGCACATAGAAGTTATTAGGGACAAACAACTGATTTCACTTATCCAAACTTAAATAAGGAGTCAGCCAAAGGGGTCGTCCATATTAACTATCCACTGTTGATGCGATATTGTCGTTATTATACATCGAATTCAGACGAAAATTGGTACACGAGAGTTTTGAGGGATGAGCAATGGACTTCAGGTATGAAATTCAGTGTGAGGGTCGGCAAAAGGGGTCGTCCATATAAACCTTTCAATATTTTTGCATTATCGTCGTTATTAAAAATCGGGTTGAGATGAAAATTTGCACACAATAGTTTTCAGGGACGGGCAATCAATTACAGATGTCAAATGTTTGGCCAGGGGTCGACGAAAGGGGTCGTCCATATAAATTAATTTTTCACTGTTTTTAGCAATATTGACGTTATTTTACAATGGATTGCTTTGAAAATTTGCACACGGGAATTTGGAGGGAAGGGCAATCGATTTCAAATATCAAATATTATATAAGAGCCCCCGAAAGGGGTTTAGCTTTTTGGCAATAATTATGTTGTTATGATTCAGTCGAAATTTATACACGTGGTTTTTTGGCACGGTCAATTGATTACTGATTTCAAATTTAGTAGCAGACAACAGACAAAGTGATTATCCAATATTTTTGCAATTATTACTTAACAATGAATTCAGAAGTGCATCTGAAAAATGCTTGGGAATTGACTTTCAGACAAACTGTTCATGACTTATTCCAAGTTGAAAGCGAAACGGAGTTCGTATGGGATCAGCTAGTATTGAAATAAAAATGGTCTTATAAATGATTAAATCCGTAAAAACACGAAAACCAATGAACACTAACTAAATTTTTTGTGTGATATTTATCACATGAAGAACATCGAAAAAAAAATACAACGAATTAAGAAAATATAACCCAGTGTTTAGTAGAATCCCTTCTAAGGGGGTATGGGTATGGGTGCACTCTAGATTGCCCAAAATGACCCGACTTCTAAAAAATGTATGCACTGCAGGCTAAAATTAATCCAAGGCCAAGCACAAGGTCTTATGCAAAATCTCAAGATTTCATCAAATATTTGATTGCAAATCGTATTCACATAGTGATTGGAGAGTAGGCCAGACTAAACTGTGGGGAAGATTTGGATAACTGATCTTCATTTCCTGTTTTCAACTTTCCTACAGGGTAAATAACCCTACTAAAATATCATTTTTTTTCACTTAAAAATCACAGAAGCACAGTTCTATGATGATAAACAAATTTTGTGCAACGGAAAATACTTTCGCTGAGAATTTTTTTTTGGTAATTTCTTAAAAAATGGCAAAACGAACGGAGCTAAGGAACTTTACTTTCAGTACTTTCTCGGTTGAAGTTTTTACAATTCAATCAGTCGCATAGCTTTATTGTCTTATATTTTTTTAAAAACTGTTCCACAAAGAACTGAAATATTTCAACTCATTCTTTTTTGTATCGATAATAAACCTTTCATCATAGAAAAAAAGACAAGTTAGGTGGGTGGCCGAAATGAAACAAAGACCTCGTCAAAAGGCGGGATTGGAAGACAACGAAGAAGAAATCTTAAGATTTTGCAATCTATCGCAAAAAAAAATGCTGAAATCGCTCATTATTTGACGAATCAGCATGCATTTCGAATTGAGTGTTCCGGTCGGGGTGGTCGAACATTTTGACGGCTCATTGACAGTGATGAATATCGACCATCTTTAAACATGTTGTTCTATTTTTAAGCTTAATAACTTTTTTTATTTTAACTCTTACCGAATAATCGGAAATAGAAATAAAAATCGGTCCAAAGGGACTTGTATGAGGCTCCTGTCTCTTCTTGCTATCTCACTCATTGTGAGAAGGGAAGGATCCTTAATAATTTAAGAAATATTACTCGTATCTGAATATAAACGCGTACCAAATTTGGTGCCTTTCGACTGATTAACTTTCTACATCTTTGAAAAAGCTGTGGTATTTTAAAAAAAAAACTCTTCTCTTCGTATTTGTTTACTGGGATCATGGAGAGGGGGAGTGGGGGAAGAGGTCTCAAGATAGATATATAGAGTCTTGTTTCGTATCCATATATCCTCCCATGACAAATTTAGTTCCATTTTCTCGTTTATTTTACCAATCCTCTTTATGTTTCTATAATTAAAGGTGGAAAGATCTTCAAACCATCTTGGGAACATTTCGTTCACCCAAATACTCTCGCATGCCAAATTTGATTCCCCTTGCTAGATCAGTTATCGAGTACCTAATGCAACAAATTGTCTAAGCCCCCTCTCCAATTCTTTTTCTCCCAATGCAAATCGGGAGGAGTTTTAAACAATCATAAAATTTTCTTATATACAAATATTCCTCCAAGCGATTTGGATCCATTTGCTCGAATTGTTATCAAATTTTGCATTGAATATTGTATGGAAGCCCCCCTACTTCTTTCAACCTCTCCAATGGAAAAAGGGTGGGTTCTCAAATAATCGTTGAAACATTTCTCGAATCCAAATACCCTTACATACCATATCTGGTTCCGTTTGCTTGAATTATTTTCGAATTATATTTAAAATTGTACCTACCACCTTTAAATTTTCTTTTTGGAAAAAGAAGGAGTACCAAACATGCATTGAAATATTTCTTCAGCCAATTCCCCTACCATGCCGATTTTGGTACCATTTGCTTGAATGGTTCTCTAGTTATGCAAACATTTTTGCTTTTGAAACCCCCTCCCCTTCCAATAAAACATTGATTACGATATTTTTCATACAACCATCCATTGACAAAAAGATTGAAATGACCTGTTGGGCCATAATCAATCTCATTTTCAAACCAGTTCCATTTTTGATAGCGTCGATGGATATTGATGAAACTCAGCTGACCGAGCTTACTTTATTTCAGTGATTGAAATCCTCACCAATTTTCTCATCAGAGGCATTCAAAATACACACTTTGAGGCCTCGCATAGCTATACAGGAGATGATACATATACATTCATTCAAACCTCCCCCCATGAGGAGGATCTGCTCTGAGAGATACTATTCGTTTGCTGCCCCGAACGAACTCTCTCAACGTTCGGTTGCTACATGATGCATGAAGAAGACGAGGCACACATACTCATTTACGTTCTTGAATTTGAATAACTCCAGCCGATACCTGTTGTTGAGGAGAACATCTTCAACCTCGCCGCAAAGTTTGAGGCAACAACAAAAACAACCGAACTTATTGCGTTGCACGGCCCGCAACGTATAGTGCAAAGAGGGGGGAGGAAAAAGAAACGAAAAAACTAGCTGCCTGCGTGCGGTTGCTGTGCAATAATAGCAATAGCAGAAAAACCTCACGCATTCGATCCAGGCACAAACGAGGAGACTCGGGTTTGCTCTGCCTTTTGAATTCGGTTCCCTCAAGGTTGTAACAGGAGATGAGTGAGAGCCATTCGTTTGGCTTTTTGGATTCGCTGCCTCGAATGTAGGGTAAAACTGTACAAGACGCACCAGCGGGGTAAAATGGCCCATGTCATTCTTTCTCAAATATACACTAACCTATGGCTTCGAATGATGTTTTTCTTCATTTTTATTGTAGTAAACAAGCTTTTTCATCATTCAATAGATAAAAAGTTCACAAAATCTACTTCAGTTCTTTGAAACAGAGGAATTAATGGAATCAGCGTTAAACTTGTAATTTTTCATAAGTTACATATAAGGTTTTATGGTAAAACGGCTTGCGCAATCTGATCAAACTACAGCTTATCTTTTTACCACTCATGTGCTTTTTCGGAAGACTATAAATATTTTGTTGTATTTTATTAACTTCCTACAAATTTTGTCCAAAACTAAAAATTACGACAATTGGGGCAGAATGCCCACAAGACCACGTGTTTTACGCTCAAATTTTGAATGCTGTTAACTTTTGACAAAACCCGAATATCAAAACAAAATGCCTTTCTTTTTATTTGCTGACTCCCAAATGACGATAACATTGCATAATTATAACAAATTTTGTCCTTGTTCGAGTTAAAACGGTGCACCAATATTCGATTCGAAAAAATTATCGGCCGCCATGTTTGCCGCGATTTCACTATATCAGTCGAAAAAATTGAATTTCGTTGCCTACTTGAAGGCGTTTTATATATAAGGATATTAAAAAGTGTATTTTGAAAAGCGAAATTTTCGATCAGTTTAGCAATACTAAATGATATTTAGCCAAAAAATGGTAGTTTACAAAACTACGATGAACATGTAATTAAACATTTGGTGTTTCAATAATTACATTCCGTATAATCATTGTTCTATTTCTTACCACCCTTCCTGTTTGGTGCGTTCTGTCCACTAGTTTTGGCGTTCTACCCCGCGGTTTGTTTTCTGGCTGTTTTAGTTTTTTTACAAAAATATAGTCAAAATCGAGTTTTTATCATATTTTTTCTTTTCGATAATACGTAGATTTCATCCTTGAATTGTTGTCAACTCTCAATTTGGTTCTTAAATGATTGGTATCGCTTTAAATAGCAATTATGCTTAGCTGGTGCGTTTTGTACAGTTTTACCCTATACTGCTTCTTGAAGGCGGGCCATATTGAGAGCGTATGCATCATCGGTTTTGTCGTTTTCGCTGCCTCAAAGCAACCTTTGCTTCCGAGTAAAGCAGTGAGCGAGAGAAGGTTGATCAATTCATGCTCAGCAAAATTCAATCACTGCTTTATTTGAAATTGGAACAAACTTTTGGTCATATTGTGATGCTCCTGGTGAACAGATTTGAAAGTTCTTGGCACCGACGTGTCTATAATTTTGTCAACTTTATGTATGTATTTTTGACAGAAGAAGGAAACAAATTCTGCACACTTTTTTTGGAAAATACATTGTGGTCTGCATCTAGGCTAGCTTAACAGCTGAAATTGCCCAGAAATACCATATGGCGCGTTATCAAACAGTATAAGGAAACATTCTAATCTGTCAGATTGTGATTTGGCCACAAAATCCGGTGCTGCCCACAGTACCGTGAGGAGAATTCGACTCCGGGAAGGAATCAAGACGTATCGAGCTAGCAAACAGGCAAATCACAGGTCAAAAATTTCACCTGGCAACGGCTCGGGGGAATGTTCCAGCCAAATTTAAATTTGTTTTTTCCGACAAATTTGCACGAAACATTATGATTTGGCAGGGCATTTGCAGCTAAGATAAAAAAAATTAAAATTTGCGTTACAAATAACCCATGCAACCAAAAGCCCCTTCACTTAAACGAGTGTCTCCAAAATTCAAATTTCGCAGAACAAAATTTTCAAAGGGAATTGGTACTGAATTTTCTTGAATGTGAGCATGAAAGTTACGCAATGTTCCTCAAATAGCCTTTTTGTGACAAGTCGCATCACTCAGTATTAAAGTTACCAATAGGGCCTCAAATAGCCTTCTATGGACTTGAAGCTCTAAAATGCTCCTCAAATAGCTATTTTTGTGACATGCCAATCGCTTCCATTCATGACTCAAATAGGCTTTCATGGACTTGAAGTTCTAAAAATTTCTTTAAATAGCCTTCTTTGTGACATGACAATCGCTTCCACTCAGTTTAAAAGTTGCAAATCGGGTCTCAAATACCCTTCCATGGACTTGAAGTTCAAAAAAGTTCCTCAAAAGCCTTTTTGTGACATTTCTATTGCGTCCATTCAATATGAAAGTTACAAATTGAGTCTCAAATAGCCTTCCATGGACTTTAAGTCCCAAAAAGATCCTCAAATAACCCTTTTTGAGATATGTCCGCCATTTCATGAATAAAAATAAATGTGAACGAACATCACAAATCAGCATATAATAAATAAATAAATTATTTTTTGGAGTTTGGAAATTGTTGAAATGTATAACTTATATTGAAATTGAAACTAAGAACATCTTAAAGCAAACTCGCAAATGATTGTTTTTGGAAAGAGTAAATATTTTCAGTCTAAAAAATTTCGTCCAATTGTATTTACTTACCACAAATTTATCACACATTGAAAGTCAACTGAAGCAATTCATCAATTAAATATCTAGATAAACTCAAGAGTTTCTAGTTTTTATGTTTAAAAGTTATAAACGTGTATTTCCAATTTTTTTGAAAAGCAATAATATTTTAACCGATGTTTGACTTACATGCCGTTTCGTAATGTTTCTGAGTAAAAATTAACATGCGTTTTCGCTGCTGGCCGCTAGCTACCCTAGATATTCTAGGAAAGCTTCTAACCACGTCAAGTTTTAGTTCAAATCTGGTATCAGGACTATTTTTTTTTAATAAGGTTGTTTGATTGCTTGAGTGAGCAAATAAAACAAATGTGTAGCAGAACTGGCGTGCGTGCCGGCGTGTATCGAACAAAGTCAAAAACAAAGCAGTCAAGTCAAATCAATTATGGTGATGGGAGGAATAAAGATGAATGTCGATAAACTGGCAGCACCTCAGGAGCTGGTGGTGACCGAAGTAGGAGAGGAGAAGAGAGATTTTTTTTTGGTTTTTGCTGACTAAACGATTACTTGTGAGCTGAATAGAAGGCCATTCAAATCTGTAATGGAACTTCAAAGTTTCAATAAGAACGAAAATTTTTGGGCTGAATAAAACGAATGCAGCACATTGACTATGCTGATGAAGCTGCGTTTGACCTTCTCAACGAGACTTTTGGTTGGGTTTTGGTTGGGAAGACATAGGCGTCAAAACTATGCCGAAAAGAGTGTCTCCAAAAATGAATTTCGCCGGTCATTCGATCTCATGACCATCTCGTGATGTTTTGGCCAGATTTAGCAAGCTGTCATTACAGCAAAGTCGTTCAAGAATGGTATGCAGAAAAAGGGGTCCAGTGTGTTTCGAAAATCCTTAACCCACCCAACTGCCCCCAGTTCCGCCTAATTGAGAAATACTAGGCCATAATGAAGAGGAGACTCACGGCAAAAGGAAAGGTTGACAAAGACATCAATCAGATGAAGACCTGGTGGAATAAAATAGCTTAAACGATGGACGAAGAAGGTGTGCGCCGCCTAATGAGCCGTGTTCCTTCTGAACCGAGAAAAATAATTTAATCCGTATTTTTTCTTGAAATATGAAGAAAATTCTACATTTGTATGAAAAAGGTTCTGCAATCCATTAATAAACAACTGAAATACAGGCAATTGTTTTTATTCCAATTGAAGCAAGTTTCAATACTCGAAATATTTTCACATCTTTCGGCAAAATTTCACGTATTTTCAATGAAAATTGTCAAAAATACAGAAAATGTTCTGAACCAATCTCAAATTTCTCTTTTATACGAGAAAAGAAAGTATCTTTTTTTTTCATTCATTCTACAGTCTTCAAATTTTGTGGAGTGTAAGATGGGTAGTTGAACTAGGTTTTGTGAAAATTTCATGAAAAAATATCAACCCAGGCAGAAATGGCTGCTAGTCTTAGTCATTCTTGGTCACGGTCAATTTCATTCTTTTTCGAACACAATTGTAGATTTATAACTACCTATTGGAATTTAATGTGACTGAACAGAACGGCAATTTTTTTCATCAAAATTTCTTGATCTTCATTAAAATCTATTGTAGAAAATTCGAATGTAGAGAACTTTTTTTTATTATTTGCAAGCATAAGTGGAAGTTATCAGTAAAATAAACCACTGTTTCATAAAAAATGGTGAGGATATGCATTTTCCGGAATAGTTTTGAGTTAAGAAAATACACAACGTATAAAAGTTCAACTATGGCAAAATCCGTTTGCACTTGCCCGGGGTATCTTAATTGAAATGAAGATTGAAATTAAAAAATAGAAGCAAAGGAAGCTTTGATAACTGTCAACCTTCTCGGCGCAAAAATCTACATTTTAAGGTTCATACCACCATCGAAGCACCATCGAAGCATGAACAGAAATTTTTTTTCGATCCATATAATTTTTGAAAACCTATTTTTCATTCGATTCTTAATGAAAAGATAAGGTCAGTTAGTTGAAATCTGAAAAAGGACCCTAATCACAAAAGAGAAAAAAGCTGTGATTCAGTTGAATAACAAAATTTAAATATATTTTTTTCCCTTTTCAAAAACCATTCTTTTCCTTGATTCATTGGGTTACAGCTTATCCATATGAATTTTATTTACACTTTTTGCTTAAACAAATAAAAGTATAGTAATTTGCAGAAAAAAGTCGAAATATGCTGTTTGTCATTGCTTTAAGTTGTTATGTGTCATGTCTACAAATTTAGTATGTGGCAAAAAAATTATTAACATGATTTTAAAGTGGCAAGGTATTTGGGTACGAGATATGTTTTTATGAGTGTTACAAACCTGTCTGCGTTGCAGTGTTAAGATGGGAGGATCAAAGGGAGTTCCATATGAATTGCGTAGAATTGCTTGAAAACTTATCAGGGCTTCCATACAAGTTTGTTGGCATGGATCGAGAATTTATCGAGCAAAAGGAAGAGAGGTTGTTTGCAAACGAAAAATTTGAGACCATTCATTTTTTCTGGGTAGAGTTGGAAAGAAGATCTTTATTCATTTCATATTTGGCATAATTTGAAAACTTATGAGACAAATAAAGCGAAATGTTGCGATTTAGATACAAAAAATGATTTAATATTAGCACTTCTTGCATTGCCAGAGGGAAAGGACTGGAAATCCATTTCATTAAAACATACATTTTGACATGATTATGAACTTTTTGAAGCTTATAAAAACAGAGTAAAATTTTCACATCTTGAAAAACAAATCTGAAGATCAATTTTAAGAAAATATTATTAAATCATCTTTGAACTGTAGTAGGAAACTTCAGGTGCTGCTTTTTTTAAAGCATTCGCTTCTTAATTATGATAAAATTTGGTTTGAAACGCTGTCTAGGCAATTAAACTGAATTTTAATTATTTAAACAAATTTAATTGAATTTTGGAAGGTGGAGCAAAGCACACCGGGTCAGCTAGTATAGTAATAAAATCATGGGAAAAAAAATCTATGGACTCAACAAATTTCCAGCTGTTTTCTGTAAAATCAAATACTTTTTTTTTATTTTTATATAGGTAAGCTTTCAGTCTACCTGAGTTCATATCAATCAAAAGTTTTTTAACGCAACTTCAACTAAATAAATTATCATTGATGCAAAACACCCATTTTTAATGATTTTTTGGCTTCAAGGTCATTTCCTGTCAACCATAAAATTTGAAACTCAAAATCAGAAGCATTTGATAGCCGACATTTGAACAATTTCAATATGGCACAGTCAATATAAATCGGGTCAGTAGTATTGATTTTATAACCAAAACAATAATCCCGGTCTTTATGACCCTAACCGGCTAATTGTCCTTTTTTGCTGGGTGACTCTACCAGAGTCAAAAATCCCTTTGCAAAAATCTAAAAATGAGAAATTGTAGAGCTTCTCATTTTAGGAGAAGTCAAAAAATTTCGTACCTATCTATCTCAACCGTTCCTGAGATTTCGCTTCTAGAGAGTACAGTTCGGGTCATATAGACCCAAACTGCAAAGAAGGGTTCAGTTTGTCAAAAATGTAACATCTCAAATTGATTCTAAATCACTTGTTTTATAGATTTAGAAAAATTAAATATTAATGTTAATTTTTTCAGCGTTATTTGTTTTTCATAGGGGGTACGTCGGAACATTGTTATTTTGTGACATACGGGAGAGAGTTAAAAAAGTGCATTTTTGCGTAACGTTTTTTATGGATGCCTGCCGCCAAATATCTTTGCATCGATATCTCTGAGCACTAGATCCTGACTATTCTATCGTAGTTCCCAATTCAACTACACCTCTGTGCTTTTACCTTCTACCGCCTAATAGCTGTCTAATCTAGCTGAGGTAGGTGCTGTCTTGATTCCGGTTCCGTGAGGCTTGAGCTCCTGCCCATTCAAAACCCACGAAGCTCTGCCGCTTTCTGCGTGGATCAATGCTATTGATGAAGAATAATGTCACCATTCGTTACTTCTTCAGCTTATCCGGCAAAGCGATCGGGTCTTGGATTCCGCGACTCCAGCCCGTGTGGCCCAACTAACCGACTGATGATAGGACCAGTTTTCCCTTCTAGCATTAGCTTTCCGCAGGGGAGTTCTCCTTCCACAAACCCTTGAATCTAGCAAAATAAATGCGGAATAGATGGCGAACGTCGTCATTCCTCGGGATGCATCATGTTCGATGCAGTACGCCAGATAATGTCAGCGTGTCACTGAATCCGAAATGGAACCCCATTCGGCCGAAACGGGTTTTTTCCTTCTTCTACGCCTAAAGGAAGTTGACACTGCTAGGATAGTGCTACTTTGTGTGTTTTTTTCATGTTATCTCATAAATAGGGAAAACGGCCACACGTATCACTCTATTCTGGGGAGACAGCTCCTTATAAGGAACTGCGTGGCCTGGTTTGCTCTGAGCACAATGAAGAGAAAAACCTACGACTCGGTGTGATAGATTGGTGATTGGCATGAGAAAAACTTATCAACTGTAGGTTTTTTTTTCTTTAAGCCATGCCAAAGCATCTTTATCTAGAGACAGCGCCTAATTTAGTAATCAGTGGAACAAAACTTACATTTGATAAAAAAAAGTCTTTCGCATTTTTCCCAACAAATACAATAAATAGGTATCTGTGTATCTTTAAGTCAGACATTTTCGGGGAATCCATGACTAACTAGGAATGTTCAACCTATCATTTCCTCGAAATCCGACTCTGTCTCTAGGCGTAAGGCACTACGCGACAACAGGTTGCGCTAATCGATATGATCGATTCCAAACAGACAGTATCGTTTCAGTTTATGACGGAATTATCAACCCATAGACAGTCGGCTCCTTCTGTGAGATGCATTGCTCGAATTGTTCGAATAATTCATGCTAGTGAACTACTTTTTCCCGATGGAAATTGAGGAACTTTACCGGTTGACAGTGAACGCGAGTCTACATTGCTGATCAACACCGTGGCAGGTCTAGGGGCCGGTTATGGATGCGACATTTTTTCGTAAAGAGGGTGATTTGTTAGATAACATATATTAGTTCCATAAATACATATTGATCAGTGCTTGGAATGGGAAGAATTGTCGAAGATATTTTTTGCAACTTTTTTCTCAATTCATCCCAGAGAAATGTTGTATTTTTTTATATTCTTCTTACACATTCAAAGAAAAAAAAACTGATATTTTGCTCTCTTCGATTTCGGAACGCTCCCACGCTGAGTACGATCTGTTGAGAAAAATAAGGTCAAAATAATGATCCTCAAGAGATGCGTTGTCGTTTGAAATCATGAGACCTTTGGGCAGGTGCAAACAAAGTCAAAAACAAGGCATGAAAAATGATTACATTCTTCCATTATCCGACCCGTTGACAGTTTGCAGCAAAGGTGGAATAATAAATCAATGCGCGCAGGCTAATTTATCAAACGGTGCTTCTTCGAAGTAGCCCTCGATGGTTGTTGTCTTTCGGAGAAGAAGTTGCTTATCTTTGATCGTGGCTCGAATTCGAACAATCTTTGGAGCAACATTTAACTCAGTACAGCTATCGATTTCAAACCCCTCAATAAAAGAGGTTGTATTTCTAAATCATTACAATAAATAATGCCCGGCTCCAATGAATCACGAAAAGGTCCACCGAAAAATGGATGGCTACACCGAAACCGGTAAGCAAGGGTAATAAGGCGATCATTTGAAATGGAACCCACTCGGGTGCCCTTGCTTGTACGGTTTTATTGAGTCATTTATCAACGTTTCGAACCATATTAATTAATTCTTACGCTGGAGTGTCAACACTGTTTTAATGATTTAAATAGCTGCAAGCTGGGAAAGGAATACTAATGTTAAAAATATTTTGGGATGGAGTTTCACAAAAAGATGAGGTGCTAGGTTATGTATGGAAAAACATTTTAGAAACATTCTCTTGCATTCACAGTGCATTTTGTAGATAGCGCCAAGCCAAGGTTGATATTTGAAAAGAAGATACATGAACATAAGTGCAACAACTGATGGGCGATGGGAGGTTCGCTGAGAAAAAAACATCTTGATAACAGTAGTTAAAAAAAAAAAAAATCGTGAACTTTATTGACCGACCAATTTACAGACAGACAGACAGACAGACAGACAGACAGACAGACAGACAGACAGACAGACAGACAGACAGACAGACAGACAGACAGACAGACAGACAGACAGACAGACAGACAGACAGACAGACAGACAGACAGACAGACAGACAGACAGACAGACAGACAGACAGACAGACAGACAGACAGACAGACAGACAGACAGACAGACAGACAGACAGACAGACAGACAGACAGACAGACAGACAGACAGACAGACAGACAGACAGACAGACAGACAGACAGACAGACAGACAGACAGACAGACAGACAGACAGACAGACAGACAGACAGACAGACAGACAGACAGACAGACAGACAGACAGACAGACAGACAGACAGACAGACAGACAGACAGACAGACAGACAGACAGACAGACAGACAGACAGACAGACAGACAGACAGACAGACAGACAGACAGACAGACAGACAGACAGACAGACAGACAGACAGACAGACAGACAGACAGACAGACAGACAGACAGACAGACAGACAGACAGACAGACAGACAGACAGACAGACAGACAGACAGACAGACAGACAGACAGACAGACAGACAGACAGACAGACAGACAGACAGACAGACAGACAGACAGACAGACAGACAGACAGACAGACAGACAGACAGACAGACAGACAGACAGACAGACAGACAGACAGACAGACAGACAGACAGACAGACAGACAGACAGACAGACAGACAGACAGACAGACAGACAGACAGACAGACAGACAGACAGACAGACAGACAGACAGACAGACAGACAGACAGACAGACAGACAGACAGACAGACAGACAGACAGACAGACAGACAGACAGACAGACAGACAGACAGACAGACAGACAGACAGACAGACAGACAGACAGACAGACAGACAGACAGACAGACAGACAGACAGACAGACAGACAGACAGACAGACAGACAGACAGACAGACAGACAGACAGACAGACAGACAGACAGACAGACAGACAGACAGACAGACAGACAGACAGACAGACAGACAGACAGACAGACAGACAGACAGACAGACAGACAGACAGACAGACAGACAGACAGACAGACAGACAGACAGACAGACAGACAGACAGACAGACAGACAGACAGACAGACAGACAGACAGACAGACAGACAGACAGACAGACAGACAGACAGACAGACAGACAGACAGACAGACAGACAGACAGACAGACAGACAGACAGACAGACAGACAGACAGACAGACAGACAGACAGACAGACAGACAGACAGACAGACAGACAGACAGACAGACAGACAGACAGACAGACAGACAGACAGACAGACAGACAGACAGACAGACAGACAGACAGACAGACAGACAGACAGACAGACAGACAGACAGACAGACAGACAGACAGACAGACAGACAGACAGACAGACAGACAGACAGACAGACAGACAGACAGACAGACAGACAGACAGACAGACAGACAGACAGACAGACAGACAGACAGACAGACAGACAGACAGACAGACAGACAGACAGACAGACAGACAGACAGACAGACAGACAGACAGACAGACAGACAGACAGACAGACAGACAGACAGACAGACAGACAGACAGACAGACAGACAGACAGACAGACAGACAGACAGACAGACAGACAGACAGACAGACAGACAGACAGACAGACAGACAGACAGACAGACAGACAGACAGACAGACAGACAGACAGACAGACAGACAGACAGACAGACAGACAGACAGACAGACAGACAGACAGACAGACAGACAGACAGACAGACAGACAGACAGACAGACAGACAGACAGACAGACAGACAGACAGACAGACAGACAGACAGACAGACAGACAGACAGACAGACAGACAGACAGACAGACAGACAGACAGACAGACAGACAGACAGACAGACAGACAGACAGACAGACAGACAGACAGACAGACAGACAGACAGACAGACAGACAGACAGACAGACAGACAGACAGACAGACAGACAGACAGACAGACAGACAGACAGACAGACAGACAGACAGACAGACAGACAGACAGACAGACAGACAGACAGACAGACAGACAGACAGACAGACAGACAGACAGACAGACAGACAGACAGACAGACAGACAGACAGACAGACAGACAGACAGACAGACAGACAGACAGACAGACAGACAGACAGACAGACAGACAGACAGACAGACAGACAGACAGACAGACAGACAGACAGACAGACAGACAGACAGACAGACAGACAGACAGACAGACAGACAGACAGACAGACAGACAGACAGACAGACAGACAGACAGACAGACAGACAGACAGACAGACAGACAGACAGACAGACAGACAGACAGACAGACAGACAGACAGACAGACAGACAGACAGACAGACAGACAGACAGACAGACAGACAGACAGACAGACAGACAGACAGACAGACAGACAGACAGACAGACAGACAGACAGACAGACAGACAGACAGACAGACAGACAGACAGACAGACAGACAGACAGACAGACAGACAGACAGACAGACAGACAGACAGACAGACAGACAGACAGACAGACAGACAGACAGACAGACAGACAGACAGACAGACAGACAGACAGACAGACAGACAGACAGACAGACAGACAGACAGACAGACAGACAGACAGACAGACAGACAGACAGACAGACAGACAGACAGACAGACAGACAGACAGACAGACAGACAGACAGACAGACAGACAGACAGACAGACAGACAGACAGACAGACAGACAGACAGACAGACAGACAGACAGACAGACAGACAGACAGACAGACAGACAGACAGACAGACAGACAGACAGACAGACAGACAGACAGACAGACAGACAGACAGACAGACAGACAGACAGACAGACAGACAGACAGACAGACAGACAGACAGACAGACAGACAGACAGACAGACAGACAGACAGACAGACAGACAGACAGACAGACAGACAGACAGACAGACAGACAGACAGACAGACAGACAGACAGACAGACAGACAGACAGACAGACAGACAGACAGACAGACAGACAGACAGACAGACAGACAGACAGACAGACAGACAGACAGACAGACAGACAGACAGACAGACAGACAGACAGACAGACAGACAGACAGACAGACAGACAGACAGACAGACAGACAGACAGACAGACAGACAGACAGACAGACAGACAGACAGACAGACAGACAGACAGACAGACAGACAGACAGACAGACAGACAGACAGACAGACAGACAGACAGACAGACAGACAGACAGACAGACAGACAGACAGACAGACAGACAGACAGACAGACAGACAGACAGACAGACAGACAGACAGACAGACAGACAGACAGACAGACAGACAGACAGACAGACAGACAGACAGACAGACAGACAGACAGACAGACAGACAGACAGACAGACAGACAGACAGACAGACAGACAGACAGACAGACAGACAGACAGACAGACAGACAGACAGACAGACAGACAGACAGACAGACAGACAGACAGACAGACAGACAGACAGACAGACAGACAGACAGACAGACAGACAGACAGACAGACAGACAGACAGACAGACAGACAGACAGACAGACAGACAGACAGACAGACAGACAGACAGACAGACAGACAGACAGACAGACAGACAGACAGACAGACAGACAGACAGACAGACAGACAGACAGACAGACAGACAGACAGACAGACAGACAGACAGACAGACAGACAGACAGACAGACAGACAGACAGACAGACAGACAGACAGACAGACAGACAGACAGACAGACAGACAGACAGACAGACAGACAGACAGACAGACAGACAGACAGACAGACAGACAGACAGACAGACAGACAGACAGACAGACAGACAGACAGACAGACAGACAGACAGACAGACAGACAGACAGACAGACAGACAGACAGACAGACAGACAGACAGACAGACAGACAGACAGACAGACAGACAGACAGACAGACAGACAGACAGACAGACAGACAGACAGACAGACAGACAGACAGACAGACAGACAGACAGACAGACAGACAGACAGACAGACAGACAGACAGACAGACAGACAGACAGACAGACAGACAGACAGACAGACAGACAGACAGACAGACAGACAGACAGACAGACAGACAGACAGACAGACAGACAGACAGACAGACAGACAGACAGACAGACAGACAGACAGACAGACAGACAGACAGACAGACAGACAGACAGACAGACAGACAGACAGACAGACAGACAGACAGACAGACAGACAGACAGACAGACAGACAGACAGACAGACAGACAGACAGACAGACAGACAGACAGACAGACAGACAGACAGACAGACAGACAGACAGACAGACAGACAGACAGACAGACAGACAGACAGACAGACAGACAGACAGACAGACAGACAGACAGACAGACAGACAGACAGACAGACAGACAGACAGACAGACAGACAGACAGACAGACAGACAGACAGACAGACAGACAGACAGACAGACAGACAGACAGACAGACAGACAGACAGACAGACAGACAGACAGACAGACAGACAGACAGACAGACAGACAGACAGACAGACAGACAGACAGACAGACAGACAGACAGACAGACAGACAGACAGACAGACAGACAGACAGACAGACAGACAGACAGACAGACAGACAGACAGACAGACAGACAGACAGACAGACAGACAGACAGACAGACAGACAGACAGACAGACAGACAGACAGACAGACAGACAGACAGACAGACAGACAGACAGACAGACAGACAGACAGACAGACAGACAGACAGACAGACAGACAGACAGACAGACAGACAGACAGACAGACAGACAGACAGACAGACAGACAGACAGACAGACAGACAGACAGACAGACAGACAGACAGACAGACAGACAGACAGACAGACAGACAGACAGACAGACAGACAGACAGACAGACAGACAGACAGACAGACAGACAGACAGACAGACAGACAGACAGACAGACAGACAGACAGACAGACAGACAGACAGACAGACAGACAGACAGACAGACAGACAGACAGACAGACAGACAGACAGACAGACAGACAGACAGACAGACAGACAGACAGACAGACAGACAGACAGACAGACAGACAGACAGACAGACAGACAGACAGACAGACAGACAGACAGACAGACAGACAGACAGACAGACAGACAGACAGACAGACAGACAGACAGACAGACAGACAGACAGACAGACAGACAGACAGACAGACAGACAGACAGACAGACAGACAGACAGACAGACAGACAGACAGACAGACAGACAGACAGACAGACAGACAGACAGACAGACAGACAGACAGACAGACAGACAGACAGACAGACAGACAGACAGACAGACAGACAGACAGACAGACAGACAGACAGACAGACAGACAGACAGACAGACAGACAGACAGACAGACAGACAGACAGACAGACAGACAGACAGACAGACAGACAGACAGACAGACAGACAGACAGACAGACAGACAGACAGACAGACAGACAGACAGACAGACAGACAGACAGACAGACAGACAGACAGACAGACAGACAGACAGACAGACAGACAGACAGACAGACAGACAGACAGACAGACAGACAGACAGACAGACAGACAGACAGACAGACAGACAGACAGACAGACAGACAGACAGACAGACAGACAGACAGACAGACAGACAGACAGACAATTGGACAAAATTTGACGTTTGTTTATTTTAAGTAACATTTTTTCCAACGGGAGTTCCGGAATAACGTTCAAAACATACATTGAATCCTCGCATAAAGCTTAGTTCTTTTAGAAATGGGACACTTTCATTTGCTAATAGCTCGTTAACTAGTTATTGGATATTAAAAATTTTGACAGCATTTTGTTGCCTGTAAAAAGTACTATTCGACCTATTTTTTTCAAAATTTAAAATTTACGCGTTTTTGAGATATGTACGATGCAAGAGAAAAAGAAAAAAATAATTTTGCACAGTTTCCTTGAAAATACGTCATCATCAAATTGATAGCTGACAAAACCGTTGATTATTCAAAGAATTACTGAGTTTTTGTGGTGGATAAGTATGCAAACACTGTCAATAATGTCCACAAAGTTCAAATCAAGCATTGAAGTGAAGCACATGATCGGCAACAACGGTTAAGGATCATCAAGGAAGTCAAGTCTCATACCAGCATTTTTAATTTTCAATAAACGAAAAACTAAGGGTAGATCGCTGAAATGTCCAAAACAATTTTCTCCGATAAACTGAAAGTGTTGCGTAGTAATGACTAATTGAAATCCAACCTCAAACAACCATTTTTTGATAGTTCCAAAGCTCTTAAGCTGTAAAACCGATACCGAAAAAAAAACGTTCAAAAATGTGGTAAAAAATAATCAAATTTGTTCATTTCGAAACAACTGAATCCACTAAAATGCTTCCAGTTTCCAGTTTCCAGAGAAGTATTGGACCAAAAAGTATCAGAAATTGAAGAAGGAGGGTGAAGCCACCTTAAATATAGATTTTACGAAGTATAAGTTGGAGAAACTGATCAATACCACGACTGAAAAAAGTGTGCGTCGGCCAATGGGAGATACCAAGAATAAAGTAGAAATTTCTTTAACAAAAAACGGTAAATATTTTTTTTCAAATTTTTTCATGAAAGATCATAACATTGCCTTCTTTTTCTTCATAGAAAGTATTTGGTTCCAACGAATGGTTTTTGAGATACAGGCATTCGTAACTGTCCCATTTCTAAAAGAACTAAGCTTTATTCTGCATTGGCGGATAGATGTATTATTGGCAATTTGAAACCTCATAAAGTCGGCCCCAATGCAGTAAAGCTGTTCATAATTTCAAGCATCTTGGAACTTTTCCATTCGATACCAACTACACATAACTTGATCATAAATATCGTATTAATTTTTTAATACTGAAAAACTTGAATAGAATTGGTGAATATTTGCCGCCAGGAGAACGCCAACTATCAACAAGTGAAAAAGTTTCAAAACGGAAGCTTTTGAAGGTTAAGAAAAAAAAATATTATTTTTGGTAGGGGAGCTTACGGAGCAGTCCAAAACTATGAAAACATGATTTTTTTTTCGAAAACGCAATGTTGGCGTATTCGATCTTCACTTAAATGAATACCCGATATAAACTTCAATCGAGTTGTCTAGTAAATATTATTTATTTATTTAGTTTTCATTTGTAAAGCTATCTCAAAGCAATTTTTTTCATGTTTTCAAATTGAATTTGTTCAGTTACCTGCAAAGGTTGACTCAAAAAATAATTTTCATTTACATTTGTGCCTAATCGAAAAAGTCACGATTTGGCCCGGGCTGAACCTGCTTCGGTAATTTATTTTTCTCATTTATTTCTTCTGCCATCAGTGCCAAGCGCCGTAGTCTGCCATTCCGTAGCTCCGTTTGCAAACCTCGTTATTCGGTTAAGTCAAACAATATTGACCAACATTAATCTGTCTGCGGATTGGCGTCGCCAATTCTTGAAGCTTTTTTCTTCTACCTCGATATAACAAACATCGTCGGCAAATCCAAGAAGAAAGATTCTCCATTCCTGTGTGCTATTTCGATACTTGAACCTCGCGTACAACATTGATGCAAACCATAGTTTTTTTTTTGTAAAGTCAGCAAAGTACGGAACTCACAGTGCCGAAAGTTGAAATATGCTAATTGAAAAATTCAATCATGATTCTTTATTACAAAAGTGACTCCAAATGCTAATCCGTTATTTATCCGGTCGTGGAACTGCGCTTTGAAGGCGTACTTTTAACATATCAATGCTAATGGCTTTAGAAAATCTTAAAGAGCATTCAAAGCTCACAGCGTCTCCATTTGAACGTTTTGGAATTCGTTGAAAATCGAAAACAAACAGACTTAGGTACCGCGATGATGGTTTTATGTGGTGTCTGTCTGTTTGCATTTTGGGAGACTTGAGACAACATCAGCGGCGGCCAGCGACGAACCCCCGTTTTCCAAGCCACTGACTGCTTCTCTTAACTCATTTCGAAGGGTTTATTTTGACTTTTGGGGTAAACAGACGTGGTTTTATTGTGCTTTTTGTCTTTCTCCGATTCTTCAAGGTATCTTCTCCTTTGTCGCTGAAATATGCAAATAAAATAAACGCACTTTTGAATTCTCGATTGGTTGCCTTAAGCGAACCAAACGAAGTGAAAAACGTAAAGATAATAGCGGAGATTTGGTGCTTGATGATTGCACTCAGCGCAGGTGGATCTCAATGGGCAGTAATTAAGTCATCTTCTTTGGTGCTCGTGCAAAATGTTGTCGATTGTCGGCTTGAGTTAAGATGAATGAAAAGAGACACTAACCGTGCTTGATGATGGCAGCAATGGCATTTTCAAAAAAAAAAAAATTATCGTGAATAAAGATTTGGGTAAACTAATCGCTTAAGTAATCTAGAGGTTTAGGTATACTTATCGTTTAAGTAGTGTAGAGATTTCCTTATTAACTTACAATACACTTTTCCTGAAAAGATGCATTCTGAAGTTCATAAATTTGAACATTTCTATTTGTTGCTTGGCAAAAGGCATTTATGCAACTATTTGTTTTGTTCCCTTTTAATTATGAGGATGGTCAATTATCTTTAAATCACAAGTAAGTATTGTTATCAAATAACCTCAGACTGCTTTGGAAAAGATAATTTTCTGTCATCAAAAGCCTGGCCTCAAAACTAAATAATATAGATCCGTATTTTCACCGTTCTAATAAGATTTACCTTAGTCAGTGTTAATATTTGCGTTTTTTTCGTGGAAACTAGCGACCCGTGGACCAAATAATCTATCAGTTTGTTTTTTGTTTTGGGGTTTCAATTTAGTGGGTAATAAATGAGAATGGGTCTTGTTTGATTAACTGTTAATGAAAGTTGCTAGTTTAAAAGTCTTAGTTTTTTGAAAATGAAAATATTTCTTGAGTCGAAACAAGTTCATTAAATGAAACAATGACGATAGCTGTTTTGTAATGTTTTCAAATTTCAATAAGAGGTTGTAGTGAAATAAATATTTAATAAAGGGACTTATAACGTGTTTTTTCGATTTTAGTACATCCTTAAAATTATTTGGACCTTTCTAATTAACGTTCAGAATAATGCATAAAAAAATAACAATTTAATATTTCAAGCAGGTTGAGGCTATTTCAAAAAGTGGTAAAAAAGGTTGTTCTCGATTGTCAAATCATCCATCACTTGACTTTATCATGCCTGCATCCTCTGTCTCAATAAAACTATTTTTCAACTTGGCTTGAACGCTCGTTTTAAAAGAGCATTGAGTGATTCATAGAAACAGGTACCAAAGCTTTTATAAAAACAGGAAAGTATGTGTTACATTGAAGCTTTCACAATACTTTTGCAACTTTTCTACAACACTTTTAAGATAGTGTTTTATTCAAGTTTCAACAAACTTTCAGGGCTCTTTTAATACACACGATAAATGCAGCATTTCCAATGCTACAATAAAAAAGTTTAAAATAGGATGCAAATAGGAAGTCTAGAATACCGTGGCTAGTGAACGGTAGACAATGTGCAACTCGAGACCCCATACACCCAACCTTCGGGTAGTGATCATATCACCTCTTGTCTGCAACTCCGATTCTCTAACTCCCCGTGGTGCTAGCTGGGGCGCGAGCAACCTTAGCGGAGATCGGGTACCCAACCCCGGTGAATGTTTTGGTCGCATGCAGACTGAGTTAGAAGGCTTCGTACGCATCTGTTCTCCATGTTAGGGGCGGCGTGCGCAGTGCAACAACATCCTGGTGGTGTTCGGGACCCAAAACAGCAACATGGGGTGGGGTTAGCTGCGGGCCTTGCCCGTGACTACAAAAAACATAAGCAACGAGCAACAAATTTCGGATGGAAATCGGCAAAGACCCACGCGATGAAAAGGGACTAGCGATTGAAAACTTGGAACATGGAACTGCCGATTTCTAATATTTGTAGGCAGTACCCACGTGCTCTCCAACGAATTGAAGCGCCGCAAATTCGACATTGCAGCACTGCAGGAGGTATACCGGAAGGGCTCCCCGGTACGAACGTACCCAGATGGTCGTGCCATCTACCAGAGCTGCGGCAACACACACGAGCTTGGAACAGCTTTTATAGTTATGTGAAAGATGCAAAAGCGCGTGATCGGGTGGTGGCCGATCAACTCACGAATGTGCCGGTTGAGAATCAAGGGCCGGTTCTTCAACATCAGCATCATCAACGTGCACAGCCCTCACCTCGGAAGTACCGGTGACGACAAAGACGAATTTTACGCGCAGCTGGAGCGTGAATACGACCGTTGCCCAAAACATGATATCAAGATCGTCATCGGGGATTTTAATGCTCAGGTTGGCCAGAAGGATGAATTTAAACCGACAATTGGAAGGTTCAGTGCGCAGCAGCTGACCAACGAAAACGACCTCAGACTTATTGATTTCGCCGCCTTCAAACGAATGGCCGTACGTAGTACCTTTTTCCAGCACCGCCTCCCACACAAGTACACCTGGAGATCACCGTACCAAACGCAATCACAGATCGACCACGTTTTGATTGACAGCCGGCACTTCTCGGACATCATCGACGTCAGATCCTGTCGAGGCGCCAGCATCGAGTCAGACCACGAGGTGATGGTGAAGATGCGCCCAAAACTCTCCGTAGTGAACAACACACGAAACCGGCGCCCGCCTCGGTTAAATATTGCACGACTGAAGCAACCTGAGGTCGCGGCAGACTACGCGCAATCGGTCGAAGCAGCGCTGCCGGCAGAGGGCGAGCTTGACGAAGCCCCTCTCAAGGACTGTTGGGATACCATCAAGACAGCTACAACAGTGCTGCGGAGAACGTCATCGGTTATGTGTAGCGAACTCGACGGAACGACTGATTCGACGAGGAGTGTAGGAGGGTGATGGACGAAGAGAATGCCGCGCGGGCGGCAGTAGTGCAAAGAGGCACCCGTCGAAATGTGGAAAATCACCGACAGCGGGAGAGGCAGCGAGTCCGAATTTTCCAGGAGAAAAAGCGCCGCCTGGAGGAGGAGGAGCTCGAGGAGCTGGAGCAGCTGCATCGTTCCCAAGAAACACGAAAGTTCTATCAGAAACTCAACGCATCCCGCGAAGGCTTCGTGCCGCAAGCCGAAATGTGCCGGGATAAGGACGGGGGCATCCTGACGGACAATCGTGAGGTGATCAAAAGGTGGAAACAGCACTTCGATGAACACCTGAACGGCGCACATGCAGGAGATCAAGACGGCGGGGGGAAGGTACATCGCCGGCGTAGCCAACGACGTAGAGGAGCCACTCCCAACGATGAGTGAAGTTAAGGAAGCCATTCGCCAGCTGAATAGAAACAAGTCGGCTGGGAAGGATGGCATCGCAGCTGAACTCATCAAAATGGGCCCGGACAAGTTGGCCGATTGCCTACACTGGTTGATAGTCCGGATCTGGGGCATAGAACAGCTACCGGGGGAGTGGAAGGAGGGGGTAATATGCCCCATCTACAAGAAGGGCGACAAATTGGACTGTGAGAACTACCGAGCGATCACTGTCCTCAATGCCGCCTGCAAAGTGTTGTCCCGAATCCTACTCCGTCGCCTAACGCCACAAGCAAACAGATTCGTGGGAAGTCATCAGGCCGGCTTTATGGAGGGATGGTCAACGACGGACCAGATATTCACATTACAGCAAACCCTCAAAAATGCCGTGAACACCAAGTCCTTACGCACCATCTATTCATCGACTTCAAAGCCACATACGACAGGATCGACCGTAACGAGCTATGGAAAATCATGGACGAGAACGGCTTTTCCGGGAAGCTCATCAGACTGATTAAGGCGACGATGGATGGAACGCAGTGCGGTGTGCGGATTTCGGGTGAATTGTCGAGTTCATTCAAATCGCGCAGGGGGCTTCGACAAGGTGATGGTCTATCCTGCATGATGTTCAACGTGGCGCTAGAAGGTGTTATTCGACGAACGGTGGGTGAAATGCGGGGCACGATTTACAACAGATCCAGTCAACTTATCTACTTTGCCGATGACATTGATATAGTCGGCAGATCATCTGCGGCGGTGGAGGAGATCTACCGCAAACTGAAACGCGAAGCAGGAAGGATTGGGTTCATGATTCATATGTCCAAGACGAAGTACATGCTGGCCTGCGGATCCGAGACCGACCGAACCCGCTTGTCCTAATAACAAGGTTACAATCGACGGCGACGAGCTGGAGATAGTCGGAGACTTTGTCTATCTCGGGTCACTGGTGACCGCAGACAATGACACTAGCCGTGAGATCCGGAGGCAAATTATCAGCGGAAGTCGTGCCTACTATGGACTCCACAAGCAACTGCGGGCGAGAAGACTTAGCCCTCGCACGAAGTGTAACCTGTATATGATGCTCATTAGATCGGTTGTTCTCTACGAGCACGAGACATGGATATTGCTCGAGGAGGACCTGCGTACACTGGGAGTATTTCAGCGACGAGTGTTAAGAACCATCTTTGGCGGCGTACAGGAGAACGGAGTGTGGAGGCGAAAGATGAACCACGAGCTCGCGCGACTCTACGGCGAACCCAGTATCCAGAAGGTGGTGAAGGCTGGCCGGATACGCTATCGCGAGACATGTTGCGAGAATGCCGAACGACTGTCCTGCAAAACAGGTGTTCGCTACGAATCCGGTAGGAACAAGACGAGCGGGGGCACAACGATCGAGGTGGTTAGACCAAGTGGAGCGTGATCTGGCGAACGTGGGGTGCCCGAGAAATTGGAGAACGGTTGCCATGGACCGAGTGAATTATATGAATTATGTTCGTCAAGTTATGTCGTGAGACGGTATACTATGTAAATAAAATAATAAACAAAATACCGTCAAACGGTGCATCATGCAACAGCGGGGTTAGATGCAACGTTTGTATATCACAGCACTGATATAATTTTTAATTTTATTTAACTTAATAGAGTTATCTTTTTTTAAATACAAAAGGACAATGACAAAATTTCTCACATGTAAGGCTAGTATTTAAGAAATTTCCATTTTCATTGAAAATTTAAAAAATCGATCAATAAATGTACAAATTTTAATATTATTCGATGCCGTAAAAACTTTTCCAGTATGACGGATTGGCTTAATGAAACCACCTACAAACTTTTTACAAGTTTAATCATCCTACTCCAACACTGGTAGTGTAGAAATATTTTTCGAACAATCAGCAAATTTTATTATAAAAGTATTTTTATAATTCAGTTACCAGTCTGGGGTAAGATGCAACAAAATGCAAATCAAAGAGAAATATTGTAAATCTCGTATCCATATGCTTGAATATGATTGCTTTGCATTAGGAATTTGTTCACATTGAAATTTCGTTTTTCCAAACATTTGTTTTTATGATTTCAGCTAGTAGTATTTTTTGGGGCCATTCAAATATTACGTAACGCGTTTAGGGGGGGGGGGGGGGGGGGGGGCGGGGAGGTGGTATAGCAGTTTGTTACGGTTTGTAAATTTTTGATAGAAAATCGGAGAAAAATGTGTTACGTAGGGGGGTGGGGGAGTCGAAAATTACCGAAAATTGCGTTACGTAATATTTGAACGGTCCCTTTGTAGTATTTTTTTGTTCCCCTGAATGTATGCAATATCCTTATGTTTAGAAAATATGTAAAATACAGTTTCAACAGAACCAGAAATAACTGAACGCTTTTAAAGTGCCTCATTCAACTTTTTTACCAAAATTTGGAATTCTTTTTTTCTACTTCTATCAGATACGTTTTATTCATGTAAGAACCATATCACCCTTTTCCTAACCAGAACTTTGTCTCTATAAGCATTCAATGATGAATTAAACATGTTGTTTTATTTTTATATAGAGCTATCATTAGGAAATTCAAAAACCAACTTTTATAGAAAAAAATTTGCATTCAAAATGATTTCATCTCCGACTTTCATTTTAGAAGATTAAATTAAATTCATCATCAACTTTGTATTTTGAATAAAATATCTTAAATTCACAATGGATTGTATCACTCAAGGATTCAATGAAAAAAAATGGAGTAATATTTTTTCTTATATTTAAGATACTATAATGGGATTTTTGATCAACCCTTTTGTTGAAAATAAAAAAGGAATTTTAAATTAAGATGAATGAAAACTAACAGTATGATCATTTTTCCAAAACAGCTTTTATCATGGATAATTTCAGATCTGATCAGGAATTCGTTCAAGGATTCTTTTTTTTAATCTGGTGTTATACTTTTGTATTGAATTTCTGTGCGCTGATTTTTATGTCCTAGGTTTAAATTCTAGCAAATAATTGGTTGAAAAAAGGAACATAATGTTGAATATTTTTTAATGACTTATCGGATGTGAATGTGAATGTGAATTTTTGGCATTGATATTATTTTAGCTAAATTTAAATCTCGAAAAACCCCACCACACGCTTTTGCACATAAGTACATTTTTTTTTATTTTGAATTAACCGTCAAAATTGTTTGAGTCACGCCAGCTATACTTTAAAAAAGGATTGAAAAGTTTACGTGATTTTGCTCAATTTTGCATTTTCTGACTATCAAAATATGAAACACATTAATTTCGACAAATTTTGAAGGGTTGTAAACCGGCCAAAAATCTCAGCCAGAGGACAAAATATAATTCAAAAAGAAAGTCCTGCCGGAAGGGGCATTGGCCCGTCTTCGGCTTCATGGACAGGTTCGCGATTCAACATCAGATATTAAAACGTTCATCTAACCCGAGTAAATCCCAAAAGATGGATACAATGCTTCAGCATTACACAAAGAAAGAATCCAAAAAAAATAGTTTTTAGAAATTATATTGATTTTAGATTTTCCCCGATTTTCCCCATTTTCCCAACCCGCTCTTATAACTACCTTATCTTAATTCTGTGTAAGTGTCAGTGTAGTGTATACTTGTGTATCCCTCGGCGAACGGCCTGAAGTCCTGCATCCGGATGCATTCCTCGATGTCTATACCAGCCTCGACTGGTTTCGGTTCATCTGTTTTGGTCTCCAAACGAATAGAAACATAGGCAGTCCCTGGCTCAAGCCTGGCGAGTGGGGACCGCTCACTATGTTTCCTTTTCTGTTCGCATCGCTTGGCTTGTTTGACGAGTTCGAAATGGCCGAAACTCCATTAATTAGACGCACAGTAGACACCACCTCCATTCTGCCACACTTGTGATTAAACATAATAGGCCTGCGTGATAAACCCACAATCTAGGCATTAGTTCAGATGCATTACCGCTGTCTCTAGTTTTCTTACCGATCTCTTTAACTCCTAGCATTATGATTTAACTAGTTCGTCATTTTGGCATGTCGACTGTTAAAACGAACCAATACTCCATCCAGGCTGTGGGTTGATAAGAAGCACTATGTAGACACAATACGGGTTTCAAGTTTCACTACGAACCTGATGTGAATTGAACCGCTTACTTATCAGCCTGTCGTGCACTTAATAATCTTTCCACTTTGAACAAAATTGCATAAATTAGACTTTATTAACAGCTGAAAGTGAGACTACTAGGGTTCAGGTAGCAAATGGTCTCCTTGATGCTGAACCTTCAACTGGTAACGTTTCGCTTAGTGTTCTTCTGTTTTGTTGGGTTAGTCACAGTCATCTCCACTCTCGGATGCTGTATTCTTGAGATCATCGATCGGTAGGCTTGGATGTGCTGTATGGAATATCTTGAGCCTGAACTGGAAAAGTAGCTCATGATCAATTGATTCTTGACCACAATTGATCTCGTTGCTCGTGTTCTGTTGTGTATGTTGTTTAGTGTTCTGTTGTACAATTATCGATCTATTTACCTACCTATAACCTATCTTATACTACTGTACCATTCTATCCAATTTTGGGGGATAATACCCATTCCAAGGCTGCGTAACAAAATCCTGTCACATGCTGCTTTTGGAGCAGGTGACAGGGTTTCGAACATTTTGTAAATTTGCAATTTCTATAATTTATTTGCGTTTAATAAAACATTCACTCGAAAAACAATGTTGCTTTTATATTATGCATAACAAACGCCTTATTTCTATGTATATCTAGGAGGGGAAACTGTCTTTAGCCTACATGAGAATTTTGAAACTTCTTGCATGCCACAGGAAAAATCCGTTTCGAACCTGTTGTTCAATATGTCAGTTGTTTTTCTGAGGTGTTTCACTGTCCTGAAATCGTCCTGTTATTCAGCTGTTGAAAATACAGGACGTAATCGTCCAAACCACAGGAGATAAGATACTTGTACATCACTTTTCATGGATAAGGCCAATAAATTTGGTAACAAAATAAAATATCGGAGATTAATCTCTTCATTACATGTTTTGAAATTTTAAGAGTTTCGTTAAATTTTTGTTTAAAAACGACAAGTTTTAAATCTCTCTTGAGGTTCAATGAACAGTAGGTTGTTCTGGAATTAATATCAATAATTAAATACTCTCATTCTGTCAATGCTTTCAGCCTACGGCATCATGAGTTAAATGTAATATTACAAACACATACACAAATAAAAATAAATTTATGCATTTCAATATCGTTTAAAATTTATTACCATGAATGGTGGTTTGTGCGAATAAAAAACGTAAACAAAAAGACAGCCTAGCCCAGTTTATTGTATCGCACAACTTTCCCGATACTTGCGAAAGAGAGGTTCATTTCTCCTCACGTTCTTTTTTCAATTGTACTCATTCTAACTAGGGTAGCCTTAATGTTTTCAGAAGCTTAATGAACTTTTAAATTTTTATCAAAAAACAAGCTTGAAATATTCATCATTTGTTCAGAATGACACGTTCTTGATTTTTAGAAGTTTTTATTTTTGTGTTCAAATAACGCATACTATTTTTTTTCGTGAATGTCACGCTTTGAATGCAAATCTAGTTTAGAGTATTAGATTCCTTTTTATATTTTCCTCTATCAACATCCACCCCACCATGATGTGGGCAGTGTGCCATACTGTATGGAGTACCCCTCCTGGGGTCGAACTGGCTATAGGATCTTTTTGAGCAAATAAAAACTCCATCGCTTGTAATATTCATAAAGCATTTGTAACTGCATATTGTCGAACAACGAAAGTCGGATCTTATGACACACAGCTTCCTCCTCGAGCTTTCTGCGCCCATGCAGAGTATTTGGTCTGCATTTGAGTTTATGAACACAAATCATGACCCAGATGTGGGCAATACACTTGGTCAGATTTTGCGAAAACGGATTACTACAATAACTTTTATTCCCTCGCTTGGTTCGCAGCGGAGGGTCGGGCGATGATGGCGCAACAGGAAAACGAGCAAACAGCAAAAAATAAGTAACATAACCATTAAAAGTTGCTGTTGGTTTTTCCATTCATTCGCCACACGAACGTGAAACCACAAAACGAGCTTATATTTGCAGCACCCAATGGACATTACAATAATATACCGCATCAATCTATAATAACACACGGTAACGACGATTCCAATCAATCCGGTGAACTCCCCATCCTCCTCATCAATCGATGGTCATCATCAATGGCCTGGCCAGCCAACAGTCAGTGGGTCAAGTAGTTTGAGCCTCGTTGAGTTGTGGCCGGCCGAGTACATTGCGAATGTGGTTGATGAGATCGTATCAATGATAACTGCTTCATTGCGGAGTTGCTGCTTTGCATAAAAATCATTAACCGATATTTAGCTAGTTTTCTTCAGATTGGCGGATTATTGCAGCTTCATATGATAGTTATAGAGCTGTTCATTCCTTCAACCGTTTTGAAATAGGATTATCCGAAGCTTACGATTTTATTGACTTTAGAGGATGGTTTTCTTCAAAGTCTTTGGTGATGTATCACATAAACAGTTAAGGTTATCAAAAGTTAATCCATGACATAACTGTGATATAAAATCAATAATAAAATCTTATAACTTGATTCTGATATACGGGCTTATTTAAAAATCAACACGAGATACGAGTTGCATTTTCATCTCGGTATTATTTGAAAAAATAATCAAAATTTTTAAAAATTTGAACCTTTCATTTTATTGCCTCCAGCCTTCATCATCAGAACTAAAAAGCTAAAGATTTTTCAATTGAATATACGTAGCACTTTGAATTTATTATTGATATGATTTTTATTAGCAAAACGTTGCTTTTGGACGATAATTTCTTTTAATAATGAATCGTACATCAGTTTTATCATGTTGCAATAAAATGAATAACAATAGAACTATATTCATATTTATACTCAGTCAATAAGATGTATTAGAATGAAAGAACATTTGAGGCTTTGTATTTCCTAAGTACACCGACAAATGTAAAACATAAAAAATTACTTCTCTGTCACTAATCACCAATCACTAATCGTACTTTCACAGTCAGAACTTATGTCTGAGTCCCGAAGAATAATAAATGTGTTTTATTACTATTCTTGTCTTTCTTTATACAGTGAAACCCCGATTTTGTCTGCCGACCCACCGATTATGTCTGCTCCCTATTTTGTCACCATTTTTGACCCGATTTTGTCTCCCTATTTGATTCAATGTGAAAAAATATCAGATTCAAACCTTCTCTTTTTTGGTTAATTGGTAATTGATGTCAATAGTGATGCAATGTTGATTACAATACATGATGATATGAAACGTGGAAGAGAAGATGACTTATGAATAACACAAAGAGAAGATGTTCGTTTTTGACAGTGGTTTTTATTCGCATTTGAACAAAAATAAAGTTGGTGAATACAATAAAAATAATAAATAAACGATGTAAGATGTAACAAAACATTGATATGATCAACAAGCTTGTTATATGGCGTCATTTACCGAGAGATCTGGAGCATCAGCTCAATCAACTATGTTGTCCAAAATCCGTACAGCATCTAAATCATTCATAATTTTTGGAGAGTTACATGAATCATTTTCGGCGATGCTCCATATTCTGAATCTTGCTGATTTTCTGAAAGGATTATTTGCTCCAAGCTTCGAGGTTTTTGTTTGTTTCTGACAGATTATAACGTCATACTCAAAACACATACCTCTCCTCCATGTCAGGTGGCAAAATTATGTCATTGCTAGTTTTTTCATTAAACAAATGAGCCAAAGATACTTCGTCTTCGTGAACAAATTATTGTTCGAAAATCACTGCAATTTCTTTCCACGAATTTTGAATTACTGAACGTTCCTCGTGCATTCAAAAGTTCATCAATCATATCATATGAATCATATGATATGCAGACTTATTATCCAGTAACACTATAGCTTTCGAAGGAATACACCTGCAAATGTGCGTACTGCTGGTACAAGATTCTGGTGGAATCAGTTTAGAAAAATCACTCCAGGAATTTTTAGAGGCGAAATATCTGACTGGTAACTTTACATTTTTAAATCCTCAAGGATTTTTCGATTTTTCGATGATAACCATCTGTAACTTGTAGTTTCCTGTTAAATTACTACAAGGCATGAAAGTAATACGTTGTTGGGATTTTGAACACTGGTTCATTGATGTTACAAGTCAAAACAGAGCGTTTAAAGAAACATAGCTACAAAATTTAATGATATTTAAATGAAAAAGGAGACTTAATCCATAAATTATTATCAACTAACAGCGAAAAAATACCCTATACCAGGGGTGAGCAACCTTTTGAATCAACGAGGCAATTCAAATTTGAAATCTTGCCGGGCTGCACTTAAAATTACACGTCACTAAATCTTTGTCAGTTTTTAATTCTCTCAATTTTTTAATTGTACTTCTTGGCGAACATTCATTCTTACAACTTTCTTGTTCAAACCTATGGTATTTTTCGTAATCCCTTCAATTTCAAAATCTCATGGAGCTTACTGCAGTGATACCTAAGAGAGTTTTGAAAGTTACATTCTTGATTCAAGAATTTTTTTTCCAGATTTTAATAATTTGAATTTTTATCTTATTGAGATATCATTAGGATAGGTTTCCTGACGCTATGTTATGACTTTGATAATGTAATGCGAATTATAAGTAAAATTTCTATAAAATTTTCTATAAAATTTCTATAAAATTTTCTATCAAATTTATATCAATGTCTATCAAAAGTTTTACCGATAATCGTCAAATACTTTTTGAGTCGAATCACAGAATTTCCGGTAACGATTGTTTTAATCAAGAACTAATAATTCTTGTAGGCAACTTTAATGCCGGCTGATTTTTGTTGATAAAAAATCTAAAATCGTTCACCCAGGTTTTATTATTAAACTATCCTATCGTAATTTTTGGCAACATTCAGAAATAAAAAGTTCACAAGGTTTTGGTTAAAAAAAGTTTTGCAAGCATTTGAGTGCTAACAGAGAAAGCTTTTTTTGCCGAATCGAACAGAATAATTTAAAAAAATATCGGCAGAGCATATTTTTTTTATCAAACAATTTTATCTTTGTTTGAAAAGAAAATAATGACTTCTCTAACAGACTTCGAAATTCTTTTGATCAGGTGTAGCTTCCGATTTTTAGCTGCTCTTCTTACTCACTTTAATGGATTTTGCTATTCAAAGTGGTTAGGAGTTTAATAATTAGGAAAAATGTGAATAAAAAAACTCCAATAATATTGCAATTATGCCTGGGATAGAACATAATAAATACATAAAAATTTGGAAAAACCTTCGCGGGCCGCACAAAAGGGTCTCACAGGCCACATGCGGCTCATTCCTGCCCTACAATGTTTGAACTGAAAAAGTTTTTTTTTTGTTTTCTGATAATTTTATCAGGTTTATTGAAAAATTTGCTTTTTAAAAATTACTCAATTTTTTCACTGTTAATGCATCAAGGGGGTTACAAAATCGGGAATTCACTGTATTTTCAATTGATTTTACATAAATGGCATTAAGTTAAGCTAACGATCTTATATGCTATTTGCCTAATCTTACTGAAAAATTGCCCAATGTTGTTTTAGACGGATTTCAACTCGGACGCCAACTCGCCACAGTATCTGTCATGGACCCTTCCAGAATTGAATAAACCTTTGTGTTTGTATAGTCTTCACGTAGTTAAGGTACTTAGCAAACATTGACACACAGCCAGTGATTGAAATCCTCACCAATTTTCTCATCAGAGGCATTCAAAATACACACTTTGAGGCCTCGCGTAGCTATACAGGAGACGATACATATACATTCATTTAAACCTCCCCCCATGAGGAGGATCTGCTCTGAGAGATACTATTCGTTTGCTGCCCCGAACGAACTCTCTCAACGTTCGGTTGCTACATGATGCATGAAGAAGACGAGGCACACATACTCATTTACGTTCTTGAATTTGAATAACTCCAGCCGACAGCTGCCGTTGAGGAGAACATCTTCAACCTCGCCGCAAAGGTTGAGGCAACAACGACAACAACCGAACTTATTGCATTGCATAGGCCCGCAACGTATGGAGCAAGGAGAGAATGGGAAAAGAAACGAAAAAACTAGCTGCCTGCGTGCGGTTGCTGTGCAATAATAGCAATAGCAGAAAAACCTCGGGTATTCGATCCAGGCACAAACGAGGAGACGCGGGTTTGCTCTGCCTTTTGAATTCGGTTCCGTCAAGAATGTAACAGGAGATGAGTGAGAGACATTCGTTTGGTTTTTTGGATTCGCTGCCTCGAATGTATACTGCTTCTTGAAGGCGGGCCATATTGAGAGCGTATGCATCATCGGTTTTGTCGTTTTCGCTGCCTCAAAGCAACCTTTGCTTCCGAGTAAAGCAGTGAGCGAGAGAAGGTTGATCAATTCATGCTCAGCAAAATTCAATCACTGCACACAGCACACATTTCCCGAAAAAAAAACTAGACTAACATTTGGAAAGGGCAAAATTTTCCAGGACAATTTTCCTACTGCGGGATTCTGTTTTTTGAAAACAGATGCCAAAAAAACCATAGATTGACCATTTCTTGACTTCAAAAGAGCCTCTGATACCCTCTGCTACGAAATTTGAGTATAAAGCATGGATCGTACTAAATCTGGACGCATTAAAACGGGTTTGTCTCAGAGCTGTGTGAACAAAATAAATATGTTTTTAACTCAAAATGTAGTTTGTTTATTGCACTTTATAGGAAAAATTATTAAAAGAAATTTCCGATGTGGTTTCGATGAAATTTCGAACTTTTCGTCGAATACCACTCATCATTGTTTGTACACCCTGTGACCTCTGCTTGACAATTGCCCAATATTTTTCGATAGGGCGGAATTAAGGGCAGTTGGGTGAGTTGATGTCCTTTTCTACAAAATCCACCCCGTAGTCCCGATACCACTGAAATACCTTTTTGCTGTAGTGGCAGCTTGCCAAATCTGGCCAAAACTTTACTGTTCCTTTGTTAGATCTAATGTATGGAAGAATACATTTTTCAGGCACTCTGTTCGCGCCAAATAATAGCCCCCGCAAGTCGTGCGCAACAACACCTAAGTCGTTTATTCAGGCCATCAGCAGCATCCACCGTTGTATTCCCGCCACTCGCATCTTCAGTGATAATTACAAGCAGTGCGAGTGCACAGTAGTATATGTAGTTAGTGTGGGCAAAGGAATGAGCGATAGCCGTTGGGCTAGAACAGTAATTGCAGGCTGGGGTTAACCAGAACAATTGTAGCTTAGTTAGAATCAATAAAGAGCACACAGCGTTCGGTCATAATCGGAATACAGTCCACTTTTCGTTTGGTCATTTTGTATCGTAGAGCGTTCGGTTAAAAATAAATGTTTCTTGTGATTTTATCACCTGTGTATTGTGATAATTAAAGTTCGAATTATCATACGTCCGAAAACCTTCGCGGTGATTCCGAACCAGCAAGTTTACAGGGATTGGCCCTAACACACTCCTTCTTGAACTTCTTGGAGACATCGAATGAAAAGTAGGTTTTTCAGACCCCTTTTTTGAACTGTTTGTGACCCTTTCTTTAAAAAAATTAAAAAAAATATTTCTTGACTTCATTATGTACACCATAACTTAAGCTTTCTTATGCATAGGAAAGATATTTTTTTGAGTATGAAATACATGAGCTTCAAAAATTTTTCTGAGTCATGTTTTTTCGTATTTTTTTTCTTTCCCGCTGAATAGCGAGAAAACTAGTAACTTTAGCTATATATAATGTTCTAAACATATTTAACTGACATTACAAGGTTTCTTGTGATACAAGTAATCTAGTGATTTCGTTAAAACCGGTTAGATGTAAAAAAAATTATATCGATTTTAGCTTGGAGTGTCAAATTGACACTCCTAAGTCTGATAAGGGTAACGAAACCTAGTGCGGATGAGGGTTAAGAGTGCTCACTTTGCGATGTACAGAAGAGTTGTAGACCACATTATTCCCCACCACCGAAAAAAAAATCGAATTCTAAGATGGCAGTTTTTTCAAATTTACTTTAAGTTTTTAGTTCGCATTTTTCCAGTGTAGGATTTCCACTTACTTTAACTATTAATTATTACATTCGAAGCTCTTATTTTATCGTAATCAGTAAAATCAACTCAACGAAGCTGTTTTTGAATTAAAGGTTGAAAACCTAAACTGAAATAATAAACTACATTATTTAAAAAAACATCATGCAAAAGTATTCATTAGAAATTTTTTTCCCTGAAATATGCACAAGTTGCAATGTATGGACAACTTAAAGGCCTTATTTTCACCCGAATAAGAAAACAATTTCATCAAATTCTGGCATCTGGCATTTTTTGGGAAATTGAGTTTCAGTTTTTGAAATGCATTTTTCTCAGTGTGTGTTTTTTCCTAAAAAATCAATCATTTTTCCAAAACTCTTTCATATGAACCACATTTGTGTAAGAGTTGTAATTTTCGAGCTAAAAATGTTTATAAATTTTTTTCCAGAAAAGTTTGGCCGTTTTCAAATGTTAGTGTAGATAATTTTAAATAGAACTAAGTATGCCATGATATATATGCACACAAAATTTCATTGAATTTTGAGGGGGTCATGTCAACTTCGTGTCGATTTGGCGTGAGATCCGTTTATAACCAATATGGAAGAAGGGGAATTCTCCATGAATATTTTTCAATAAACTTTTTGGCATTTTACCTTTCTTAAAAAAAAAGTTCCTGAATTTCGGCTCTCCCAGAAAAAAATAGAACTTCCAGGCGATAATAAATCAACTAATACTTTTTTGTTTAGGCTACCAACTTCAAGTATAGTTCTAGACAAAACTTTGTCTAGTTTCTGACACGTTGATAAACAAAAAAACGCAAACATTGGCCCTTCTTTCTCGTCTTCTAACCCTTTTTAAGCTTTGTCGCTGAACCATCTTCAATCTTTCTTTTCTTAATAGTATCAATTTAATTTATTCTTATCGATCTCATGATATTATCACTTTTCACTACCCTTAAACCACCTTTAACCATAATTTGCTCTTGAGTGTCGATATGACACTATTGAAAGTTTGGCGAAATTTCTCTCAATGAAATCATAAAATTTCATAGGATTACAACATTACTTTTTTTTGACGATTTTTTGACGACTGAAAGCCGAGACAGAAGAATTCCTCTATCAGACATTGAGTGTCAATTTGACTCAATTCGCTTAAAATCGCAATATCCTTCTTTTGTTTTTCAAAAATACAATAAAAGTTCAAGAATCCTGGTGATGAAAGTTAAATATGTTCTTAGACGATATTCAGCAATACTAAAAAATTGGTTTGAAAGTGACACAATCAGGAAATTTCATACAAGTTCTAGTTAAGTTTTACATTAGCGCTTTAGAAAAATACGATATGCGATTGCCTTTCTGATGAAAAAATAATAGTTTAACGGAATTTTCTTAAATAAATTTTCATGAGGATTTGTTTCGTGCTTCCTATAGTATTAATTCTTCACAAAAAAAGGAATCTCCTTATCATCTTTACAGAGATATTTAAAAAAAACTAGCTTGGTTCTCAAGTTACGAAAATATTATAATTTTTGAGCACCACGAAATAAGCTCTTATGATCTTAAAATAACCTTGATCTATAATGTACGCACTGCAACATGATGTACACATTGCTTCTCAATTTTTACCATCATAAAATTTTCGATTTTTAACTTTTATCAATTTTAAAACACGTTTTTTCTAAAATTTGTTGACTAGGGGCATATAGAGCACCATATTATCGAGGCATAATGAGCATTTTCTGCCGTAGAATCTAGCAGCGAATTAAAATTGATTTATAGCGCCACACCTTGACTAGTTTTCATCCGACAATTTAGCCTATTGGTAAGGTGTCGGAGAAGTAATCAAAAGACAAGCGTTAGATTTCTGTTCGAGGTGATTTTTTTCCATTTACAATTCATGATCGATTTTTTTTATTGTTACATTATACGGCTAGTAGCATCATCCTCCGAACAAAGCAAATAATGTATGAGCGTGCGTGAATTGTTTGTATTCTACAAACAGACCTAGATTATTTTGTAATTGCTTTGTTTGATGAATCTACGACTCACCTGACTTCATTGAATTGAATTCGCTGCTAGATTCCCCGGCAGAAAACGCACATCTTGCCCTGATTAATGGTGCTCATACTGCCTCAGGGGGGGTTCATATTATGCCTCCACAGTGGCTGGTTTTCAGCTTTAGGCAAAAAATTTTGAAATGCATTTTTTAACGTTTTCATCTAGTTTTTCACGTTTCAGTCCGTTAGGGAATAGGCTTTCCAAGTGTCTGAACACGAAACAATAATGTAACCTCCATATTATAGCTCTTTTCTATGGTTAAACAACCGTTTTCCTTAAGGTGGCCATTATGCCCCCATCTCCCCTAAATTCAAATTCTCTGGTTCCATATCATCAAAATCAAGGTTGAATTTGTGTTACCATAATTTGGATTCTGTATTTGATTTCCTGATCGAATAATCATTTAAAAATGACATTGAAAGCTTTTTTTTTCAAATCGTCTCTTAAATTTGGTTTTACATTTCATTAAAAATTTGATTCGTTATTTTAGAAACTCATACGCATTTTCATCCTCTGCTCATGTTTTGATCCTCTGTTCATGTTTCAAATTCCAATCTGAAATTTAAATTCAGAAACCGTTTTATTTGTGTACATTTTAGAAAACGTATTGGAATTCCGGAACAGATTTAAAATTAAAATTTTGAATTCAGGTTCGGAATTCAGATACAGAGTTTTCATTCAAAATTCAGATTTTGATTAAACTCTAAAATGAGTTCTATTATCAAAATAAAATCTTCAAGATGAATATTTCGGTAAGAAATTCACGTTGAAAGAGATCGCAGGCTTAGGGGAGAGTGGGGATACTTGATCCCCTTTTCTTATTTACACCATATCTTTTTGGAAAAATTTAGCAACTCGCCGTTCGTGACATTTCCTGACAGCTTGTAACTTCAAAGTTTCTATGCTCCAAAAATTAGAACGATAATTGAACCCGTTGATGAACTAGAAGCATTTTCGTGATAGTAAAAAAATTGCGATTTTTCTGAAGTTAGGGGAGACTTGATCCCCTTTTGAAGGAGACTTGATCTTTCATTCCGGAAGTCCTAATCCTTGTATAATAATCAAACAAAATCCCAAGATAGAATGTTAATTGACTATTTTGGTCATGTTTGTTCTTATTTCACAATTTATAGCAGACATAAAACACAAAATTCTATAAAATTGTCTCAACGCTAATACCATTGCATACTTAAAGGCGCTATTTTTTAAAATTAAGAGAAAATTAATTATTTTTGCTCTTTACTTCAGATAATTGTTTGATAAATATTAGTTTTTGGATAAATATTAGTAATTTCGTAATCAGCAATCATAACGATCAATTCAGAAGAAGAATATGCCGTTTGGAAGGGGGATCAATTGTACCCAACTCTAGGGAATCAATTGTACTCATAATCCACATTTTAGAAAACTTTTTCTGAAAAAAAGCTGAGAGTTTTCCATTGGTTTGAAAATATGCCATAATGAAGTTCATTCAACGCTCGAACGATTGATACATTGGAACAAATATTTTTTTCATAACTTTCCCATGTAAGGAACATTTTAAAGTGATGAAAAAAGATCTTCAAGTTACATTTTGTGAAATTTTTCAAACAAAGTTCAATTACTCAAACAATTAATTTGTTAAAAATTTTTAAACTACAAGCATTGTTATTTTGCTCATTTTGGCACATTTTTCTAGAACTTTTGTCCTTTGTAAGACATTCCAGTTTCGAGATATAGCTTAGGAATCAAGTATCCCCAGGGATCAAGTATCCTCATTCTCCCCTATAGTTCTAATTGTTAGATCGATTTATAAATATCATATTTTAACCATAGTCAGTTTGTTGGCACAATTCCGCTAAAAATGACAAAACTAAGTACAGTATGAATTTATTTTGCAAGTTTTGTTTCATGAAAAACTCTGGTTTATATTTGGAACAAAAACATTCACTGCAATTGATTTTAAGTAAATGCATTTGATGTTAAAAACATATGTACCTTTTATTAAAAAAATGTAAAGAATCCCATATATTTTAAGTGTATTTTACAAAAATTATGAAGCTGATTTTCAAGTGCCTAATTTGAAACAATTTTTTATTAACAAGGATAGTGTTTGCAGGAATCCTATTTGAACCGCAAAATTCTAATCTATTACTTTAATTTTTAAAAATTGAATTTTATTCAACTAACATTTTTGAATTTGTTCAAAAGTTGGATAAAATCAGCCGTTTTTATTTGAATATAGTATACATTTTTCTTAAAAATTGTAGCTTTCTTTAAAACAATTATTATTAGTTCCAATCAAATTTGAAAAATTTCAGTTGCCAGATATACCAGTTTTAACAAGACTTGCCTTTCCTTTTAGAGCTAAGGAAAATAAGCTCTTATAATCGTTTAATTAGCTTGTATGCACTGCAATATGATGAACTCATTGTTCTAAAATTTGCAACATCATTAAATAATTTATTCTTCTTTCTAATAAACTTTAAAAGGCGTTTTACTTGAACTTGTTCACTCAGGGCGAACAGAGCACCATGGATCGGGACACGATGAGCATTTTCTGTCGTATAATCTAGCAGCTTTTTCAACTGAGAAATATTCAGTTGATTGATAAAACGGGCTTGTTATACAGCTCAGTTGACAAGTTAGTTGGTTCCTGCCTGAGCCGATTTCTGTGAGTTCAAGCCCAAGAGAAAACATCTAACACAGTTATAACGGATATGTTTTTCGAAAGCTGTGCGCAAACTACATCGTTGACGTTAGGTCGCGAATTACATACAGGTGCTAAAATGACAAATCGTAACAAAAATTAAACGAAAATAAAAGTTTTATTAATCTGTTAGTTAGTCATATTATTTCAATAATTTTTTTTCCAATTCCTTAGAATGTTTTTAATTCGTTTATATATATTTTTTTAATGCAGACACTGCAGAACAGTTTGTAAAAGGTTGCCAACATTTATTCAGCACGTATTGGGGCCGGACAAATCCAGGGTATGTTATCTAAAAATCTGGCAAAATCCGGACATTTGATTTCAGTTGACTAAAATTCGAGCAACATCCGGGCAAATTTGGTCAAAACCTAGGAACAACGCATTAAAAATCAAGGAAAAAAAAAGTTGAAAAAAAATTTTTCATCAAAATTTATCAGCAGATAATTTATTGTACTTTAGGCTTTCAAAAATCCATTCATGATTATTTTTATGAAACTTGATCTAAAAATTTCGCCTTGGACGCATAAACAAAAAGTTTTTTCTACACAATTAGTTTTTTGTTTGATTTGAAAATAGGAATGAAAATAAACTTGGCAAAATCCGGACTTTCTCAATGAAATCTAGACAACCGGGCCGGACAAGACTTTTCCCAAATTTTATATTGAATATCGGGGCAAACCCGAGTAAAACCGGGCAATCTGGCAACCTTCAGTTAGCATCCATTATTAGGGGCGCGAAATTAGCATTTAAGTGTGGAAGAGTGTTGTGAGCAGCTTTGAAAAAAGATATGATAGCGAATTTAAACTAACTTCTTTTAAATTTAATCCTAATTATCCTGAATTACTCGATTGCGCATTCCATTCTTCAAAGACCGAACGCATGTGAGAAACACGAAATAAAAAATTTCATTCGACTGGCAGTAATCTCATTACATGCCATTTTGCTTTATAAAACAGTATCATAAAAGGGAACCATCCAGATAGCCCCATCAAAATGATTGGCTCAGTCAACAACAGCAAATTGTTTCCCCTGGAGCCGTATCGTAAACTTTTACTGGCAGCAAATAAGAAGAAACAAAATTTAATAACAATCAAATCAAAACCCATAAAGACGCGCTCCAAACTCGTCAGCCATACGCCTTCAGCGACACATTCGAAAATGCGTACCAAAAGTTGATTCGAATTCCACGTGGATGCTTCAATGAGCTCGGAAAGGAAGTAGGAATGTCCTCTAGGGGGAATTCAAGCATACGGTCTCTTGACGAATGTTTCGGTTTGGCAGGGAAAACATTTTCTTGTCTTTCTCTTTAAGATTAGTGAAAAATTTGACTGCGTTTACAGCATTTTGCTTAAATTTACAGAAGTTTTCTTGAATATAGTAGTTTGAACTACAAAATTTAGGAAAATGTTTAGATATACATAAATTCTCAAAAACCAATTCGAGAAGGAAACTCTCTGATTCGGCATCCACTAAGATAACCTTCGTAATTTGGTGAATAACTTCCGTTAAACGCTCATAATTGGAGTCGACAGGTCTCTCGGTGGCTCACAGGAATGGTAAAGCGTGCTTGCTTACAACCCTACTGAGTTTCCCTGATAAACTTCAGTATGGAACGAATCTGCCAGAGACAGGCCACCCAAGTAGGTACCTATTCGTGGAATTATGATTGATGGGAAGCTGAACATGGATTGTTGCTGTCCCGGGAGTTACACTGAATAAACGGTATACCCATCTAGAAGATAATGAAGTTATTAAATTACAATTAAATTCACATTACAGAGCTGCCATGCTCGTTGGTTGCGAGGAATATGGACGACCTTGTTTGTTGATTATCGTTTATTCGTTGGAGATAATCATTTTTTAATAACCGATATTACTGGCTCAATATAACAATTATCAACCGTAATCTGTAATTATTTATGAGAAACCTTCAAAGAGACATCCAAATTGAAATGTTAACTTTAATTATACTAATTTGAAATAAATGCAATCGTGGAATGAGGAGATCAGCTTCTCTAAAATATTTATGGCATCTATGAAGGGTTAGTAGAACAAGCGAGGTTTGTAAATAGTTTTTTATTTCAATTTTTGGCATTTTAACCTCTTTGTGGCATTCGCGAATCACTATTCTATTTGAAGTCCTCATATCCAAAGAGGTATAAGTGACAAAATGGTCGATTTTGAGTTAATGATGCCAAACGATTCTCCAAATTTCAAACTTTATTCTATGATTTTTTCAGATTTTTAAAATTTTATTTACATACTTTTACGTTCCAAAGCAAAATACAAATGTTCGAAAAATATATGTAAAATTGCCAAACACTACAACTTAAAAGCCTGTTATCTCGAAATAATCGTTATTGCACTTATACCCCTTTGGCTCCAAGGGCCTCATTTTGTTATACGCAAATCCTGAACCTACAACATTTAATAAAATTGGCTGGACTTTGGGATGAAGAAGTTTTTTTTCCCATTCATCTTGTGGTAAATTCAAAAGTTGAATGCGTATATTCCAACGAAGTATATCAATACTCAAAATTGAAAGATTGTTTAATGTTTTAATTGAAATATGAGTGATAAGATTCGCGACGGTACAACCCGCAATTTCATCAACATTTTCAAAATTATGAACGCTCTTTCTGAGAGATAAAAAACACCAAAAAATAGAACATGTGTTTTGTGACTGATTGTGTCGTGTCAATTCAAATTTTTTCTCTATCATTTGAAGAAGTTGATACTTCTATCGTGTTTTTTTTTTAAATCGATGTGTTATTGCAAAATTGTAATTTCATTTGGGTAGTAATTCTAGAATGCAGAAGAAAGATTGAAGGTGCAGTTTTTACCAAAGCTTACAATTTTGTTGATGTTTTTGCCAAGAAAAATCAAATCGCAATCCACTAATGAGCACAAAAATGGAATCATTCAGAAGATTCAGAAGTTCGTCTATCCAGCAGTGATGTTCATTGGTTTCATCAGACTTGATATGCCAGAAAGAACTGACAATTTTTTTTAAAAAAATCAGCTCCAACATCTGATTAGAAGAGTAAGCAAAAAAAAGAACGTTCACATAGTTATTATTCCACATCGTTATTGCTGCGGGAAGACCTTACGACTATCATTATTATCGTGAGAGTACTCACGTTCGATGGCCGGCCATTATCGTTCGTTCCGGATTCCCAGTTGATCTCGAACCCAAAAAGATATGAAAACTCAAACATTCCCGAATTGTGGGGAGCAAATTTTTCTCTGGTCAGTCATCTTGAGATAATCGTCATTAGCATAGCAGCAATTTAGCACCCCACGGTATTCGGTCTGAAGTAATGTTTGTTCATTTTGTTGAAACTTTTTGTTCCATTCGCTTTTCTTTTTCATCGAACTGGAATGATTCCGGGAAAAAGTGTTCATCCGTTAGAAGGTTGAAAGAAAGTTGCTAATCATATAGTGGTACTACCCAACCATTTTCCTAACTCACCTAGCACCATGGTTCAACCTGACTTCGGCGAGGGGCAGTAAACATCAGATGAAAGCTGGGTTCATTTAAGAGGGGCGTGATTGCGCCCATTCACAAATACTCCCCGTTAAGCTTCCTTTCAGATTGTGCTTTCTGCTACATAGAGCGTCCGTTAGAGAAGCCCGGCGTCGCTCGTCGAAATTAAATTTAGAAGGTGGGCTGGTGAAATGGTGCTATGTAAATAATGATTACGAACGAATTTGTATCATTTAACTGTAAAGCTGTGATTAAGTTTTAGTGGGAAGGTGAGAAGAGTTCTCAGAAGCTATACACTTTCTGACTTATACATATCTTGGAAATGTGGAGTCATGTGTGAAAATGCTGAGCCTTCGTGGTTTGTAGTAGCTTCCGAAAATTTATGAAATTTTCTGAAAATTAAATGAGTTCTGCAATTATTGGTTTAGGTACCTGTATTCAGAAGGCTCTGATTTCTCGTAATCAAGAATTGACTGTATCTCAACTGTGCACATAAAGGGTGATACGGTCAAAATATGGTCAATGGAAAACGCGTGTAAATCGGTGAAATCGTTTATTTAAAAAATCAAATTAAATTTCTATTTCAAGTTCAATTAGTATAAAATTCAGGAAAAATATTCATTCAGGCTTTTCAAAATCCGAATTGCCAGGCCTTACGCTCAATCCCTGCCATCAGATTTTGTACAGCCACCTTGTCCACCTTCTTCCCTGCAGAAAGCCAGTTTGCCTTGACCTGCTGCTCGTCTTCAGCAGATTTCTTTTCAGGTCTTCTTTAGGTTCCGCTTGACAATGGCCCAGTATTTCTCAATTGGGCGGAGCTCTGGCGTGTTGGGAGGGTTCTTGTCCTTGGGAACCACCTGCACGTTGTTGGCGGCGTACCACTCCATGGCATTTTTACCGTAATGGCAAGATGCCGAATCCAGCCAAAACAGTACGGAACAACCGTGTTTCTTCAGGAAACGCAGCAGACGTTTATTCAAACACTCTTTCACGTAAATTTCTTGGTTGACAGTCCCGGAAGCTATGAAAATGCTGCTTTTCAAGTCACAGGTACAGATGGCTTGCCAAACCAGATATTTCTTCGCGAACTTTGACAGTTTCATGTGCTTGAAAATATCTGCTACCTTTCCCCTTCCTTTTGCCGTATAAAACTCCTGTCCCGGAAGCTGCTTGACGTAGGCTTTGACGTAGGTTTCGTCGTCCAATACAATGCAGTCAACTTCGTCAGCATCGTCTTGTACAGCCTCCGGGATCGCGCTTTGGCCGTCGTATTTTGTTTATCATCGCAATTTGGAATCACTACCTTGTTGTAAGTCGATAGTCCGGCTCTTTTTTTGGCTCGATGCTCGATTGTTGACGATACACCCAGCTTATTTGCGGCATCTGGGAGAGAGAGGTTAGGATTTCGCTTGAAACTACCGGCAACTCTCTTTGTCGTCTCAGCGGCTTCCGGTTTTCGATTTTCCCCCGATCCAGACTTCCTGGCTGTCGACAAACGGTTGATTTGGCAACTTTTATCGATTTTGCCAGCTTTGCGTGCGAGTAGCTCGGATTTTCGCGATGCACGAGCAAAATTTTGATACGCTGCTCTTCTTCCTTGGACGGCATTTTGACAACTGAAGAGTGAATTCCAGAATCAAAATAGGAACAAAATTCTTCACACACACACCTTCAAAATGAGGGGTGTTCAGGTTCTTTAAATAAAAAATTGAAAGAAATACGTCAAGTTGATATTGACCAAATTTTGACCGTATCACTCTTTAGGAGTATGCAATGGAAAAAGTTGTCCAAACCTAGCTTTTGCTCGGAAATGATGAAATTATAACTTTGCATCGTTTTTCAACGTATTCAACTTATTCTGGACTAAATTTTCATATTTTTTTTTATGTTTTTTCGCGTCATTAGCAGCATTTTTAAAAATGATCATTTTTATGCTAATTTGATACGAAACAGTCAATTGATTAATCAAATATAAACAAAACAAACAGTTCTTGAACTGGCAACCAAAACTCATCTACAGTGGTATGCGAAAATATAACAATACCTCTAAATTCTACTTAAAATGCTTTTAGCTCTTGCAAACTTTATTCATAAATAAGAAAAATAGAATTGTGGGAAAAGGGGGTTGGATTGCTATAGAAATTTAAATATAGCCAGGAATAGATATTAAAATTCCAAAAATGCACAAGAAATCCGGTAAGAAATTTAAAAAAAAAAAATTCAATACTATGTAATTAAATGTTTTTTTTTGTAAATATCGAAAGAACAAAACACAAAAAAAATCATGGTTGATTCAAAAAACGATAATTTAACATAATAAAAATAAGAGCATCGTTGAGAGACTTTCAAATGCAGATTAAACACTTCCAAATTTCAAGCTCAGAATACTTTTTCGCTGCCAATTGAAAAATTGGATCTTGACTATAACAAAAGATAGAAACTGTGTTATTCTTTTTAAAAATAAAAGAAGATTATGGTTCAAAAGAACAAATATTCAGAATTGAAAAACAAATGAAAATGAAAATGCGAAATGCGGTCTACTTATTTGAAAACTACAACAAACAATAATACAAAGTTCGGTAAATATATTTGTAAATACAAACAGAATATGTTGTTCTTAACGATTTTTTTAAAATAAATACTTCCTACTACATACTTTGAAAATTTAGTTAAAGAATTAAATTGATAACTCAAGAAAACAGCATTCTGTTACCTTAGTCGATTCAGAAGATTATGGATTTTCCAAAAATTTCTTGAGCTAGAAACTTTACACAGGTCTAACGCCTCTAGTTTTGGTGATATGGAGTTTTCTACTTTAAAATTTAATCGATTTTGAGTAAAATCATCATGATCAAAAAAATGATTCTGAATTTGTTTATTGTACTTCATTTAATAAAGAAAACATTTTGATCATCATGACGATGAATGACCAAATAAAGTAAGAAACTACAGTTTTTAATAATTTGAAAGATACTGTAATAAGTTTTGCTGACACTGTTGAGAAAAAAATTGGTTATAGATTTAATTTTTGCTTTTAAAAATATTGAAAATTCAACTTCGGTTAAAAATTCTATAAAAATTCGTTTTAATTCCCTTATTCAACAGGATGAGAAATTGTAAACAATTAGAAAACTTCTTCAACTTTTTTAAGCAGAAGTCAAAATAACTTAAAAAAAATATAATTAAAAAATAAACTTTAACTAAGAATTTTTTGTAATGTTTGAGGAAGATAAAAATTAAATATTTTAAAAAAGTTGTTTTAATATAAGTCACAATTTTGTGCAAGTAATGCTACTCGCCCTTGTATATGTTTACATCACATTTTCAAAGAAAAAATATACGCAGCAACAAACTTACAACACAAAAACCTAGAAATTTTAATTTTTTTTTTTCAAATTTTCAATTGTTACCACTTGGCGAGGTTTTGGAGATTTTTTTTTAATTTGATAAGTTTTTCAAAAATTCAAACAGTTGAAAGTGAAAAGATCAAACTATATAAGTTGGGAATTGTATCATTTCAGATTTTTCAAACTTTCGATTTGAATGCATGATAGCTTTTTTCCAATTTGAAAAAAAGTATTGAAAATTTGTTTTTTTTATTACCTCCTCCCCTCGTGATGCTTTAACTCCAAGTGACAAAAAAAGAATTTCAAATTTCTTCCAAGCCTAAATGGTTTCACCATTTTTCCATCGGCCTCGAAATAAGAAATGTTAATTCATTCTTAAAATCTCCAACATTTCTCATCGCGGTTTGAAACAATAATCTGCTGTTTTCAGAAAAAAGAAGAATAATGATAATCGCCTAAAGGAAGAACAAAAACAAATCACTGCCATTTCTTACCAGCGATACCACAAGAAAGCAACGGTTTCGGCAAATTTCGGCAAATCAACCTACAAAGGCTTATCACATTCTCGCCGCGCGGTAGGAAAAATTGAAAACATTTTTCCAACACATAATTACCACTTTATCAACGAGCTGCCACACACCGGAGTCTCTTTCCTACGGATATTCTCTCAGCCGATCCGACAGAACCGATGAGGCCAATTTAATTGAATTCGATAAAAATCGAATTGAATTGGTCGTTTTTCGCGGCATTCGAGTTCTGAATGGCCAAGAAAGCACCGAAAACAGCTGCGATTGGGACGCATTTCTACATGTCATTAAGCGCTTCGGTGGTATGATAACTTCAAGATACCGGTTATTTTGCCGAAAACATATCAGGGAAATATTTCAATTAAATTACCAGGACGGAAAAGATATGAAAAATTGGTTTATTTTGCCTTTCATCATTTTGGGGATTTATTTCAGTTTTTTTTTATTTCTTTTATATATTTTCAGAAAAAAATCTCGATAAATTTCAAGGTTTTTAATGAGACCTGAAAATTTCTCAAACCGAACTGATTAAAAAAACTTTCCCTTCTTGCCGTGGGCAAGGAACAGTTTCTCATCATAAGACGGTGATTATGTTTCTCAAACTTCAATCACTTTCGTGCAAGTCACCGCAATTTAATTTGGTCTTTGTTCCAAATTTGCACTCGCAGCATCTTTTAGTCCTATGATCAGCTATCTGGGTTACATTTGTCCACTCGAAAGAGGAGGAAAGCAAAAGTGAAACGGCTAAAATCAACAGAAAATTACTTCAGTTTGTAGTTCCTTTTATAGTGCCGTCAAACGTTGATCGAAATTGGTTCCTAATTTGCCATGATTATGTATGGATTATGGAGAGCCGCGTCAATCAGATGACTGGTGATTATCAATCAGCTTGATGCTGAACCCTCTGGATAAGTTTCCCATTTACGTTAAAGACTGAATGAAACTTTGTCTTATTTGAAAAAAAAGCGAAAAGAGGGATTCATTGATTTTTTTTTAATTACATATATTGTTTCAAAAATTTTCGAAATATTTTTTTAATAGAACACCCTTGGAAATCGAACGTTCCAAAAGAAAAGGCCTTGTCCATTTCAATTATTGAGCAGTATGTTTTCTAAAGTTTTGACACTTACGAAATGTTCTTCTTAAGAATTTCGAATGCAATTCAAATGCTTTTTTCATCAATCAGTTCGTACTAAGGTATTAAGTCAAACTTTTTTTTGTGGTTCAGATGAAGTCATGATCGGAATTTATCAGAAAGGTCTCTGATAAAAACGCCTTTAATTTCATGAGGGTACCTAATTCAAGGTGGTTATTTATTTGGTAAATAGGGAAAACAATCGGGATTTAAAATCCCTTCTCCAATATACTCCTAAGAACTGAGAATATTTGACTTAGCTACACAGTAGGGTGGCAGCCAAATGGGTAATATCGAATTTCGCAAACCACCATATACATTGTGTAGATTGGCCCAAAAAAAGCTGCCCTGTGCAAAATTCCAGCTCAATCGGATTCAATTCAAAGGTGCTTCAAAGCGCTCATAATTTCTTTGTTTTTTCTCCTTAAAAATCACCAAAGGGGGGACCAAAGGAAATTTTAATTTTAATATATAATATATATTTTTAATATATATTTTTTTGTCATGAATCGACTTAAAAATATTCAAAGAGCGGACCAAGGACATTTGGAAAATTGAAATTTTAATTTGGATACCAAATGCATGAAACTTCTGGATCTAGTGTTATCTTCAAAAAGAAATTTTGGCCCAAATTTTAACATCTGAACGATTTTTAAAATTCGATCATGAAATTTTTCACATAAATCCATTGTCAAACTATTTGTTTTGTTTTTTCGGGCGCCGACGCCCTGACCTGAATATTGAGCACGAAAGTCACACGCAAGCTTTCCTCCTCACTTCCAACATGAAATGAGAATACAAATTCAAAGTTTAAAGCCAGAATTCCGACGATTCATGAACGCTTTAAGAGTGCATCTGCTTTGGCCAATAACACGAAGGTCTGAGTAAGTAATTAATGTAAATATTTATTATGGAAAATATGATTTATGCTCCTGTAGTTAATTTTAGTTCCTTGATAAAGCACTAATAGTATTCGAAACGTTGGATGAAGCACCTATAAAAGATGTAATAATTAACCTTTTATAATCGAAAAGCTAATACATAACCTATGAATTGGTTTTCAAATTGAAATTTCTGTTCACATCACTTTTAATTCTAGTATTTATTAATTTTTTAAATGAAAAGAAAATGTATGTTTTTTTCAAGGAATTATGTGTTATTCTATATCACCAACAGCAAACATGTGAACAATCTCCAAGTGGTGATTTGATTTTGAAAGCACCTCAATGCACTTTTTGTGACTAACCAAATCTCGTTTTGAGCATTTTTGTGCCCTTTATGTGACTTAAGTCCCATATAACGTACGTATAAATATTATTGCAACTTTCAAGTTCTTTAATGAGTACATATAGATCACTCATGGGAACGTACATATTGATCACTTTCACAACTATCAAGTTCATTAATGAGTACATAAAGTTCACTAAAGGGAATTTTGCAATTGATTCTCTTTGTCAGCAAATATTTAACTACCTTTGCCTTCATTCAAGTAAATATGTGACTTTTGGTTGCTCGGGTAACCAAATATTATTGTATTACTAGCAGACCCGGTAAACTTCGTCTTACCATGTTCAACTTGGCGTTCGTTTTCCATTTTTCCTAGTTTTCTACATTTCCCTCCTTTCCCTTTACTCGAATCGTCCCGCTTAATTCTATTAAAATAAAGCCTTAGAATTTTAACTCAACTCTACGGGTCTTTTAAAATCCACTTTTTGTAACTTGTTCCATAAATAACTGTATGTTGATAATATGTTTGTTTCATTTGTTGTATTCAATTTATTTAGTAGATTTATTCCGTTTTGTTCAAGTTCACAATGAGGTTTAAACCGAAATAAAAAGTTTCTCATTCATTGGAATATAGTGCTTATGAATCTTTTTTAAAATAGAATTTTGAATATCGGGCCAATTTTTGGAGTAATTGCTGAATGTTTTGCCTAACGCAGCGCTTTAAGCTCCAGTTTAGCTCTGGATGGTATATTTTTTAGAGCTGAAGAAATAAAAAACGTAAGAAAAGATGTTTTACTAACCATTTTCAAAATGTAAATATAAATTAAGATTTATTTCATCAAAAAACTTAGCTTCCTGATTTTGTCTTTTTCGGCTTCAAAATATCCAGAGCTTGAAATTTTTAACTATCAATACGCTTGAAAATTTATAAACGTTGCACTGATTTTTTTTTAATTTTTTTCAATTAATCATTATTTTATATTAATCTGTGAAAAGTTTGAAAATGATTCGAATTACAATTTTTTAATCTTTATATTAATGCACAATGTTAACTTAAACAGTATTTACTTTATGTTTGCAATATTGACATCAAAACTTGAAATTTATTATTTTAATTATTTATTGTTAACTTCAATAAAAAATAAACGTTTTAAGCCTTTTATTCTGATAACTGAATTGGAATAGGCACTTAAATAAAAATTCCTAAATGTTATGTTTCCCAATCAAATTAAACTCAAATAAGCTTTGAATAAATTCTCTTAAGTTAAAAATGGTTTTTTTCCTCATTGAAAATGCACATTTTGAATCGTAATCAAATACTTTTTCAAATTTAGGATATTGCAGCGGAATTTTTCAATCATCCCTTCAATTGATAATGAAGAAAAAATGTAAATTATTATGTTCAATAAATAACAACTAGAATCATTTTGCTGAAAATTTTTTAGGCATGGTTTTTTTCTGAACTGACCTGAAATTCATTTTATTATTCGGATTTTTTTTTTAATTCGATTGTTTTATTTTATGTATTCTAATGCAGTGCACTGTTTCTTAGGTCCGAAGCTTTAAATTTGAACTTAATTCTAAGTTTCAATTCGCATGCATTTGTTTCCTGGTGTTTTTTTTTTGTCATTTGTATTTATTGTCTAGCTTTTAATTAACGTATGAACAATATCAAAATTCCATGATCAAGTAAAATTCTAATTCATTTATATCGATGATTCTATCTGTACAGCTATCAATGAATTCTATGTACCGAGCTAGAATACCTAACACACATGCTCGTTTTCTTTTATTCATTGTTTCCAAACTTGGTCTCAGAAGTTCTACTGTTGTAATGGGCCGAACGCCAACTGAGCTGGCGAGTTGATTCTGGAGCACTTCAAAAGCATCTCGTACTCGTCTGCAGGATAAAAATTAGTGCCCCAGAGTCTCGACGTCTCCACAGTCCGGACACTGATCACTGTCGGTGCGCCTCATTGCGTGAAGAATTTGACGATGAGAAACTTTGCCATTTGTCCACGTATAGAGCAGGCTTCGATGGTGAGACGACAGTTTTTTTGATGATACGTTTCCCCATATGCGTTTCCAATTCTCATTAGGATGGTTTACTTCAACTATCGGGCGGCAGGTTTGTGAGATGAAATAGTTGTGCACAGCTTGAGCAGATATCGATTCTCTGAGTTGATCGGTAAAGTTTGGATAGTTATCCAAAATTTGTTTCAGGCATGGTAGGTGCGATGGGACTCTTGTTTCTTCTCCGGCAAAAATCAGTTTTTTATAATAGGGCATACTATCGATTTCCTTTATGTGGCGATTTATTAGAAGTGCTTTGCATTTTATCGCAGGGGTGTGCAGTTTTAACCCCCCGAAATCAATTTTTCGAGCGAGTTGATGTATTGGCACTCGGGCGCAATAACCACGCCATAGAAAAGTTCCCATAGTGGAAGTTATTTTTGCGATATGAACGCTATACGGTGATATCGTGGAGGAAACGTACCAAATTTTAGACGTGATGAATGTGTTGAGAAGTGCCACTTTTAGATGCAGATTCAGAGTTTGTAGTGAATGACACCATACCTGGCGATTAAAGTTCATTACGAGCTTTTCCCAATTCAGCTTGATCATTTCTCGAACTGAATTAGTGAATATTAATCCAAGAATTTTAATTGTCGTGTCTGTTTTGAGCCACGGTGCTGATAATTGATTAGACCTACCTTTAAGGGAGATGTTTTGTTTTCATTTAAGCGGGCTCCGGAAACTTTTTAAAATTTTCTAAAAAGAACATGCATGCCAGATATTTGTTCATTTTAAGTGACAATCACACTTATGTCATCTGCATAAGCAACGAGTAGATCTTTTTCGCAGATGCGTGTTTCGTAACATTTGTCTTAAATTTCAATTTCAGAATGAGTATAATCATTTAAAATACTTTATTAAGGGGGAGTAGGGTCTAACACTTTAAAAAAAATCGATTTTTTTATTTTTTTATTTTCTTATTGTAAAACATTTCAAGAATGTTGTGTCAAATTTTCAAGTCAATCGGAGCAAAACTGAAGAAATTATAGGCTTTTATCTCCTATTATCTAATACTGCAAGAGAGAGAGAGAGAGCAGAAACTTCAAACGCGTTTTTCTCGAAAGCACATTTTTAAAGTCAGTGGTCATCGTCATTTGAAAACTACTTTACCGATTCTTTTCAAATTTGGAACATATTTTCTACATATAAAATACCAAACCCCAACGATTTTCTTTTTTTTTTACTTTTGGCGGATTTTTTTCGTGAAAAATCGTAATCTTTACTTAAAACAGCCACCAAAAATTCCAAAAAAATTTTTTTTAAGTTAAATAAAATCGTTGGGGTCCAGAAAAACATCGATTAAAAATATTTTGCTCTGATTTTTTGACTTCAGATGATTCTGTGTGTGTCCACCGCAAATCCTGTTTTCTAAAAGGCATCCTCGAAAGTACTCCGTCACCGGTTCATTTTTCAATATTTTTCTACGAAAAAATTACTAAATGTTCTTTTAGCAATACATTGTATAATGCAAAAAAATAGAATACATTTGTTTGAACGATAGCTCTAAAAAAATTCGTGAAAATGGTGTTTTTTTAACCCGTTTGACCCTACTCCCCCCTTAATACTTGCCTTTCGAGTTTATGGGTTTAAGCATTTCACGTTGCTTTGCAACAATGAATATTTTTTCGAAAATTTGAAATTTGTTAAAATATTATTTTCAAATTATTTTTCTCTTCATGAACTCGCCATTGCCGCTTATAAAAATTTTTCTTGAAAAATTTAAAAAAAATCATGAAATGAGGGGTAACAATATCTTTTAAATAATGCATGGATCACGCAAAATCTGGACGCATTAAAATGGGTCTATCTCGGAGCTATGTAAACGAAATAAAAATGTTTTGTAATAAAAATGTAGGCATTTTTTTGCATTTCAAAGAAAAAAAAGAAAAAAAATTATTCCGATGTTGTTTTGATGAAATTTCGAACTTTTCGTCGAGATCCACTCATCATAGTTTGGACACCCTATTCACTGACCTCAGCGGCCATATTGTTCCACAATTTCTTCATCTCTGTTGCATCCCGAGTCGTCCTACCATTCCTCTTCATCTTCTGCTTGACAATTGCCCAAAATTTTTCGATAGGGCAAAATTGAGGCAGTTGGTTGGGTTGATGTTCTTTTCGACAAAATCCACCCGTTGGCCCGATACCACTGGCCATAATCTGGCAAAACTTTACTGGTCCTTTATGAGAAAAAAATTTTTTTTAAGGCACTCCTCCTTGTATATTTCGGAGTCCATGGTCTTGTTTTTCACAAAAACCGGGATTTTTTGTCCACAGCTGCAAATACCTTGCCAGATCAAACACTTTCTTGCCAACTTATCGACAAAAACGAATTTGAACTTTGCGAGGACATCACCCCGACCAGTGGCTTTGTGAAATTTTTGGCCAGGCCCAAAATCAGATTTCACGATTTTTGAACCAGACCACGTCGGGTTTTTGAAGTGGGTGTCCAAAATTAATTTTCGCCTCGCGGCTTCCATTACGTGTAACTTTATTGGAACAAAACGAATCGTTATGCACTGATAGAGGAAACATTTTCAAACAAAGTACTGTCAAAACAATCCAGATCCGATGACTAGGAGCGCTATGGTATAATAAACAGTGCGTTCAGATTTTAGATGATCCATGCTTTATATAATTTGTAAAGGGTAATTTTTTTCTGGTCTCTATTATACTGGTCGCTCTAGAATATTTTTTTTCATTTATAAATTCACTTTAGAAAAGTCAACAAACGATCTCGACCACCCGTTTTTAGCTTCCCAAAGTTACGCTGATGTGCGGTAATTGAAGCAGGTTTTAATTAGTTTTTCGTTATTTGCAAGTTATGACGTCCGACCGCGGAGACAAACCAAAAAACGAGGGTAATTAGCAACAAGCAAAATTGTAAGATTGCTTTTTCGTACCGGTTATTCGGATATCAAGTTTTCCTTCAATGTTGAACCACTTTGTCCGGTTTGTTTTCTCCCGGGTTTAACCTTCGGGAGTAAACTTTTCCCATGGCCGAACGCATTTTTTTCACACTCCGAAAAAAATGGAAGCACTAAATCCTGACCCATGGCATCCATAGTAGATTGTGGGCCAACCACTGTCAAGTTTAATTATTGTTTTGGGGGCGTTATCAAATTTTGCACGGGTAGCAAGAAGCAGGTTTCTTCTTGATCTTTCCTTTAGTTTCACTTCCATGTGGATACAAGGTTGATTGTATCTCCAGTATTTGGACTTGCTGCGAGATACCTGTCGAGATAAGAAGCTACTACGTTGAGCAATTTCAGTCATCGGGACTTTTGATTATTCTGAGCAGTCCGACGACGATGATGATGATGATGGCGCAAAATGCGATGGCTTAGCCTCGACAGACCAAACGGGAAGGTTCCAATAAAGCCAGATTGAATTGTGCCACAAATAGCTTAATTAAAATTCCCGCAATCTTATCCCCGGATCAATCGCGAGCAGTTTTGTCGGCTTCTGTTTATTGGGAAAACGTTGATCAAGATGCTGGGGATGTTGATGATGGCACTAATGCGCTGGATGAAAATGCAAAGAAGGGTAGGTGGAGAGCGTTGGTATTTCAGAACTTTGTTGGTGGATCGCCAGAAGTGCAATTTACATCCCATTGCAATAAGATACAGTAGTTTATTAGCGTTAATGTTTCGTAATATCGAAACCCTGATAGGATTTTGCTTTCCGTGGCTGTTAACAAGGATCAGCGTTCGACCAATGCTTGATAGAAGCAAAATCGTTCAAAAACGATTTCGATTTTAATCCTGTTTCAAACGATTGCTATGTCTCTCAATTTTGATTTGAATCTTTAATTCAGGTTTTTATGAAGTTTGTTTCATGATGTGACATCATGTTAAACTTGTTCAACTTAGTTTGAAAATAATTTTCCTTAAAGTGATCCGAAATAATCCGGAAACAATTTTTAATAAAATGAATTATTCTGGGCCGATCATGACATCAGTTCATTTGGGTAACAAATGTATTACAGAATTAAATGGCTTTGCTTAAACTTATCAACTAAAGGAATAATATCAGGTGAGGTGGGACTTCAGTTTTTGGTATTGCTCGAGTATTAAGTTTGTACATATCAGAACCAACACGTGAAAAGGGTCAATGTTCAATTTTGACATTTCGAGAAAAACGCATTTTATTTTTTTAACCTTTTTATAAATAGCAAATTAAAATTCACTTTGAAACTTTCATGTTTATATATATGACCCAAAACGTTTCAAATAGAAATTTAAAAAATAAAAAAAAAATAAAATAATTCTTTATATATTTTTGTCGATAAACGGGTATTTGGATGAAAAATTGCTCATGCTTGTAGAACATAGATGGAGTAGGATTTCGTCTCAATAAACCCCCTTTACTTGATGATTTTTGTCACATGTGTATGAGTGAGATGAAGATAAAAGTTTCGCTATTTTTCAACATACGCTTATGGTTCTCGCTTTAGGAGTGATTGAATACTTTTTCAGAATTTTCGGTGCCAAAACGTAAAAGATTACCCAAAAACTATGAACAAGTGTGATTTTTCAATACAAAAATTTGCAAAGAACCGCCAAGTAATAATAATTTTTCGATCATCTTCTCGCAAATCAACATCATCAATCGACGAAAACGTCTAAAAAGTCAAGAAACTGAAGTTGTGCAACCATAATTCACGGAAAAGAAAAAGATATCAAATCATCAAAGTTCTAAATGGAGACCACTTGTGATGTTATGATTTTTTCTCTAACAAAAATATTTTCGGATTCACTATAATCAAATCATTTCGGATCACTATATCAAAAAAATATCAGTCATGGATCAGGACATGACGGAAACATTCCAATCTCGTGAAATAAAATACAACTTTATTAATTAAGATTAATCACCGTGATTTATGTTCTGAAATTAATTTTTACGGCCTTATCGGTGAAAGTTATGTTCTCATAGTGAGAACATTTCAAGAATTGAAAATTATAGATGGATAGAAGAAGATTAGAAGAAAATTATAGGTGTTGAAATGAGCGGGTAGAATTTTTTTAAGAAGCATTTTCACCACATACTTAACTTTTGTTCAATCACGGATCAACTATTTTGAAATGTTAGAATCGGACAGGGTTGAGTCTAACACAACACAATAGTTGATCTTGCGTGGTTCGCACCGCGAAACTTGCAGTGCGAACGAACAAAAGTATGTGGTGAAAATGCTTCTTAAAAAAATTCTACCCGCTCATTTCAACACCTATAATTTTCTTCTAATCTTCTTCTATCCATCTATAATTTTCAATTCTTGAAATGTTCTCACTATGAGAACATAACTTTCACCGATAAGGCCGTAAAAATTAATTTCAGAAAATAAAATACAACGATTATTCACATGATGTAAATTGTAATTCATGTATGAAAAGAGTGGTTATTAGGCGGCTGCAAGCTTTGTATGAATATTTTAAATTCTTAAATTTTTACACCTCCCATAATGTTTTGGGTTGTTTTTGCTGCCAGAAAAAGCAATAAAAATTTTGAAACCGATCCATCCAGTCTCGAATTTTTACGCAACGAGTTTTGATTTTGTATACAATTATGTAGGAGAAAATAAAATTCCTATTTCAAAAATCGCCTGAGATGTTCTGAAAGTTTCAAAAAATATAACTTTGGATGAAAATATTCTTAAATTCTTGCAATACAATTCATGTGAACAAAGCATAACACTAACATGTACACTGAAAAAGATACTCGATGTTAACTTTTTTTTTGATTTTTTTTTCAATTTTTTTGCTTTTTAAATTGCCAATCCTATTGACAATTACTTGTAAGACATCTAAGTATGCATGTATTTTTCAACAGTCGGACTTTAAGGTGAAAATTTTCAGAAAATGGTGAAACTTTAGCTTAATTTCTAATGCAGTGGGCCTTCAAAAATATGTCAACTAAACATCGATTAAAAAAGTTCAACTCATTAGTTTCCATATCAACTTACCAGATAAAAAATACGTTGTTTGATAACAAAGGTACGCGTGAAATAAAAATGCATGTTTTAGAAGACTGATCCAAAACTTTTGGCCTTTACACCATACTACTGGGTAATCCCTATCTTTGGATGATGATTTAAGCAGCTATTTTATATTTTTAAAGTACATTGCAAATTTTTCGCACAAAATCTAACAAATGTAATGAAAAAAGCATTCGAATGCAACTCGAATTTTCAAATTTGGTCCAGCTCACCCTGAGATGATCGGATTTGAATTTTAAGTTCGGGTTTTGAATAATGTTCCAACATTAAGCTAAATTTAAGTCATAAAAACTCAATATAAACATTTTGTCAAATACGTACAAACAAGGTTTGGCTCATGATCTCTTGAATGACCCTTGGTGACCCAAAACGGCTTCAAAAAACATATGGGAGCAAAAATTCATTTTTTGTAGCGGTCTCGACTCAAAACAACATTCTGTTTCCTAAAAAAATATCATAGATAAAACACCTTTATTGATGGCTTATTCTTGATAGTTTTTATTGTTTAATTTGAAATTATTTTGAAAATTCAACATTTCTGCCAAAATTTTTGATTAAAAGCCTTTATTGTCAAAAATTTTAAAGTTATTATTTATTTTTGAAGGAATCTTAATTTATCTAAGCTCAAAAATGGTCAATTCAAAGGTCTTGGAAATACTTATTAACGAAATTTTAAAAATTTTGTTCGTGATTATTGTAAGCGAATCTTAAAAAAAAGTTGAAGTAACTTAGATTAAGCCAACTAGCATTGAAAAGTTTTATTATGAATTTATTCTGACAATTTATATCCAACTTGTTCAGAACAGTTTCTAGTATAGCCCTTCACCAAATACCCATATTGTGGGGTTTTCATGCGATTTTAAGTAATTTACATTATTTTAAAGATAACGAAATTCGACTTAAACTCATGGTTTCATTCCATCGGACATTCACAACGAAATTTTTATTTATTTCATTTAAAAAGTCTGCCCTTATTTACTGTGCTCTATATAAACAAGTCAGAAACGAGGAATGCATCCTACGCGAGAGAAACTTTAGCTTATAGTTATTTATAAAACTAAATATAAAACTAAAACATAATCAAAAACTAAATAGCCAGGACCACAATAAGTATTGAATTGACTAACGCCATGTCAATTGCATAATAAAAGGGCACAAAATGACGACATGCTTATGGATTCACAACGTCAAGTATTTGAAGATATTTTTCATGGTTATTTTCAATAATTTTCATTATGTTTACAATGTCATCATGTTATGTTTGACAATTATATTATTGGAATATGTTTTTTTGAGCAATGTTTTAAATTTTTTTTAAACTAATATTTCATTAAAATTTCTTATTCTACAGATTTGACGAAGCGCATTTATTAAAAAATATTATTTCATTCACATTTTTCCTAAAACCTTGACTGGTAGTAGAAATGATGCTGATAATATGGTTAAAATATTGCTTTTTTGTTATTTATTTTACCAGTACATATTCCAATAATGCAATAATCATTCATCAACCATCACGATTGCAGGAAAATAATTTAAAAATAATTCGGAAAACTAACGGAATCGAAAAAAAAAACAAAAATTGCTAAGCATTCTATGGTGTCCAAAATTTAACAGCAGAATGATTTTACCGAAGATTAAAAAAAATGTCATAATGACGTTTCTAGAACAGGGCCAACTAGTCAGATTTTCGCTCTATTAGAGTTCTAGTCATGACTTTGACTATAACTATGAAACAATCCCGTCTCTGGTCCCAGAAAAAACTTGTTTGTTATTGGGTTTTAAAGTAGACCGCTACAAATGATGGATTTTTGCTTCCATATCTTTTTTCATGTCTTTTGTGTCATCAAGCATCAATATAAAATTTTGAATGTTTTGGTTGAATCCTGACTAAGCGCAACGTTTTTAAATTTTGTCTGGATACTTGTAAAGAAGAATTTTTTTTTCCATATTTAGTTATCCAGGATATTTAAAAAAAGGTTGAAATGAAGTTTGTTTTCGATTAAACATGGGAAAAGTATTTTTGGTGCCATAAACAATTTTGGAATATTTTGGCGTTCAGAATTTAAAAAAAATGTCAGATTTCGTCTATAACCTCTTGTTTTATAAATATTGAAATCGTGAAAAATTTTTAATTAATTTTATTATTAAGTACTTTAAGTAACGCAGTAACGTATTAAGTAACTTTAAAAAATTTAAATTATTATTAAATTTCTAAATTAATTTAAATTTAAAATTTTGAAAATTCAATTTATTTACTAACCATCATTCAACCAAGGATTCAAATCTTGTCTAGATATTCTTTACCACAGATGAAACACTTAAAAAAATAAATTCAATAATTTTTAGAAATTCGGATCGAATCAATTATAAATTTTTTTGACATTTTTTAAGAATGTAATTGAATGAATGGTATTGAAGATTGGAGCTTCTTTGTTAAAAACTAGGATTTGGCATATGGATTAATAAATATCAAAATTTTTTATCAAATTATTTTTGTCTTAAACTATAAACTATAAAAAACTATAAACTTAAACTATAAACTATAAAAATAAACGTTATTGGCAGAATAAAAAATAAACAAACAGAAAACATCAATAAACCTTCTCAAAAGTTAAAGTTACTGGCTGTACCCGGAAAGATGATCAATGAGTTAAAACCATTATTTTCAATATAGGTATTGAAAATGTTCCAAAGCATTGTCAAAAAATGCATAAATCATTGTTTGTGCTTTTATTCAAATAAGAGCTGATTAGTGACAGACAAACCAGTTATAAATCACAAGCCAAGCTACAACTGGATTTTTAAAATTTGAGGGCGTTGAATAGTTCTTAAAATCATACAGCCTTAGATTGATGGTAAAAAATCATTTTAAATTTAACAAAATCTTGAAAAAGAATGAATATTTGAGTGATAATATTTCTGTAAAAAAAAACTCTTCTCTGAGTTACTCGGAATCCAATTTCATTACATTCGAGTGACTAAGCAATACTCTGCCTTATACTTTTTAAGTGATTTTACCAACTCATTGAATTATTGTTGTGGCCGAAATTCAACGTCAGAGAACTATCATGAAACAACGATTCAAGTCAAAAGAGACACATACAGAACATAAGAACCGGCATTTTCCAGCCTCTTAATCAGCACATTCTGGAAACAAACTATGTCAGCTCAACGACTGCACATTCGGCTTATTGCACTGCACAGTTCAGCATGATACTAAAGGTCCGTTATAAACCTCTGCGATAAAACAGAATGACGATTGTGCCTATCGTGGCTCCAAACGGTCACAAAGTTCCTTCCCGCTGGACCAAAGAAAATCGAACCGAAAGCATAAAATATAGACGTTAATATGAGCTCCATTGTCGTGGTCATCATCATCGTCATCGACATTGTGGGGTTAGTCGTCGAGGGCTCTGGATTTCAAAGCGGAATGGGAATCGGAATTCCGTAAGTACACCAAATATGGTGGTTCAAAACCAATTTCAGATAACTTAGCAAAAATATCAGTTTGTTTGAGCAATAAACAACTTTCTACATTCTATAAAACTTTTTTTTAAATTAATTGGACAACTTTTCAAATATTTTTGAAAATGAAATTGAATATTGGTCCTCCTTCATTTATTTTATTTGGACGACTCTAACAAATGGTCGGCCAATTATGTCCATATCGCTGTGCCACCTAGAATAAAGCCCATCAATTTTTTCCACCCAAACTCGAGTTGACGGAGTAGGAAGAAAGCCATTTGGCCGATGATAATCCTATCTTTCAATACTGCCGAATCGAATCCAAATGTGTTTGGTTTTATTGGAAATCTGTTCTCACCGCACAATTTGGTATACCTTTTGGTCCTAGTATCGGTCCATCGAAAGAGGTTGTCACAATTTTACGAGTTGACCGATTTTGTTTCCCGATCATCGTTTGACGAGTTGACCACTTTGCATAAGAGGGTGGTCCAGCGAAGAACTATATAGGTCAGCAGGTTTTGGTTCAGCAGGAAAGCTGTGACCAAAGCTACACTAATTGAGAAACTATGGGGTGATAAATTGTGACCAAAATATTTTATGGCATTTTGATAACCGATTTGGGGAACGGGTTTTTTTGAGTCGAGGGAAAAGGGATATTTTTGAAACATTGAACATTGATTGAGTGTACGAGCTTCTTAGCGATAATGGAAAGGAAAGAACTTGGCTGTTTAAAAATTTGGGAACATATTTTGGAGAGGTACTTGCTGCAGGAAAATGTTGTATTTTTAACTTATTGAACTTTCAAAAGCTTTTCGGGTTATTATGACTCGACGCGCACATTCGAATCGTCATTACTCTTCGATAAAAATTGCAATAATTTGATTTTGAAAACCTTCCTGGGGAATCACAAAATACACAATCTGTAGTACCAGGCAATTTTTTAAGGTCTTTTGTAAGTTAGCTAGAAAAAATCCAAATAGATGAAACATGGTGGCTGATCAGTCTGTGAAAAAATTGTCTGTGCAGCACTAACTTCTACATCAGCATTGTATTGTCATCTTGTGTTGTGTTGTGTTGAATTTGGTAATTCACATCTTTAGCTTTAAAAAGATGGAATATTCCAATGAAGTAGATTATCGATATTATATCACGTTTCAAAGGTTGGACAAAATTGATTCTTAATTTTCTTTATTTAATTTATTTTCTGAAGCATACAAAAAAAAAACAAATCTTGTTTTTTTTTAATTTTTTCTATAAACACGTCCAAAGCGAATTTTTCTACAATGTTTTATGAAAATAATTATAAAAAGTTTTTTTGTATTAACAGTTTATTACCGCTGGTTTTTATGATTTAATTGAATGATTAATGGCATTTCGGTGAACTATACATTCTAATAGGAAGAATATCAAATGAAATAATGAAAATTTTAGACGGATTGATTAGATTAGGAAGTTAAAGTCAAGAGCGTGTTTTGAGAAAACTCTTGGCACATTTTCAACACCTTTCATGCATCCTAATCTAATCTATCCATCTATAATTTTCATTACTTTCATTTGATATTCTTCCTATTAGAATGTATAGTTCACCGAAATGCCATTAATCATTCAATTAAATCATCAAAAGTTTTTTGAAAGCCCAAAATACGATTTGAATTTTGCTGTTATGTTTTGATGGAAACCAAATTTTTACTAGTTTTTTTTTGTTGAGTAATCCTAGGGTTTTTACCAAATTTGCGGAATATTGCCCGAATGTTAAATAAATGCAAATGTGATCATGATTTATCCAGATAAACTTGAAAACCTTTTTTTGGAATTGTGAAATTTGATTAGCGCCCCACAAGCCTCACTGAAATATGACTGTTTATGTGTAGTTATGCTTGACATTTTTGCATGATTCTTTTTTTTTAAATACCTGGATATTTACCGGATTTGCCTGGATATTGCACAATTTTTTTTAGTACAAAACATTAAAATCCCTATGCATGAATTTCACTAAGGTTTTTATTTGAAAATGCCCGGAAAGCTTAGATTACAATACAAACATCATTGGAAAGGTTCAAAATTAAGCTTTTCAAATGTTTTTCCGAGTTGGTAAAATCAAAACTTCTGTACCCAAGAAGCTAGCAAAACTCGGGCCATAAGTTTCCATATAAACAGCTCAAAATCCAGGTAGCATCCGGCATGGTATTCTAATAAAAATTTATCAGAAAATGTGAAAGATAATCACATGAAAAATCATATTCACTTCAGTGGTAAATTCTAACTTGTCAAAACAAAAATTTTTTTTCAAGTTTAAGTTTCATGATGGCACAGATGAAATTATTTATTATTATTTTAATTATTATTTAAATGACAAAAACATCACAAACTATGTTTACTTAAAATTTGTTTTTGATTTTGATTTCGCAAACACTGGAAATTAATCTAGGGAAATACCTAGCTTTTTGTTGGATATCCAAGCAACTGGGTTAGCCTCGATAAAACCAAGAATCATTCTATAAAAAATTAAATGGTAGTTTTTCTAAGTAAATTTTTGGTACAAGTTGGTGTTTTTTTTATCTTGCGGCAATATAAGACAAAATCATTTTCAGATGTTCATCAATCACCGAAACAAAAAAAAATTGCCGGAACTCTGCGCCGCTTGTCAACATTTACTGTAACTATCCAGATAACATTTTTTGTTCGTTAAACCTCGAAGTTCTTAATCACTGAAATTAGCCCTTGTGTGGCCTACATGTTTGGAAAAGAATAAAAATAATACGTGAAAAATTAACTTTGATCTGAGGAAGAAGTAAAATAAACCAGCCTCAACAGCAGTTTAAAGTTAATTTTTGAAAAAAAAAATTGTAGACTCATTATTCATACTCTTGATAATTTATCAACCGGTATAATTTTGTCAAAAATAATGATTTCTTGAAACTTAGCTCTCACCTACCGATCTTAATCCAACAAATGATAAAACAATTCTGGAAAAGTTTTGGCTCATTCGGATAACTCTATGGAGAAATAATTTTGAAGCACGTGGAAAACGTTTCACGGATTTTAGGTTAGCGTATAAATCAATGGAAAGTCAAAAGCAAAATGAAAATGCCGAGAATTTTTAAACCATTTAAGCATTAGAAAGTTTTTTTTCGGTTTAATATTGCATTTTATATGCAGCTTGTTTTATAACTGTTTTATTTTGGTCATGAATACTCAAATTCTTGATTCTTGATTTTTTTTTATTCAGTTCTGAAAACGCTTGTAAAGCTTATACTAAATATACTTTTCAGTTTGTTTAGAAAGAGTTCTGAATGCTCTTTTAATACTCCAATAAACATGAATTAAGAAGTTTGTTCCATGCTTTTCACGCATGTTGATCATATAGCCGTAATAAAATTAGGTGACAGTTCAAGGTGTCAAACAGACGCTCATGAGTAACATTTGTAGATTCATAATGTGCTGCTAGATAAAGTTTTGGTTTTATAAGGGGCTTTAAGAGTCTAATAACACTGTCAGTGTTACTTGAGTTAAGCTAGATTGCAAATATTTGAATTGGAATTCCTATTTTTAATGCCTATTTAATGCGTCTTGTGTGTTGTATTTTAGTTCAATAAAAAAATATATAAATCTTCGAAAAACTTCAAACCACCGGAAGTGGTATGAATATCTCAACAATATGAGTGAGTATTGAGTTGAAGGTTGGGTGGTCGGATTTACCGTTTTTTTCAAATCCGGTATTTTGGTATTTGTTATTTATAAAACCGGTAAAACCGGTATTTTTCAAAGCATATCGAATTCATGAAAAAGTTTCATCTAATTGCAGTAGTAATGACATTAAATGCTCAGAATTTTTTACGCAATAGATTTAGCAACATTTTCGATTGAAAAATATGGTATTGTGTCTTTAAATTACCCCGTTGTCATAAATCTATCATCATCCTCATGATAATCATAATATTTATCATCTTCATTTCGTTATTATAATTTCGATGTAAGGTTGCAGAAATTATAGAAGTTTCATTTGATTTTCAACGAATTTTTGTCCTGTTCTCTTGTAATACAGTATTCAGATTTAAGAACAGATTTTACAGATTTAGTTAAAGCTTTAAAACGTCTTTCATGAAAATAATAAAAATATATGCATGTTGACATACAAAATGATTTTACGTTAAAAAAAATTAGGCCAAACACAAAACTCTGTGACAAAGTTTCTGGTTGACTCACAAAATTACAGATTTTTGTTGTCTAAAATACGAATGTTTTCTCTGCAACCTAGGTCGTGATCGCATTCAGTTTTCGAACAAATAGGAATAAAAATCTATTCCAAATCCAGTCAAAATTCGGCAATTAATATAGTTGTATAGTAGACCATACGTGTTTAGTTATTATACTGTTGCAAATTTATAAAAACTTTGTTACTGCTTTGTCTGGAAAAAGAAAATGCTTCAACAGCGTTAAAAATAAAAACAACATAATTCCATCAAATACCTTGAAAATATTGATTGATAAATTTCTAACAAACATTGGAACGTGTGTTTAACTGCTGACTCTGTTGAAAAATTGAATGTTTTAAAACAATGTAGGAAGTTTCTAATCAGTTTACAACATTTTTTGTTTAAATTTTAATTCGTGAAAGCCCGGCACCGCTTAGAACGATTTGGATCGTAAATCTTAAATTTCTTGTAGCTGTATCTTTTCTTCAGTCATTGTATACTTCAACAGTCTTTAGAAAATGTTGTGAAGCGTTAGTTCGATAGTTGAACTGAAATGTGTAAAGTTTCATGGTAAAATATCTTCTAAGAGAGAGATGGCAGCTTGTCAATGCTCTTCTGAACGCCTCTATAGCTTTAATCCAAAAAGTTACAGCGACAAGTTTTAGCAATGATTAAATCTCACATAAACCTTGTTGTAAGGTTTTTTGAGCTTAGATTTTAAAGCTGATTGAACAAAATTTAAGTATTTGCACTCTTACATATTTGGTAATAAAAATTTAATACTGATGTTATGAAATCGCTTGGTACATCTTTGTACCTGAAAATGATCACATTTTCATATGTGATGAAAGAAATTAGAGAAACATGAACTATCAAAGAACGAAAGAACATAAGTCGTAAATATCATGAAAATTTCGAAAAAGATACAACGGCTCACCGACAGGACTTGAACCTGCAATCTCCGCTTCGGTACAACGGCGCGTTAGCCAATTCCACCACGGTGAACGTGATGGAACCGGCGAACACGAGCAATCGAGCTCTGCCGATCAACTGCTGGACCTTCTATCGAAACACCATGTATACAGCGATGCCACACATACCGATTTTCCGGTATTTATACCGATTTTTGAGCAAAATTTTGACCAAGAATCGGTATATACCGATTACCGATTTTTGGCAAAACATACCGATTTCATACCGATTTTTAAGATTTTAAATCAAATTCATTCCACTTCAACATTTCCACTTCATTCAAGCTATCCTCGTAAAGGTCCTTTAGAAAGAAGACAAAGTTCGGTAGCTGGCGTGGCGTAACTTTGATCTGTACAACTTTTAAAGTATTCTGCAAAGATCTCCACGGCTCACTCTCATAATTCGTTCAGTTGTTCGCGCTGTTTTGTTCCTTTATTCTGTCAAATGATGCACTAATATGGTACTCAACCTCAAAGCCAATGGACTAAGCTCAAGACTGATATTTGAACTTCTGCGACTGCCAATAGAAGTTCCTCAAGGTCAATCTCAATTGACGATCGCATTAAAGCTCTTGTCTCGTGAGATGCTAACTTTTCAAGGAAATACATACATCGTTTGAATATAATCATAATCCTTGTTCAACTCGTCGCCATATGGCGTATGTCGAGGTTTGAAGTGCAATCAGATACACGGTATGTAATATCAGTCCTTCTGCATCTTGTTAGCCAAATAAATTATATCATAAGTACCTAAACTGCAGAGATTGCAGAATTAAAGACCACGCCAGGCAAAATGGGTTTCTGTTATAGTAAAACTATGTGTTTTTAATCTTTTTCGGAAGAACACCTTCTTTTAGAGCACATCTCTTTATTTTTGCATAAAATTCTTGGATTTTCATATGACTAATGCGTGATTTTTCATAAAATAAAATTAATTTTTCATTGGCTATAAAAAAATTGAAGCAACAACTCCCTCAACTTTCTGCAATCATTTTTTTTTCTAACCGCTAGAACATTAGATAGGCAAAAATCCATAAATAAAACGCAGACCAACAACTTGGGCTCATATTTACCTCGAATGTCAAAAAGCCATTGGATTTGTAAGTGCTTACTAAATTAAAATTTCCTTTAGGTTGACCTGGTTCTATTATTGCCTTATCGAATTTATCAAATATACATCTCACTTTAGCCAACCACAAAGTCTCAAGTTTTTATTTAATTTATATGCCTAACCAACGTATATCCTGATGGTGCTCGCCATGCCCCTATCTTTCTTATCAAACGGTAACCTTTAAAATAAATTTCCATTCAGTTATGATGACACGGATTACAGTTATGAGTACTGGAAAGAAACACTTATTTCGGATTTTCTGCTGAATTTTCATTTGTGATTTTTGCTTTCGTCAGCAATAGCAGATAGTTTTGAATTTAAAAAAATTGTATGGGAGAGTGGGGAATCATGGGCCACTTATTTTCGTTGTTCCATAACTTCTTTATTATAAGAGATAAAATGAAAATAAAAAATGGTATGATTTTCTACATTTTCAAGGTATCATATGGTATTTTTTATAATTTTTTAATAAGTTATTTTCCCCAAATTCTGACTGTTTAAAAAAAACAATATTTTTTGGATTTTGAAAAATGGAGGGGAATCGTGGGCCACCAAATCCAAATTGACCAAATAACATGCAAAAACTTTGCAGATAATTAAAACGTATTTCAAGTTCTGAATGTGTATAAAAACATGAAAATATAGGTGATTCAAGATGTGTGGCCTACGATTCCCCACAAGCTATGATTTGCAAATTGGTTGCGTTTGTGTGACTTATTGATGTTTCATTAAAAATTCCTTTTCCACGTGAAAGTTCATGACAAAACTAAGATCATAAGCGTATGAGCATATTTTTGTTATGCACTTTAGGTTCCCCATCGATGAAATTAGCGGGTGTTTTTTTAATTATGTAAGTAAATTTTTCTAACTTTTTTTAGCTTGATAAATAAAAAAAGCATATGATGCGTATTTCAGTCAACAACATATAGGAATACATGCTCACGCAAAGCAACGACGATGACAGTTGGTTTGAGATTTTTATCTCAACACACATCTGAGATATTAAAAGTGGCCCACGTTTCCCCATGGCCCACGATACCCCACTCTCCCCTACATGTCATAACAAACATAAAATTCTGTTAAAATTTCATTTTGTGTAAACTAGTGTTTCCTACAACCAAGTTACGGAGAAAATGCAATAATATATGCTAAATCACATTTAGTTAGTTAGTTTTGAACTAAAAATACACATTCATAAGAGTTCTTAGACTTGCTGTTTAAAGCAAACTTCTATTTTAAGAAAAAATACGTTAGGTAGTTGAAAGTGTAAGCATTTTTGAATATCCACCTCAAATACCGATTTTCATACCGATTTTTAGGATTTACATACCGATAAAAGATTTTTTTGGGTTTCAAAATACCGATAGAAATGTGGCATCACTGCATGTATATCCCGCATGTGATCTTTCCCTCTATTGATCTCTCTTGTTTCTCTAACCCCACCCATCGACTCGGGATTTTAGCCGAGCGAGCACATGGTCGATTGCTTCGGGTTTGCCGCAACTTACGGTCAGCAATCAGTGCAGCTCAAGGTTCCGAGCAGACCAGTTACACAGGGAGGTGTTGCTCTGTTGAAATCAATACTGATGTTATGAAATCGCTTGGTACATCTTTGTACCTGAAAATGATCACATTTTCATATGTGATGAAAGAAATTAGAGAAACATGAACTATCAAAGAACGAAAGAACATAAGCCGTAAATATCATGAATTGCTCGTGTTCGCCGGTTCCATCACGTTCACCGTGGTGGAATTGGCTAACGCGCCGTTGTACCGAAGCGGAGATTGCAGGTTCAAGTCCTGTCGGTGAGCCGTTGTATCTTTTTCGAAATTTTCATGATATTTACGGCTTATGTTCTTTCGTTCTTTGATAGTTCATGTTTCTCTAATTTCTTTCATCACATATGAAAATGAAATAAAAATTTAGCTGTGTCAATTTTATTTCAATGCAAAAGAATAATGAAAATTTTTCAGGAAATACCGGTTTTTAACTGTCTCAAAAGCCGGTATTTTCGGTATTGAAAAATAAAACCGGTTAGACCACCCTAGTTGAAGGTCCCAAATAGTTGGAGCATTTTTTTTTTTGCTTGACGCCATCATTAATCTTAGGTGGCTGCTTCAACTTTTCCTTTCAAAGCTTTAATTAACTGAAAATTTCATGAAACATCCACAATGTGAGTATTGGGTGAAATGGCTTAACGAGTAGAATTTCGTTGTCCGACGATACTTGAAATCCAAGTTGGCGGCATCCGAAAAAGTTTTAAAATGCTACGAATCTCTGAAATTCACATGAACACTTCATATTTTGTGTATTGGGTGAAAGGGCTCACCGGGTGAAATACCTAATACCTATATCGTGGGGGTTTCATTTATTTTCAGTGATTTTTATCATTTTTAACTAATGCGAATGCCGACAATTCAGTTTCTTGTTAATCCATTTCAATCAACACCCATATTGTGAGGGTTTTAAGCGACCATCAGTAATATTCTGGTTTAAGAGGAAAAGATTTCAAGATGGCGTCAAATAGCAAAATTCGACTTCTTCTAGTTAAGCCCTTTCGTCCAATACTAATATTGTAGGGTTTCATGCGATTTTAAGTCAATTACAGCATTTCAAGATGGCGTCAGACAAGGAAATGCGACTTCAATTCATGGAATCATTCGACTGGTCATTTAGAACCAATCCCTTATTTATTTTAATTTAAAATGTCTGTCCTCAACTACTGTGCTAATGATTAGCCACTCAGAAATAAGGAACTCAGTTACGCGTGTAATTGGTTGACTTGCGATAGAAACTTCAAATATAACCCTAATGGTGGTCGTGGTGGCTGCTAAATCAGAGGGCCTAAAATGGCACCTTGTGATTAGATTCACGAAATAAAGCGTTTGAAAACATTTTGTCAGACCTATTTTCAATCAATTCCATTATCTTTGCGATGTCATCATGTCATCATGTAGTTATTGAAAAATGTTTTTCGTGAAATATTTTTAATTTGTTATTTTTTTGTATCCTAAAACAGTTCTTTTTAAGTTTTCATTTTCATATAAAATTTGAAAAATCGAACAATAAATTAACAATTTTTAACATTTTTCGATGCCGAAAATCACTTTAACCCAGTATGACGGATTGGCTTAATAATATCACCTACAAACTTTATACTGGTTTCCTCATCCTATCCCAACATTGTTGAAGTAAAAATATTTTTTGATCAATCACTCAGTTTAAAAAAAAAATATTTTTATACTTCAGTTACCATTTATTTATTTTCATAGTATTCCGTCTTACGACATAACTTGACGAACATAATTCCTAAAATTCACTCGGTCCATGGCAACCGTTCTCCAATTTCTCGGGCACCCCACGTTCGCCAGATCACGCTCCACTTGGTCTAACCACCTCGCTCGTTGCGCTCCTACTTCAGTTACCAGTCTGGGGTTAAACGCAACAAAATGCATATAAAAGAAACACCTTGTAAATCTCATTTCCATATGCTGGAATATGATTGTTTTGCATCACGCGTTTGTTAACATTGAAATTTCTTTCATCCAAACAATATTTTTTAATGATTTCGGCTTTAATAATTTTTAGTAGTATTGTTTTACTCCTAAATTTGTATGCAGCACCCTTATTTCAGAAAAAAATGAAAAAATTAGTTTTCACAAAACAAAAAATCACTGCAAATGGTGTTTTTATGCGTAATGTTCATTAAGTCATCGCAAATTTATAAAAACTATACATTTTTATACGTTTTCATAAGATTTTTATCAAAAACAAAGTTGGTTGCACTTTGATACCCCATTTTCTGAGGAGGATGAAAATCGCATGTTTTTAGAAATTTAAAAATAACTGAAGAAACCAATAATTTTTATGACTACGCCAATTTGATGTCCCATCAACCTTAAAACTTTTGATGCATAAGAGGTATGATTAACTGTGAACATAAAGTTTTAAGAAACCATTGGAATTGAAAATTGTTGCATGTTGCCCCAGTTGGCGGTATTTCATAAAAAATTTTCTATTCTTGAAATTAGACGAAGCGCATACTATTTTGTACACATTTTACCTTTTTTATCTTGACTGGCTCAAGATGCTCATTATAAGGTCAAATGATTTTTTAAAGCTTTATAAATGCTTAAGTGATCAAAGTTTTTCAGCATAATGGTATCATCGATGTTAAAAAAAGTAGTCTTGATGACGTTTCTAGAACAGGGCCAAATAGTCAGATTTTTGCTGATGTATGACATTTTTATGAAAACAAATGCTGTAGCTCTAACGAAGTTGTGCTGACCATAATTAAGCTAAAGTTGTAACTTGCTTCCCAAAACAGAAACTTATTTGGATTTATTCAAAAAAAAAAAAAAATAATAACAATGAAGCGTCTCGAGAAGCATTTCACATAACTTGTAACGTTATAAAATTTAATTTTTTGTATAACATTTTGGATCTGATTCCCCTAAAAAAACCTCAAATTTGGATATTTAACATCGACGGATAAAACGACAAAACGACAAAATGAAATGTAATGACAAAATGTAATGGAACATATCACAAACAGGATTAAAATTAGTTTAAAAAAAACAATCAACACAAAAAAATAAACAGGAAAAAAGTGCACAGATCATGGTGAAAACAGTAAAAAATTGGAAAAAACGCAACAAAGCAAAACCAACCAGTTTAAATACTTAAAAATACAATTTTTAAACCTTCGAAATTTTGAAGAGCTTAGTGCGAATTCTTTCTACAATCACTTTAATATTCATTGAAACATTAAAAAAATTCTAAATCTTTCATTTCAATGCTTCTAAGTTAAGGAGAAAGTTTTTCGAAGAAACAAATCCAGACTGAGCGAAAAAAACTTGCACATACTTTTGTTATTTTTTTTCATATTTAGGTTCAAAAATTTCTTTTTTTTTTCTTATATAGCCCCATAGAAATGGTTTGGGCAAATATAAACGATAAGATCTGCAGTTCGATAAAATTTTGGATTTTCACAGTGTTGCTAGAATTATTGTCATTTTTTTAATAACTTTTTCCTATTTTTTTTCAAAATGTCTCAATTACATGGCGTTTGTAAGTCACCTTAGCGTTATCAAATGAAAATGAAATTCAGCTCAGTGAATTATATTGATAAAAAGATCAATATTAGGTGGTGGTCACCCTACCCTAGTAACACCGGTTGTTTCATATGATTCTTTAAGCCTCTTATGAAACTAAAACTTGGTCTAGTAGCCTGCTATAAAACTTTAAATATTACTTGGGTAATCTACAAACGTACATCGTACAGTTAAGCTTTTACATAAAAACGATCAGAAAAGGTGCCTCTTGAACAATCTTCCATCTTGTGCAGAAATAAGTATTCTATGTAGATTAGGTTTGTCTTTTAATTTATTTTTTAAAATAACTTAACCTACAAAGATTACTTATTTTTGCACAAGATGGAGATTGTTCAAGAGGTATCTTTTCTGATAGTTTTGATGTTAAAAGTTAGTGCTGTACGGACAGTTTTTCTATTGAAACTAACATTACTTGGTATTATTTCTAGTGAAGCTGAGTTATCATAAGCACGCTTCTCCAATAAGCACAGGCAATAAAATGTACCAAAATCCGACTCTACGAACGAGAACGTTCAAATAAAATCCCATACTGGGTACCAACATAGCATCCGAATGGCACGCCGAATTCCTACGTGAGCAGCCGGGATTACAAAATTGGATGGCACTGGAGTAAAACATGATGTTGGAAATGTTCGAACAGTTCTGCAAAAGGGTCCCCGGGTTGTTGGTAGCCCAATGCCAATTGAAATCGTATATTGGCTTCGATGCCATTATCAATGCTCTTCCAGCTTTCATGCTCGCTGCAATGAGACGTCAGCTGCCAGGTGGTTCCCAATATGCGATTTTTCTTGCAATTTGGTTGAAATCAAATTTCGCGTAAAGTTACTTCTAATCTAACGAAGTAAATTTATCGATAAAACTTTTATTTAATTGAAAACATATTTGATCAACTCTGACATCTTATGCACGGTACATCAAACTCAAGTACCACTATCAAAAGAAACCATAAGATGCTTGACGGTAGCCAAAATTGCGTCCAAGTTACAGCAAAAAAAAAAATAATAAAAGAAAAAAGAACACTCCCGCAGGAAGAACCTCCTCTCTAAAGACAGGGTTCGGATCACGGCAGTTCAGTTGGAGGTTCGTAATTTCCGCTGAACGTTGCAATTTGGACTGAATTTATTGGGTAGCACTTGGCGAGCAATTCGTACTTCTCGATGTGGGGGATGCTGCAACAAGCACTGTTTGGCTCCTCCCGAACTTCCATCTTCCCTCTTTCGAGTTACCATTCCAATCCTCGGGCTACCGAATGGAAAACCGGTGGGAGAAAATTGCAATTGTGGTGAAATGGCGATGACCGAAGGAAATGGGTTTGATTCGGAAAACGTGACAATGGCTTTAGCGCCCACAATTGAGGTTTCACCATTACTTTTTACTGTGTGGAGTGGATTGAAAATAATACTGAGTGGCATTTGAAGACAAAGGATTTCGCTATGAATGGTGCTGTGGGTTCGTTGTAGGAGCATTATTCAATTCGAGTTGATTTTCTGCCCCATTGGCAGCTGCTACATAGTTTTGATATCGTTTTCAACCATTCCGAGTCAGTAAGTGGATTTTTTTCTATGGAAAAATGCAAACGGAAACACAAAGGATGATGGCTCATTTAAAAACAAACTGTTGCTCCTATCTCTGGGATACATTTAAAAAGGAGGAAAAACTACTGTTTTGGATTAAGATCTTGTTTAATTATCACCGATCCTTTTATTGAAATTTAATACAAGTTCGTCATAATAGGCAGTAAATATTGAACTAATCAGGAAAACTTTTCCAAAATGATTATTTTGTGACAAAAAAATTTACTGTGCACAATTCAATCTTTTATTCCTCCATCTAAGCACGGTGTCTCTGATAGATAACTTTATCTTTCGAAAATAAGCATCACTTGTTTTTGCGATTTCCCCCTTTTATTTGAGCCCAAATTTGAATGTTAAAATTATGTTAAAATATCTCAAATTATATCAAAAAATCTATACGGTCATAGCTAAATTATATCAGTTTTTGATATGCTCCTATCAAAATTATATCTCGTTCAGATAGCATAGTTTGATATTGGACAGAACAAATTATATCAAAATTATAACTTATCAAGATATGAGTGCTTCGAGAAAATTTTCTAGTGGAAGGTCAATAAACCACATTATTTAATAAAACCATGCCCCATTTTTGGTTTTCCAAAAACTTGATTCAATTTTATGAACCTGTTGAGCGAAAATCGTTAATGTAAGGTTTGAGCCGTTGACTTCGATGTCCTTGTGTAACGAATTTTTCTTGCCTACAATGACAGCAACTTGATTAAGGGCGCCACTTCCGGTAGGAAGGTTGCTGTCACAAGTTCGAAAGCCGACAAAAAAAAGACTCTTGCTCTGGGCAGGTGTGAAGTTAATGGCTCGAAGAAGCACTACAAAATTGGCCCACGGTAAGCTAAGCAATTTAAACGGGGAAAACTAGTTCAAATCAAATAATTATCACCACGCAAAACACAAAAATACCAATCCTAAGTCCAATGGGAGTAAATCGACCTTAAGCGGTTTCCACTTGCATGCAATCTTTGCGTTTGAGGGATTTTGCCTACCCGCCAGGCGCTATGCGCAACGAATAAGAGTTCTGTTTTTGGTACTTTAACAAATTGCGTTGTATTCCTAGCAAATTCCTTCGCTAAACCTAAGGAGCTCTTTTCTAATCTTCTTAATAAGATATGTACAATGATGAGTTTTTTTTAGATACGTCTAACCTGTTATCCGGTTTGTGTCTGTTCTCGCTGCTTTGTCCGAGTAGCTGTCAGAGTGATGTCGACAGCCCACGTGCCTTCCACGTAAGCACCGCAACGTAGCGATAGCGGTGTTCCGAAGACCCCGGGGGTATTCAAACCACAACCGAGTGTCGTTTCTGGTCCTCCGTCGATGCCGAAAAGGTGTAGCGGTTTCCGATCCCAGACTTGGACCCACGTTGACGCGGGTTTCCTGTCAACGTTATACATTATTTTGTTACATATTTTTACATTACACAATGCGAGGGTGCGCGTTACCTTTTTCGATACGCTTTTATTATTACACCAGCGTATGGTCGCTGATATTTTATTTTATACCAGCGTAAAGTCACAAATACTCTTCTTGAGCGCGACTACCCTACTACTAAAGGACACGTTATTAATTAATTTTTTTCTATCGCACATATCATTTTTTTACATTACCGGTTATACTAAATAATCTGATCGCAATCCAAAAACTAGGATCTACATATACTGTAATATACAAATTTCTTAAAATGCGTGCTATGAAGCTGTAAGTTGATATCTTTCTATATGATATCTTTAGCTTAGCTCAATATTGGAATCTATCGCACTGAACGGCTTGGCTCATTCCAACAAAGTGGCCGAGCAAGTTGCTTCGATCTCATTACTTGGATTGGAAGTCCAGCTTTGAAACAAAAGGATCGATTCTTTTGTCTTTGCGTAGCCCCAGGAACCGATAACATATTCGATATAAGAACTAGCTTATCCGATAAACCAACTACCGAGAGCAAACCGTGAGCAAACGGTGGAAATTGGAACCGTTTTAAGTGTTTCTAATTGTGTCTCGGCTGGTTTTCAAATCTAGATGGCGCTAAATGCTTCAAACATATAAATATTAGAGAAGGGCGATACGTGTTGTCACATATATTAGAATAAGGTGGTTCGCTAATTTGATAATAATTTTGAACAAAAACATTTAGACTTTTATTTATTTACTTATTTATTTATTTTTTTAACCAACCTTATCAACAAATCAAGTTTGGTGGTTCGTTACACTCGCCCACCCTTGTAACAAAAAAAATTTTGAAGTTAGTAATATTTCGAAATTTTTTTCCGATCTTTTTTTTTTTTGAAAATTTTGCTCCGGACGCGTTTCCACGTTTAAACTCACGGAGGTTTAAATTTGCTCTCCTGCCTCTTCATTTTTCTCCCGGGGGTGTTGCCACGTCTGAACATCGCGGAGGTTTAAAATTTATTGTAATTTAAAATTTTCTCCGGACGCGTTGCCACGGTTGAAATCACGGAGGTTCAAATTTGGTCTCCTACCTCTTCACTTTTCTCCCGGGGGTGTTGCCACGTCTGAACATCGCGGAGGTATAAAATCTTCCTTTATTTAAATTTTTTTTTTTTTTTTCATTTTGGACATAATTTTTTATTTCTTTACTAATAAATGCTTTTTCCCTAAATTTTTCTCCGGACGCGTTGCCGCGTTTAAAAATCACGGAGGTTCGAATTTTCACTCCTGCCTCTTCACTTTTCTCCCGGGGGTGTTGCCACGTCTGAACATCGCGGAGGTTTAAAATTTGTTTGTCATTAAAATTTTCTCCGGACGCGTTGCCACGTTTGAAAACCTGGAGGTTAAAAATTGTTCTCCTGCCTCTTCATTTTTCTCCCGGGGGTGTTGCCACGTCTGAACATCGCGGAGGTTTAAATTCTTTCTTTTTTTACATATATTTATATTTTTTTTGAATACTTTTTTCCCTAAATTTTCTCCGGACGCGTTGCCACGTTTTAAATCACGGAGGTTCTAATTTTCTCTCCTACCTCTTCATTTTTCTCCCGGGGGTGTTGCCACGTCTGAACATCGCGGAGGTTTAAAATTTTGTTTGTTATTAAAAATTTTCTCCGGACGCGTTGCCACGTTTGAAAACCTGGAGGTTAAAAATTGTTCTCCTGCCTCTTCATTTTTCTCCCGGGGGTGTTGCCACGTCTGAACATCGCGGAGGTTTAAATTCTTCATTTTATTATATATATGATTTTAATTTTTTTATTCTTTTATTGTTTGTTTATTTTTTTTTTTTTTTTTTTAGTTTTTCCCTAAAGTTTCTCCGGACGCGTTGCCACGTTTAAACTCACGGAGGTTTTAAATTCGTTCTCCTGCCTCTTCATTTTTCTCCCGGGGGTGTTGCCACGTCTGAACATCGCGGAGGTTTAAAATTTCCTGTTATTAAAAATTTTCTCCGGACGCGTTGCCACGTTTGAAAACACGGAGTTTTTAAATTTGTTCTCCTGCCTCTTCACTTTTCTCCCGGGGGTGTTGCCACGTCTGAACATCGCGGAGGTTTAAAACTACTGGTTATTATGGTTGTGCTTTTTATTTTTACAATTTATATTTGCGTCAATATGATAAGTATTAGTATTAGATTTTTCCGAACATACAAAAACTTATAAACTCAGGGATTCCTGATCAAGTCATATCGTATAAACTCAGATGATTCTGATTAAATTTTACTCAGATCTATTTTCCGATTATTTACCACATAATACAGAGTATGCACAGGATATATGTTACCTAAATATTTTCTAGATTCGATATGCTTTTTTTTTTAATCAGTTTTATTTAATTATCTTCAGACGCTACCAGTTTACTGAACCATCCTAATAATGGCAATGTCGGTCAGCTCTACCGACCGAACTGTCATTCAGTAAATTTTTCGTGTTATCAAAATTCTGTTCAGGATTGAAATACAAAATTAAGGATTTTTTTATAAATTCGAATGATTTTCAGGAATATAGCAGGTAACTAATGTTGAAATAATGTGTCTTGACTTTTGTTTCTTTTGCAGGTTACTTATTTATTATTTACAAGTGTTGGAAAAAAAATGTAATGGAAAAAAAATAGAAATCTAAGAGAAAAAAAAATTATTGGTTGAAACTGTGCACAAAACTATGACTAAAAATGTAAAAGAAAAACTACAAAAATAAAAAAGATGGGATGAAAATGAAGGAAAAGAAGAAAAGTGGCTTTATTTTACACAACGTGAGAAACTCCTGCTGCTCCTATGCTGCCAGATTTCCTTGACTGAGTGTATTTTTTTTTGTTTCGTTGATGTGCCTTGGCAAGGACATCGTCATAGCTGTGATAATGTTTACGATCGTTTCAAAAAGGAACCATGATAGTTCCCAGGGATTTTCCTGCCATTTAAATCTTCCAGTGCGTAAGAGTTGGATCCTAAAACAGCACTGACGCGGACTTTTGTAAATTTTGGGGCGAATTTACCGACGAAGTTTTTCTCTTTATTCGAGAGCTGAATGTTTTTCTTGTATACAATTTCGCCCTTCTCAAAAATGTGCTTATCGTTGGAACGAAGATTGTAACTGTTGCTATACTTCTTGTAAGCCTTTGCCAGATTATCTTTAACGGTTTCGTACACACTGTTCATCAGCTGATGCCGGTCCGGATCCTCAGTCGCCTGACCGAAATTCTCGTCGCGCATGGTTTCAAATTGTTGACCATTTTCAATCATATTCCGACCGAAATTAACGAAATATGGCGTAAACCCGGTACTGTCGTGGACCGTTGTACATATCGCTTTAGCTATTTGTGGCACCGACTCATCCCAGTCGCGGTGTTCACTCTTTTTGTTAAGGGTGCACCGGATAGCGGTAACAATCACCCTATTGACCCGCTCTGTTGGATTAGGACTAGGATGGTACACGGGAAGGTTCCAGTGAGTGGTACCATATTTGCGCAGCATTTGTTCGAATTGGTTTGCTTTAAACACCTGAGCGTTATCTGTGATGCAAACGGCAGGTGCGCCGAATAAATTGAATACCACATTTTCAACGAATGCGCACACCGTTGGAGTGGTGGCAGCCCTCATACATTGTACGAGCGTGAACTTAGAGAAGAAGTCACACACTACAAGGACCCATATGTTCCCACGTTTAGATCGAGGGTAAGGCCCGAGGAAATCCATGGAGATGAGCTCCCAGGGACGAGTGCACAACTTCTGCTGACCACATTTGGGCGTAACATTCGCATTTGGCGTTTTTGATTCGCGACATACTTCGCACTTCGAACAAAACCGTTTTACATCGGAGTACATGTGAGGCCAATAAAAGCGTTCTCTCAGCTTTGCAAGGATTTTTAAAGGACCAAGATGAGCTTCTTCGTGAATGGCCTTCACAAGATCTTGACGTTGTTCGAGAGGTATAACCTCCTTCCATTTAGAACCCGGATCTTCTAACCCAGACACATTGGAGATATATTTAAACAATCTATCGTCGTATACTTTGAAATCGGAGTATCGAGAAGGGTGAAGTGTGGCCATCCTTTTAAGTTGTTCAACGTAGTCATCCACAGGTTTGATTCCAATGGAATTTACTGCTCTAGACAGTGCATCGGCGGGAACGTTCTCTGACCCCTTTTTGTATTGAAGGGTAACGTCGTACTTTGAGAGCTTAAGAGCCCATCTCGCGATTCGAGCCGACTTGCTATCAATGGACATGCTTTTTAAGAAGGTGAGGCTCATAGCATCTGTCTGAACAATGAATGATGTTCCTTCAACAAAGTGCTTGAAGTTCTCAATACTCAAGAGGACCGCTAAACACTCTCGCTCGGTTGCGCTGTAGCGCCTCTGTGTACTTGAGAGTTTCTTCGAGAAATAGGCGATTGGCTTACGGTCACCGTTCTGTTCTTGAACCAAAACTGCACCGATAGCCAAATCCGAACTATCGGTCTCAATTATGAAGGGCAAAGTGAAATCGGGGTTCGATAGTATCGGTGCTGATACTAGTGCCGTTTTCAGTTTGTTTAAAGCCAGTTCCGCTTCAGGAGTCCAATTGAACTTTTTACGGTCTTTTTTAAGAAGGTTCGTTATTGGCGTGGTGATGTCAGAGTAATTATTAATAAATTTTTGGTAGAAGCCCGCCAACCCCAATAAACGACGAACATCTTTGATCGTTTTGGGTGCGGGGTAATCTAAGACAGGTTGGATTTTGCTGACATCCATGGAAATGCCCTTTTCCGACAGAACATAGCCCAAATATCGGATCTCCGTCTGACAGAATTTACTTTTTTGTAAATTAATAGTTAGGCCTGCATTTCGGAGTCGAAGTGCTACGATATCAATTAGCCTTACATGTTCTTCAAAGGTATTTCCCAGAATGATGATGTCGTCTAGGTACACGTAAACATGTGGTTCTAGATCGTGTCCCAAGACGATAGACATTAGTCTCATCATTCCAGCTGGGGCATTTCGGATACCATATGGCATCACGCAGAACCTAAATAATCCTCGATTGGTTCGGAAGGCTGTTTTATCCTTGGATGAATCGGACAACCCTACTTGATAATAGGCTTCGGAAAGATCTATCACGGTGAAGTATCTAGATTTTTCTATCCGCTGTAAGATTCCTATCATGTTAGGAAAAGGGAATTCATCTTTACGAGTGCATTCGTTTAACTTTCGCGAGTCTAAGCATATTCGCCATTTTCCATTGGCCTTCTTTACAGGAAGTAACGGGTTGATGAAGTCAACTGCTCCGTGACATTCTTCGATTACTCCTAATGATTTCATTCGCTCAATTTCAGTATCGATTACTTTTTCAATGACCGGGGACCATCGATAGTAAGGAACCTTTCGAGGTTCAGATCCGGGGATAAGCTCAATCTCATGTTTCATGAGATGAGTTCTCCCGAAATTACCTTCGTAGGTCGCGGGTAATTTTTTTACCACTTCAAACAGGGCTTGTCGTTCTTGTGGGTTTAAGTTGTGACCTGTCTCCAGATCTTCAGATCTTTGGATCGTATTCTTAGGCAACTCGACGGTAGGTATTTCGAGGCTTTCATCATGCTCGATTTCGGTTAAAGGTTCAAAAAATGGTACAGGCGGCTCTAATTGAAATTGAACCTTGCCCTTGCAATCGGTGTTACAATTTTCGACACAGTATATGCCAGGTTTATTTTGAGCACGTTCTTCTGTAACTGAAGAATCTGAACTTTCAAATGAATCAGAACGAGTAACAAGGTGAAAATTGAACTTATTGAGGAAGTCTATTCCCAAAATAAGATCTTTGGTTACTTCTGGCACCATTACTGTTGGGATGACATGGGTAACGGATGCAAAAGTGTATGGAATATTCACGTATCCTAAGCATCGATAGGCTGTACCGTCAGCCGTAGAAATTTGGAGGGACAGAGGGTGGATTTCTAAGCCAAGACGATCAATTAATTCTGTGGAACTAATGACCGAAATGCTTGCCCCGGTGTCAGCAAGACCTTCAATGCTTTCTGATAAAATTTGGACAGTTAAATGTGGACATCGATGAAAAGAAGTACTTATTTTAAAGATTTGATTAAAATAGTTATAGGGCTTATTGGGAATCTCAATATTGTTTCGAGGTAAGGGATTCCCGAACTCAACCTCGTTTATGCGTTTTTTTGAACAGTGTTGGAACCTGCCAGGTTATGTCGGTTTGGACAGTTGTTAGCAACGGTGTCCATAAATCCGCAAACGTGACAAAATCTGCGTTTTGCTTCTTTACAATCACGCCACACATGGTCGGCGTTTCCGCAGTTCCAACATTGTCTCGCAGTAGAATTTTGATTCGACCAGCGTGGTGGTTCTCGATTATCATTTCGAGGATATGGTTTAGGACCAGGGTTTTGAAGCATGTATACTTCTTCATCTTCACCAGTGAAGTCATTAAGATAGCTTTTGTCGATGTCAACTTGATTGATACCAGGCCTCGAGTTCCCAGAGTGGTACAGATGTGGTTCTACCGCATCAAGACGGAAACACATTTGGGCTAGGTGTTCAATCGACATTATTTGTTCTAACGCCAATCGCCTTTTATATGACATCTTCATATTTTCGACTATTATCTCGTACTTGTCGTAGTCAGACATTTTTCGGTTCATGCGCGAGGCGTACATTTCCATGTCTGTTAAATATGCACTAAAAAGTTCATTGGGTCGTTGTTTGCGATTTCGCATTTCCTCTTTGATCATTCGATCTCGGTTCGGATTATCGTATCGCAGTTTCAGATAAGATTCCAAAACTTCCCAGGAATAGAACTTTTCTTCGTAGGTGGTATACCACGCGTATGCACCTTCTTTGAAAAGCAAATGGGCATGCATTCGTAGCTCGGATTTTGATATGCCATAAGACCGACACAGAATATCGATCTGTCGAAGAAAATCTGTAACAGGCACTAAATTGTTATCTCCAGAAAATTTTGGCCACTTTTCAATAATATTGCATTGTTGGTGTGGCATACGATGGTGACTCGTTTGATTTGATAAGTTCAACGGTCGGAAAGGTGGTTGTCGAGTATTTAGAGGTTGGGAAAAATGGGTGTTTAGGGGATCATACGGATTGGGTAATGACTGAATTCTCAGATTGTTTAGAGGTGTTGATTGACTATTATGGTCCTGAAGGTGTTGACCGGAAAGTTGTAAGGGCGGGCCCAAATCGAACGGTACGGAATTTTGAAATCTGGCAAATGGCTCACAGATTCTAGGGTCTTCTTTTTTTTCAGGTAGCCGATCATCTAACAGATTGAGGTAGTTCAGTCGCCTGGCAAGATTGTTTTCTTCTTGGCTGGGATTGGTGTAATCAACAGCAGGTCTAAGGATTTCCTTTACACAAGCCTGTACGTACGCATCGATTTCTGAGACATGAACAAATTCATTTGAAGCGGTTTTCGCCAGTAATGGACTAACTTTAGGAACTGTGCCAAATTTTCGTTCGCTCTGCTGAACTGAGTCTACGTTAGGAAATAAATCTTTCAAATCATCACCAGTGCGGTTTAAAGAAGGCTCTCGTGATATATCAATAAGATCCTCTTCGTTTTGTTTTTCAATGTTAGGTGAAACTTTAATTTGAGCTCCTTTTTTAGATTGCTCATGATGATTATTAAATGATGGATGCTCATTAACCCATTCCACTTTAGTTTGAACTGGTTTTGCCAACGTTTCTCGGGACACGCCAAGCTCAGCCCATCTACCTTCGCTAAGCGTATGCACGATGGATTTAAAAATAAGTTTTTTTGGAATTGTACCCGTATAAGGTTTTGGATTTTCTGGATCTGGTACTAGAAATTTTGACCTTTCCTTATTTGATTCTGCACCAGTCGCTTCATGGAATTCAAATGTCCTGTGATTTTCTTCAAATGGTGTGGAGTTTTTCCGCTCATCTACCATTAATGGCCTAACGTTTGAAGGCCGACTAGAAATGTTATCATCAATCATGGAGAGCTGTTGAATCACGTGATCAAAATCTACACGATAGTACTCACGGGTAAGTCTTGCAATCAAGTCTAGTCATAGCTGTACATTTGACTGCTGCACCAGATCTTTCGGGACACCCCGTATCAATCTCATGTGATAGTGAACGAGACGGGATAAGAATTTAGATCGTATGTGTTTAGGAGGATTCTGCGCGAGGGCAACTCCTATCTGTTGTAGTTCATAAGGGATTCTTTCAAAATCGATTGACATCCCTTCATGTGAAATTTTTAAGGCATCTTTAGCACTTTCAGACCTCAGCAGATTACGCAATATGCGACAACGAGTCTCAATCGACCCCACTATGGGTTGATCACGAATAAGCAGCTCATAATTAAGTTCTTCTTCTTGGAGATCATTAGCATTTAAATGGTATAGATCCATTTTTTTTTTAAATTATAAAAGTAACAACCAATAAAAATTATTAGCAAATGACTTAATTCAATGATAATGAAAACTATTAGTTAATTAATTATAGAGAGGAAAAAAAAAACTTAATATATGTAATTCACTAAGGTAAATAATAAGGTTTTGATTTCAAAATTAAGAAGCTGAAAACGAGACAAAAGAAATGCAAGTCACACAATAACTTCAACCTAAAAATCAATTCTAACCTAGTTTTCTATTTAAATTAAATAAGAAGCACAACCAAATCAATTCAACTTTTCTTTTTTTTTTTAAATAACTGCTTTTAACTTCTGTCGGGCCCCACGTTGGGCGCCAAATTTGTAACGAATTTTTCTTGCCTACAATGACAGCAACTTGATTAAGGGCGCCACTTCCGGTAGGAAGGTTGCTGTCACAAGTTCGAAAGCCGACAAAAAAAAGACTCTTGCTCTGGGCAGGTGTGAAGTTAATGGCTCGAAGAAGCACTACAAAATTGGCCCACGGTAAGCTAAGCAATTTAAACGGGGAAAACTAGTTCAAATCAAATAATTATCACCACGCAAAACACAAAAATACCAATCCTAAGTCCAATGGGAGTAAATCGACCTTAAGCGGTTTCCACTTGCATGCAATCTTTGCGTTTGAGGGATTTTGCCTACCCGCCAGGCGCTATGCGCAACGAATAAGAGTTCTGTTTTTGGTACTTTAACAAATTGCGTTGTATTCCTAGCAAATTCCTTCGCTAAACCTAAGGAGCTCTTTTCTAATCTTCTTAATAAGATATGTACAATGATGAGTTTTTTTTAGATACGTCTAACCTGTTATCCGGTTTGTGTCTGTTCTCGCTGCTTTGTCCGAGTAGCTGTCAGAGTGATGTCGACAGCCCACGTGCCTTCCACGTAAGCACCGCAACGTAGCGATAGCGGTGTTCCGAAGACCCCGGGGGTATTCAAACCACAACCGAGTGTCGTTTCTGGTCCTCCGTCGATGCCGAAAAGGTGTAGCGGTTTCCGATCCCAGACTTGGACCCACGTTGACGCGGGTTTCCTGTCAACGTTATACATTATTTTGTTACATATTTTTACATTACACAATGCGAGGGTGCGCGTTACCTTTTTCGATACGCTTTTATTATTACACCAGCGTATGGTCGCTGATATTTTATTTTATACCAGCGTAAAGTCACAAATACTCTTCTTGAGCGCGACTACCCTACTACTAAAGGACACGTTATTAATTAATTTTTTTCTATCGCACATATCATTTTTTTACATTACCGGTTATACTAAATAATCTGATCGCAATCCAAAAACTAGGATCTACATATACTGTAATATACAAATTTCTTAAAATGCGTGCTATGAAGCTGTAAGTTGATATCTTTCTATATGATATCTTTAGCTTAGCTCAATATTGGAATCTATCGCACTGAACGGCTTGGCTCATTCCAACAAAGTGGCCGAGCAAGTTGCTTCGATCTCATTACTTGGATTGGAAGTCCAGCTTTGAAACAAAAGGATCGATTCTTTTGTCTTTGCGTAGCCCCAGGAACCGATAACATATTCGATATAAGAACTAGCTTATCCGATAAACCAACTACCGAGAGCAAACCGTGAGCAAACGGTGGAAATTGGAACCGTTTTAAGTGTTTCTAATTGTGTCTCGGCTGGTTTTCAAATCTAGATGGCGCTAAATGCTTCAAACATATAAATATTAGAGAAGGGCGATACGTGTTGTCACATATATTAGAATAAGGTGGTTCGCTAATTTTATAATAATTTTGAACAAAAACATTTAGACTTTTATTTATTTACTTATTTATTTATTTTTTTAACCAACCTTATCAACAAATCAAGTTTGGTGGTTCGTTACACTTGTTTCAGAAAAAGTTGTACGTATATCAAAATAAGATATAATCATTTTATTTTAGGACAATCCGAAAAAAATCTTGATCATTGAAAATGAGCTCAACCCCATTCAAGTCTGTCAATCAGAATAAGATATAATTCAGATTGGAAAAACTTAAAATCGAAAATTTAGAGTACTTAATTATAACTGAATCAGATGTAAATATCTTATTGAGATACGTTTGAGTTATTATTTTGATATGCTCTCCTGATCGGGAATGTCAATAAACCACATCATATGCTAAAAACATGCTCAGTTTTTGATTTCCCAAAAATTGGATTCAATTTTATGGATCTGTTGAGGGAAACTCATTAATGCACGGTTTGGGCCGTTGACTTCGATGTCCGTGTTTCATAAAAAGTTGCACGTATATCATAATATGATATAATCATTTTATTTTAGGACAATCCGAAAAAAATCTTTATCATTGAAAATGTGCTCAACCCCATTCAAGTCTGTCAATCAGAATAAGATATAATTCAGATTAGAGAAATTCAAAATTCGGGAATCCAAAAGGTAATTTCAATGGTTAAAAGTCATCAAAATGATACAAATTAAGAGAAATGAATTGGAATGTCACCGGGTGATTAATAATTATTTCATTTGAAAAATCTAATAAATCTTCTCATCACTGTTTGTACTTAGACCATAAATAGTATTCTGACTTCTTAGTTATTGAATGTAGAGTGTTTAAATGTTCAGAATATTGTGGGGTTTTATTATGAAAAATAATGTCTCCTTTTTTTTCTTGAAAATATAGTTTTATATGTATATGTTGATCTGAGTTAGTGTAAGTCGACTTCATGATCAAATATTTGGAATTTTACATAATCCACCTGGATATCTAAATGAAATATACTTGTTGAAATTTTTTCTTCCTTTTTGATGATTTCTTAAGGTTTCCATACTTTTCATCTATTAATCGATTGTTAAATCTTAGACAAGGATAATAAAGTGTCATATATAAAACGAATAATTAATTTCAACTTTTTGTTCATGTTTCATTGCATAGGATAGCGTTCTAAGAGGCGTTCGTGTATGTAAAATTGTGGGTAAATTTGATTATTCAAGCGAATATTTTAAATTGTTCATTTTTGTCATAAGGTTGAGGTTAATAATAAGGTAAGGTTGAGTTTTTATACGCCCTCCTCCCCCCTCGTAGCATTTCGTCACAAAGTCATAGACCCCCCCTAGATAATAACGTAGCTTTAATAACCCCCCCCCCCCCCCCCATTTTTAAAAATCGGTTTTTAATTTTTACTTTTATTATCAGCATTTTGCAAGGATAATACAAAAAATAACAAAAAAGGGCAAGAAGTTATAAATGGAAGTTTAAAAAAGCATATCAATCAGTCAAAAAATCTCAAGCTACCTTTCAACAAACAGGATAGCTAGTAAGTATTCAATCAGTTGCGTCGGTCCGAATTATCTCCATTCGGGAGCAGCTTTCCTCCATCGTCTGTTCGGCTGGAATAATTGTCAACTGCCTCTACTCACTCTCTATCATCTTCCGGAGTGATGACCAGCACTTCGTGCCCTCTTTTGCTTACAATTCGCTTTGGACGAATCTTTGTATCCGAGGCTGGGGCCTTGTAGATTTTGCTATGCTCTTTTTGGAGAACATTTGAAGCAAAATATAAATTGCATTTCTTGCATGTACGCTCCTTGATACGCTTGAAAACAGTCGGGCAGTAGGAGTCAAAAGCTACATGTTCAGAATGGATTGAATTAGGCAAAATTTTGCTCAATTTTGATTTTTTTTTTTCGATATTTATTAAAGCTACGTAGCTTTACTTGAACCCCTACCCCTCCTCTCGTCACACATCGTCACACAAAGTCAAACTCCCCCCCTCCCCCTCAAATGCTAAGTCATTTTTGGATGTTCCCTAAGTACACGAACTGAACCTAATGCCTTAATGTTGAGATTACAAATCTCAACATCAACTCTTTTTCAAAAATGTTTTATTACTAACACTATTATTTAAAAATATTCTCTCAATTCACATTAAGTTGTCAGATCTTAAGTCATCAGATTTTTTGCGAATTTTTTATTTCGTTCTTTTGAGTCTTGCGATTTTTTCAAATTATCGATTTTTTAACAAAATTCCTTGATACAATTAACAAACGTGGGTTTTTATCTGGTAGTATGAAACACGGCAAACATTTGATTGTGGATCGGGCTTGTGATATAGCTCAGTTGGCAAGTCTGTTGTCTCCTGAGCCGATGTCCGCGAGTTCAAACCCAAGAGTAAACATCGAACACAGTTGTACCGGATAGTTTTTCAATAACGATCCGTCAACTGTAACGTTAATAAAGTCGCGAATGCCATAAAGATGGTAAAACGACTATAATCGAAAAAAAAAAAAAATTTGATTGTGGATTTCTGCATTTGTGGCTTTCCCCTGGAATGTCATTTTCATACTTTTGTGAACACAATAAATAACATCGTGTCATGAATAGAATTGATTGCAGAGCTTGAAATGCTTAAAATATTTCTTCTTTATTTACTTGCCCTTATAATGTTCATATTAAAGATGTAACATTGCTCTAAGTATGAAAAAAGTAACAAAATTTTCAAGTAAAGCAGGTCATCTTTTTTAAAATGCCGAAAAAAAATTTTAATTCGTTCTTTTGTCACTTAGAGTTGAATTATAAAGAGGGGTAAGCAACAGGTGATATAATTCCCCTCTTCTACAGTTTGGCTTTCGCTCTTTCAATTGTTTGAATATCTGAAGAATTTATCAAAATTTTGTTAACAGTACCTTTAATTTTAATAATGTCATTCTTCGGAATTTTCGGAATATCTTAGTGACAAAAAATTGATATTTGATTCGGAATAATAAAACCCAAAATACTCTTTACTTCAAATTATGCTGATATCAAATTTATGTAAAAGATTGATTCTCTAATGTAATTAAATCATCCTGAACATCGTAACACTCTACAATCGATAACTAACTTGGTAGAATAGTATTTCTGGTCTGGGTACAATCAAAGATGAAAAATTTTATAACATTTATCCAATTAAATAAGAATCACTCTGTTTGTGACATTCCAACTCATTTTTCTCAATTTGTATCACTTTGGTGTCTTGTAGCCAAGGAAATTTTCTATTAGATACTGTTATTGGAATATGGAGTTGGCATAACGCTTAAGGCGTGAAAATCGTTTTGAGAGTAATTATAATGATTTAATCTGTGAAAAAATAGGTTAAAACATAAATGTTCTTGAACCCCCGAAGAATTATTTCATAAATGGCCTCAAAGAAAAGGGAAAAGTCCTAGTTTGAGAATGGTGCCAAAAATTAGCGATGCTTATTTCACAGAAACAAGAAATTAAAATGAAACTTGCCTTCGGGTTGTGAGAATCGAACTCACAACAACATTTGGGTACCAATCCGATAGCTTCTCCAGTATTCTACCCGAACCAGATGGTAAACGAGAGTTAGACAATTGTCATAGTTTTTCTGCCACGCCCAATCTAAAAGTACAAACAAACAGTGCTGGATTTCTGGCGTTTGTTCAAGGGTTTGCCATTATTGTCTTACTCGGAAAAATTGAGTTATTTATAAAATGTGTTCCGATTACACCTTCAAAATAACTAATTGAATGTTGATAAAAAATTGGTATACCCCAAATTCAATTTTGGGTAGATTTGGGTCGCTAATATACAGATGCAAACTTTAACTCGATTATTCAGCTCTGTATAAAAAGTTTGCTGTTGTTTGAAAGCTTCGTGTGTCAAGGTGGTTTTGAATTTTCATCATTTTTGCTTCGAAATCATCCAAATCAAAAGGTATGTTCAGTCATAATTTAACTTCATCTTTTGATCTTATTATGTGATTTCAGGGATATTGTCCACACAGAAGCTTTATTCGGGTGTTTTCCACTATCGGCTTTTACCGCAGCCGGAAGAAGCCATTGATTGTATTACAAGCTGTTTAGAACTTGTAAAACTTGTTCCGGAAAGTTGAAAAGGTGCGAGGAGGGTTTTGCCTTTAAATTAATGCGGACCGCAGTCTAAAGTCTATAATATTTTTTTTCCAAAAATGGTAAGTATCTATAACAAGAGGCGGTGAAAATTTACACAGTTGACTTTAGTTTTCATTTATAAGTACCTACATCACAACAAGACAGAAATCTCGGAAAAGCAGGAATGGACCCAAAAAGGATGTGATCAAAGTACTCACAAAAAAAATTTCCGAAGAAAAATTATGGGGGAAAACATCAGAATCACAGCTATCTGGAAGACAATGAGCTGACCCCGGATTCAAATTTAATTCTATGATGCACCCTAGTTCAAATTTTTTGGATCTGCTATTAAATTTGATTTCAAGTGAAATTTTCAGATGTTTATTTTAACATAATTTTTTAAATTTTAAATCGACTTTAATATTCATGCTGTGGATCATATCACTTACTCGTGTTTCATTTTCTTATAACCTTTCTTTCCATCAACAGGTTCATTAACATTGGAACATGACCAAATGCCGTAAAATCAATTCGACCCGAAATCTTCAACCTTCATGGTGTCAATCGAGATAATGCCACTAGTACGTTTTTGTTGATTGCCGTTCGAATCTGCTGGCTTGATTGAGCAGCTCATCGGAAATGTACAAAAGGTTAAAAAAAACTTTAATACATAACCATTAAACTATTTGTTAATTTTTTTGAGGTTTGAGTTAAATGACGATTGCCCTACTCATAGACTCATAGGATTTGTAAAGATTTGGATTTTGGTTGAATTTTTTTTAATTATTATTTTATTTATTTTATTTACATAGTATTCCGTCTCACGACATAACTTGACGAACATAATTCCTAAAGTGAATAATTTTCGGCAAAGCAATCCAAATTGTATTTAACAAACGAAGTTTATTTTTACACCGACGTTTCGATATCGTATGATATCATCTTCAGGGATTAAAAATAGTCATAGTACCGTCGAAACAACATTTATACAAAACTCTACCGCATAAATTTACCCCTACAAAATTATATTTCTGTGAAACTATAGTGACGAAGAAATCTAAACAGTACGCTTTTACAAAAGCTGAAACAACGATGAATTTTTAATCCCTGAAGATGATATCATACAATATCGAAACGTCGGTGTAAAAATAAACTTCGTTTGTTAAGTAAAATTAAGACCGCTTTGGCGAAAATTATTCACATTAAAATCATACAGTCGACATCTTCAAATCAACATAATTCCTGAAATTCATTCAGTCCATGGCAACCGTTCTCCAATTTCTCGGACACCCCACGTTCGCCAGATCACGCTCCACTTGGTCTAACCACCTCGCTCGTTGCGCCCCCGCTCGTCTTGTTCCTACCGGATTCGTAGCGAACACCTGTTTTGCAGGACAGTCGTCCGGCATTCTCGCAACATGTCCCGCCCAGCGTATCCGGCCAGCCTTCACCACCTTCTGGATACTGGGTTCGCCGTAGAGTCGCTCGAGCTCGTGGTTCATCCTTCGCCTCCACACTCCGTTCTCCTGTACGCCGCCAAAGATGGTTCTTAACACTCGTCGCTCAAATACTCCGAGTGTACGCAGGTCCTCCTCGAGCAATATCCATGTCTCGTGCCCGTAGAGAACAACCGGTCTAATGAGCGTCATATACAGGTTACACTCCGTGCGAGGGCTAAGTCTTCTCGACCGCAGTTGCTTGTGGAGTCCATAGTAGGCACGACTTCCGCTGATAATTCGCCTCCGGATCTCACGGCTGGTGTCATTGTCGAGATAGACAAAGTCTTTATATTCAGCTCGTCGCCGTCGATCGTGACCTTGTTCTACTAGACAAGCGGGTTCGGTCGGACTCGGATCCGCAGGCCAGCATGTACTTCGTCTTGGACGTATTAATCATCAACTCAATCCTTCCTGCTTCGCGTTTCAGTTTGCGGTAGATCTCCTCCACCGCCGCAGATGATCTGCCGACTATATCATTGTCATCGGCAAAGCAGATAAGTTGACTGGATCTGTTGAAAATCGTGCCCCGCATTTCGCCCACCACTCGTCGAATAACACCTTCTAGCGCCACGTTGAACATCATGCAGGATAGACCATCACCTTGTCTAAGCCCCCTGCGCGATTCGAATGAACTCGACAATTCACCCGAAATCCGCACACAGCACTGCGTTCCATCCATCGTCGCCTTGATCAGTCTGATCAGCTTCCCGGAAAAGCCGTTCGTGTCCATGATTTTCCATAGCTCGTAACGGTCGATCGTGTCGTATGCGGCTTTGAAGTCGATGAATAGATGGTGCGTAGGGACTTGGTGTTCCCGGCATTTTTGGAGGATTTGCCGTAATGTGAATATCTGGTCCGTCGTTGACCATCCCTCCATGAAGCCGGCCTGATGACTTCCCACATTTGCTTGTGGCGTTAGGCGGCGGAGTAGGATCCGGGACAACACTTTGTAGGCGGCATTGAGGACAGTGATCGCTCGGTAGTTCTCACAGTCCAATTTGTCGCCCTTCTTGTAGATGGGGCATATTACCCCCTCCTTCCACTCCTGCGGTGGCTGTTCTAGGTCCCAGATCCGGACTATCAACCGGTGTAGGCAATCGGCCAACTTGTCCGGGCCCATTTTGATGAGTTCAGCTGCGATGCCATCCTTCCCAGCCGACTTGTTTCTATTCAGCTGGCGAATGGCTTCCTTAACTTCACTTATCGTTGAGAGTGGCTCCACTACGCCGTTGGCTACGCCGGCGATGTACCTTCCCCCACCGTCTTGAACTCCTGCATGTGCGCCATTCAGGTGTTCATCGAAGTGCTGCTTCCACCTTTTGATCACCTCACGATTGTCCGTCAGGATGCCCCCGTCCTTATCCCGGCACATTTCGGCTTGCGGCACGAAGCCTTTGCGGGATGCGTTGAGTATCTGATAGAACTTTCGTGTTTCTTGGGAACGATGCAGCTGCTCCAGCTCCTCGAGCTCCTCCTCCTCCAGGCGGCGCTTTTTCTCCTGGAAAATTCGGACTCGCTGCCTCTTCCGCTGTCGGTGATTTTCCACATTTCGACGGGTGCCTCTTTGCACTACTGCCGTCCGCGCGGCATTCTCTTCGCCCATCACCCTCCTACACTCCTCGTCGAACCAGTCGTTCCGTCGAGTTCGCTCCACATAACCGATGACGTTCTCCGCAGCACTGTTAATGGCTGTCTTGATGGTATCTCAACAGTCCTCGAGAGGGGCTTCGTCAAGCTCGCCCTCTGCCGGCAGCGCTGCTTCGACCGATTGCGCGTAGTCTGCAGCGACCTCAGGTTGCTTCAGTCGTGCGATATTTAACCGAGGCGGGCGCCGGTTTCGTGTGTTGTTCACTACGAAAGTTTTGGGCACATCTTCACCATCACCAGATAGTGGTCTGACTCGCTGTTGGCGCCTCAACAGGATCTGACGTTGATGATGTCCGAGAAGTGCTGGCTGTCAATCAAAACGTGGTCGATCTGTGATTGCGTTCGGTACGGTGATCTCCAGGTGTACTTGTGTGGGAGGCGGTGCTGGAAAAAGGTACTACGTACGGCCATTCGTTTGGAGGCGGCGAAATCTATCAGTCTGAGGCCGTTTTCGTTGGTCAGGGTGTGCACTGAACCTTCCAATTGTCGGTTTAAATTCCTCCTCCTGACCGACCTGAGCGTTGAAATCCCCGATGACGATCTTGATATCATGTTTTGGGCAACGGTCGTATTCACGCTCTAGCTGCGCGTCAAATTCGTCTTTGTCGTCACCGGTACTTCCGAGGTGAGGGCTGTGCACGTTGATGATGCTGATGTTGAAGAACCGGCCCTTGATTCCCAACCGGCACATTCGTGAGTTGATCGGCCACCACCCGATCACGCGCTTTTGCATCTTTCCCATCACTATAAAAGCTGTTCCAAGCTCGTGTGTGTTGCCGCAGCTCTGGTAGATGGCACGACCATCTGGGTACGTTCGTACCGTGAAGCCCTTCCAGCATACCTCCTGCAGCGCTTCGATGTCGAATTTGCGGCTCTTCAATTTGTTGGAGAGCACGTGGGTACTGCCCACAAAATTTAGAGATCGGCAGTTCCATGTTCCAAGTTTCCAATCACTAGTCCCTTTTCGTCGCGTGGGTGTTTGCCGATTTCCATCCGAAATTTGTTATTCGTTGTTCGTTGCTTATGATTTTTGTAGTTACGGGCTCGCAAGGCCCGCAGCTAACCCCACTATCTCGCAGGAGGACCGTCGTGATGTTGCTGTTTTGGGTCCCGAACACCACCAGGACGTTGTTGGACATGGAGAACAGACGCGTACGAAGCCCCCTGACTCAGTCTGCATGCGACCAAAGCATCCACCGGGGTTGGGTACCCGATCTCCGCTAAGGTTGCTCGCGCTTCAGCTAGCACCACGGGAAGGTAGAGAATCGGAGTTGCAGACAAGAGGTGATATGCCGCTACCCACTACCACTACCCACTACCACTACCACTACCCGAAGGTTGGGCGTATGGGGTCTCGAGTTGCACATTGTCTACCGTTCGCTAGCCATTATCTCAACACACATCTGAGATATTAAAAGTGGTCCACGTTTCCCCATGGCCCACGATACCCCTATCTCCCCTACCTATTTTTGATTTCGAATTTTCAAAATGAAAACTTTTCCACAGAAATGAAAAATTCTCAACAATTCGCTATTTAATCCTTATATCGAAAACACTTTGTGTGGTATGGTAATTGATTTCAATTTTGAATGAACACACACCGAAACGAAATCGGATTGCACATAATCCCTTGAATTCGCCCGGGTGCAGTTTAAATTAATTATCGATAGCAAACTGACGATTAATCACGAACACCTCTTCAGTTTTGTGCGTTTGGGGATGGTCGGTGGAGAATCTTATGCCCCGGTTTGGTTTGCGTTCCAAGGTGCAGCATTTTTGAGATCTTCCGCTCGTCGAGTGAATAGAAGAAGAAAATATAATTAATGGTAGATAAATCTGACTACGCGGGGCTTCAGTAAACAAAATTGATGGGAGAAAAGGGACAAGAAAAAAGTGATTTTTAATTATCACCTTTAGCATAATCGGCTTTTCGGACCCGGCACGCCCTGCCTTCACCGAAAGAGGTTCATAAAAGTGACAAACACCCGTCGTATCACCCACGGGACATCTCTTGAGGACCGCGAAAAATGATTGCAGTTTTGTGTGTATGGAGAAATCATCAACATGGACACCAGAATCACCCGGGGTTGCTATCTGTGGATGAATCAATTGGGGAAGCGAATTAGTTGCCCCTATCTTCGGTGGAACTTTTACACGGGGAGTTCACACTTTCTTCAATAGACTGAAGATGTTTCCTTGTGGTTTTGCAAATTAAAGCTACGACTAGACTTGGAAAAAGCCTTCGAATGGCTAATGGCAATCAACGCCAGGCATGTGGAGGTTGTTAATTGAGGAAACGTTCTTCCAACCACAAAACTATACGGTAATCTCTATATTTCTCCGTATCTATGCCATTCATCGTTCATACAGAACCCCGATGAATCGAGGCCAACCTTCGATCCAACAAAATAGGTTATGGGCGTCTTTCTTCGAAGCTGCCCTTCTTCAGCACCAACCTCCTTGCTTAGGTGAATTATGTGCCTGTTTGATGCCAACATTGAATGTGTGATGTGTGAGTGAATGTTCTTTGATGTTTTGCGCGCCTCATTTTCCGAGGAATTTCATAATAAAGTGACGGAATCAGGGCTCGGCCACACAAATCACCTGGTGTGATGATGTGGTGTAAACTATGTGTAAGCATAGTTGTTCAGATTTGTTGATGAAACAAAAGTTGTAACTGACATTGTAATATTTTGTTTAATTGTTGAATATTTTGTTAATCCGAATGAATTCAGATAAATTTGTGATAGAAAACATCAACAACATTAAATATTGCTAAGACTGTGCTTCACAGGATCATCATTAAATATTTCTTTTTCTTTTTAAAAAGCTCTCAAAAATATAATAATTTCAATTTAAAGATCTTTAACTTTTTGACGCATTTTCCATTTATGGATTTCCAAATTTCTTGAAGTTAAGTAATTGGCACCACAATATTTTTATTTTATTAAATTAACCAAAAAAAGGCTAACCAGACCCCAAGCAACCAAAAGTTCGCATAAAATTCCTCTATCAGGATCTATATCAGTTTAATCGAGTTTGCTAAAACAACTTCTTTTCAGTAGCTAAACGAACTCTAAAGTTGATAAAAAGTTCGCATAAATTGCTAAACAACTTCCGAACAGCTTCAAAAAGCACTCTTTTAAGCAGCACAAAAAATCGAAAAAAATAATTTTCTACTCCTTCAATTGCCTTCGCAAGTTCCACTGCTAATATGTTTCATATTAATCAACCATATTTGTTACTAACTAACATCAAAATAACATGTTCTTACCAAGCCTCGAACCCGAGCTCAACGCTTGAAATTCGATCATCATACTTGCTGCTCTATATGAACATCATGAGTAGGCAACGATTTTACTTGATGTGATGATTTTCTTTAAAACGACTTTCCGGTTCTTAATTTCTACGTTATTCCCACTTTCAAGTTGTTAAAAAGTTATTCCGGAACTAAATGTGTATTTCACATTGTCGTTTCCCAAGTAACGATGTGTTTTTTTTATGCAAACACGTGTTGAAGTTCATAACAAGTAGAGTTTAGCCTTTAAATCTACTTCAAAGTTCCTTTATTGCGAAGTTGCTTTTGAATGCCCGTTGGAACTAATTAAAAACTTTCAAGTTTACAAAAGAGTACAACAAAGATTTTTTACGAACTATTGAGATGTACAAAAAGACTTGCTGCCCTTTGATAGCTTCTTGATGTTGAAGAAATGAAAAGTACGTAACAAATAGATTGTTTTTCTTCATACCAACTTTAAAGTTCCCATAAAGTAGCAACAGAAACAAAAATAGTACTCTAAAGCTATTTTTGAGTTTTGGTTGAACTTAATAAAGAAAAAAGTTCCATGTACCTCGAAACAGCATTTTGAACAGCAAAAATGTTCCACGAAACTTTTTCACAGCTCTATGTGAACTTATGAGTTCGTTCTTTAAGTGATATCCGAACTTTTGGTTGCTTGGGATGCCCTAGTTTGGTAGGACATGTCATACTTTTTGGTATTTTGTTCCACCGTCGTACACGCTTGAATTTGATTGACCATTTATGGTTCTTAAATACTATTTTTTAACCTTTTTCCGCGCTATACCATTTTATGACTTTTCAATAAGAACCCATGAAATGACTTCGCAGAGAGCAGTTGGAATATGTTTATTTTTGAAATATAAGAAACAAGGGTGAAGAAGTTGAAAAATTGTTATTTCTCAAATCCAATTTGGATTTTTGAGGACAATCTACAAAAGTGATTATTTTTCGTTTCAATTGCATTTCAAATTTCAAAATCAAAATTTTTTAGCATCCAGAGATTTAAATATTTTAACAGATAGTTTTTTAAGAGCAGATAAAGTTTGGAAATATTAAAAAATAATTTTGATGACAACCATAAAATGGCGCATGCGATTATGCAATTATGGGCGATTTTTTTAAAAAATAAATCTAGATCAATTCTGCAAATCTGAAAATTTTCAGTTTATACTTCAGAACATACAAAATGAAAGTGAATTAAAATTTCTAAAACTCCAATTTTTTATTGAAGCATAAATATCAGCCGCGTTCAAATCATATATAAGGATATGAAAAATTGATGATCATTTTCAAAAAGACTCTTCAAAAACCTTTTTTGGGCACAAAAATCTAAATTTTTCAAAGAGGAATTTTATTTTTAATTTTAATTCGCAAATAATGTGAAAAAATTCGGGATGTTTATCCTGAATTCTTTTTGAGTAGGTGAACGAAAAAAAATTATGATTTTTTTTGTCAGTAAACGAAATATTGACTTCGTAAAACATCCACAAAAATGTTTCTAGGGATTGTTATTAACAGTCTACAATTATGAAATATCAATAGAAAACAAAACACAATTATTCAAATATGTAAAATTGATTTTTTGTTCTCATATGTTTTTATGCCATGTTTCACCAAGTATCAGTGTTAAATTTGAAATGGTTTGGTTGATTCCTTAGTTCATTGTACTTAGTTATACTTGATATTTAAATTTGTTTTTCAAGATCTTAATTTTTTACTGTGTTTTTGTAAGTTTCATGAGTTTTTTTTAGCAATGCCAAAATGTATGTTTTATTCGTTTGCACTCTCCACCCTCTCCCTCTTCCAAAGTGGAGAGAGCTCAAGAAAATTCATACAAACATTGTTTATATCTGAATAACATCACATGTTACATTTGTCTTTATTCGTTTGAGAAGTTTTTAGGTTATGCCTAGTAAAATATGAAAAAAACTTGTCTCCTTTCCTACTACGGGCTGAAAAAAGGGAGGGTCTTAAACTATGAGTACGCAAAAATCCTCTCTTATCCTCTCTTTTGATTGATAACCTAACAATCATTTTTTTACTGAAAAAGATCGTGGTTATGTTTATAATCAGCAATCTGGATAAAAGAAGGCCTCCAAAATTCACTAAGAAGCGTGAGTTCAACTCTTCATTCTTTGGATTTGAAGAAATAATCCAGCTGAAACGTCACTGAATGTCAATTGATGGAGCGAACGAAGAAAAAAAAAACAAAAATAAAATGGCCGATGCCTACCCGATGTTTGGCCCTCACTTTTTCCCTTTTATGTTTTTTTTTTTCTCTTTTTAACTTGTCCCGAACTTTAATCTTCCAGCTTACAGGTCGCATGCCGCGGAACGCAAAACCAACCATAAAGTCTGCATCGCTAAAAATGTCATTCTTAAGCGACCGAAATGCCACTCTGCAGAAAGGAAACACTAAATGTGTCTTTTTACAGGACATAGGAGATATGGGAAATGGTTGTATATAAGAAAAGAAAAAAATATTTTAAGGTTGAAATATCTGTCATCATGCATTGCAGCTTTACCAAAGTTCATATCAGTCTGTCAAATTTCAAAGTTAGCAGAAATTGTTAAATAAAAGCTGAAAAAATGATACGTAAACTAGTCTTCTGAAACAGCAATCACGCTTTATATCAGCTTTTGTTCGGCAAGTTGGTGCTTTAAATCAGCCAAAATAATTGTTGGGAAGTTTCCATTGACTGAGTGAATTTAAGGAATTATGTTCGTAAAGCATTTTCGTAAAAATACTATACTATGAAAATAAAATAGTTTTTTGGGAAGTGTTCGATTTATGACAAAAAGCTGAATGTAGCCCCACGTCTCTCTCTCTTTCCCATCTCCCACAATTTGAAGAAGGTAGGCGTTTCTTATAATCACAATCATTGTGCTCAAAACTCCTTTCATATCGAGTTTGGTTCCATTGGTTAATAAGTTCTCAAGCCATACTATACTAAATTATATGGAAACCCCACCTTCCCTCCAATCTCCGCCCTGAAAGCCGGAAGAGTTTATTACAATCTTAGAAGCTTTTCCATATGCAGTATGATTCAATTTCTTATATAAGTTTTCGAGTTGTGCTAGAAAATGTATGGGAGCCTCCCTACTCCCTTCCTATATCCTCAATGGAAGAATGTAAGGGTATCAGACATCGTCAACACGTACGCCGGAGCATCGTATCGTTGCTGTGTACCTGCAGGAACATTTTTACATTATTTATTTTTTCCTTACCTGTTTTTCAATCAGCACTTTTCAGTGCTAAAATTATTTTCATTTTCTTTTATTCATATTTTTTTCTTTTCTTTCCAGCATGGGGAAGTCATCGGCTGGCTCAAGGGCCGGTAGAAAGCGAATTGCCGAAACTAATTCAGGTCCATCGCCCAAAAAAGTTGAAATTTCCGATTCATTCGATGTCCTTCATAACATCGGTGATGAGGAAATATTCATATTTAATTCTGATAAGAGTACTAAGAAACCTTCTTCTTTTTATACTCTTAAAAACGAAAAGGTTCCACCAATTACGGTCACGATTCCTGACTTCAATGCCTTTCGGAAATAAATCGTCACTTCCGTCAAGGATGTGAAGATTTCTTTTCAGATCGGTCGAAGGGGAACTGCTCGTATATTGGCGGAATCTTTCAATGATTTTCAAAAAATTTTAAATTATTTGAATAATAAAAAACATCAATTTTTTACGTACGATACTAGTAGTGATCGTTCTTTTAAAGTTGTACTTCCTGGTCTCACCGGCGATCAGACACCGGATGAGATCACAACTGAATTAAATTCTTTGTTAGGTTTTTCTCCAATTCAAGTAATTCAAATGAGGAAAAGAACCAACACGAATAATATCAGTAGTGTTGGTTTTGCTCCTGAGCTTTATTTGATCCATTTCAAAAAGGATCAAGTTAATAATTTGCAAATTCTTGAAAAGGCTCGTCTTTTGTTTCATTGTCGAGTCAAATTCTAACCTTTTCGAAAATCTTCAACCAATTTCCTTCAAAATATTACGCAATGTCGTCGTTGTCAAGCTTTTTTTCACGGCACTAAAAATTGTAGAATGAATGCCAGATGCATGCTTTGCGGCTCATTCGATCATGAAAAATCTAAATGCCTTTTTGGTGGTGATAAGCCACAAACAGAATTTTTCAAGTGTGCAAATTGCGCAGGTAATCATTCCTCGAATTCGCTAGACTGTCCCATCAGGGCAAAAATTATTGCTTCTAGGAAAAATCCCAAAGTTTCCAGAAAAGTTTCTTCTCCTCCTTCCTCTTTTTCGTCTTCACACGTCGGGCCGGCAAGCAACCTGCCTGTTCGCGGTCAGCCTCGGCCGACATTGGAATCACGGCTGGGTAATACCCGAAGTGATTTTAATGTTACCTGTGCTGAATCTGCGCCCCAGACTCGTTGTTTATCGTTCTCAGAGGTGGTTGAAAATGGGTTTCCCTCTTCAGGTTTAACTAATAAAAATGGGAAAAAACCAAGTCTCAACGTTCATGCGAAGGCTTGGGAAAATCCCCGAAATTCAAATACTTGTTCTTCTCCTTCATTTTCTGATCCTAACAATTTTGTTAATTTGGGTGAGATTACTGAGGAAAAATTAAAATTTTTGCATCAAAATTTAATGGAAATGATGCAACTTATGCTGAAAGCAAATTCAATGTTTGAAGCTTTCCAAACTTCTTTTAATTATGCTAACAAAATTATTATGACTTTACGATTCCCTCATAGATCCAAATAGATGTTTAAATATTATGAATTGGAACGCTAGATCTTTGCTGGCTAACCAAGATGAGTTCTTTTTATTTTTGAAAACCCAAAACATACATATTGCTGCCATCACTGAAACTTTTTTAAAGCCGGACAATAACTTGAAAAGCAATGCTTTCTTTAAAATTTTGCGAAATGATCGACTTGATCGACAAGGTGGGGGTGTAGCTATTGTCATCAATAGTCGTCTCAAATTTAGACTTCTTCCTTCTTTCAATACAAAAGTCTTAGAAACAATTGGAATTGAATTAGAAACTTCTATGGGGAAAATTATAATTATTGCCACATATTTGCCTTTTCAATGTAGCGGTGAACAGAAAAATTTTTTGAAGGGAGATTTACAAAAACTCACCAGAAACAAATCTAATTTTTTTTATTGGTGACTTTAATGCAAAACACCGATCTTGGAATAATATTTCATCAAATTCAAATGGGAATATTTTATTTAATGACTGCTCTGCAGGTTATTACACTGTTGAATATCCTAATGGACACACTTGTTTCTCTTCGATTAGAAATCCTTCCACAATTGATTTGGTTCTAACGGATTTAGGCGAGCATTGTAGTCAATTACACAGCAAAAAAAGTGTTGCGTTATTACATCAAAAACGTGCACATAACTTGAGTCGCAAATGCTACCTAATATAACATTGTTTTGATGTAAAACCTATGACCTCGATAAAATGTAACAAAATTACACTAAACAATTTATCGTAGTAGACAAACATGAGAACATTTATTTAGCACAGAAACGATGAAAAATGTTAATGCAATTCAAAGGACAATATTATTTTTGTAAATTGTCGTAGAACTTTCAGAAACGTGGACAACTCTACCATCAGCAAGTTTCGTTCTAACACTTTGCTTTAAAAAAAATGCGATAGTCAAAATGACAAAATATTAATTGAAAAAACAAAAATCACCAAACAAATGATACTCTGTAGGAATCTGTTCATAATTTACTGGGACATTTCAGACAGGTAAATTTTCAATTAAACTGCTTATTTGATTTGTTCAGATTTATATTTATCCAATTGTAAACACTTGGATCTTCATAGCCAAAGTTATGTTTCACAATAGCCATTTTTTCCGGAAGTTCAATGACAGGATTTTCAATTGAAAACACCATTTTTGCTTATGAACGCTATGAAACGCGTCTGTTACCCTTGGGATACGTTTCGAGCTTTTCAGTTTGTTCAGGATCGCCCCTGATGGCATGGATCGATAGTATCAGACCTTTCTTCCTTCGATGAATAACCGCACACACTCTTTTCCCCTCCAACCATCATCGGAGCAAGAACGGTATATCGGAGGCCCGAGCGGCCATAGTCAGAGACCAGAATGGCCAATAGTCGGAATAACTGTTTGTCGGGCTGGCCTTTCCTAGGCGATCACAACAAAGCCTACCTATAGACTCGGAACAAAATAATTGTCTCTTCTGACGCTGGATCTCGATATTGGCCTCGGATTGGCATGTTTAGAATGAAGAAATCCTCGGGATATTGCGTTGGGCCTAAAAAATAAAAAAAAAAGGTGAATCTCAAGGCTTAGCGGGTATGAAAAAAATAATGATAATAGGACTTACCCTCTGATCTGTTTTTAAAATTTATTTCCACACTCTTTGTACTTTTCTTCTTCAGAATAAATTTCCAAGAAACCACAAATATGAAAATAAGTTAGTATCACTGGATTTGCTTAAAAATAAGCAACAAATCGATATATCTCACCAGTAGATTGGTTGCCTCTGAGCCCCAGAAACCCTTCCGGAGCTTTCGATGTGAAAACTATTTTGTTGACAGTAATGAGCTGCTTCGATGTGATTACATTGACGATGTGATATTACATAAACAGACATGTTTAAAATTGTGTACATCGATTGGATGTAATAATCGGACAGTTGAGTAGTATTACAACAAAAAATCATAATATACCATATTGTGGCTAACATCCGCTCAAATTACATCGGCCAGCGTTACATTATTTTTTGCTGTGTAGTTACTCATGCGGACCTCGATTCAGACCACCTTCCAGTAACTTTTTTTTTATCCCAAAGTCCCATTGAAAACCCTTTAAAATCAACTTTTAACTTTCAAAAAGCTGACTGGGAGCGATATAGGAATTTTATTGAACGTAATTTAGATGTAAACGTTCCACTGAATTCAATTGAAGATATTGATTTGGCTGTAGAAAATTTGACAACTTCAATAGTCAATGCTAAAGCCGCTTCAATACCCAAAGTTAAACATAAATTTAATCAACCTTTTAATAATTAATTTAATTCTATATTCTTATTAAAAAGTTGCCTGAAAGAACTTTAAATTTTTTAGTTAAAATCTTCAATAAATGTTTTCCCTTGGCTTATTTTCCCAATAAATGGAAAAATGCCAAAGTAACTCCAATTTTGAAACCTGGAAAAAGTGCTTCAGAGCCTTCAAGTTATCGACCAATTAGTTTGCTTCCTTCTTTAAGTAAACTATTTGAGAGAGTTATTTTGAATAGAATGATGATTCACATTAATCAGAATTCTATTTTCCCTGATGAACAATTTGGTTTTCGTCATGGACATTCTACACATCAACTTTTGAGTGTAACTAATATGATTAACGCTAACAAATCTGAAGGTTATTCAACTGGTGTTGCTCTTCTAGATATTGAAAAAGCATTTGACAGTGTTTGGCACAAAGGTTTAGTAGCTAAATTAGCTCGATTTGATTTTCCTGTATATCTCACTAAAATTATTCAAAATTATTTGACTAGCCGAACCTTACAAGTAAGCTATCAAAATTCATGCTCTGAAAGGACTCCCATTAGAGCTGGGATCCCTCAGGGCAGTATACTTGGGCCAATTTTATACAATATTTTTACTTCTGATCTTCCTGATGTACCAGAAGGAAAAGGTAGAAGATTATTTGCTGATGATACTTTGCTTTCAGCCAAAGGTCGGAATTTACGGGTGGTACGCAGAAGATTGCAACAAAATTTAAATTCCTTTTTGAATGACTTGAAAATGTGGAAAATTTCTCCTAACGCTTCCAAAACTCAACTTATTTTATTTCCCCATAAGCCAAGAGCTAAATTTTTGAAACCTAATGAAAATCATTCCATAACTTTTAATGGGGTTTCATTAGAATGGTCTGATCACGTGAAGTACTTGGGACTCACACTTGATCGGAATCTTACTTTTAAAAATCACATTGAAGATATTCAATCAAAATGTAATAAATACACTAAATCTCTTTATTCTCTCATCAACAGGAAATCCAGGTTGTGTCTGCGAAATAAGATGCTAATCTACACACAGGTGTTTCGACCAGCGATAATGTATGCAGTTCCGATTTGGTCTAGCTGCTGCGCGATGAGGAAAAAAGCCATCCAGAGGATTCAGAACAAGGTTCTGAAAATGATTTTGCGGCTTCCACCTTGGCACAGCACCGAAGATCTTTATCGGATTGCGGGCATTGAATCGATCGAAGAGATGGCCAACAAAATCATCTCCAACTTCAGAGGCAAATCGATGCAGTCTTCCATCGCAGAGATTCGTTCTCTTTATAATTAGATTTATTTTAGCATAGTGTTTAGTTTTAAGTTTAAAATATTTTTGCCATTACAGGATGTTCTCCTACATTAAATACTTGATTGCGCTCAGCAAGTTTAAATCTTATAAATAAATTTTTATTATCTAGTTAACTATAGGGCTCTGAACAGTTCTTTATTGAGCTGAACACCTAATTTAATGTAATAATGTAATATAAATGTAATGATGAATTGATACAAATAAAGACATATTTATAAAAATAGGGTATCAGACATCATGTAACCACGTATCATATGCTCATCCATGCCAAATTGGGTTTCATTTGCTTGATAAATTCTCAAGTAATGCAAAAATTTCAAACAAGCCTATTTCATAACTCCCCACTGGAAGAAGGGAATGGGACCAAAAATCGATTGAACCCTTTTTTGTTCTCAAATACCCTTCCATGACAAATTTGGTTCCATTCGCTGGAACTTTTCTCAAGTTATGCAGTAAAAAATGTAAGGGAGCCTCACTCCTACCTTCCTACATTCCCAATGGAAGAAGGGAATTGTCTCAAATAATCACGAATTAAAATTTCTTGAAAAGTATAAGAATTATGTAAAAAATTGTTTAAGAAACCTTCTATCTCTCTATCACCCCACGGAGAAGGGTAGGGATACCAAAGATTCATGGAAACATTTATCGTACTCTTATACCATCCAAATTTGGTTCCATTTACTTGATTGATTTTTGAGTTATGTAAAAAAAATACAAAGGCCCCCTTCCCCCTTTCTATCTTAATATTATGGTTTATTATAGACATTTTACCACTCCTGGGGTATTCGTGTCTTTTTAAAAACTACATTAATATTAAATACTAAAAAAAAAACTACTAAACTACTGCTAATTATAATTAATTTTAACCTACTTAAACAAGTTCGAATAGTTTACCCTCTTTCAGAAATTTTATGAGATTGTTTTCCTTGTCTGCATCATTCGCCCCTTTCTATCTACCTGCTGGAAAGAAGGCGAGGTCTCAAGTATTCATTGAAATATTTCTTGTACCCTAATGTTCTCCTACGCCAATTTTGGTACCATTTGCTTGATAGGTTCTGGAGTTATGCAAATATTTGTCTTTTGTTTGGGAGGTCTCCATTCTTTCTGTGAGAGGGAGGTGTGTCGAACTATAAAAGGAATCTTCCCCGTCCTCCAATACCCTTACTACTCAAATAAGAAGAAGCTAAGAAAAGATTTATAACTTTAACAACCATGTCAATATAAAAAAATCTGAATTCACTGAAAAGTATTAAAAAATAAATCATTGACAAAGCAGTTTTATGTGATATTTTCATCCATTCGGTTAACAGTAACAGAAGCAGCCAAAACACTGAAATTATAATGTTTGATTTAGAATTAACATATATTTAGAAACACAAACATTTTACAATATCGAATATTTTATCTTAGTTTGGTTTGAGATTTGTTGACATAAAATGTACTGCAAGAACCAAGAGATATTTTAAATCCAAAGTTAAATTTTTTTAAACTTTCAGTACATCTCTGGTGAATTTTGAATACAATTATAAGATTTCCTATACACATTTCTTTATAAAGCCATAACTTGTTACGTTCGTTCAAGACTGAGTTAATCGCTTCTAAAATTTTATTGCTGTTTTCCACTGTAAAACAATAAAAAAAATTTGAGAGCTGCAATTTTTTTAAAATTTTGAAATTACATACAAAGTTTGCAGCGACGATCAGACCTGGATATTGTTATCTCTCAGTCATTAAGTCATGGCCTTTTCTTAGTTTTAGAAAACCGATGATCTGACCTCATAATATATATTTTTTTGAAATAAGATAATATTATCCCATTAATCGATTTAAAAAAATTGACAAATACTGAAATTTTCTTTTTTTTACAAAAATGACTGAATATCCCTCCCTAGTGCACGTCGAATTTTCAAAACTCTATGAATGATTTGTTTTTGAGTGTAACTATCTGGAGTGAAAGTTTCATAAAAAAAAATAACAACTGTGATTCTTGTGATGTATGTGATAGCACTCTCTAAAATTTTTAAGTTTGTACGCTGTTCTGCGTGATTTCATTCCTTTTTGAACGTGAAGTGTCTAAATTATTAAGTTTTTATTTCTCAAATAAGTACAAATCAGTTGTCTTACTTTTTTTCCCTTTTTTGATTTGAATATATGATATACTTTTTGTAAGTTTGTTATTCTGATAGTGAACGTGGACTCAAGACAAGAAGGATTTTTTTGCACGTTTTTTGACATCAATTGTCATCTAATTTTTCCCTCAAATTTTTAATTCAATACACAGTAGGGTTTGTTTTTCCACCATGGTCATTTTGAAAATTTATCGATTTGGAATGACACCACTCAACAAAAATAAAATAAATGGAAAAGCTTATTTGTTGAAAATGCGGAATTTCTTCTTGCTTACAATTCAACTCTAAGTATTCATTTCACGGAAATTTTAAATCGTGTAATGATTAATCATCCTTACTTAGCCCAACTTAAAATCCAATACCATTACGAAGCTTCTGTTCCCGAGGGTTCGATCGGATAGTTCGAATTCATTAAGAAATCTCGGGCAATATTTCTTCTCTCCGGTCCAGAAAGCGCCCCAAGGTTTTTGCTGAAATTGAGTAAGCCCAAATCCCCATGTGTGCGTTTCACTGTGGAATGGATATCGCGGAACAAAATACGACCAGGTGATCTTTTGGCGATTTCTTCACATAATTTGCATATTTCATCACGGCCCGGTTGGTTTCTTTATTTTTATTCAGGAAAGGGTTTCCGAAAACGCCTCTAACATTATGCAAGGAGCCGATAAGTTGGCGAATTCGGTTTTTGGGAATGGAGGATAAGAAAAAAAAAACACTACCCATAAATATGTTTACGAGATGTCATAAATTTTGCGTTCCAAATATGTCATTAATTTACCTTTAATTTAGTAGCTCGAGGATGACTCCCTTGTTGGATCTTAATTTTTTTAATTTTTTATTCTTCGTTGGATCTCTTGGTCAGCTTGAATGATTGGTACTAAGAAGCGATGTAGTGTTAATTTTTCGATGTTCCGTCTTGTATGCTCACAGAAATTTAGTAAAGGCCGATGTTCTCCAGAACCTCCAGGAGGAAGGGGAAAAAGTTATAAATATATGCAAAAATATGGTGTTGTTTTAATCCAATCAAAATCGGAAGGTGAAGAAATTGGCTGATGGCGAATGTGTTCATTGATTTACATGTTTTGATTTCCTTTACGATTATTCCAATTTGGGATGTTTTGAGCGGAGAGTTCCAATTATTCCAAGGGCGATGGCCCCGGGGAAGGTCGAATAAATAAATCAATTACGAATTTGTGTAGCAGCCGTCGTCGTCGTCGTCGTCAATGGATGAATGATTCTACTCTATAATGAAATTGAAACCAAAACGAATCTATCCTGGCTGGGCTCTGAAAACCAAATGCTTTGATTCGAAAATTCGAGGAATAATTTACGGCTTCCATCCTGTGGCAGCTTTCCGGTATCCGATTCCAGTTGAATCGTATCTAGCTAGGTATTGCTGCTCTTCTCCGGAATCACCGATGATTATGCATTAGATGGTGAAGATGTTCAACTTTACCGGAATTTCACCAAATTGGCACATGGAGATGGAGAAATGTTGTCACCTATCCGGGTGTCATGTTGCGGAAACACTCAACCGAACCAAGTGCCGTGAATTTCAACGAGGATACGTTGTGTCGAGTAAATTGTCAATTTCCTTTTCTGAAGAGGTTGTTTAACATTGGGTGGGCAGACAAGTGATCTCTAAAAAATTGAATTTTTGTGATTTTAGGCTAGAAAAATGACATTAGATAAGAATTACACATATCTGATATCAAACAAGCATTTCTAATTTTCATCAGCTCTTTTCTTCTAGAGAACTTTTAAAATAAGTAATATTTCATTAAATGAATATGTGCACTTTATTTTCAAAAAATATAGAAAATTCCTAATGATTAACATATAATATAATCGCGAGTAATTTTGGCTTTGAAGGACAAGTCAAAAATGTTTTCTTTTTATCATTTTAGTAGAGTTCTTCAAAATATGGGAATTTAGGTGAAATTAAAAAAAAAAAATCAAAAAGTTCAAATCGATGAGCAGCCTTCAACAAAGTGTTTTATTGATTTAAGCTTCAAAATCATGTTAAAAAATTCTTGAATGAAAGCAGAACACTACTAATCTTATATATTTAAATTTTTGGAAATTTTGGAATTTATTAGTTTTTTGAAGCGTTGTATTTCTTAATTTTTTAAATATGAGGAAGATCTGAATGCTTCATCAAATGAAAAAAATATTAAAATCTGTATTATGTTTTATATATGTTTTAAAGTTAATCAGTGATCAATTTTAGATCTCATAAAAACTGACTTATTTCAAAATTTACACATTCCATATGAACTTAACTAGAGGAGATAAAAAATCTGACGATTTATGCAAAAATCTTTCGAAATTAGTTAAAAAATCATTCAGGGTGGCAAGCGAGCTTCCATTTTAAAATTCTCGGTTTTCTTTATTGAGATTTAATTGTTTTCTCTGTTTGAAAATGTGCAAATAAATATCTCCATCAGGTTTTTTTTAACCAAAAATTTATATATATTTATGCAAAATGAACGTGAAAGTGTGAGGACTTAATTTTTTTTGAGTCTAATTTTGAAACTCAAAAGTTATTCAAATAACGGTTATGGTAATACGGTAAGAAAATAAATCTAGTTGTCATAACTTTAACCGAAATTGGTTAGCTTTTTCCCAGTCTTTCACACCATCTTTTCTTTTAAAAAAGGAAAATGTTTTATTTTTATTATTTGCATGAGATAAATTATAATTTTAATATGATGCATTGTATATATAACTTTTAAAATTTCAAGTTGAAATACTGAATTTTCTCTTTTGAAATCTAGTGATCGATATTCTGACATTTAACTTCTAAAGTTCCTAAAACAGAGTCCGAAGGAACCTTATTCGTGCTAAGCAATCTGTAGTTTCAGTTCGGATCTCATATAAGATACTGAATCATGTTCATGGAGGATGGTGGTGAAAATTGAGCTTTTTTTTATAATGAAATAAGGTTTGAAAATATGAAATTCGCTCTCATCGATGGTAAAGGATAAAACATTTTCGAATCAAATTTCCTTGATGCAAACTTGAACCAAAATAACGATTTTAGTTTGAATTTTGGCTTCAAAAAAACTGCAATATTAATAATGTCAAGCAATACCAATACACCGAGAATTTGTAGGGGAGAATGAAGATACTTGATCCCTGGAGATACTTGATTCCTTAGCTATATCTCGAAACTGGATTGTCTTACAAAGATCAAATGTTCTAGAAAAATGTGCCAAATGTGTTCCTTACATGGGAAAATTATGAAAAAAATATTTGTTCCAATGCAATGTATCAATCGTTCAAGCGGAAAATGAACTTCATAATACTATATTTTCAAAGCAATGGAAAACTCTCAACTTTATTCAGAAAAAGTTTTCTAAAATGTTGATTATGGGTACAATTGATCCCTAGAGTTGAGTACAATTGATCCCCCTTCCAAACAGCATATTCTTCTTCTGAATTGATCGTTCTGATAGATGATTACGAAATTACTAATATTTATTCAAAAACTAATATTTATTAAACAATTGTCTGAAGGCAAAAATAATTAATTTTCTCTTAATTATAAAAAATAGCGACTTTTAGTATGCAATGTTATTAGCGTTGAGACAAAGTTATAGAATTTTCTTCTTATGTCTGCTATAAATTGTGAAATGAGAATAAACATGACCAAAATAGTCAATTAACATTCTATCTTGGGGTTTTGTTTGATTTTTATACAAGGATTAGGGCTTCCTGAATAAAAGATCAAGTCTCCTTCAATAGGGGATCAAGTCTTCCCTAACTTCAGAAAAATCGCAATTTTTTTACTCCCACGAAAATGCTTCTAGTTCATCAACGGATTCAAGTATCGTTCTAATTTTTGGAGCATAGAAAACTACAAGCTGTCAGAAAATGTAAAAGACGGCCAGTTGCTAAATTTTTCCAAAAATATATGGAGAAAATAAGAAAAGGGGATCAAGTATCCCCACTCTCCCCTACATATATGAAGCTTTGTGCAGATTTTTAGGTAAAGATAAGGTCCTTTTGTTAAATATAGGTTTTTTCATAAAATAAAACTTAGAAAATTAACTAAAATTTTACTTAATATTAATGGTTTCCAGCTAAAATGTGTGTACAAACTAATTTTTATTTAAAAAAAATTTAACCTGAAATTTGAATTGACAAGCCAATGATTTAGCTCATGACCTCTTGAATTCCTCAACAATTTCATGTTGATCGTTAATCCCATTTTCAAGCTACATCTTTTAATAAATTTTTAATCTGCATTTTGAATCTAAATTCTGATCCTGAAGTAAAAAATTGAACTTTTAATCAGTTTTCAAATTTCTAAACGATTTCTGAAATGTATAAAAAAATAAATTCCAGAAATCTAAATTCCAGATTACAATTTTAAATATGAATTTCAAATAATAGATCTTCATCTGAGTTTGCAATTTTTAATCGCCATTTTGAAGCTTCAAATGTTTGAATTTCATATAATCCGAGGTTTTACTTATCTGACTTCCTCGGATACGCGGGGTTTTACTGCATTTATTTCGAATGAAAAACAGAGAACTCGGAACTGCTGATGTTAGCATTTTATTAAATCAAAAAAAAAATTAACCTTAGCAAAACCATTTCACTATAGGGCAGCTCCATACAATTTGTACAAGAACTTCAAATTTGACTTCAAACTTCTTCTGTTTCTTTTATATTCCAAAACCAGTATAAAAATATTGAAACTTTTATTTAAGAAAATTTGATTTAAGAAAAAATTGATTCAAATTTGATATGAAATACAAAACTAGTTTCAAATTTTTTATGCTTATTCGAACTGAATATCAAGAATCCTAAACTGGATACGAAAATAGAAATTCAATTTTATTTTTCGAAACTTTGGAATCAGAACCTTTGAAATAGATTGAAATTAATTATTAATTTAATACTCAGACCTCAGAATTTCTATGAACAAGAAAGAAAATTATGAAAACCTGTAGAAGAATTTTGAGCTAGGGATGGGTATTTGAGGTTTTGGCAATCGTTTTTAGTTTAAATTTTTTCTATTTAATAATCTAACTCTTTTATCAAAATTTGATTATAAATTTATTATTTTGGGTTTAGAGTAGAATACCATGCTTGCTTTTATGGACCCTCATGGGGGGTGGGTTTAACCCCCAAAACCCCATCCTCGTCCTATGGCCATGCTTCAATCTATTTATATACACAATGAATTCTTGTAAATTTATCTTAATTTTAAGTCTCAATTTTCAATCCTATTTCAAAAATGCATGGTTTTTATCCGATTTTCAATTTGAAATCCTACTAGTTTTATCAAAAAATTTGAACAGTATCACACATAAACTTGGTATCTTGTCACATCTTCTGACTTCTGTACGTTAATCAATCAACCGATTAAAATGGTGGCATATTTTTTTTTGTTTCCGGCAATTTTCTCGCAAGAGACAATTTCCGATATATAAAAGTTAAAATTGAGCTAATAAAATAGAACTTAAAATTTTATAAGAAAATATTTTAGGAACCAAAAACGGTAAGAATTTCTAGCTTATCTAGCTTAGTTTATCAGAATTTTGATATTTGATTTTTTAACTAACGTTTTGATAGTTTTTTGATAGTACATAAAAAACAAAAATAGAAATTAGATTTTTTCAGAATTTTTTATTTCATATTTTATCAATCACGTGAAAATATAAAATATGGTTATAAATAAATTTGTTTTTTTTTTAAGATAAGGTACAATCAATAAAAACAGCTGAAAATCAGTAAAGCCAGGACAAAAAATCTCATTGTTCAATTTATTTAAAACAAGTTTTCATCAAAGAACCTTTTTTTTAAAAAAAAAAAAGGATTTCAGGAAATAAGTCGACCGAGTTTGGACTTTACAATATTCGAGAGCTAAGGAATAGTTTTTGGTCAAGAAATTTCCTGATTCCCCTTTATTTTGTAAACAATCTAGAAAAGCACTGATTTGAAGTTAAAAAATTTAAACAAAAATAAATTGATTTTGTATGATTTTTTTTCCGAGGAATCAAATGAAGGCTATTTGAGTTATCACACGCTTCGGAAAAAGAAGTTTTGACATATTTTACTCTAAAATCCCCTATATTTTTCAACTTTTTATGAAAAAAGTAAGTTCGGACTTATAATGTACCAAATGAAACCTATATTGTGTGATTGTTCTGAGAAACCGCTGTTTGGCTGTATGAGCCACCGCACAAGTTGAAAAATGGTGTAATGGCTCATTTACCCTCAATTTTCCCACATTTTTCAAAGAGTTCTGAAAAAGCATACTCGGACTAGGAAATTTCGAACCAAATGAGAATTATCTTATGTGATTTCTTTCGAGGAAGCAAATAAATTCTTTTTTCTTCTTGATTTTTTTACATTTTTCAATTAATTACGGAAAAAGTATGTTTTGACTTACCAATTCTAAAACAAATAAGACTTATCTTGTGTGTTTTTTTTCAAAAAAAAAAAATAATAACAACAACTAAAGGTCATTTGACCTACCACACGCATTACAAATTGGAGATATGGCTGTTTTAACCCCAATTCCCCTACATTTTTTAAATATTGTAGAAAAGCATTTTGGAGCAAATGTAACCTTTGTTGTGTGATTTTTTCTAAATAAGCCAATAAAGTCTATTTATGCTACCGCAAGCTTTGCAAATTGGAGCTATGGCTTTTTTACACTCAATTCACCCAAACTTTTTTGTTTATTCAGAAAAAAAATAGGTTTGGACTTAAAAATTTCGAACCAAATGAGGCTAATTTTATGTGTTTTTTTTTTTCGAGGAATCGAATGAAGGCTGATTCAGCCACCGCAAAAATTGGAAAATGGATTTCTGGCTGTATTACCCTCAATTTCGCAACATTCGTTTTAATTTATTCAAAAAAAGCTTTATCGGACTCGGAAATTTTAAACCGAACCAATTTTTGTGGAAAAAAAATTTGACTGGAAATATGTTTTTCGGGAAGTTTTTTCGGCTTGCAGTCTTGTTTTTAGCAACAACGACGTATTGATTTACGTTCCCAACGTTTCGATCCTTCTTGGATCTTCTTCAGGGACTACAAATATCGACAATCTTACGATGTAGATAATAAAAACTTTGCGAAACGACTATAAAACGTCATAAAAATCGCCAGAAAACAGATGAAAACAATTGGGTCGATTTTTCCTTAAGTCAAAGATAAAACACCATATGGGGAAAACACAACTGTAATTTACAAAATCAAATGTAATGAAGAAGAGAAACCGGAAACGAGCGAATAAAACGTGGGGGAAAATGTAAGGCATGCTACATAGGACTTACTAGCGTGAAACTGAAGCAGCGAATGTCCCAACATCCATGTCAAACAAACGAATTAAAACGTTTATGGGAACTTGGGTATACTAAAGCAGACTACCCAATTGCAAAGCTGAGCCAACAAATTGCACTTCTGGATCACGAAATCACCACGCACCACCTTTTCGACATCGAAAGAGCCAGGATTATCGACAAGAGAATAAACAGGAAAAATTGAAGATATTGAAAAGTTGCCTTATTAAAACAACTAAAAACAAAGTAAATATTAAGAAAGACACTGAAAACATCCATTCTTCATACGCCAACATTTTGCAATTACTCAGAAAGATAAGCGAACTGTCAGATAATAAAAAAAATACACACAAAAAAACTACACCATCAACACACATACACACAACAACAGATTTTTGATCAAAACAAAATAAGAGAAAAGTAAAAACTGTGCTGAAAGCTCGATGCTGTGGAAAATTAATCCCAAAATCACTAGACAAACGGATTTTTATCCGCAAACATCTGTACGCAGTAAGTCGATACACTACACCTTATATCTAAAAACAGATCAAAAGACAGCTATACACGACCAGCCGATTTGGCACTCACAAGTGAATTGACTAAATAAACACGTGTAAACACTATTTTAGTCCCTGAAGAAGATCCATTATGGATCGAAACGTTGGAAACGTAAATCAATAGGTCGTTTTTGCTTAAAACAAGACTGCAATCCGAAAAAACTGCCCGAAAAAAAATAACAAAATCAACCAATCCAGCCACCACCTCACGCTTCAAAAATGGAGCTCTGGCTTTTTTACCCTCAATTTCCCAACATTTTTCAGATATTTCAGAAAAATGCGTTTTCGGAATTTAAAATTTGAAACCAAATGAGACTTATCTTATGTCGATTTTTCCAAGAACTAGAATGAAGTCTATTTGAACTATTGCACACAGGAGTAAATGCAACGATTATGCGATCAAAATTATTTGCGGACGAACGGTAGACGATATACATACATTTCGGTATCGAATTTTGAAAACGGCGAATGCGCCAAGACCTTTGTTTTGAGAAAAACGAATTCCAAGTTTCAGAAAATAAAATCAATTTCCTATTTAGCTGCGTACAATCATTTTCCTAAATAAGTCACTAAAATGCTTTCAAATTGATTTAATTTCATCATCCGATCGATCAATATAGCTTTTCCGTACTAATTACTTAAAAAAATTAATAAATATAACTATGGGCCCTTTTACCACAGACTGATGCTCTCATTTTGTTCATTCGCCAAATTGGAGCGCCCTTTTGAATTGCAGAATGACTGTTCGCCTTTTGGATCACTCATTAAAGAAGCAATATTCCAGCAAATTTCGGCATGAAAGCGGGTCCAAATGATCGCATTAACACATTAGCACATTCAACGATCTTATAAATGCTGATTTGTGCTTCTCCTCGTCCTGGGAAAACAAATTTCAAAAACTTCCGTGCCCTTTTTCCATCTCGAAATAACTATTGGCCCTTTTGTTCGCGACGAAATTTTGAGGGGAAATGGGCGAATGAACTGTGGGATTACACACTCATAAAAAAAGCTATTCGCCTTATTTAAAAAAATAAATTTAACTTCACTAAAATAACAAAAATTAAAAGGAGATCATATTTTCGGATGTAAAATAAAGAGTTTAACGCATTTATGTGATAATCTGGATTTGTTTACAGTTGGCGCATTCGCCGTATTCAAAATTCGATACCGATTTGTTGTTTCTTGAAAGAAAAAAGTGATTTTTCCACCTGGAAGGGAAATAAAAAAAAAACTTCTTAAAATAATTAGTCAAGAGACTTGACGGCTTTGCAAAAGTTGTAGATCTTATCATTTTAAGAAATTTTTTGAAGACACCATCAATATCGCATGAAAATCATAGAAGTTACGAGCATTTTAAAAGTTATACAAGTATTTTCAAGTTTTTATTTAATGTATTTTTTAGTATACTATTAACAAACTTGTTGTATTTGAGAAAGTTGTTCAAATTGTTGAAACACACAGTTTTGTGGAACATGTCAAATACATATTTCAACTAAGAGAGGAGGTATACTACAAAATATCCAAAATAACGCCTTTTTTCAGTAAGTTATAACCTTAAGAGTTTGGCCGAGTTCGTTTAATTTTTTGAGTGGAATTTGGTGGTCAAGTTATTGGCTTTCTGATGATATATAAATTTAGCATTAGTTTTGAATAGATTTTTTGCAAACTAGCAATCAATAATGAGCTTTTTCCCCTAAAAAACAGCAAAAAATGATGGTTTTTTTTCTTCGAATTTTAAGTGTTTCTAGATCAACATCAAATGTCTATCGTCACCGCTTGTTCGCAAATAATTTTTATCGCTTATAAGATGCATTTACCCCTGTATGCACTCCTTCACTTGATTTCTCGGAAAAAAAAATCACAGAAGATAAGTTTCATTTGTTTCATCAATCAGCTATAACTCCGTTTTCCAACACACGCAGTGGCCCAAATAGCCTTTATTCGATTCCTTGAAAAAAATCACACAAGATAAGTCTCATTCGGTTCAAAAACTTTTATGTCCGAACATGCTTTTTTCTGAACCACATTAAAAATGAAGGGCAATTGAGGGTAAAACAGCCAAAACTTCATTTTTCGATGTGTATGATAGCTCAAACACACCCAAAATAATTTTCGCTTTAAAAATAAGTGACATCTGTAGTAAATTCTCGCCATACGTAATTTCATTTGAATTTTAAGTGATGGGTCAAGTGAATTCACTTAAGTGACCGGTCAAGTGAATTACACTATGACGTTTGAGTGAAATTTATCTGAGTTCTGAAAATTAAAAGAATTTCATAAGACTCTTAAGGCTGCCACACAATACAGCGTCGATCGTCGCGTCGCGTTGACATTTAATTTTGAGGATGCCATTTTCCGTTTGAGTCGCCACAATGGTGCGTCGCGTCAGCGAAGGCATTGTACTAAAACGCAAAACTTGTTCTAAACGGCAGCGTATTCGAGCGTCGACGTTTTGGTTTTGAAAAATTTCAAAATTTAAGCGCGTCAGCATGGGTTTGAACTATTCGTATTTGATATTTTCGTCAAAGATTGACACAAACAGATTCAAAAATCATATCATCGTCATTTTATCTCTTCGATGATACACATTTGTTGAAAAACGTCATTGAAATTTATTTTTAACATAATAATGATAATGATGAAATTACATATAAAGCGTTTTTTAGAAATATTAACTTGATTTGTATGTTCCCTTTTTTTTTTAAATAAGATTAAATGAAACATTTTGCGTTGTAGTTTGCGAGTTTTCTCTCAATATTTCCCTGTCAGCCCTGTCAGTGGACGCTATATTGTGGTGTGAAAATTGTAGAGTGCGTCGCGTCAGCGTTTTAGTACACAACGACGGCGTTGACAGCTGACGTGACGCGACGGACGACGCGGTATTGTGTGGCTGCCTTTATGAAATAATGAAAACTTAGTTTGGACGCAAAAAAGGGGTTCATAAGACGTATCTTATGAAAATTATAATAAGATTTTGCCTGAGTGTACGATTTCAAATACTTACATTACGTTTTCGCCATAAATTTATGGCGAAAGGAAAATTCCATCGTAATCCCAAGGCAGGTCGGTTACTGCGGATAGTGCGACTAAATCTTCCCTGCTGCAAACCAGAAAATCTGCCCCGTTCAACCCACAAGCTGAAACATGATAACACCTTTAAATAACTTTTTCTTACATCACGTTAAACACAAACTACCGCCAAAATCGCCTATTAAAGAATTGGGAAAATCCAAATCCAGCATAAGCTTTAAACGCTGCTCTTTAGAATTTGCCATTTTGAACTCTGAAAATAAACACAATTACAACCTGACATTCACTTGAAATTCATCACACCTTAGAAAACATCACACAGAATAAGTGTTATTAGGTTCAAGGTTTTTAAGTTTGAACTAACTGTTTTCATAAATAATTGGAAAATATAGGGGAAATTCTTCGGTAAAAAAATCCCTCAAGATAGGTCTATTTTTGTTCGAAATTTTCAGTATGAATTAGTATATTTCTGGATTGTTTACAAAATATGGGGGAATAAGAGGCTGAAAGGGACTATATCATCGTTTATAAACTCGTGTGGCGTCTGAAGCTATGTTCAATCGGCAAATTTTCAAAATGATTCTACTATTTTCTTATTTTCTGGTATCGAATCAACGCTGCCTCCCAGCAAACATGAAATCGTATCAGAAATGAAAACTTAAGTCGTTTATAATGTTTATAGTGTTGCAAATTGCCATTGATATAAAAGCCGCCATGTTATAACGAGAGGCCCGACACGCTTCCGGTTTTAAGCAGGTGGCTTAAGCGCCACTTCCGTTTGGAAGACCACCTACCCTTTCTTATCTTGCCCAGCTGATGAGACTCGGTCGCGAGTTCCTTTTGATTCCCGATTTTGGGAAAGAAGCGGAAGGGACTCTAAAAAGGGATCCGTACTTCGACCCTTAAGGGCCGCCCCGAAGTCGAGACAAAACCCGGGAGAAATCCGTGGAAATGGGAGTTAACTGTTCGTTACGAAAGCAAGCTAGGGGCGCTAATCATCGGACGAGACCAAACCCCTTACCTGGACCAGAAGAGACAGAAATCGATTGGATTCGCGGCCAATCTCCGCAGTAAAGTTACGAAATAAATCCCGAACAACGAACAGCGTGTGACTCCCTTTCCAGTTATCCCAATCAGACTTTCATAGTTCAAACATTCGCATTTCGCTTACAATAATTATTTGGCTTTATTGTATTTTCATGTGTGTCGTGTTGTGTTTACATGATACTGTTTAGGCCTAAACTATTTTCCCTCTATTCGAATTTCTATCTAGCAGTGCATTTTTGGTGGAGATGCTTGGTTGTTGCTAAATTACTTAGCGATTTTGCTCGGGAAAATCGTTCGATTTTCATTTGATTTTTCGATTTTTCCACCGCGTGGGTGGTGAAAAGGCTACTTTCGTCGGCTCGCCAGTCCGAAAAACGCGATTTTTCCGCCAGAAAGTGCGAAAATCACTTTGTTTATCCGGCTTAAAAGAGACGGTAAAAATCGAATTGCTAGCTGTTGGCGGGACTTAGTAGCAGTCTTGCCGTGTTCAGTTGCTCCTTTGCGGCTACCTATCGTTCTCCCGGCTGATGTTAGCTGGTCGAGGACTATGCAGGTAGCTAAGACGGGGTGATTAGAACCTTTTTTGTTCGGCCGGTCACCGCATAGCATTTGCGCAGCTATGTAGCGTGGCCTGCTGGAAGCTTGGTTGAATGAGATACGGTTTGGCTTGGTGGATCGTCCGGCGAATCTGGGTACGTCTATCAGCCGCCGACCAACCGTGCAAGCGACTTTGGTGTCGTGTTCCGATGTGGCTAGGAGAAACTGGCGGGATGTGCTGTTGCTGTTGCGGGACCCCGCGGGTTCGCGACGGGCCCGGCGACCGTCTTCTAGGGTGTAAGCTGCGGTGGGTGTGCGTACCTGTGGCTACTAGTAAATGCACCACTTTTTTGCACTGCACTTCCCTAAGCTGTCTTTCACCTGACACAGACTGTCGACTTTGAATAATGAACACTACTTGATCCTGACTCTACTAATCACCGGACGTAAGTGAGCTTGGAGTCTCAATCGTCCGCTGATCGACCTGATCTAGCTTGACTTCGCAACCGGAACTACCCGATACGAACAAGTCGCACCGCGAAGTCAAACAATTAGATCCCATTTCGCGAATTCTTCGAGTAGTCCTCGTCTTCCCCTTCTGGACCCGAATAATAGAGACCCAACTTTTGCTTCCCCAAAACAAGTGCACAAAGGCCCCCGAAAGAGGTCATTCACCTGACGCCAAAATAAGAATGTGGTCGGTGGCCTACAGAAGGTAGCATCTAGAGTCACGTGCTCTCCGCCAGAATTGTGTCGGTCACTCAGATGTGATATCAATGATTGATTTGATGATTGTTCATTTGGGGTGATGCTTCATATGGTAATGGGTGTTTGTTTCGTTCTTGTCTTTGGTTATTTTAATTCAGGCGAAATTTCTATTGGCATATGTATTTGAAACGATGTTGTTGTTGAAATGATTATTGTTACTTTAAGATAAGGCTTATTTATTTAAGTAATTAAAATGAATGAAATGTCTAAATGTTTTTAAGTTTCTTGAGCAAATTATAAATAAATTGTTTCGACTTGATGTACCCGTTACATCATTCCGTGCTAAAGTTACGAAAAATTTGACTGGCTTGAATCGAAGGTTCAAAGTCAATCAAATTTTTCGTAGGTTCGTTTTTGTCAGTTTGAACTAAGTTATTGATTTTCGGGGTCATATGGATTCAGCGTTAACTTAATAACTCCTCGCTATTTACAGGAGCTCCTAAAAGGGCCTGTCACTGACCATCAACGACATGAGTCTCCGGTCTCCAGCGAAAATCGCAAAATTAGTTCAAAAAGTGAAAACTAAAACCCACAAACTTATTTACTGCCGGTGTAAAACTAGCAATAGAAAAAAAAAAAAAAAGGAAATGACTAAAAGAAAAATGAAATAGGAAATGAAAAAAAAAAAAAATATTTACAACTACTATCTAAAAGAAAACTAGAAAATGAGAAAAAAAAATAAGTAAGCTTTAGATTCAAAACAAAACAAAAACCGTTTAAAATTAAAAAAAAATACTCCAGAAAGTTTACTCTAAACTATGAGGAAGGGAAAAAAATATTTACAACTATAAACTATTAAAGGAATATGAAATATACTAGATTAAAACAAAAAAAAATGCCTGAAACTATTGATTTGGTGAATGAGAGATGATTTGAACAACAGCAATGAAGTTTTTCAAAAGGTTGTTTCGATTCCGGTTGACGTCCAGTAGTTGTGGCCACCCCTTTCGTACAAAAAAAACTACCTAAATTTGCTGCATTATAACCTAAAGTATCACCACTGCTGGCTGAAAACGTCTGGTTGCATTTGCTCCCACACCTGGTTGTACCGATAACGGAATGCAAATGCTCCCTTTTCAAAACGAACCCCGAGGTTTGAGCAAAATATCCTACCCCTACCGTTGGCGAGAAAACGGATAGTTGAACATTCCTCTTAAACGAAAAAAAACCGAATTTTCTCCCTGTTTGTTTCCACAAGTAAACCTGTTCCTTTATTCTCACAGGGAGTCCACTCTTAAAAACAGAACTCATTCGAAAATAATTCTCTCCTGAGATTCTGAAGTATCACCTAAATCTACAATTAACTCATTCATAAATCTTATTCCATTCAGCAAACATTCATACATCAGAATCCACCTCCGTGGACTCCGACATGCATTCCGACAAACTCAATCAAACTGGCAACCACAACTTTAAAACGTCAAACGAAATCAAAACAAACCCGAAAAAAAAGTTCGACGCGTGTACTGGATAGAGTGGAGATTCCGATGGTTCCTGGAGAAATGATTGTTCCGGTGGGTCTGCGGTCCATAAACGGCGGTCGTCTGCCGAGGAAGGAGCATCCGGTGCCCGGTATTGTTCATCTTGTTCGGTAAGGACGGTGAAATTGGTGCTTTGTTCTGGCTAACAGTTTCAAGGTTTGTTTTGTTTGTTTCCTTACAGCGCGATATTCCTGACGATCGTACGGAACATAGTGGCCCCTGGGTAAATTCCATGGCCAGGAGGACGTGGTGCGGTGGTGTTCTCAAAGTAGATGTTGGACGGAACGGCGACAACGGAACAGCAACAATATTTGATATCGTATCGAGCAGGTAAGTATGTTAATTAATGGCTAGTAAAGTGTTTTCTTCAATTTTGCAGGTGGAAAGTTTCGGCGATGTGAAGCAAGTCCTCTTCAGCAGCGGTCCTCGGGAAAATTATAGAGGCTTCGAAAGATGAGTCCCTGGATGATGTTGATTCCGCTTCCAAGATGTCTACGGGATCTGAATTTCTGTCCGGGTTCCGCAGGAAATGTTCCTTTCGTCGACCGAGGATGAAAAAGGCTTCATAAAGGATTCTCTCCAAGGAAAACTGTGAGTTTCTTTAAAGTTTTTTTTTAACCTATCCTAAGACTAATTTAGAATAAGTGAATAGGAAATTAGGAAACTAACACTACTAATTTTACTATTTACAAATGCGCAATCGGTTCAGCCCGATTTTAAGGGTTTTTCCGTTAGACGAGAGGTTCCTTTCCGCGCTCGAAAGTTGCTCTAGTTACTTTGTGTCCTGGATTCCGGTACCCTCAGCTTAGATAAATTGTGTCTTTCGCGAGTCCATCGAAATTGTTAGTCCCTGTCGGTTTATCGTCGGATAGTCGATGCTACATAGCTGGGGAAAAATATTAGTCGTCTTTCATTCTGTTGAAAAAAAAAACAACTTCTGGAAGAGTTTTCTGTTGTTGACAAACTCTTATTTTGAAAATTGTTTCGGTTCCCTCAGCTCGAATCGAACCCAGTCTTTCCTCGCGAGTCCTTCGAAACTGAAAATATTCCCTGGATCGGTTTGTTTTTTGTTACTGGTCTCTTAAAAGGTGCATAGCTGAAAAAAATATCATTATGTTAGGTTTTGTTGTTGTTTGTGTGTAGGCGTTTAAGGTTTGTACTGTGGAACACTCCGAGGCGCTTTCCACTGTCATCCTCAAGTTCGTAGGTGTTTGTTCCAAGTACTTTTCTTATAACCGCCTGCTCGTATTTCGGAGCTAGTTTTTTGCAAAAACCTTTGCCTTTATCTGAAAGGTCGAATGTGTGCTTTAAGACCTTTTCTCCCACTTCGTACTTCGGATAGTTGGTGTTAGAACGGAGATTGTATGTCTTTGCGTGTTTGTCGTAGGCGTGTTTTAAATTTTCTCTCACCTGCTGGAATAGTGAGTCTGTTCTCTCCGCCTGTGATTTCGGATTTGTTTCTGGTGCTTGTTGCATTTCTCTCATCGTGGCGTATTCACTTCCGTCCGAAATCCTGTTCCTACCGAACATGATGAAATATGGACTGTATTTCGTGGAAACGTGAACCGCGTCGCGGATCGCGCTGGCAATAGATTGCAAGTTGTCCGCCCAATGGGAGTGTGCTTTTTTTAACGTTGCTCGGATCGCCGTCACGATCACTCGGTTGACCCTTTCGGTAATGTTTACCTGTGGATGGTACGCTGGCGTGAGCCAGTGTGATACGTTGTAGGTGTCCAGTAATGTTTTGAAGGATTTGGAAATAAATTGTGAGCCGTTGTCAGTTAGCACAATTTCGGGTACTCCAAACAAATGAAAAATGTTGTTTTCGACGAATTCGACTAACGAATGGGCTTTGGCTTCCCTGAACGGTTGTACCATGACAAATTTCGTGAAGACGTCCGTAGCCACCAGAAGGCAGGTGTTGCGGTTTTTCCCTGAGGGTGGTAGAGGACCAATGTAGTCTAACGTAACGAATTGCCAAGGGTGCTCTGCTGGCTTTTGCGATCCCATTGGCGGTGTTATATTCGAGTTGCCTGACTTGCTCACCTGGCAGGTTAGGCATTCTCGGCAGAATTTTTTTACGTCGTTATTCATGTTGGCCCAGTAGAATTTTTCCTTCACTGCGGCGAGAGTTTTCTCGATGCCGAAATGCGCCTTTTCGTGTATAAGCTTGATGATTCCAGTTATTTCCGCGGTTTTAGGGACACATTTCCACTCGAATCTAGGGTCTTGAAGTTTGGACTTGGTCGTTACGTAACGATAGAGAATTCCGTCTATAATTCGATAGTTTGGGTATCTGCTTGGGTGTAAACGAATTTGTTCCATTAGCTGATCCTGTTCAACGTCTATTGCTGTTATCGAAATACACTCTATTGGTATTGATCTCGAAAGACAGTCGGCGGTAATGTTGGCTTTGCCCTTTCGGTATTCCAGATCGAAATCATAGGCCTGAATTCTCAATGCCCAACGGAGCAATTTGGCATTACCGGTTTCGGTACCCATATTGAACAGCCATAAAAGGCTCCTAGCGTCCGTTATAACCCACGTGGCCATGGCCCCACGTTGGGCGCCAAATATAACGAGAGGCCCGACACGCTTCCGGTTTTAAGCAGGTGGCTTAAGCGCCACTTCCGTTTGGAAGACCACCTACCCTTTCTTATCTTGCCCAGCTGATGAGACTCGGTCGCGAGTTCCTTTTGATTCCCGATTTTGGGAAAGAAGCGGAAGGGACTCTAAAAAGGGATCCGTACTTCGACCCTTAAGGGCCGCCCCGAAGTCGAGACAAAACCCGGGAGAAATCCGTGGAAATGGGAGTTAACTGTTCGTTACGAAAGCAAGCTAGGGGCGCTAATCATCGGACGAGACCAAACCCCTTACCTGGACCAGAAGAGACAGAAATCGATTGGATTCGCGGCCAATCTCCGCAGTAAAGTTACGAAATAAATCCCGAACAACGAACAGCGTGTGACTCCCTTTCCAGTTATCCCAATCAGACTTTCATAGTTCAAACATTCGCATTTCGCTTACAATAATTATTTGGCTTTATTGTATTTTCATGTGTGTCGTGTTGTGTTTACATGATACTGTTTAGGCCTAAACTATTTTCCCTCTATTCGAATTTCTATCTAGCAGTGCATTTTTGGTGGAGATGCTTGGTTGTTGCTAAATTACTTAGCGATTTTGCTCGGGAAAATCGTTCGATTTTCATTTGATTTTTCGATTTTTCCACCGCGTGGGTGGTGAAAAGGCTACTTTCGTCGGCTCGCCAGTCCGAAAAACGCGATTTTTCCGCCAGAAAGTGCGAAAATCACTTTGTTTATCCGGCTTAAAAGAGACGGTAAAAATCGAATTGCTAGCTGTTGGCGGGACTTAGTAGCAGTCTTGCCGTGTTCAGTTGCTCCTTTGCGGCTACCTATCGTTCTCCCGGCTGATGTTAGCTGGTCGAGGACTATGCAGGTAGCTAAGACGGGGTGATTAGAACCTTTTTTGTTCGGCCGGTCACCGCATAGCATTTGCGCAGCTATGTAGCGTGGCCTGCTGGAAGCTTGGTTGAATGAGATACGGTTTGGCTTGGTGGATCGTCCGGCGAATCTGGGTACGTCTATCAGCCGCCGACCAACCGTGCAAGCGACTTTGGTGTCGTGTTCCGATGTGGCTAGGAGAAACTGGCGGGATGTGCTGTTGCTGTTGCGGGACCCCGCGGGTTCGCGACGGGCCCGGCGACCGTCTTCTAGGGTGTAAGCTGCGGTGGGTGTGCGTACCTGTGGCTACTAAAGTCTGCTTCATTTAATATTGGAACAAATTCTTTTGCTCATTGTGGCGCTCCTAGTGGACGGATTTGGAAACTTTTTTCACCCACGTGTCGGGAAATTCATTACCTTTCACCATGAATTTACGTCATAACACCAAACGATAGCATTTTGTAAACAACCGCCATGGAAGCCGAACGGAGAGATCAAATTGTGCACAGTTTTCTTACGAGTACGAGTACGAGAATTTCTTCGAAACAGCAATGAATAATTTTTTTAATTTTTTTTTATGAAAGAGTAAAGAAAATGCTACATTTGTATGAAAAACAAATTATGAATTCGTTAATAAATGACTGAACTACACGCAATTGTTTGTGTTCCAATTTTAAATGAAGCAGACTTTACATCCGTCGAACTTGGTCAGCACTTGGTCGTACAGCTTTTGAGCACGGATTCTGGCCACATTGTTCTGCTTCAGCGTCCGATTTGGTTGTTTGCTGGCTCGGAATGACCTTATTCCTTCCCGGAGACGAATTCGTCGCACCGTACTGTGAGCGGCCTGGAACTTATTGGCCAAATCGCGGTCTGAATGATTGGGATTCCTCTTGACGGCCTTGATGACTTTCCCACGCAGTTTCCGGTCGACAGTTCCACTCCGACGCTTCGAATGCGGCTTCCGAGCCGTCGTCAATGTTTCCTTGTACTGCTTGATAACACGCCATACGGTATTTCTGGGCATTATAAGCTGTTTAGCTAGCTTCGATGCCGACAACAATGGATTTTCAAGAAAACTGTGCACAATTTGATCTCTCCGTTCGGCTTCCATGGCGGTTGTTTACAAAATGCTATCGTTTGGTGTTATGACATAGATACATGGTGAAAGGTAATGAATTTCCCGACACGTGGGTGAAAAAAGTTTCCAAATCTGTCCACTAGGAGCGCCACAATGAGCAAAAGAATTTGTTCCAATATTAAATGAAGCAGACTTTAGTAAATGCACCACTTTTTTGCACTGCACTTCCCTAAGCTGTCTTTCACCTGACACAGACTGTCGACTTTGAATAATGAACACTACTTGATCCTGACTCTACTAATCACCGGACGTAAGTGAGCTTGGAGTCTCAATCGTCCGCTGATCGACCTGATCTAGCTTGACTTCGCAACCGGAACTACCCGATACGAACAAGTCGCACCGCGAAGTCAAACAATTAGATCCCATTTCGCGAATTCTTCGAGTAGTCCTCGTCTTCCCCTTCTGGACCCGAATAATAGAGACCCAACTTTTGCTTCCCCAAAACAAGTGCACAAAGGCCCCCGAAAGAGGTCATTCACCTGACGCCAAAATAAGAATGTGGTCGGTGGCCTACAGAAGGTAGCATCTAGAGTCACGTGCTCTCCGCCAGAATTGTGTCGGTCACTCAGATGTGATATCAATGATTGATTTGATGATTGTTCATTTGGGGTGATGCTTCATATGGTAATGGGTGTTTGTTTCGTTCTTGTCTTTGGTTATTTTAATTCAGGCGAAATTTCTATTGGCATATGTATTTGAAACGATGTTGTTGTTGAAATGATTATTGTTACTTTAAGATAAGGCTTATTTATTTAAGTAATTAAAATGAATGAAATGTCTAAATGTTTTTAAGTTTCTTGAGCAAATTATAAATAAATTGTTTCGACTTGATGTACCCGTTACATTGAAATTACATGAAAAATACATGAAAATTTTGAAATGATTTGATGTCGCGTGGGCTTTAAGTAGGTAAGTTAAATTCTCTTTGCAACCAGCAGTGTTGCGTTGCAGAGATGGAAGGTAAAAGCTGTTTTTTAACTTTCATATGATCATGCTATAATGTTTATGGAACGTATATCAACCCAGACATCCATTTGGTGGGTATTTCGAATTTGCCTTATAGGTATAAGCTCAAATATTCTTGATTTGGATTGTATTGTCGTAATAAAATCATGCAATGTATTGAAATACGATAAAGAATATGCATGGGCCACACATTGTAGGTGCAGATATACGAAAATGGGTTGTACTCCATTTACCCGAAAACCATTGCCCAGAATGAAAAATCCCCAGAATTCCAATCGCCAGAAAGAACCATTCCCCAGAATTTTTTTCCCCAGACGAACCATTCCCCAGAAAAATTTTCGCCGGAAAGTACCATTTCCCAGAATTTTTTTCACCAGAATGAACCATGTACCAGAAATTTTTTCGCCAGAAGAACCATTTCCCAGAAAATTGAAAACATTTATCATTACTAGAAATTATTTAAAAAAAAATGAATTGCTACAAAAAAATGGGGTTTCATAACTTTATTCTTTTGCGGCAAAGCCGCAACCAACGAGGATGAAGGGGCTGAGGCGGCACAAAGCCGCCGAAGCTCCCAAATCCGAGGAGGCCGCCGACCCGCCGTCGGAAGCGGCGGTCTCAAGACATTGGTCTAGGTCTGCCGGGGCTTCCTAGGTCTGCCTGAAAGCTAGGGGTGATCCCTTAGCCCCGTCCGCCACGCGACAGCGTGAAGGACAAAACGTCTTTCAAGTTCGAACGCGAAGCGTGAGGAGTCGGATACCAAAACGGTTTTTTAAAGGACCATGGTAAGCATTGAATCAATTAAAGTACCCAAACCATAAACAAAGTACAATATTGCTTCTAAAATAAATTTAGTTGGAAAATTTCAAAGTCGTAGTTTCATTTAAAAAATCATTTTGAAAAAATTAATTTCGAATCATATGAAATATACAAGAACTCATAAGAAAAAAAAAACAAATAAAAATACTAATGGAAAAAATCTGGGATTTGTGCCATTCTGGTAAATGTTCCATTCTGGGGAAATAAATTCTGGGAAATGGTTCATTCTGGGAAAAAAAATTCTGGTAAATGGTGCATTCTGGGGAATTTTTCTCTGGGAAATGGTTCATTCTGGGGTTTGATTTCGGGTATTTGTCGTTCTGGGAAAAATTCATTCTGGGCAATGGTTTTCGGGTAAATGGGATACAATCACGAAAATGTGTTCAAATAACATTCTTTACGATATAATCTGTAAAATAAAATACGACTTCTGGTTGTCTGGCAAAACAGCATAAGAATAAAGCTACAAAAATGTTTTCTAGGCTTCTACATCGGCCTTAGAATAGAAGTTTTGGATTCTTGAATAATTTTATGCATTTATTTTCAACCCAAAATAAACCACTGCTTTGTTTCCTAATGCAAAAAAGCTAGGGACAGTTTAAAACTAATATAAAAATAGATAGGTTATCTGCAAAACTTTTCTGAAAGGAAGTGTTGGTCACCGAGATAGCCTTTATGGAGTTGATTAAAATTAATTCATTCATATATTTCATCAGCCCTAACGAGATCTCCCATACGACCGCGGCACGTATTTCAAAGATTACCGAAAACATCGGAACAAAAAAGAAAAGATCACCGAAATGGTCCTCATCCAGCCCCAAAAGAAAACAGAAAGAACCGTATTCTAGTTCGTCATCCGCTCATCAATGGACAGGAGGGTCTCATCATCGGGTTTTTTTTTCTTATTTTCGTTCCGTGGAGTTTCATCAAATTGTTATTTTTCCGCCGTCCCGAAAAAATATCTCCTCGTTAGGTGTATAAAATATCAAGTGTTTATTTTCGACCGAAAACCGGCTCAAAAAACAACTCTCTTGGGCCTGGCTGCTCGTGGAATGGAGAAAAAACACATGTTCATCAGCCAGTCGGCATTCGGGGATGGATTGTTCGGAAGAAACGAAAATTCTGTCGACACAAATGGACACAGTCAGTGTCAAAATAATCATGGTCGTCGAGAAGAATGGATATGAATCGTCGGGGATCGGCGTCGTTCGTTGCAAGTTTCGGGAGAAGAAAATGTCCAGTGAAGTGAGCTCAAAAAACTTAAATTGTCCAACATCATTAGCATTCATTTATACCGAGCGGAAAAAGCATCACAAAGGAAGCTTGAAGAGTTCTTCCATCAAAGAGATCGTTATGTGTTTTTTTAACTTCAAAGTTAAAAAAAAGTTACGTTTGCTAGGCCTAGAAGGTGGAATGCTTTAGAGTTCATACACCTTTGCAATTCTCAGTAATAGTAATTACACTTATACAACTATAAACTTGCAGTTTATTGCAGATAAGCCTGTCGTCTACCGTGAAATAATCTCTGTACATACATAAAAGTCTTAGACTAAAGATCAAAATTTATAGGTACGAGAAATACTATTTTTACTTTCAAGACCCTATCATTTGTATATAAGTCATTTTTTGTTCCTCTCTAGAAGGATGAATTTTTAACCAATTAACAAATTCGCGAAATTATCATTTAAATGTACAAAATCGATAAAAACAAATTCTTGTAAAGAATTGCAGCGCTTGCACCGGTATGAAATGCCGTCCTAGTGAATTTAATAGTTCTGCACTCATAAACTCAAAATTTATTATAGTGATAACAAATTGATAAAAATAAAAAAAACAGCTACCTTAGCCAGCCCTCCAAAAAATGTTTGACAAAACTAACAATCACGTTCATCATCAGCCTAGTTCATTTTTGGAATCCCAAAAACTGTTCGCCTTAGGGTCCCTCCAATAAATAAACGAAGAAAGCAGATCCTCCTCCAATAAATAATAATTAAAATGTTAATTTTTGACGTGACACGGCAACGATGAACGGCCGTGTTTGACGAGGGGGAAACACAAAGCAGCTCGTCGCTGACAACAACAGGTGCTGGAGATTTTGGGCACATTTTTCTGACTAGGTTCATCTTTGAAATGCGGAAGGTGGAGGAGAAAAGCTTTTTTCGTTGTTGTCCCAAAGGCGCTTCAAATCGGAGCAGCAAATCTTCTAATGTTGATTGGAGGGGGAAAACCTCAACAAGATTCACCATTCACCTGTTGGAATTTTAAATACCACTCCGAAAAAGGTGTCATGCGGTGTGTGACTTTTTTCAATGAATTTTAATTGTCTGATTAGTATTCGTTTGTTTCGGCACTTGACCAGTGGTATTGAATAGGAAAAAAAAGTGGGGATCAGCTAACCCAAGTTGGTTTTTTTTCGGTAACTATGTCTGGAAACGGTTTTTTGTCTCCGATTTTTTTCAGACGATGAGTGTTTGTCCTAACTTGAATGGTTGGTAACTAGCAACCTAATGTGAATTTTTGATCTCCGCAAGAGATCGTAAAGTAAAGCGATTTATTGTCCGAGAAGCGTTAAACTGGGCAAATTATGGAGCCGTAAATAACGCAGTTAATGAGTCAGAAATGCTTGAGCTTAAAATTCAGATTATTTGTGCGCCATTTTTGAAATTTGTCATTTTCGTTTATTTTGAAAACCTTGCCGCATAATTCGTGAGATTTACATTTAAAGCTGATAAGAAAACCAGGCCAAAATGAATTCCGAAGATTTTTTTACTATGAATCTTCTTATTTTTTAATATCTTTTCGAAATTGATTGATTTGATTTGAACAGCATTATCAATCATTTTGATTTTATTCAGATATTATACCTATATAAATATATTTGCAAAATTCAGATAACCATCTTGATGACATCGAAGATTACTTCCCGGCTGCAGCAATCAGTTACGCATTTAGAAACCATTATCATTGGCTGATGAATATTCATGCACTCGTCGTCGTGCAGCCATTATCACTCCATTATCACATGCAGACAATAAACAGCCAAGTCCATGTTCGCTAGCACTTGGCGACCGTCATTCCGCCATGCTCCTTCCTCACTGCCAGTCAGTTTGGCTGGAAGTTCGAATGCAAATTCATCTCCAGAACCGGCAGAATGGCGTTTGTCTCTCGCAAAAGGGAACTTAAAACTTCTTCCTTTCCAAATGTGTCGGGTCCACAAATCGGTAAAGTGTTTGTTGTTGTCACCGAGAAAAGTTGTTAAAGGAAGACTGGCTAAGAGAAACAGGAAGAGTAACGCATTTGCAATTTGTTGGAGTCTCAAAAGCTTTTCGAATGGCTCCACGCCAACCATTTGGACGGGAAGTCTGTTTCCTTCTGCACTTGAATCTATTGCCGGTCGCGGTGTGGATTTCCTTTGAAATTCGACTTAATCTCAAGCTTGCGAAACTGAGAGCTTCTGTCAAACAGCGATCGTGTTCGGATATCTGTTAGCAGAACAACTTTTTATTTGACATTAAAAGCAATATTATGGAGCAGTTTTTTTAACTAGGAAATATCTGCCCGCTCACAAAACAAGTTGTTCGTAAAACTTCAACAATTTTTTGATATTTTACACCATTTGATAATATTCAGCATTTGGCAGTGTGCAACAGAATAAAAACAATGTTACCTTGGACGAAGCAATACTTACTTACTTACTCACTTACTTACTTACTTACTTACTTACATACTTACTTACTTACTTACTTACTTACTTACTTACTTACTTACTTACTTACTTACTTACTTACTTACTTACTTACTTACTTACGTACTTACTTACTTACTTACTTATTCCAAGATGGCGGCTTCCGCTTTCATTTTCAAAGCTGTAAATTCCTGAAAATCTCAAACATCCTGAAAATCTCCAATCATCCACAATATGGCTATTTGGTGAAAGGGCTTAACGAATAGAAGTCGAATTTCGCTTTTCAACGCCATCTTGGAACCCAGCATTCCGGCTACCACTCAACTTGAAAATACTGTAAATAACTGAAAATCGTATAAAACCCTTGAAATATGGATTCTTTAAATTTATGAAACATCCCTTTATGGCACACTTGTCAGAATCGAACGGTTTGCAGAAACAACATTACCTTACAGTTTTTGAGGTATAGATCAAATTTAATGTACAAAAACACAAATAATATGATTTAACATTCTTAAATAGTGATAAGATACAACAACAAAAACAAAAAAAAATAAAAAAATGTTCCAAAAACGTACGGGTCTTTATATATTGAAAGGGACTAACGACTCTGATTAACTAGTTAAAAAAAATTCTACTCAATGCAAAGAGAGGAAAAAAGATAAAAAAAAAAACAAAGTAGAGTAAGGTGGGGTAAAAGTACGAGTCGGGTGAAAGTACGTTTTGGGATCATCATAAACCGAGAACAGTAAAATTCCAAACTCTGGCGTGGATTGATAGTGATTTGAACTGCCAACAACCAGCCATAATTTTTTTTCGTAGAAATTGAAAATACTCCGAAAAATGAGGTAAAGTAGCTTTTTTGTTTGAATGATGTAATATTTCAAATAACGGCAAACATGTTTGTGCAATCTAAAGTTTGGCCTTCAATGATAGTTTAAATGTGTCTATTTAGTTGTTTTTAATCACTATCAAATGCCGAAGAAAGAATTTAGCTACTATGTCTCTGTTCTGCACAATAAACTGTGAATCATAAGAAACCTTGAAGGGGCAAAAGTACGAACTGCAAATGGGGCAAAAGTACGAAGGGTCTACTGAAGTAAATCTGAACGGAAAATTTTAACTTCTTTTTTAAATGCTCTGGAAACATCAGCGCATATTTTTGTTTCTACAAGACGTGCTCGCGCGAAAAATTGCTCAAATACGATGAGAACCGGATTTCTAAAACCTACTGAATCTGGACAGTTAGTGGAGAACTCCAAATTCGCGCAGGTTTTTTGCCAATGAATAGGATTTGTATCAGAAGCGAACAAAGAAGCTGCTGCTGTAAGCAGAGATAAATACAAAATAATTTTCCTTTTGACTTCATGCAGAATTGTGAAATTTTGAATGGTCGTACTTTTACCACACATCATTCGAACTTTTGCCCCAGAGGTGGGGTAAGAGTACGTTTCTATAACAGTTAGGCATTTTCACTACTGCTATCAAATGCGTCGATCGATTATCTTCGTAATTTTGTAGAAGAGAGATAAAAGTCTAAAGAATAAAACGCTGTTCTTGGTTTCTTGGAAAACAATCGGCAAAGTTTTCTAAAAATAGGATGGCACTAAGGTCGTACTTTTACCCCACCGTACTCTATAGATGACATAACAAGTTTAAATTAAATACAGCAAGATAAAGCTTGATGGAGATCATGATGCAAAGTTTACAATATAAAATAACTTAAACAAGAGTAAACATAACATAACTCGATGATTGAAAATAAAACTGGTAAGAAAAAGGGCAAACAAAAAAAAATCGTTGACATAAAAAAACCATTTAAACAGGATAAAACATGGTTTAAACGAAAAACATGATAATCAAGACAAAACAAAATCATCTAATATTGAGCAAGATCAAGACAAATCATGATAAAAAGGTAAAACAAGGTAAAGTAATTATAATTAAACAAAAAATAAACAAGGTGAGAAAAGGTGAATCATGCTGGAACAAGACAATCAAAATGGAGATAAAAAAAATCCAAAAGAAAATAAACTTGAAATATTGAAACAAACTAAAAAAAATTGAATAGATAAACCAGGTTTAATGAAACATTGAAAAGCTTAAAAATAAGAAGTAAAAATCTTTTTTGAAAAAATAAGCATTTAGGAGTAAACAGAAGCCTCCATTTTGGATTGATATAGTATATTTTTATAATTTTTTCCTAAATTTATCTTGTTTTTAAATTTTTAATTTATTTTGTTTGTTTTACTTTTCCCATAAATTTATTTTTGTTCCCTATTTAAGTTTAGTTAATCTTGTTTTATCTTGCTTTGTATGATTTTATCTTCTTACGATTTTTTTAACATTGTTTGAACGTGTTTCGTCTACTTTGATATTGTTTTACTGTGTTCTATTTTTTTGTCTTGTTATCTTTTGTTTCTTGTTTTATTTAACATCTTGTTTTTTTTATTGCTCTTAATTGTTTTATCTTGTTTAAAAAATCCTGTTTAATTTTGTTTCATGATGTTTCTAATGCATCATCTAGATTTCTACTGTTTGGCATTGTTTTATATAGTACTTTTTTTAACTATATTTCTTTTTGTTTTTTTTCTGATTTTGTATTCTTCTACATTGTTCTATTATTGTATTATTCTATTATATTGAATCTTGTGTTTTTCTGGTAATTCTTTTTTAATTAAATGCTATTTACTTTTATATTGTTTAACCTCCTTCACCTTTTTTTTAATCGCATCTTAATCTTATTAGCATTGTTCTGTCTTTTTTTTTTGTTTTTATTTGATCGTGGTTTTGGATTTTACATCTTTACATTTTTTTTATTGGTTTTTCTTGTTTTTCCCCAATTTTGTTTAGTCTGATTTTTTTTTCTAAATTATAGTTTTTTAATTTTTTTTTTCTTGTTTTATTTTGTTTCAAATTTTTCTGAAAAAATGAGATTTCAGACCATTTACAACATTTTAAAGATCAGCGGAAGTCACTATCTTGTCTGATAACTAAATTTGACTTCTTTTCGTGTAGCCCTTTTACCAAATACCCATATTTTGATGTTTCATGCGAGCTAAGCACCTTGGATTGCAATATGGTATCGGATAGCAAAATTCGACTCCTTCTAGTTTAGCCCTTTCACCCACTTATAATTTTGTGGAGGTTTCATGTGATTTCAGTCATTTACAGCTTTTATAAGTTGAGCGAAAGCCAGGATTTCAAGAAGGCATCAGACAACAAAAATTGACTTCTTTTAGCTAAGCCCTCTACTCAATACCCATATTGTGGAGCTTTCATGCAATTTTCAGTTATTAAAAGCATTTTAAAGTTATGCGGATGTCGCCATTTTGGATTTCAAGATGGCGTCAGACAACGAAATTCGACTTCTTCTAGTTAAGCTAGGGTTGCCATCCGTCCCGCAAAAGCGGGACATGTCCCGCTTTTTTATTGAATGTCCCGCTGTCCCGCTTTTTCCTCAAAATGTCCCGCTTTTTTTCTTGGAAAACTTTTACAATGTTAACAGACCCGAATGACCCGGGTGGTTAAAAGGTTTCTAATAAATAATAATCATAATAATAATAATTTTACAAAGTTAACTGACTAGAACCGGAAAACATTAAACTTAAGTCTCAATTTAGATTATGTGATGAGCAGAAAATATTTCCAATACGTTTTTATTCTCAAAATAAGCAGCATTTTTTATAGTTTATATAAGACAGTACTGAAAAACCCCAAAGCACTTAGCATTAGGTACAGTAAGATTCTGGTTCAATTAAGTGTTCTTGAAGGACGTTCAACCAATATATGAAGATATAGTTGTTTAAAAGTTGCTTCCAAATAATTATAGATTATAGAACTATGGAGATGATTTTTTTTGCCGGAAACTTAATTAAATTGCATTATGTTTTACACCACCTTTCCCTACTCAATTGTCCAAAGTATATACAGATGGAAGTTTTCTTGAGTTTTCAAATTTTAAACAAATTACCAAACAAACTTATTTTTATTCAAATATCAACTTGAAATATTTTCTCTAAAATAACGTGTTAATTCGCGAGAACCGTATAAAATATGGGTGCGTATGGTAAAAAACCGTATAAATTGAAGTCGTGTATCCGTTATAAAAAAAACCTTAGTGTACTTTCTATAAACAACTTTGGCTGATGTACGTATAAGTTTGGCTGGAAAATTAAGCTTTTTTTTAAGAGTTTCTCAAATGTCCCGCTTTTTTTCGGCTGTGTCCCGCTTTTTTTCGTGAAATGTCCCGCTTTTTTCTAAAAGTATCTGGCAAGCCTAAGTTAAGCCCTTTCATCCAATACCCATATTGTGGAGGGGTTTAATGCGATTTTTAGTCATTGACTCAAAATCAACTCAGAAATGAGAAACGCATTCTAAGCGTGTAAGCGGCATAACAACATGTTTTATAAAAGCTTAATAAAAGTTTTGGAGACCAAATGAATTGGTCATGATGACGTTTCTAGGATAGGGCCAAATAGCCAGAATTTTGCTTTATTAAAGTTCTGGTGATGCATAGAATGCGCTTTAGCTTTTTTGAAGATTAATGCTATAGTCACTGACCATACTGACTGGACACTCGATTTCTTTTGTTGGATAATTTTTCCAACAGTGCTCAATATCGATTCCAGAGTGCGCATCGATCGATTTGAAGCAATGCTATCCCAGTTAGAAAGTCCCACCCGACTTTCGAAAAAAATAGGCAATTCAGACGAAACAATCGGGCTAAACAGGTACATTTTTCCTACAGTGCATTTGTTTCGGAAGTAGGTTCGCCACCTACCGTCACAGTGGTCCAAAAGGGCTAAAAGTGGAACTTTTTTCGTAGCGCCTTTGTCTTTCATATTTTCTCTTAAGTGTCTTCAGAACATTTGCTTCTTCAAACATGCTTCATAACTTGAAAGCATCAAAAGTTAGTCAAAGTCCAGTATAAAAAAATTGAAAATTCTAACTTTCTTATTTCAATAGATAGAGCTTTACTTTATACTACAAAGTTTTAGAATACGTAAAAATATGAAACTTTGTTGAATACATCAAAACTCTATCTCTTTTCAGAGCAGAGTTATAAAGGTTTTATTTTGAAAGTTATTTAAAAGTTAGTTTTTTAAACTTAACTATAGTTAGATGAGGATTAACATGAATAAGATGTTCTGAACATTTGTTGAGGTATTCAAATCACACGTTTTGCACAAGATTTCAACATTCTACGACGTTTCCTTGCCAACTTATTGCAACTTTAAGTTTTATTTTTACTCAACTTCACGAACGTTTATTGCAAAAACGTGCAAGTGAATTTTCAAAACTAATGAACCACATTAAAGCTTGAACTAAGTGCAACCAATTGGTGTTGTTTTCATTTGTCTCCACGCGCTTATATTTGAACACAACAAGCATACGTTTGATGTGTTTTGCGTGTTTCCATACAAAAATTAGTTTTCAACTGCCTTCTGCCTTCGTTTTGCGTAGCATCTGCGCAGTCTGGAAATCAAATTTCCCATTTTTTGTATGGAAACACGTAAAACACATCAAATATATGCTTGTTGTGTTCAAATATAAGCGCGTGGAGACAAATGAAAACAACACCAATTTGTTGCACTTAGTTCAAGCTTTAATGTGGTTTATTAGTTTTGAAAATTCACTTGCACGTTTTTGCAATAAACGCTCGTGAAGTTGAGTAAAAATAAAACTTAAAGTTGCAATAAGTTGGCAAGAAAACGTCGTAGAATGTTGAAATCTTGTGCAAAACGTGTGATTTGAATACCTCAACAAATGTTCAGAACATCTTATTCATGTAAATCCTCATCTAACTATAGTTAAGTTTAAAAAACTAACTTTTAAATAACTTTCAAAATAAAACCTTTATAACTCTGCTCTGAAAAGAGATAGAGTTTTGATGTATTCAACAAAGTTTCATATTTTTACGTATTCTAAAACTTTGTAGTATAAAGTAAAGCTCTATCTATTGAAATAAGAAAGTTAGAATTTTCAATTTTTATATACTGGACTTTGACTAACTTTTGATGCTTTCAAGTTATGAAGCATGTTTGAAGAAGCAAATGTTTTGAAGACACTTAAGAGAAAATATGAAAGACAGAGGCGCTACGAAAAAAGTTCCACTTTTAGCCCTTTTGGACCACAGTGCGTCGGTATTGCGAACCTCCCAAATTTGACGAAAAAAATTAGCCAGAAAATGACGAAGTTTTTTTTTCGGGCACTTCGAAGTATGTTCGGGCACTGTTAGTATGATAAGTGCTATAGTCATAACGAAGTTTTGCTGACCATTTTAAGGCTAAAATTGTCACATGTCAATTGTGACATGTCTTTGCTTTTTTTGTTAGATATGGCAGTTGACGAAATTCATCTTTTTGATAGAAAAAGCCTTATAACCAACGATTGCTTCAAGATAGACATTTGCTGCCTAAGGCAAAAAGGTGCGCCTTTTGATTTGATAAAAGAGCTTTGAAGACAACGCTTACCAATAAATTCATTTAAAAGAGTTTAAGTTCAAAAACTGTTTTCGACACGCTCTAACATTTCATTATTGAAAAAATCGTTGCGCGCTTCCTAATCGTCATTAGAATTTGTTGGCTTGGACAAAGTTGCTTTAAAAGTTATTGGCTGAAACTTTGTAGTAGACAATTGGACTCTATCTCTACAATTGAAAATGTTTGTTTGTCAAAATCATGGAAAAATGACACGTCCTAGTATCTGATATTGTATTATTAAAGCGCATTATTTGACGAGCACCTTTCTGGAAACTTCTTTTTTCTAAATAATATTGTTTCTGTGTTTTGAATTTTGTCTCGCTAAATTCCCGTTCTGGACCACTGTGCATTGTTATATACCATCTGATATTCACTCGGCTCAACATCTTGTCAGAATAATGTCTATTTCGCCAAACATTTATTCAGCTTAGCATCCATTCGGCGTAACATTCGTTCGGCCTTACATCCATTTGTTCTATCGTCCATTCGACCTAACATCCTTTCGGCCTAGCGTACGTTCGGCCTGATGGATATTCGGCATAACATAGAGTCAGCCGAATAACTTTGGTCATATGCCAATTCGGTCAATTGTTCTATTTGGCCGAACATCATTCGACCTGTTTACCTATTCGACCTATCGAGTTTCAGCTTTTTCGTTCAACATCTTTCGGCCTGACGGTATTCGGCCGAATGTTATGGTCCCTGACTGAACAGAGATAGCTCTAATCAGGATGCTAAACAGAGATTAAAACGATCGGAAATTCTTTGTTTTTGATTGGAGAATAGGGTGTCCCAAAATTGCATGATATCTGGAAATCTGGGGGCTCCTAATGTTCGGAGACTTTTTAAAGATTCGATTTTGAATAAACTTTGGGTCTGTGTTTTTTAATTTATTTTTTTTTTTAAATTACACTTGAAAAATAAAAAAATTAACCCAATTTGTATCTGTTGAAAATGCAGGTTTCAGTGGTGGAATAGAGTTATCTCTATTCGTGTTTCGTCTGTGAGGTCAGTAGAATACAACTATATTAATTAGCGATAGCTAATTGTCACTTTCCACTTCTTATATTCCCTAACCGGGAAAGTATTCTCAATGAGTATTCCGATACTTCTACTCATTTTCTGGCTGCCAACATTGCAGTGTAACTGCTAACCACAGTTTGAGTTGTTTGGCTCCACAGTGTGATGATGTGAACATTTGTATCGCGTTTACCATCATCAGCTGTCATCAGGAATCATCAATGATCAATCGCCATTGTTCTCAATAGACGAATTGAACAAAAACAAACGGAGAACCAAAACAAACTGGTTCGTCGACGGTGCAGCAGAATCTTCTGCTGCCGGAATACTTCTCCCGAAAACCGTAAGTTCAACAGTATCAAAATTAAAAATCAGCAAGCTTTTTTCCAGAAAAATGTTTTTTTTTGTACAAAAACTTTGTATTCAACTGACCAAACTGTGTACCTAGCGTAATTTTTTTAACTTCAATGCCATTAAAAGATGCGGTTTTTTTTGCACTTAATCTTTACGGAGCAAAGTATGTTGTTTGGTTAATCGTGTAAAGTGATATTTACGGTTCAACCCTTGTAAAAAATTTACAATTTAGGATATTTTTATTTAATTTATTAAATTTGTCTTAATAAATACCTATTTTAAAATCAAACCAATAGCAAACAAAAGACTCAGATGATCTAAGGGAATTATAAGAAAGCCAAACGCCAAATTTGAGCTGAATCTGATATTATGAAGGAGTTGCATTGAATCTTAAGAATAAAAGGGTTTCTGAGAAATTGTGTTCTAGAGAATCATAAAAACTGGTATTTTAACAAATACGTTTTCCTTTATCAATCGATTGCTTGTTGATGCAGATTTTATTAAAATTTCAATGAGGACTAACATTTCATCTGAAGACTGCAACTCGATTGGAATTAAAATCAAGCAATTATGGTCGCAAATTTTCATATGAAACGCAATGAGTACATTGAGTAAAATGTACTCATTGCGTGTTGAACGACAGTTCGCGATCAAAACACAATCTTCGAACCGGCATAACTTTCTTAGAACACTATGTCTCAGAAACTCTTTCACACTTGAGATTCGGTGCAGCCTTCCCCCGTTATCAGATTTAGCTCAAATTTGGCATATGGCCTTCCGATGATTCCTTTGAATCATCTAAGTCTTTTTTGCAAGTGCTTTGATTTTAAGTAGGTATTTATAAAGATGAATTTGATAAATTAAATAAAAAAATATCTTAAATTGTGATTTTTAATAAGAATTGAAATACACAGGATTATACAAACTACATACTTTGTTTAGCAAAGATTAAATGCACAAAAATCTGCATCTTTTGATGGCATGGATGTTAAAAAAATATTTTAAATAGGTACACATTTTGGTCAGTTCAAAACAAAACTTTTGGACAAAAAAAATTGTCCAGGTTAATATTTTGCTGATTTTAAATTTTTATACTAATTTGGTTCATTTTTTATTTTTTTAAGTATAGTATTTAATCTGAAAAAAAAAATTAAAAAATGTTAAATATATAAATTTAGCTAAAATTTTTGGACCCAAATTTTTTTTTAATATAAAATCTTTAAAAAGTGGACTTTTCACAAAATCACGTATGCGAAACCTCTAAATATGTTTTTTAGTTGGCCTCATACAAGAGTTCGTTCTTAACATAATTATCTACCATTGGGAGGGTTAGCCCCCAGATTCCCAGACATTTTGAAATTTTGGATCACCTTTTTGGAGAAGCTTCCTATAATTTGAAAAAATAATTTCGTAATTTAGACTTCTTCAAGTATTCAACTCTTCCCAGTATCTTTGATGCTGATTGAAGAATAATAGATACGATATCCAATAAATTTGATCCAATTAAAAGTTTGATTTTCAGTGCAGCATGATGATATTGTGATAACTGGCTCTGATCCCCTTTAATTTTTTATTAATTTTTTTTTAAATCAAAACTTCCAAATTCATAATGCTTATATTCGTGTTCAAATAAACTCGAGCCCATCATCATCATCGTTCAACTCTCAAAACATTCGATTGACAGTGACATCCCCACTGACAGGAACGAAGACGACGACGGCACGTTTCATGCCAATATGCCGGCCGAGTGCCGAAACGTTGCTCCAGGCAGGAGAGGCCGACTTCTCGAATCGCTCCTGCTTGTCTGCCTGTGCGCCACAAAACACTCAATTCATTACGATTGCACCGTCACGCAATTAAACGGCATGACTTCGCCGGCCTCAAACGGCTGCAGCTGAATCTTTTTCAGATCCTGGGAAACCTGAATCGGAATCGGGTGGGAGGTACCGCTGTTAAGTGACGCACCAGCCCCACACACAAAAGCGCATTCACGACTACAAACTCACTAACTCTTCAAAGTCAAGCCCTTTGGTAAATAGTTTCACGAACAGTTCTGACCATTTCGATTTGTTTTCGTACGTGAGAGGAAGGTAGTTTTATTGTATTTTAATAGTACAGTACAGGATCTTAAGTTTATTAAAATTGAATTTTTACGATGCAGATTATTTATTGAAGAAACTTTTGAATCTTCTGAAATATGGTGAACAATATTTTTGAAAACAAAAAAAAACAACATATGTTAATATACCTTAGCTTCAAACAAGTCAGTTGGCTGAGTGACGTCTGGCTTCCCATCATTTGAAAGCGTCAATCAAATTGGCACAAATCGTCTTTGCCAAATCGGCACTCAGGGCAACATAACCGATGATGTTAGAGCACCGGTACGTTCCCTCTTGTGTTCAACATCCAGCAATCCTTCACACCTTACTCAGTTTCGAGTCCTGGAGAAGGTTCCGAACAAGACCCATACCATTTTCCACAATCGTTCCAACTTGCTAGGATATTTATCATTGCCATTTTTCAAAAAGCGCTGAGCGAACGTCAAACCCGCCAAGCATCTGTTTCCTGTCATTGTACGTCCAACTGCAGGCTGGGATGCGTTTTTTTGAGCTGAAATGCACTTTCCGTGAAATCTTTGCCATTGGGGCATTTTCGAATGCAAACGACCATCATCATTCACAGAACAGAGCACAAAACAACAAAAGCAGCGGTTTCATATCGTCGTCATTCGTTCCGGAATGGCAGACGACCACGGACGCTCGGAAATAAATCTGTGGCTTACGATCTACATTAGTCATCATTACCTGCTGGCACATGAATGGAGAGATTTTCTTTGCCATCTTGCTTTCTTATTTGTGGACTTTTTATTGCAAACCACTAACAGCACTTCACTCCCACTCGATGCGAGCTGGACTCGCCGCTGATGGATGCGAGTTTTTGCATCCTTACATCCAGCTGTTGCCGCTGGTGATTCACAGCATCAGAACACTTCTACGATGGAGTTGGTTTTCATAATTTGCTTGCTTCGTTTCGATTTAAACTTTGATAAACTCACTGGAATGTTTTTGTCTGATTTCTGAAATCGGTTGTTCCATGTATTTCTTGAAGAAATTTACTCGTTTACTATTTATTTAAATAAACTTTAACTTGATAACCAATAGGCACAATTTTCCCTTTAAATTACTTAACGTGTTGCTTCTAAACCTCCCCCCTATTCTGAGAGTTTGTCAAATTTGAATTTTATAACATCTATGGCCTGTCCCGACTAAATTTGTATCGCGAGAAAAACGCTGGACCTATAATATTTATGAACTAGTGAACCGATTCTTTTCAAATTTTCAGACAATGAAAAATAACGCATCAACAAATTAAGAACCGCAAAGAAATCCAATCCCGAAAACACCGAAATTTGGCATTCTTTCTCTCAGAAACTATTGGGCCAAATTCTACAAATTTAGTGTCTTTTAGTTATCGGAAGTTTGTTTTAATTTTGTCGAATATAGTTTCTATATAAAATGTATTACATTTGAGTTATGCTTCTCAGCAAAGCGCATACGCGTCAAGCGAAAAAACGAAATATTTCGTAGTTTGTCCGCAATATGCTAAAACCATATTTGTATCATCGTATTTTCAGCCAAACACTATTTATTAAAATAAAAAAAAAATTTGAATGCAGCCTTTTCTGAACAGAAATATACTATTTCTTCATTTCTTTCTCAGGATTGAACTCCTCAAGCTTCTTCGGTCACAACCCAGTATTTTTAATTGGTGTTATGTTTCGGTGCAAAAAATTAAATCACAATTAAATGCTTATTGTACGTGAAAAAAAAATCATTTTCTATTTTAAATAGAATAACCCTTTAGTGATAGAAGAATATAAATTTTACTAAAAAATGGTCACCATACGTTTTTGTTCATGACTACTATCTTAACATCAATTTTGACTGTTGTAATTCTTTATTACTTAGATTTAAAAAAAAAACCGTTTGATAACACTCAACGTCAACTGCACGATTTCGAATCGTTTTAATCGTTCCAAAAATAAGTTAAGGTTTTTCCCTAATTTTGTACAAAATTAAGTTGCATCGTCGGTCTTCGAGTCAAGCCATTTTTTCAACTTTCAAAAATCGACAATTGAAAAACTACAGTGCCATCAATATATATCAAACCATCTTTATGCAACCTTTTTTGAAAAATATCCGACAGGTTATTGTCTACAATTTTATTCCCTGATGCAATTATAGTCGGGTCAGGCCTTACAACCGCCTGGACTCTGTAAAAGTTTCCAATTTGTTATAAATGAACGTAAATTTCAACTATGAGATAAGAGTTATGATGTTATTGTTCATTTTTTTTTATTTAAAAAAATATTTTCTAACATTATTTAATAAGAGAACTTTCCAAACCCGAGCGTCTACGGGTTTTATTTAAAATTGAATAATCTTTCGTGTTCCTTTAGGGCTATGGAAAGTTCAAAGTGATTATCGACCAGCTAATTGAAATATATTTTCAAGCTAAACGGGAGAACATAACTTTTGTAATAAGGAGATAAGGGCATAACGAGCACCCAGGGCATAATAAGCACTTCGTTTTTCTACAAAAGTACGTATTTTCTTAAACAAGTTTTCATGAGGATTTGTTTCGTACTACCTATAGTATTAATTTTTCACCAAAAAAGAAATATCCTTTTAATCTTTACCAAAAATTTCAATAATAACCAGCTAAGTTCTCAACTGATGAAAGTATTGTAACTTTTGAGCACCACCAATTAAGTTTTTATGACCTTTTAATCATTTGATCTAAAATGTACGCACTGCAGCATGATTTACACAATGTTTCTCAATTTTCGCCATCATAAAATTTTTGATTTTTCACTTTAATCAATTTTAAAACGCGTTTTTACTTAAAATGTAATGAAATTCAAAAACAAATATAAACAATAGACTAAAAATGACAAAAAATTAAAAAAAAAAAACGATGGAGAATGACAAAAATAGCAAATATGACAAAATGAAAAGCAACATTAAAAACAGCATCTGAAAATGTTACTAAAATTATTAAATTTCTAAAAAATGGTCAGAAATTGATTGAAAATTGGTAATGATATTAGAAATAGTTTTATTTTTTGTAGTAGTAAATAAAAAAAAGTTGAAAAAAAGACCGTCCGATTTAGCCAACATTCGTTTTTGTCAACATAACATTGTTCGGGCATGTTGATAAATTCGCTTGGGGTCTATTTTAAATGATAAAATTTTCTTTGCACCTTCATTAATCGGTCGTTTCTGGCAGTCGGACGATTCTTCGGCCTCAACAGCTTCCGATTAACGAGCGAGTACTTTATGTACGAAACTGTTCCATGTTTTGTGAGTAGGTAAACAGATCTCGGTCCTTCCTAAAAGCAAAAAAAAAAGACTTCAGGCCTTAAAGTGTTTTTTCTTAACCAGAACGAGGCTTGTTTTATAGCTCAGTTGGCAAGTCAGTTGCTTCCTGAGCCGATGACCGTGAGATTGAGCCCAAGAGTAAACATCGATAACAGTTGTACCGGAAAAGTTCTTCTAATGACTGTTCCGCCAACTGCATCGCGAATGACATAAAGATGTTAAAACTATAGTCTATTAGGATATATTGACAGTTCTACACGAACATCACCTTAGCAGAAGGCCTCAGCCCTAACCTCAAACCATGGGAGAACAGAATCGATTTTTGAGAAGGGCGCACGATGAACGCGATTATCCAGTACTAATATCGACAAATTCGCCCTGTGCAAAAACAATACACAGATGTTCGTGTTTTGATTTTTTGGGTGTTCAGGGGTGCTAAGTGCATTAATATTTGGAAAATGATTATATTTTTTTAATTGCATTGTTATCGGAAAACCTTTTCATGAGTACTGAGAATTCACAACTTTCCCGTAGATTTCTATTCGAATATGAAATTAAACGCATGATTTATCTTAACGAAATAACAACTTACTGCATCGCACACTTAAACAGTTTAGCGAATTATGTGAATAGGTTTAAAATATTCAGAGCATGTAGCCGATTATTTTCAAAGTCAACATAGACGGGGCTTCCTTTAATTTACTTTTGTGCAACAGTGAATGATTTTGCATTCGTTTAGAAGTTAGAAACAACTTCGTTTTACATCTATCAAGCAGTACATGAAAATATATATCAGATGTTTTGAATTCACCTTGGAAATTCATAAGCAAAAGATGGCTTATCTCCATTAGACTGGCCCAAATTTGTATGGGAAGATTTTTACAACATTTTTTCCAACGCGGCACCCCCTAAGTTGGTGCCTTTAGCTGAAAAAATAACTTTCTGAAAGTTTCAGGTCATTTGGCAGAAGCACGAACTGGCGCAAAGGACTTGAAATTTGTATGGAGATTTCCAGCAAAATGTATGAAAAATCGACATACTTTCACCCTTTGTATTCTAAAATATGTTTCCAGTATGCTAGAAAGCTCAGAATTTCAGGAATTGTAGTTCAAACAATGACAAACAAGTTTGTAGAAGATTGTGACGCGATACGAGTTGACTGTGATGAGTTATCCGCAATTGAATGTGTGGTTTTTTTCGCATTTCATCGATATATCGTGAACGGTGTATATGGGGATTATTAATACTAACTTGATCGGATTGTCACACAATGAGAATTACAGATAGAAAGTTTGTGTCCTCGGCAAAGTCTAAATGCCCTACAATAATGTTTGTCAGAGCAACTTTGCCCAGGACACAAACTTTCTATCTGTTATTCTCATTGTGTAGCAATGCGATCAAGTTAGTACTAATAATCCACCTATACACCGTTCACGATATATCGATGAAATGCGAAAAAAATCACACATTCAATTGCGGATAACTCATCACCGTCAACTCGTATCTCATTACAATCTTCTACAAACTTGATTGTCATTGTTTGAACTACAATTCATGATATTCTGAGTTTTCTAGCATTCTGGAAACATATTTTAGAGCACAAAAAGTGAAAGTATGTAGATTTTTCATACATTTTGCCGAAAATCTCGATACAAATTTCAAGTCCTTTGCGCCAGCTCGTGCTTCTGCCAAATGACCTGAAACTTTCAGAAAGTCATTTTTTCAGCTAAAGGAACCAATTTAAGGGGTGCCGCGTGGAATATAAGGATATTTTTTGTTATGGGCCAGTCTAATCTCCATCCATTCAGGGACGCCCCGTAATGAATTCCAACCGTTAAGCTATTGATAGTTGAAAAATTTAATCAATTCAGAAATATTATAATTTGTTTAAAATAAGCAAATACTGATTTTAGTAACGCACCTAGCATCACTGGTGAGGCCGCCAGCATTAAAATTTGAGGTTATGGCTGAGGCCAATTTTTCGCCAATACTATCGTCCGTATATACCCTTATAGTAGTAGATTATAGTCGAAACAACAAACATAAAACTGAATAACATATTTTAAACAAAATTACAGCCATAATAAATTATTTATTTTAATTTGTTACACAATTTACCATTAATAAATTTCTTATATTAAATATTGTTCTTATTTGCTTTCGTTTTTCAAGTCATCTCAAGACATGCTTTAAATTGTTGCATAAATAGATCCAGGATAGACATAATTTGAGAATTCTTCAATTTTATTTTTGATTCATGTAAAAATCATCGATTTTCCGGACGAATAAGCCACTTTTAGTATCAATACATTTAGAAAAAAGGAAAAAATATGGATATCAACTGAATCAAAGCAATCGAAAGATTCCCTTTAATTCAACCACGGTATAAGAATAGTTCAGGATCCGGGGTTCCGATAGCAACATACTTTTATTCAACCAAGTAGGCTCACAAAACATTAATTTTATTGAGCAGCGAAAAGCCCGTGTGGAACATCATTCGGGGTCGTTTTCCAGTGGGCGCAAAATCTCCTCATTGTTTTTTATTTTTTCTTTGATTTTTTCGATTTGTTTACAATTATGTTAATTAATTTCATGTTTCACACTTTATTTTTCACATTTTCAAATCACTCAATTTCAGTGAATGTTCAGAGGTTGGTTTGCAGTTGGAGGCAACGGTACATGGCTGAAATGAGATAAAGGAAATAAAATATTTGGCATTAATCGGATGTGATTAATCTATATTGCCTTCGAACTGGTAAAATGGTGAGAAGGCTATGATCGACTTGGCTTCCAGCGAGATAAATCTCCTCTAAGGAAGCACTTATCGACTATGACTCAGTTAGGAACCTTCAGGTGTTCCAACAGCAGGATACTGGTTAGTCAAAGTAAGATTCGACTTTATTTCGGATGTGACGTTTTAGCAGGGTTTAAATTTTTTTTTTTTATTTATTGTTCACGGTCTTCGATAACTTAATATCATACAGACTGGTTACTTAAACTACGCTTAAAACTATCCTTACTTATATTAAAATCAAAATACACATACACTTGGTTGAACAATCTACAAGAGATGTCATGAGGTTCATTCCATGGTAAATTTGGAAGCGCGTATCGCAGGAACCGCCTCTGAACTGACTCAAGTAGTTTCAGCCCTCCAATTGAATTAGGTGCCCATATTTGGATATTGTACTCCAAACCGCTGCGAACGAGTGAGCAGTATAATGCTTTGAGAGTGGTAATGTCACTGAATCCTTTGGTGTTCCTTGCCAGAAATCCCAGCACAGCTTTTGCTTTGGCCACGGTTACAGCTAAATGCTCCTTGAATGTCAGAGATTTATCCATAATTACACCAAGATCCCTAATAGACTCAACTTTTTCAAGAGAGACGCTATCAGCTGTGTACAGACGGGTAATCTCAACCCTGCTTCTGGTGAACGTAAGAATCTTACATTTTTTTAGGTTGACTTCCATCGCATTCACTTGGCACCAGAGCATTAGATTATCGAGGTCTCGCTGAAGAAGCAAACAGTCTGAGTTATGCGTAATTGAGCGGTACATTTTCAGATCATCTGCATAAAACACTAATTCAGAACCAATTAATTGACAAAGGTCGTTCATGAATAGGTTAAACAGGAGAGGACCTAGATGGCTACCTTGGGGGACCCCAGAAGGAACAGTGAAATGTTGGGATTTGATGTGGCCCTGTCTGACGAAGGCAATTCTGCCTCGAAGATATGACTAGAGCCATTTAACCAGCCAAGTTGGGAAACCCATTCTATCAAGTTTGTCGATTAAGAGGTTGTGGGGAAGCCGATCGAACGCCTTGGCAAAATCCACGTATATTGCATCCACTTGCTTTTTATTTGCAAGACAGCTGCTGACGAAGGGAACATACACCATCAAATTTGATAAAGTTGACCTCTTTTTGCGAAAACCGTGCTGACATTCTGCGATAATGTGCGAAGAAACAGTGCTCATTACGTTGAATACCAAGAGTTCGAAAACCTTTGCCAAGCAATTCAATAGGGGAGAGTGGGGATACTTGATCCCCTTTTCTTATTTTCACCATATCTTTTTGAAAAAAAATAGCAACTCGCCGTCTTTGACATTTTCTGACAGCTTGTAACTTCAAGTTTCTATGCTCCAAAAATTAGAACGATACTTGAACTCGATGATGAACTAGAAGCATTTTCGTGGGAGTAAAAAAATTGCGATTTTTCTGAAGTTAGGGGAAACTTGATCCCCTATTGAAGGAGACTTGATCTTTTACTCCGGAAGCCCTAATCCTTGTATAAAAATCAAACAAAACCCCAAGATAGAATATTAATTCACTATTTTGGGCATGTTTGTTCTCATTTCACAATTTATAGCAGACATAAGAAGAAAATTCTATAACTTTGTCTCAAGGCGAATAATATTGCATACTTAAAGGCGCTATTTTTTATAATTAAGAGAAAATTAATTATTTATGCTCTTTTCTTCAGACAACTGTTTAATAAATATTAGTTTTTGGAAAAAAATATTAGTATTTCATAATCAGCAATCATAACGATCAATTCCGAAGAAGAATATGCCGTTTGGAAGGGGGATCAATTGTACCCAACTCTAGGGGATCAATTGTACCCATAATCAACATTTTAGAAAACTTTTTCGGAAAAAAGTTGAGAGTTTTCCATTGCTTTGAAAATATGGCATTATGAAGTTCATTTTACGCTCGAACGATTGATACATTGGAACAAATATTTTTTTCATAATTTTCTCATGTAAGGAACATTTTAAAGTGATGAAAAAAGATCTTCAAGTTACATTTTGTGAAATTTTTCAAACAAAGTTCAGATACTCAAACAATTATTTTGTTTAAAATTTTTAAACTACAAGCATTGTTATTTTGCTCATTTTGGCACATTTTTCTAGAACATTTGATCTTTGTAAGACATTCCAGTTTCGAGATATAGCTAAGGAATCAAGTATCCCCAGGGATCAAGTATCCTCATTCTCCCCTATAGAGATACTCCTGTAATTCTCTACGAGATGTATGTTCCCAGATTTGTGAATGGGAGTGATTGCAGCAGTTTTCCAGAGTTTAGGGAAGGTAAATGTCTCCAGGGACTTGTTAAATATCATGCTTACCGGAAGTGCCAGAGAGTCACAGCACCGCTTGATGAAAATCGGGGGCAGACCATCGGGGCCTGCTCCCTTACGCTCATTGATTTCTAATAGCGCCTTCCTAACATCATTTGGGGTGACTCTTATTTCGGAAATGCTGATGTTGAACGAGTTCACAGTCGCCAAGTGTTGAGTACTACTGGTATTCCTGTGCTTTACGAAAGTAGTTTTAAAAAAATCCGTGCACAGTTGATTTGAAATTTGATAGGTTTTCTTTCTTCATTGAGTGTCAAAGGGAGTAGATGGGTAAAGGGGTAATAAGGAAATGCATTCCGTGACATTTCACTATTTGGTCGGTTTATTGATAACTTGGCTGAGCTACGCAGCATGCATTCATGTTTAAGTTACTTGTGTATTTATTTATTTATTTATTTATTCGTCAACCGTAACGTAGACTAGTTTGATACATGTGCATTTCCTTAAGAATAGGTTTAAGCAGTGTCTGCTTTACAATTTCTCCTTAAGAGTTTAGATTTCTTCGATTGAAATATTGTTTGAGTTTTTGCCGAGACATTGTCAAGTCAATGGTTTCGCAGTGTTGATTGTAAGAGGCCATCATGCGATTTATTGGCCCGTTTTTCGCGTAGTTTGTGCGATAGTGATTAATGAAGAATAAATTTCGATTTCGGAGTTGCCGAGAAGGTGCATAAAAGTTTAATTTTGATAGAATTTCTTTTGAGTCAATACGCTGCGTTCTTTTAGTGTTTATATGTCAATGAGCATGCATCGCGCTTCATATGATGGAAGTGGAAATGATGTCCAACCTAATTTACGAAGGGCATATAGTAGAAATTGCTTTTGTACTGATTCTATTCTTTCTTCGTGTGAAATTGAATAAGGGGACCAAACAACGCTGCAATATTCCAGTAAAGACCTTACATAGGCAATATATAGGTTTTTTTTTTATTGTGTATGGGTCTTGAAAATTAAAGCAAAAGCGCTTAATAAAGCCCAGCATGTCATTTGCCCTATGGATGATAGTATTTTAATGGTCTGTGAAAGTAAGTTTAGAGTCTAAGATAATTCCTAAATCCCTAACTCGTTCACATTTTTCTACATTCTGATCTCCTAGTGTAATTGTGATGTTTGGTGTTGTTCTTTTTCTGCTAAATGATATTAAATTGCATTTTTTTACATTGAGCTTCAGAAGGCTTTTTTTGCACCACAGGTAGAAAATGTGAATTTCATTCTGGAATATGCTGATGTCTTCTTCATTTCTTATTTCCAAATAGAGCTTCATGTCGTCGGCATAAATAAGCATTTTGAGATTTTTGAGAATAAAGGAAATGTCGTTTACATAAAGTATGAAAAGTAGATGTCCTAAATGAGATCCTTGCGGAACTCCTGAAGTGACTTGAATAGGGAGCGATTTCTTTCCATTGAAATTTATTATTTGTTGGCGATTCGTCAGGTATGGTTCAAGCCATTTCAGGAGTTTAGATTTTATTCCAATTTTTTGTAATTTGAAAAGAAGCATTTAAATGTCTATGCGATCAAATGCCTTACTAAAGTCTGTATAAAGAGCTTCCACATGGTTGCCATTGTCCATTGCATTCAATGAAAAGTCCATAAATTCAATCAAATTAGTTGAGGTTGAACGGCCTTTGAAAAAGCCATGTTGCCTGTCAGTTATTCGGTTCTTAATTTGGGAAAATAATTTTTCGTTAATAATTGCTTCAAAAAGCTTGGGAATGCAAGAGATAATGGCTATTCCGCGATAATTTCGAATGTCAGACTTTCGACCAGATTTGAATATAGGCACTATATTACGTTGTGATGGGACAATTGATCATTCAAATGAGAGTGTATTATTTATAGACAACGCTTAAAACTCTCAAAGAGCCCGAATAGGTTAAGTTGAGTTAACAACTTCCGATTACAATTTTTTTGTAGGATACATCCTGTGGCGGTTGTAGACGGCTTTGAGACGACGGTTCTGAGCAGTTTGTAGGTTTTTCATATGGGTATTAGCTGCTGCTCCCCAGATGAAGACAAGGTACTGCTGTGACTGTACAAACGCTTGGCACAACAAAGCTATCTGTTTTGTAGGAACAATTTAGTTCATCTTCCAGAGTAAACCGCATGTTGCGCTTACTTGTTTCTGGAGTTTCTTAATACGGCGGTTCCACTTCAGCTTGCAATCAATATCTAGACCGAGATATGTGAAGTGGTTTACCTTCTCGATTGGCGTTGGCGTTCGCCATGCACTTGTTTTAATCTTCTGGGTGTGAACAAAATCATGTTTTTTGATTTCGTAAGAATCAATGATAGTAGATTTTCATCGAAGTAACTTCTTAGAACTTCCATGTCAACGCGCATACTTTCGATTATTACGGTAAAATCATTCCCAGTGTAGAACAGCAAAAATGCGCGGTGTTCCGTTCCAATTCAGATTTCACATGTGTCATAAATAGAAGTGGTCCAAGATTGCTTCCTTGAGGTACCCCCACTTTTAATGCTCGATCACTGCTGCGTACTCCATTTATGAACACAAAATGACATCTTCCAATAAGAAAGCTTCTATAAGCTCCAGGGTTTCACCTCGTATGTCTTAATATGCAAGTTTTCTCAGTATGATCTCATTTCATATAGTATCGAACGCTTTTTTTTAGATCTATGAAGAGAAATCCAGCGATTTTTATTTCTTATCTGAAGCTCTGTACACATCAGCGAAAAGATCATAATTTGCTGTAGTTATACTGGTGCCGGCTCTAACCCGCATATACAGTTATTGAGTATGTTATGTTCTTGGATTTTTTTTTCCAAAATTGCCAGAATTGATAACACATGAAAACGAGGTTCTAGAGGAAGTAATCGATAGTGATATTTGTAGAAAATTCAAAAATTCGGAGTACGCTAATAAAAAACGGAACGCAAGAGCAAGTCATTTAAAGGAAGGAGACATAGTTGTTGCAAAGCGTATCCAAAAAACTAATAAGGGGAGAAATGGAAGCGACGTTACTATAGAATCAAAGCAATCTTGAAAAATAACACTTTGTAATTCAGCTCATATTAAGAAGCTCATTCCAGGGCCATCAACCAGATTGAACGATTTGGTACACTCTTCATCTGACATCTCACAACCGGGGGTCACAAACCCTACTTCAAGAACTCAAGCCAATGAAGTTTTCATCAAGGGTGGATACAACGAAAATGTACCGGACAATGGAGTAGTGAGACCCAGACTACAACAGAAATCTAAGCAACCGGCCTATTTTCAAGATTAAATCATCAAAACGGTTTGTAGTTTGAAGAAAGGGAGGAGTGTAGTTCAACTAAGTTCCCATTTAAGTTCTATGAATCTTGATGTTATCTAACACACCTTATAAATATACAACCTTGTCCCTATGGAGAAAACGACTGCGAGATACCACTGAATACATGCTAGTTTTATTGAGTCCGTCGATACTAAAAAACGCGTTGTCTTTCACATCCGATTGACCAACATCACAATAAGCTTTCAAATAAACTCATCTGATCTACAATCACTTGAAAGAAATCTAGGTTATCGTCAAAACAAATTTGCGTGTTTTTAACGGTCGGACTATTTGGTGAAAATCATAAGAAAATGATCAAACTTTAGCTAATGCCCAAGCAACCAAAAGTTCGAATATCACTTAAGGAACGAACTTATAAGTTCATATATAGCTGTACAAAAGTTCTGTGGAACTTTTTTGCTGTTCAAAATGCTTTTTCGAGGTCCATGGAACTTTATTCTTTATCCAGTTCAGCCAAAACTCAAAAAAAGCTTTAAAGTACTGTTTCTACTTTTTGGGAACTTTAAAGTTTGTATGAAGAAAAACAATCTACTTGTTACGTACTTCTCATTTTTTTTTTCAAAATCAAGTAGCTATCAAAGGGTTGCAAGTCTTTTTGTACAGCTCAATAGTTCGTAAAAAGTCTCTGTTGTACTATTTTGTAAACTTGAAAGTTTTTAATTAGTCCCAACGGGCGTTCAAAAGTAACTTCGCATTATAGAAACTTTGAAGTAGATTTAAAGGCTTAAATCTACTTTTTTTGAACTTCAACACGTCCCAAGCAACCAAAAGTTCGGATAACATTCCTCTATCAGGTTTGATCAGCTTAATCGAGTATGCTAATATAACTTCTTTTCAGCTCAATTTTTAAGTAGTTAAACGAACTTTAACGTTGACACAAAGTTCGCTTAAATCGTCAAACAACTTCTAACCAGCTTCAAAATCCACTTTATAAGCAGCATAAAAAATCGAAAAAATTACTCTTCCGCTCCTTCAATTGCCTTCTCAAGTCTGCTATTTTGATTCATATTAATCAACTATATTTGTTACTAACTCACATTACATTTAAAAAACACGTTCTTACCAAGCCTCGAACCCGAGCTCACCGCTTGAAAGTTGAGATCCATACTTATTGCCCAATATGAACATCATGAGTAGGCAACGATTTTACTCGATGTGATGATTTTCTTTAAAACGACTTTCAGGTTCTTTATTTCTACTTAATTCCCACTTTCAAGCTGTTAAAAAGTTCTTCCGGAACTTAATGTGTACTTCATATAGTTGTTTCCCAAGTAACGATATGTGTTTATTTATGCAAACACGTGTTGAAGTTCAAAACAAGTAGAATTAAGCTTTTAAATCTACTTCAAAGTTTCTATAATACGAAGTTGCTTTTGAACGCCCGTTGGGACTAATTAAAAACTTTCAAGTTTACAAAATAGTACAACAGAGACTTTTTACGAACTATTGAGCTGTACAAAAAGACTTGCAACCCTTTGATAGCTACTTGATTTTGAAAAAAATGATAAGTACGTAACAAGTAGATTGCTTTTCTTCATACAAACTTTAAAGTTCCCAAAAAGTAGAAACAGAAACCAAAACAGGACTTTAAAGCTTTTTTTGAGTTTTGGCTGAACTTGATAAAGAATGAAGTTCCATGGACCTCGAAAAAGCATTTTGAACAGCAAAAAAGTTCCACAGAACTTTTGTACAGCTATATATGAACTTATTAATTCGTTCCTTAAGTGATATTCGAACTTTTGGTTGCTTGGGATATCGTTACTTGGGAAACAACTATATTAAGTACACATTAAGTTCCGGAAGAACTTTTTAACAGCTTGAAAGTGGGAATTAAGTAGAAATAAAGAACCTGAAAGTCGTTTTAAAGAAAATCATCACATCGAGTAAAATCGTTGCCTACTCATGATGTTCATATAGGGCAATAAGTACGGATCTCAACTTTCAAGCGGTGAGCTCGGGTTCGAGGCTTGGTAAGAACGTGTTTTTTTTAAATGTAATGTGAGTTAGTAACAAATATAGTTGACTAGCTGACCCGTTGTGCTTTGCTACACCTTCCGGAAATAAATGTTATTTGTAAAAATTTATTCAAATTTAGATTTAAGAGAGCATTTTTTTAAATCAAACCTCATCAAACTTTAGAACCAACAACTCTGTAATGAGAGCTGCAGCTGCAGTTCTGAATTGCAATTCAAAAATGGTATATATTATTTACTGAAACTTGATCTCTAAACTCGTTTTTCAAGATCTGAAATTTGTACTCTGTACCCAAAAAAAACCTTTTTAAATATGGACCCTTCTTTGAAAAGCTCTTTATCTTAAATTTACATAGCAGCTCTCCCATCTTTTTCAATTTTGTCCCCCACTGCTTGAAGAAGGTAGGCAAATTTAACCGGCTCGATACCCAAACAGCACTTATCATGGTAATGAAAAAAATATTAAATTAGTTATGTATCAAATACAGTGTAAATTTCTTTTTTTTTAAATAAATTTATTACGGTAAACAAATAAATATTTAAAAAAAAATATCAGTTGCATCACTAAATAAGTTCTCAGGGTTTTTTTTTATTTTCTCTTTGAAAGTCAAATATTCAGGCAATATTTAGGCAAAAACAAATTTCTAAGTTTACATTTGTCCCGTATATTGGGGCAAGTGTCAATGCAAAGCTTATTTATTAGTTCAAAGGAAATGACCTTCACTTACAAAGACATTTAAGAATATTCTATATCCGCTGCAGTTTCAACAATTGGAATACCCCATCTGGTCTTTCCAACATATTGAATCATTTTGAAGATGAATTTCTTAAAAGTTCGACGTTTGCCCTTGCCCCACCGTGTAAGCTGACAGAACTGAATATTGTTTTTAACACTTTAAGGGTAAACTAAAAATTTCTCTTAAAAATTTTGCGTCCAGTTGAATATCATTTCTAAAGTCTCACTTTTCAAAAACGAAGCGGATCAAAAGTCTCTTTTATGCAGCCATGTAACACAAAAACACTTTTCATGTTAAGTACGTACTTGAATTGGTATGTAAGCAAAAAGTACGATGGTTTTTTCAGAATTATTTAAAATAAAAAGCTCCCATTTTCATTTCTAAATTCGTTTCAGTTGTGTATTTGGGCCGAAGTAACAATTTCTAGAAGAGAACATAATTTCACATCTAGGCGTCATTTATTACCACGTGCTGTGTACAAATCAAATAAGCAAGAAAAAAACACATCTAGGTTGCATATCGCCCCACGTGTTTGAGAAACGGGCGCCTTATTGTTAAATTTTCCAGCAATCAATGAACAGCGTGCTTTGGTTACTATCCTCTTGCGACGACGTTTGTTCGCCCCTGGAGACGGAAAACAAACCCCTCAAAGAAAATATGCTTGGTTGAGAAATACGCGCCAAAATATTCCTACTGATCATTATGCTATGCCTGGGTTACTATCCTTTTGCGACGTTGGCTCGCGACTCCTCGACCATAGAGACGAAAAACAAACCGCCCAAAGGAAAAAAAAAATCTCAAGAAAATGGATGTCATGACTTTAATTTGTTTCGAAAAACTACAAATTTTGTATGGAAGCCTCTCCTTGCTTAAGTCGGATGGAGTTTTGACTATTACAGAAACCATCCCCGGCCTCAAAAACCCTCAGATGCCAGTTTTGACGATGATCTGTTCAGTAGTTTCCGAGTCTATAGGGAACAGACAGACAGACAAACATTCATTTTTATATATATATAGATTAATATGAATCATAATAGCAGACTTGAGAATGCAATTGAAGGAGCGAAAGAGTAATTTTTTCGATTTTTTATGCTGCTTATAAAGTGGATTTTGAAGCTGGTTAGAAGTTGTTTGACGATTTATGCGAACTTTTTGTCAACTTTAAAGTTCATTTAACTACTTAAAAATTGAGCTGAAAAGAAGTTATATTAGCAAACTCGATTATGCTGATCAAACCTGATAGAGGAATGTTATCCGAACTTTTGGTTGCTTGGGTGGTTTTATGAAGTTACCCTTCAAAAATATTTCAAATGCAAATTTTATGCACAGAATCAAACGAATGTAATATAATAAACTTGGCCAATCCTACCCTGAGATGATCGAGCTTGAATTTAAAGTGCAGTTTTTCTAAAATGTCCAAGATTTAAGCTTAATTTTAGTCATACAAGCTCAACATTAACATTTTGTCGAAATCATTCAAAGAAGGTTTTGCTCACGATCCCTTGAAAGAGATCAAATGAATCGCAATATGTCATCCCAAGCAACCAAAAGTCTCATATCTACTTAAACTCGTTCCTCCAAAGTTCGAATTTCGCTGAATAAAGGTTTCAAAGGGAATTGGTACCAAGTTTTCTCGAATGTGAGCATGAAAGTTACAAAAGGTTCCTCAAATAGCCATCTATGGACTTGAAGTTCCAAAAAGTTCCTCAAATAGCCTTTTTTGTGACATGTCAATCGCACCCACACAGTGTTAAAGTTACAAGTAAGGTCTCAAATAGCCTTCTGTGAACTTCACGTTCCAAGAAGTTTCTCAATTACCCTATTTTGTGACATGTCAATCGCATCCACACAGTATAAAAGTTTCAAATTAGGTCTCAAATAGCCTTCTGGGAACTTCAAGTTCTAAGAAGTTCCTCAAATAGCCTTGTGTGAACTTCAAGTTGAAAGAAGTTCCTCAAATAGCCTTTTCTGTGACATGTCAATCGCATCATTCAGAATAAAAGTTACAAATTGGATCTCAAATAACCTTCTATGGACTCGAAGTTCCAGAAAGTTCCTCAAATAGCCTTTTATGAGACATGTCCGCCATTTAATGAATATGAAATGTGAACGAACATCACAAAAGGGCATATAATAAATAAATCATTTTTTGGAGCTTGTAAATTGTTAAAATGTATAATTTATGTTGAAACTTCAACTCAGAACAACTTAAATCTAACTCGCAAATGATTGTTTTTGAAAAGAGTAAATAGTTTGACTTTATAAAATTAAATCCAACTGTATTTACTTACCACGAATTTATCACACATTGAAAGTCAGTTGAAACAATTCATCGATTAGATATCAAGATAAAATCAAGAATTTGTATAATTTTATGCTTAACAGTTAAAAACATGGAATTTAATTTATTTTAACCGATATTATTTTAACGGATGATTGATTTTTACGCCGTTTCGTAATGTTTCTTAGTAATAATCAACATGCGTCTTTGCTGTTGGCTGCTGGTTGCCCTTGCGGGTATTCTAGGAAGCTTATAACCACTTCGAATTTTAGCTGCCGGTAAGGCAACATCTAGGCGTGGCGTCGTGGCAGCGTGTTCGGCTATCATCTCGGAGGATGGGGTTCAAATCTGGTACCAGGACTAATTTTTTCCATTAGGTTGTTTGATTGCTTGAGTAAGCAAATCAAATAATTATGTAGCAGAGCTGGCGTGCATGCCGGCATGTATCGAAAAAAAATTAAAAACAACGCAATTAAGTATGATCAATTGAGGGAGGGGATGGGCGGAATAAAGATGGATGCCGAGAAACCGGCAGCACCACATGGGCTGGTGATGACCAAAATAAGAGAGGAGAGGAGAATTATTTTTTGTTTTTGCTGATTAAACGTTTACTTGTGGGCTGAATAGAAGGCCGTTCAAATCTGTTATGGAACTTCAAAGTTTAAATAAGAACTTAAATTTTGGGCTGAATAAAAGGAACTTCAGCACATTGATTATGCTGATTAAGCTGTGTTCGACCTTTTTAACGAGAATTTTGGTTGCTTGGGATAAGATGGCTGAGAAATGGCCGATAAAAATTTTCATGTTTTCGAGGCGGTGATCCAAAATATTTGGTCGACAGTGTACATCTGTTAATCTGTGGGAATACTAAATTGGTGATAGAAAATAAATTCACAAGCCTAAGTTTATCATGTGAAGTAGCCAATTGAAGTCGAAAGTGATTTTTCGGCTCTATAACCTGCATTCATGAATAAAGACGAATCAAAGGGATACAACGGAGGTGGGTGCACTTCTCCTAGATCGATTCACATGAATCCGTAATAAACGGTAGAAAAATTTATTCAAAATCAATGTGCAGCTGTCAAAGCCTTCCTTGTCGAATGTTTTCAAAATATCTCCCCACCAGCTGCAGCGGTCCGAATATTTTGCACACGACGGGCTGCCTTTCTACATTTTGCGACGAAGTAAGGCCTGAACATTAGTCAGAAAATATTACCTTATTTATCACTTCCCCGAATTGAAATTTTCGGAAAGCGCATGATAAAACCTTTTACATTCCTTAACTTCATGGAATCAATCATCTTCACTTTTCTTCAAATTTTAGTTTTCTGATAGATCCTCTTGGTCTCTTTGAACGATTTACCATAAGAACATTTATCAAATAGTTGAATTGAAGCTGTTATTGGGTCTCTCAATGGGACTTTCCTGAGTTTGTCTCGATCATTTCATCAATTCGTATAGGTACCTGAATTCAAAAGTTACTCACAAAACTAAGTGTTACATTTTTTTTGCGAATACATTAGCTAACTTAATTTCACTTGACAAAAATAACATCAAACCTAATAAATGTTTGCCTCATAAATTCGATAGCGTTCTCGAATATTCCAATATAACCTTGAATTTATCCTCTAGATAACGTTTTAATTCGTATCTTTTGCATAGAACAATTAATTTTAAGTCAAGATATATAACAATCAAAATTAATTTTAATTTAGGTTTAAAGTTTTGAAGCATGAAGATTATTTTTACTTTGGTTTACCGTTAAGTTCCGAATTCGAGAAGCCCAAATCTGTTGAATTAAAAAAAAAATCCAGACCTGCTACCTATATTGTGTAGACTAGCTTGATCAGTTAACCAATGCTGGAATTGTTGAAATTTAGAAATTCCAATGAATTTCAATTTCCACTTTTTTTTTAAAAAAAAGTGATTCACAAAAACTGGATGTGTAGTTTTGATTCTAAAACCAACACAGTTGTTCAGGTCAATAATTTTTCTATTCATATGAAGACATCCGGTTAAGTTAGGCATGAATGCTAATTGATCAAGGGTGACATCAATTACCGAGCGTAACAAGTCTCTTCGACTCGTTGCGCTAGATACCTAATTGAAACCCACCCTTGACCAGTTGCTGCCATTAGAAGCCAAGTGATTTCCACTTCAACTTGTTCCGACCAACTTTCCGGACTTCCTTCATCTTGGCAGTTGCGGCAAAAATATTGGCAGCCGGCTGTTCCAGCGGGTTAATTTTTGCTTTAAATTGCAGAACTTTATGAGCGCTGCCAGCCAATCCTGACAACTAGAATGGGTGTCGTCTTCTTTGGTTGAAGCAGGTTCAGAAAATGATTGCCTGATTATGCTAAGTTTTGCCACACGATACTCGAAGCAACAGGGTCAGCAAAACTGGTTAAACACCGCTGGTTAACTTTCTCGATACTTAAGTAACAAAGATTATTTTCAGTTGAGGTTAAACAAGAAAATGAAAAAAAATCACCAGGAGACATCTTAATAGACATAAGTTTAGAATAGTTGAGAAAAGTTTTCGCAGAAAGATTAAAGAATATTTCAGAAAATTTAAAGCACATAAATTAATACAAGTATTAGGTGAGCTCCTTGAAGTGTTCGTTACAAATTATTAATTTATAAAAAAACAACATAAATGAAAAAATATCTTAAAATTTTTAACTCCTAAAAGTTCTAATGTAGGTTTTTGTGGATAACCTTTTTGAGAAGAGAACATCAACATATTAACTACTCAGTAGAGACTCATAAACCATATCTAGAATCTCGAAAAGAAGAAAACTTCAAGAACTTATACACAGCTCACAGCCAGCCATCAGGGCAAAGGTTTTATGCCGTGATAATGGACACTTGTTGGGAAAAATATTTACCCTCTCGGCTGGGATCAGTACCAAATGGATACCATCACAGTCCCAGCAACTTGTTGAGAAGATTTCATAATTCTAACAACGAGACGTGGAATAGCAAGTTCAGAGCTCTAAGGGCTTTTTTATGATTTTTTTCGCCTTAAGTGTTTCCCCTCTGCCAGAAACTGATCGAGCTTTCACGATAAGGAAGCAAGATGGAATCGATAGAAGATTTAGGAGAAAATCAGCTCCGTTTGCTGAGGAGTTTTTTTTTCTACTTCATCTCTGGTCCGGACCGAAGGGTGATTTATTTCATTACCTTCAAGAAATATTGCTTAATTGTGCTGCCACACGCTGCTGAGAAAAAGCAGTGATAAAAGGTATCAAATTACTCGAGGAGTTATGTTTTTTCCTGAGACTTTATTGCTTTTTAACTGCATCTCATCTGGTGTGAATTCGATGTAATTAAAAGTGGAATAGCTGCGGTTCTGATGATGATGATGAACACTTCTGTATGGGAGAAACAATAGCTTTTAATGGACGCTAGTCGCTTTCTGAAAGAAATTTAAATGGCTAATGTTAAACCGATAAATCCTAGCCCTCATATATGAAAGAAAAAAAAACTTGTTTTGTAGGAAAATTATAGAAATGTCGGAAATCTTGAGAAAGACATTCGAAGATAAGCTTATAACTCATGAGAAAGTCATTCATGAATAAAGATATGATTTTTACTGAGAGTTTCATCAAGCTCAAACAAATAAAATCCACATTTCAATTAATTCATTTTTTTTCAATTTCTTTAATGCATTTTATCACATTGGCTGATATGAATAAAACACTAGGAAAAGCTTTTGACATTTTCAAGCAGTTTCTTGAGTCAAATACATCGACTAGTAGGAATATTTTCATCCCGGAGCAGCAAAGTAAATTATTTGTTGTCCTTCTTCATACCTACTTAAGGAAATGTTTTAAACTGTGCAATTTTGAAGCTCGATCTAAGTGAAATCTTCTGTATCAATTGATATTTTCTTATTCTAACCCTTGTTGTTTCCATTCCGTAAGGAAATGAGACAAAATAAAATATCTGTTTCAGTGTTCCATGAATTTAAGTTGAATTTAAGTTGAATTTAAGTTGAATTTAAGTTTAAGTTGAATTAAATTCATTATACTTATAACCAAGGCCGGATGAAGGGGGAGGGGCAATAGGGCAATTACCCCGGGCCCTCTGGCTCAGGGGAGGGGGGGGGGCTCGCGAGAAAAAAGTTTTAATGAAATGTTAATGAAATAAAAACAAAACAAGTATGTAACAAGAATGAAAACTTAAAATAAAACAAGAGGCCCCCTGAGTATGCAGTGTAGGAAATCGCCCGTATTTGCGGACTGAGAATATCAAAACCTTGGCCTTGAATTTTAAAACTTTCAACAAAAAAAACCTGGACAAAATATAGGGTAAATGATCTTGAGCGGAAATAAATGGCCCAATTCGATGCAACTCGGAACAGTTGAACAAGCGGTGTGGGTAGGGGTTATATCCGAACGAATTTTCTTTTGGTTCAGCGGATAGATCTTGGTTTCTGCTTTCTAATGATGATTTGTAGAATATTTTAGAGTAAATCCTAATAATTCTAGAGCTGTTTTACTGAAGAAAGAATTCTGATCTTGAGCGGAACCACGCTGATCTTGAGCGGAACTAAAATATGATCTTGAGTGAAACCATTTTCTACTGTAAACATCTTTAATAGATCTCATTCCTAATCTTTGTGTAACTGTGAATACTACAATTTAATTTCATTTTTAAAGGTTTTAAAGTTCAAAGATTAATGTTTTTACGTAAATCACAAAAACTTAGCCTTCTCAAGCTGTTCTCAAAATATCCGTTCAAATGTATTTCTTACTTTGAAAAAAATATACAATTTTCACTTTGATTCCTTTGATTTACTGTATCTTATTTCGAAAGAATCGATTATCTTAACTCAAATTTTAGTTTGTTACCTCAAAAATTCAATTATTGCCCCGACCAACTTTTGAAGGTAACGACAAAGTCAGTAAATACTACAAAAGTAGATGCCTTAAATTACAGATTTTATAAAAAAAAACTTTCTTTTAATCGAGGTGTTTTTGAGAAAAAAATCTATATTTTGTGATTTTATCCGAATATTCTGTGATGGATTTCTGAGATGCTAATTCCTTTAATTTGATTGAAAATTCATGATAAATTGGGTCTGTTTTATATTTTTTAGTTGACAAAAATCAGTTTAAATTGAAAATCTTATCTTATCTCATCATACTTTTCTTATTCTAAATAAGAAACCTAAATTTTATATTGACCAAAAATTGAAGTTCAAATAGTAATAACAATGAAGATTGATTCTTATTCTGAAATAATAACTTTCTTTATTGGCTTCGAGAACTAATTCGAACTATGACAAAAAAATATGTAGAAAGTCTTCCTCCTCCTTTCCGTCGTTCTTCTGAAAGAAGGAATGAATTTTTGTGTGCCTGGTTTGGTACGCTGTGACACCAAGTAATTTTTGGTTATATTCGAAATTAATTTTATATTTTTTCTGTCCCTAAAGTTTATATATAAAAGAGGTAAAAACTACGTGTGAGACATAAGACATAAGGCAGCGCACCTAGCGGTTTATTTTGGAAGCTAATAGTTCCGCTCAAGATCAAAGATGGTTCCACTCAAGATCATATTTTACTTTAAAAAACCACGTGATTAATTGATATTTTGATGGAAAACTTGTTACAAAAACACGAATAATGCTTTTTTATGAGTTTTTCTACCATTTTAGTCATTAAGAATTAGTTTATAACGGCCAAGGGTTACATAAATTGACGTTCAAAGTCAGTTTAAATTGGTGAAAATTGCAGCTGAAATGCGTATGTTTTCAAAGCTTCTAATAACATTATTTCATTTAATAAATTTTAGCAAAAATGACAAAGGTTGTATGAAAAGATCTTGAAAAAGTGTTATTTCAACATTTCGATAAGATTCATAAATAATCATTGCCAAGATCTTAGGAAAAGTAAATGGTTCCGCTCAAGATCAGATTTCGACTAGTTCCGCTCAAGATCATTTTAATGTAAACCGAACTTTAAAAAAATTGGCAAAAAATTTAGAAGAAACTGGAGCAAAACACCTTCAATTTCCATTTTTTTTATCGAAACATGTCAGTCAGGATATTCTGCCCAGAACAGGAAAAATAAAGAAAAACATCTCCTCATTTTTATTACATACAAACGTCTTGTACCATTAAGTATTATGTTTGTTATGACGTTAGCTTTCCAAGTAACTTCACTTTAAAAGTAACTAAAAAAAATTAAATTATACCCGGGCAGAATCCTGGCTATTATCTATAATTATCACTTATCACTTTTCAGTCATTTTTCAGTTTGAATTTCCTTTGATTTCTAAATTCTAAACCCATTTATCAACTTATTTTTGAAAATAAAATCTTTTAACAGAAACTGTTGCTTAAATTGAACCAATCGACAGTAATGAGCTTCTTAATTGAATTTCCATCCCCATTTCTGTCTTAGACTTGAAATTCGTATGGAAACATTTTCAACTTATTTAACCAAAATTTAAAAATATACTGAAATTAATACCCTGAATTCTGCTTATCATTTTTCAAATAATCATTCTCAAATCATGATTAAAACGATCTCATAGTTGAGTTGCTAATATCATTGAGTGATTCTCTTAACATGAATATTTCTATGTTTTTAATCGTGTCAATGAACAGACTTAAATAAACAAATTTATCGGCGATTAAAACTTATCATCAAGTTTTTAATCTTATCATTTTCCAGTTTCAATTCATTGAGATTTTCAAGTCTTGTTTTGTTTCTTCAGTTATTGAAGTTTTTTTTCATGGTTTTTCTGAATTTTAAGATCTCAGGATTTAACTTATTTGGATATCTTATCTGATATTTATTAATGATACCAGATTCTGTGTTTTGAATATTTATTCTCTATCTTGATTTTTTTTCAATCGATCTCATCTCTATTTTTTTACACGATTAAAATGTTATGTATTCTCTGGGATAGCATTTGAATTTTTTTTATCGAATCATAGGGAAACCCCGAGAAAAATTACCCCGGACCCCCCGGTGGCTTAATCCAGCATTACTTACAACTTACATATAAATTCCCTATATTGTTTGTATTATATACTGTTTTAAATGAATTTGTTTATAAATATACTAGCTGATTTTACCCGGCCTTGCTCGGGTTCACATAAAATATAAATCAAAATGAGTCGTTTGACTTTTTGAAATTTTGAAAGCTTTTTGTTCATCATCATAAAAAATGGACCATGTTTGGCCATGTGAGCTTTGTAAGGTTTGTTAGTCTTCTTTAAGTTTTAATTGGGATTATAAGCAAAGTTTATCGTTTTCATATTATTGAATAACTTATAGTTTTTAGGTTTGCTAATAGAAATTTGAACTAATTTCCCTTGAATGCTGATCCATTCTATCACGAAAAACATTTCAATGTAAGGTTGCAAGGTTGCCCGGATTTATCCGTATTTGCTAGAACATTTGACTCAAAATTTGAGGTAAGTCTGGTTTGGCCCGGTTTCCCGGATTTTGTTGCAAAAAGCCTGGATTTTGCCCGGATTTAATCACATCATTTTTAAAACGCAACATAAACTTAGATTTAATTATTATAATTTTTCAGTTTTACGTTCAAAAAGATGTTATAAATGGCAAATTTTAGAAATAATATGGAAGCTGTTTGAAAGCTTGATGTACAATTTCAAATCTGCGTATGTGGTTTGTTGAAAAAAAATATTGCAAGTATATTTTTCGTTATTTTTACTGAATAAATCAGCGGTTTTGACCAAGTTTGCCAGAATATTGCCAGAATATCGGTTTGAACATTTTGAAATCAAATGCTGAATTTGGCCAGGTTTTTCGATAAAATTGGCTGGATTTGTCCGGTCCCGATACGGCAATTCTGCAACCTTATTTTACACCCACCGTTTTCAAGAAGCTTGAAATAAATTACCATTTTTTTTTTTATCAAATGATATCATTTTTTTATCTTTTTCATGGATTATCTAGTGGAAATCCCATGTATTAAGCTTGTAAACAAATGTTAACGACCTCTTTTCAAGATCTCCCCGTAAAAAAAATGGAATTCTTATTTAAGTTTTATTTTGTACTTAGAAATTTCTAAATAGATTTTCGCTAAAAGACTTCCTCTGCATGTTTTCAATGTGCTTTTTAAGTTCTATTATAATCGGATGGTAGAATTAAACACATCAATGATCAATAATAACTTAAAATTCAAAAATTTACAAATGAAATTAAATTGTACAAAACTAAAAACTTCAGATTCAATTACTAACAGTCTCGTGCGTTGGATTTGTATTAATTTTTTGGATAAAATGAACGTTTAATTGTCTAATTCCTATTGTAAATTAAATTCCTACACGGCAATCAAAGTGTTGAGATCGCAGCGTTGAACTTACAACCCTCAGTTTTTTTCATTGTTTGCCTATGAGGAGTTCCGAAAATATGAAAATGGATGGTTGCTAAAAGCTGAAACATTAGTTTTCAGTCCAAATAGTTATTCATTATTGCAATCAAATGCCTCGCACCGGTACCACGTGCCTTGAACAGTAGAAGGAAAAAACACCCGCCGAAATTTCTCCTTTCAATTTTTTTATGCTCAGTAAGCTTAGATTTGCTTTCCCGTACACGTGAACTTTGGATGGTTGTTTCTTATGCCTGGCCCATGGTGATGGTGAAAACAATCCCGCCAAACGAAACGAAAATCGGTTGACAAATGGGTGCCATGACTTTTGGTTCGTGGGAATAAAAACGTAAGTTGTATGGGAGGGTCCCTTTTCTTAGGTGGGAGGGGCTCAAAACTATTACCTCGACCTTTCTCATGTCCGTTTACATTGCTGTACCAAATTTCAAGCTGATCGGTTAAGCTGTGTGGATTTGTATAAGGTGCATATATATTTACAAACATATATAGCCCAACTCATCTTTATATATTAGAAGATAACGAGATAATTCCATGAATTATGTTCTCAGGGAAAGGGCTCCCATATTCGTCATTTTTAGAGCCAAAAAACCGCTTTCCACTTTAATTGGTTACTTTACATGATGAACTTACGCATCTGTAGGGGAGAATGAGGTTACTTGATTCCTTTGCTATATCTCGAAAAAGGAATGTCTTACAAATATTAAATGTTCTAGAAAAATGTGACAATTAGAACAAATCAACAATGCAATTTTCGAGTTATTGAACTTTGTTTGAAATATTATACAAAATGTGATTTGAAGATCTTTTTTAATCACTTTAAAAGATTCTCACATGAAAAAAAAATATTATAAAAATATTTATTCAAATATGTCAATCACACTATTACCGGAACACTATTTCCGACCGAATTCAGAACTCGCGATTTAATTTAAAACTCAAACTAGTTTCACTTAAATTGAACCTCTTTTGAGTTTTGAATTAAATCGCGAGTTCTGCATTCGGTCCGAAATAGTGTTCCGGTACCAAAACATTTGATCTAACTTTGACGTTCTGCGATGTTTTTCTATTTCTATACTAACACTTATGAGCGGTGAGATTTTACACAAACAGAGTATAATATGGATTTCATAATGCCATATTTTCAAAGCAATAGTAAACTCTCAATTTTTTTAATGCAGAAGTTTTCCAAAATGTATAGGTAATAATTAATCCCTAGAGTCCAAAAAGATGTAATTTTCATCCGAATGGATCGTGGTCATTGGTTATCCTAAAATTACTAATATCTGACCAATAACTTATGTTTATCGGGTAATTATCTGTTAAAAAGGGCTAAAATACTGTATTTATCTAAAAACTTGAAATTTCCGCCTTAAAGTATGCAATGACTTTAGGGTAGTAGACAAACTTTTATAATTGTCTTTGTCTGATACATACAAACTGTGAAATGAGAACTAATATGGCAAGAAATAGGCACCGGACCTTTGATCTTAAGGTTTTTTAGATTTTGGTCTAGGGTCAGGGCACCCTGAATAAGGGATCAAGTCTCGTTAAGTAAAGGATCAAGTCTCCTGTTACTTAAAAATATCACAATTTTCATAATTCCACGAAAATGCTTCTAGATCATCTACGAGTTCGTATATCGTTCTAAGTTTTGGAACATTTTAACTTAAAATTAAACGCTGTCAGAAAATGCAAAAAAGGGCTAGTTGCTTAATTTTTCTAAAAAGATATGATGAAAAAAAGAAAAGGTGATCAAGTGGGGGGAGGTTTGTACGCGCTGCATTGGAGATTTGTCGAACCTCATTATCTAAAAGAATGCATGTGAACACATATTTAGGCAGAAACTGCGGTGAATCCGTGCACCCATGGTGGATAACCAACATAAATTTGTATATATTTTTAAAATTATCTTCCAGAAGAATATTTGATATCGAAATCACGAAGTGAAATGAATTATTGGTGCCATGGCCGTAGAAACGGAGTGAGGGCATGAAGGGCCCCCCATGAGGGTCGAATAAATATCAAGCAAAATGTTCTTCTCTAAACTCAAAATTTTAAATTCTTAACTGAGTTTTGATGAACAACTGAAGTGAATCAAGTGTAACAATTTAGACTCAGAACTAAGTCAGTCTAAAACCTTTTAATTTTATCCCATATCTACTATTGTATTATAGTTTTTCTAAAATTTTAAAACTTGTTGATTAAGAAAATCGCTATCAAAAATTATTCACGAAAGAAGACGGTGCATGAATTTTTGGTACAGCCCTTAGTCTCCATAATCGAAATTTTCGATTCAATTAGACTGACTTAGGTTGCCTGTTTGCCCGGAATTCGTCCGAATTTTTTAACTTTATTTGCAATATCACACAAAAAAATAAATTGTTTGATGACAATTATGTTTTTTGAGTCTAATTCTTTTTTTTGAGGAAATTTTGTTTCTTATTGATTTTAATTTTTGATTGAATTTTTGTTTCTTATTGATTTTAATTGAAAAATTCAAAATTTTTCCTGGATATTGCCTAAATTTAAGGCTGTAAACTTTTAAGTCAAATGCCCGTATTTTGCAAAATTTTTGGGTAATTTGCCCTGTCCAGACAAGTGCGGAAAAATATCTGGTACGCTTAGGTGTAAATCGTTTGAATTAAAAAAAATTGTTGCCCGTGACCGAATCTGTATACAATTTATTATTCTTGATTTTCAGTTTGGTTCATCATTGCGAAATAATCCTTATTCGAATCATGGTTTAGCATTTAAACTAAAATTAGATTAATTCACTATGTTCAAAACTTATCATTCCGGAATATTTAGATAAAATATTTGAAATAACAATCAAATTTTTATATTTGGATTTGAAATTTTTTCTATTAATTCTTATTAAGAATTTAAAGTTAGAGAAGCTCCATAATAGCTAAACAGAATCAAGGCCGTGCGAGAGGGGGAGTTTAGGATTCAACCCCTCCCATGGAGATTTTTTCCAAGTAAAATTTTCTCCGTATCGTAAAATCACTTGATCTTTAAAGGTGTTTAAAAACAAGTGTTAACAAGCAAGTCAGATATTTGGCTAGCCTCCGGCAGAATTTACTCTTAAATCACCCTTGACTTGAGACAGGAAGGGTATTTATAGGTATTTATATATTTATTTATTTCGCCAAATGTTAAGTTCTTCAGTGCCTGTTGCCGTAAAAAGCACTTTTAAGCTGCTGTTTTGACATAGTAAAATCTATGTTCTGGTAGTTTTAATTATAGTTCTTCGTTAGACAATTGATTTGACTATTTTTTTCCATAATCAGTACGAGAAGAGGTTAAAATAAACAGATTTCTGGTTCTCAACTGCCGACACGGACAATAAAAGTTTAACTGATTTAGTATATAAGTAGACAGAACACGCTGATTAATTATGTCGTTTACAAAAGAGATTGCAGCAAATTCTCTTCTAACACTCAATGGTTGAATATTTTTTTTAATGGCCCGCCACACTCCCCCACACCAAAAAACTCAACTGAGTCCCCTGGTAATGGACACTTCAGTTCTCAACATGTCTGGCAACAAAAATTTACAAATGAACGCGAGAAAAAAATTTAAGCATGTTGAGAACACAAATATATTTAATGCGAGGAAATGTGTTTTAAGATTAAAGTATTATACTAGAGAAGGGATCTCAGTGGAAAAAGGTTTCCTTTTAATAGATCCTTCTTGCTTACTTAGTAAAATTTTCTAACAAAATCAAAAATATGTTTGAAAACATTACACTTCTGCTTAATTATTAAAGTTCAAAGAATTACAAATTAAAATGATAAATATAAATTAAAAATATTGCAAATAAATAAAAACTGGCATGATGATTGGTTGTTATAGGTGCAGCGTTTCCTTAAGATGTTGTTTCGTTTTAAACATGTTACGGTTTTGAGAATTTTTTATTTCCTGCGGTAAAGAATTATATTTAGTAGGTCCGGTAAAAGATATTCTACGTTGACCAAAGGCCGAGCTAGATCCATTGCATTGTAAATAGTTTGATTGTCGGGTATTATGGATGCGCGATACTTCAGTGGAACGGAGATTATCGAACACAAAAATCATTGTTTGCAAGTCACAAAGTTGAGATAAAAGCAATATATTGTGCGACGTGTCTGAGTATAGTGCTGATGTCAGATAAAGCAAAGGCAAATTTAAAATAGTTTTCAGGCATCTGTTTTGTAAGGTCTGCAGCCGAGATAAAGACGATGTAGAGGCCCTGCCCCATACAGCTATCAAATAATTTAGATGGGAATGTATGAACGCATAGTAAAGCTTGAAAAGAACGTGGCGTGGAACAAATTGTTTAATTCTCCACAGAATTCCACGAAACGAGGACACTTTCCCTAGAATATGGGTGATATGATTATTCCAAGAAAGAGATTCATCCAAAAGTATGCATAAATACTTAAACTCTTTTACTTTTTCAATGGTACACCTCCCAACCAATGGATCATTGTGTGGAGGTACAATTTTCCGTGCTGAGTGGAACATTACATATTTAGTTTGTGAAAAATTCAATGACAAAAGGTTGCTGTTGAAATATTTAAGTAGCAATTCGAGGTCTTCCTCTATTTTCCTTATTATTGTATTAGAATTTTTGTCAGGGTAAAAAAGTGCAGTATCGTCGACAAATAGACGAGGAGTACCATGTAAGGGAAGCTTGCTTAAGTCGTCAATATATATAAGGAAAAGTAATGGTCCAATATTACTTTCCTGTGGAACCCCTATAACGATTTTTTCAAGTGCACTGCTGGTGTTGTCAATGGACTGGACACGAGTTGCTTTCGATTTGATAAGTTGCTACGAATTAAGTCATTGGCTACACCTCGTATACCATAGTACTCTAGTTTGGTCAGGAGTATTTTATGATCTTAAGTGTCAAACACCTTTTTTAAGTCCAGAAACAGACCACCAATAATATTCTTGGAATCAATATTTTCGATAATTGAGTCAACTAGTTCGCATATTGCAATCAAAGTACTAGACTCAGATTTAAAACCATACTGTATACAATAAAGTATATTATTGTCATTGAGGAATTAATTCAACCTCACTGTAAATGGTTTTTCAAAAATTTTGTTAATGATACTCCCATGTAGATATCGGTCGATAATTAATAACGTTGGTAGTATCTCCTGACTTGAAAACTGGTATGACCTTCGCGGTTTTCAAACAATCGGGATATTCTCCATTTTCTATTATGAGATTGAAGCATTGTGAGAGTATATTTCCAAAATATTCAATGTTAGATTTAAGAAATCCTGTAGGTATCTTATCAGGTCCACAACTTTTCTTATTTTTTAATTCCATAATAATATTTTTAACTTCAATTGGATTGGTAGGGTACAAAAATATTGAGTTCGAGTTTCGTTCCATATAGGAAAAAGTGTTGAAAGAAGAGTTCGCAGGAATCTCTCTAGCTAATTCTTTCCCAACATTTGTAAAGTGATTATTGAAACTTTGACAAATTCCAGGAATGAATTATTTTCTTGCAGACAAAGTGACGTTTTCAACTTGGATCTACCTAAAATATTGTTGATGTGCTTCCAAAGCTTCGAGTTAGGAATATTGTTCAAGATGGAGGAGTAGTAGTTTTGTATACATTTTCTTTTATACATTTTAACTTTATTGGAAACATGAGCGAGCATATCATTTAGATGGGAGTTACCAGGATCACGTTTCATACGTATCATCAGTATCATTTATTAGTAAAGGGGAGATTCGTAGCGTGGTAATTGGCTCTGAGACCATCCTAGATTTCGTAAAGCAAATAGAACAAATTGTTTTTGAATGGATTCTAAACGGTTTTTATGATAAATTTGAAAGGGGGACCACACAACACTAAATAGGTGTACATAGTTCATTGATGGAAGGTTTATATAGTTCATTGATGTTCGTTACATAACATTAACGTAAAATTACAGATCAGCAACGATTTTATGATTGTTTATATTTGAATAATCATACTATTTGTTCACACATAAGGGTAGTCTTTAGTCGTTTTTGAATAAAAGTCTCCAGTCACTCCGCTGCAAGGAAAAAATCAATAAATCATAACACATTCTTGAAAAAAGTTCACACTACCTGGTGACATCGCAATGGTATCCCATCATGAAATTCTTGGGCCAAGAAACGTCCCGTTTCCATTCAGGACAATAATGCGGCCGCTTCATCGCAACGAAAGGGTTATCGAATGCACTGTTATAAAAATAGGGACACAGTCCGTGGGATCCCAATTCAAAATAATTTTTTTCCGCCGGTTGATTGAAGCCACACGTTCCCATGTGCCAGTTGATGTGACAACTGGTACGATTAACCGTGCTACTTATAAGACTGGTAAAGATACACTGAACAGCATTGGCAGCGCTTTTCATATCCAGGCTGTTATATGTCAAATTGCCATCGAATCCTGCACCAGCTGGTTCACAAACTGAAATTTCAATTTTTTTTTTAAATTTTCATTGTGCAAATAAACATAAAAAATTACTCACCATCAATTCTCGCGAGTTTCTGATCTCCCAAACGTCGACCAGCTTCCAGCACCATTTGTGCTCCGTAGCTGAACCCAAACAAGAATCCACGATTGGATTCAAAGCCAAGTGACAGTAATCGACGAATGAATGTGACCAAAGCATTAGTTAATCGATCAAAATTGGGAAGCATCACCCTGGAATACGAATCCCGATCGATAGCAAAGCCATACTGCATTAAATGATGCAACCTCGACGATAAGCTGAAAAGTACCACAACATAGGCAGAACCCAAGGTGTTTCTGAGCTTTCCGTCCAGCTGTGTACTATGATTGCAAATTTGTCTCTTGGTGTGCACCCATATTGGTCGAAAACATCGGCATCATCGTTTGGTATTGGAACGAGTTCCTGCTGTTGACTAAAAAAAAACAATCCTAATTAAATATTTTATACCGTGCTTTTTAAAGACAAAAATGAAATACCTGTTGGAAATGAAAAACTTCACCGTCTTGGTTAAATCTGGGACCCATTTCACATTTGCGGAACAACAATACAGTAACAGAGTATAAATATTCATTTTAGGCTCAATCGTTAAAATCGACTGAATAGACTGTGTGGTGAAAACGAACTTAAAAGGCATTATTTATTATCATTTCAATCTTGGCTACTAAAAGCTGTAAATTTCTATCAACGTAAAATTGACTTTGAAATACCAGTATGCTTTAAATGTTTTCTATCGTAATGACCATTTCACATGAAATATTGTATGCAGGTTTGGCTGCAGGCATTTTCGAATGGTTTTCAAGTGTCTTTTAGACTAGTTCAGCATTTTTTTTGTTAATTGTACCGTTTTTAGAAGGTTTATCTGTATTCTAACACTGTTTGGAGCGGTGATTTTCTGAGTGGTCCCTACCTGCTCACTTTGATCCATAACCCAGAAAAGCTTACAGAAAGTTGATTTTGAAGCGCTCAAAACTATTTATCCAAATATTTCATCAAGTTCTGGCATTTTCAGACTACATGAAACCATGAACATAATAATTATGAGTTCACTCGTTTTGGTAATCTAAAAAAATTATTTTCTGTGGTTTTCAAGCCTCAACAAGGGGTTTTTGGAGAACGACTTCGAAGAATAGAATAACTTTTTCTTCAAATCTGACTTCTAAGCATATACTTCTCGGATCACGAACTTAATTGAAACTGAGTCGCATTTACAGGTACAGTTTTTTCAGAAATCCAATCATAAAACATCCTTATCATACTTTAAAGCACTATCAATAAAAAATTTTGGTGTATTTTTTTTTAAATCAAGACCCATCTCTGGGTCGCAATTTAAAAATCAAGAATAACTTTCAAAACATTACTAAATTACGGTTTCTCAAAAATTATTTTGATCAATTTTCAAATCAAAAACCTATTTGCTGGAAAAAATTCATAAGAAACAATTGAAACTTTAACGTGTAGTTAGGAACTTTAATGATATTATGTTTAAGATATGATTTGAAAAAAAAAAATAAAAAATTGGGAAAAAAAGAAAAATACGAAAAAATTAAGCAAAAAGTGTCTTTTTCTTGAGTAAATTTGAATATATTGTTTTGTATCAAAAACATCCATTAATTGACTAAATGATTATTTTCGAAAAAAAAAATGACAAACCTGAATTTAAAAAAAAAATGATCAGTATTTGCAAAATTTTATTTTTTGGTATTTTTAAGTCGATCTTGGATTCAATAAATCTTTTTAGGATGTGAAACATTTTAATGCAATCTGTTAGAAAATTTCAATCCAGGGAAATACTTACTGAGCTATGAAAATTTTCCAAGTTCTTACGGTGAAAAAAAAAACAAAATAATTTCAAATTAAATATGAAAACAATAAGGAATTTTCATACGACTTATGAAAGATGTAAAATTTAAGAAAGTTTCAGGGCCAAAAATATTGAAAAAACTCTTAGACAGGATTTTTTTGAGAATTTCAGTAGATGTTTATTCATTGCAATCTATTTAAGTAAAACTTCCTTTGTAATTGCTTGATCTCATTCGAATCTCAAAAAAAAGTTCAAAACAAGATGATAAATTATTGCGTATAGCTTTACTCGAAAACTTTGCCAAGTGTTAGACTGCAATATATAAAAAAATTATACTGGTCACTGGTCAAGCTATAGCTGAATGATATACAGGGTCCGGCAATTGAACTGTAACATTACTTCAACATTATTTCTAGAGTTTGATTTGATAAGGTCGCATGAGCCACTCAACGACTTTCAAGAAAATCGCTGTGGAAGTTTTGAAACAGCTTTTAAAATCTCATTTAAAAAATATCTGTCGGAATTTTTCGGAAATTCGCTCTCCTATGCAAAAAACAGACGACTTACTGGTTTAAATGTACTTACGTTCTATTACATTGATTACCTTGCTCATACGTCGTTTTGTAAATCGTTAAGTTTTTATCATAAAACTTGTTTGAATATGATCGTAACTTCGAAACTCTGTTCCGTTCCGTTCCGTATGTTGCATGAAATAAAGTCCAAAACAATTCGAACTTTAATTATAAATGGAAGTGTCTGTAGAATTTTTTTTTGAATTGCTGTTGCTCGGGACTGTCAGTCAGGAGTGTTTCAGTTGGACTGTTAAATTCTTGTTTATATTCTCCCGACACGGGCCTGAACTCCGTTAACCGATCAACGAGTGAGGAAATATTTAATGCTGGATACATCTGTTGTAGGATAAAAATGTAATGCATGTATCAACCAATCAAATATAACATTAATTTTACTTACCCGCAGCAATCAATTTAAGTCAGCTGCTCTATTAAAATTGCTTCAGTCACTCTCACAAACAATGCTCTTCTAATTTTTCAATCATTTTCACTATTTTCAGAAGCATTTGCTGCAAAGATGCAAAAGGACCTTTGAGCCGCACTTGCCGAAATGTTTTTAACATCCTTTTGCATCACGGCAATCCAGTGCTGCGCAAATCGTCGTTAAAACCAAATTGCCCTCGAAAATGAGAAAGTCAACTTACGTCTTAAATTCAAATCATGTTTTTTAAGTAATTTTTTTATCATACTAAACCAAGTTTTTACCTAACATAGAATCCATGTTTATCTATCGTTTGTAGTCAAAAGCTTGATTTTGTTTATATTGGTTCATACGACAAACTCTAGAATTATTTTATTGCACACGAAACAGTATTGAACGACCCCTCGTCGCTTTGTTTACAATAAGTCTTCGCTATCATTGGATGTAAGTGTTACTTTTTTAATCAGGTATTATCCGGAAAAATGGATCTCGAACAGAAACGAGCGCTGTGGTTGCCTTGTTCCTAGCTGGCAAACGGCAGAAGGACATAGTTCGTGAGCTGTCCAATATGTATGAGTGTGTGCAGAAGTTTTTTTTTATACCGTACAGTTAAAAGATACCTGGAGACCGGAAGTGCCAAAAAACGGTATGGTGGGGGACACCTGCCATTGCGAAAATCATCAAGAAGCGCCTTAAGAGAAATCCTCGTCGTAGTGCCACAAAATTGGCAGAGGATCTCAACATATCGGGTCGAAGCTTCCGTCGGATCCTGAAAGATAAACTTTAGTTCTTGAATAAGCAGAACGACAGAGTTTGGTTGCCAGAAAGATCGTTAAGTCATGCCGACTTGCTGACGGCCACCCGGCGACAGAAACCAGCATCGGTGATGGTTTGGGCAGGAATCACCCGCGATGCTAAAGACAAAAACAATATACCTTTAATGTGGCTCTTTCAAATTCTGATATCAAGAAAATTTGAAGTTTTTGGCTTTTCTGACTCAAAAGGTTGCCGACCACTGCGCTTGGCCCATTAATGAACTCTCTTCCCTAAGAATGAAACTTATTTGTGTATATTTTGATAATTTTGCATCTTTTACTTCAGTAGCTACATTTAAGCAGATGGGCTTATTTTTGTAATGTCATTCGGCTTAAAGCAGTTTCAAAATCTTCCTGAGGAGTTTTCTTCATTAACTTCAAACTTTTAAATATTTGTTAATTTCACAGAATTTGATAAAAATCTTGTTTTCTATTGTCGGTACACCACATAAGCGTGAATAATATCATGAAAAAATATATAGCAACGAATCGTCCTTGAAGGATCTGCCAAGATCCGGAAAAAAACCTGGTTCCAGTCAGCCCCAGTTGGATGCTTAAATAGTCACTTATATCAAACGTAATTGATCGGTATCAACGCATAATCTGGCTAAAAACTTCAAAACCAGCATAAGGATGATTCAGAGAACCAAAGCCAGGTACTCTTTTAAGACGTACAAGAAGCGGAAGGTATCAAAGAAATCAGTAGAGCAACAACCTCGAGCAAAAACATGGGCATGCAAACTTTACGAACGGATTCTGGACAACAACAATAGGTGCATCTTAAAGGCCGAAGAAACTTAGGTCAAACAGGATTCAGGAACGCTTCCCGGGGCACAACTCTACACCAAATTGACGGACGAGGAGCTGGCAAACTATTTGAAACTGTTGTCTGTGGCAAAGTATTTTCTTTACAAAAGGTACAAAATTGCTCCAGTTTACAAAGATGAATGCTTGATAAAAAGATTGTTATAAAAAGTATCAGTATTCCCCTCTCTTCTGGCAGGGCTTGGCATTGAACGATACTGGACGATTTTAAACAGGATCTTTAAGAAGGAGGGGACAGTTTCTCAAAGAATGGAAGAATTCGAGAAAAAATGGAAGGCAGCATCCAGGAAATGCACAAAAGCTACTGTGCAGAACCTGGTGGAAGGCTTCCCAAGTAACAACTTAAGTTTTATTATGGTCAGCATGACATCGTTAGGACTATAGTATCAATCTTCACAACAAGCTAAAGCGCATTCTATGGCTATGATCATTTAGAATCCGGGCAGTTCATTTGATCTAAAAACTTTATATGGAGGAAATGAAGGTGTAAATATGATATTTTATGTAAAAATATAAAAAAAAATTCACATTACGTAAAGACCGGTTGTTCAGATTGCGATCCATGGAACTGGTCCTTTTTAGTTATTTGCTGGGTGTCTACTAGACAGGCAACACTTGTCTGCCGGAAAAGCAATTACTGCAAAGTTAAGGGGTCAACATTCAGATATCCCCAATTACCATAAACTTTTTACCATGGTTGATATCTAGGTTCCACTACGATGCTTGGATAGAACTTCGTGAGCATCCTAGAGTGGCTTCTCATACTTCTTAACCATTTCAGCCAATAAAATTTCAGAAAAAATCTACAGTTCATGAGTTTTCAAATCGACAATGAAGAATTGCCAAGGCGACGGTGCAAAAATATTTTTATCATGTCTTTTTGCATCGTAAATATCTCAAACACACGTATATTTAAAAATCTGAAAGATGAGCAAAATAGTCTAGCTCTAGGAACGTAGATATCACCGAAATACAGTGACTGGATACTAAATGATCATAACTTTATATATCACCAGATCTCTAATAAAGCTCAAATCTGGCTATTTGGACTTGTTCCAGAAACGTCATCAGCATCATCAATTTTTATGCTTTGATAAAATCATTATAGTGTTGAATTTTGGTCACCAAAGTTTTTATAATAAAATTAGTTCTATAACAGCCAAGTAAATAGCTAAATTTTGATGTTTCTCTCGGAAGCCAACCAAATGCACTCGTAGGATGAGTTCCTCTTTTTTATTTGTTAATCATCAGTAGAACAGGAAATAAGGCCAGACTTTTTGGATGAAATAAATATGGGATTGGTTTTGAACGACTGGTTAAATGAAACCATGAGTTGAAGTTGAATCTCGTTTTCTGACGCCATCTGGAAATCCAAGATGGTGGCTTTTTATAAAATTTGAAATGACTAAAAACCACGTGAAACCCCTACAATGTGGGTATTGGGTGAAAGAGCTAAACTTAAGTTGCCAGATTTTTCTCAGCACGTATTTGGGACGGACAAATCCTGGCAATTTATCTAAAAACCCGGAGAAATTCGGGCATTTGACTTCAAAATTGATGATCAAATATCCGGGACATATCCGGGAAAATTTTGCCAAATCAAAGAAATAAATTTAAAAAAATCAAGAAAAAAAGTTAAATCTTTTAACAAAACTCATCGAATGATTTTAGGCCGTATATTAGGCTTCCGAAACACCTTTCATGATATTTTTTTAAAACTTGATAAATGAAAACTTTGTTTTGGAGGCATTATTTTAAAATTTCTACAACACAATTTGCTTTATTTGCAAAATGAAGTGAATGAATTCTGTCGCAATTCAAGCATTTTTTAATTAATTGCAGACAACCGGGCCAGGCTAGCCTGTTTCCATATTTTGTATTGAAAATTCGAATCCGAATTATCCGTTCAAATCTTTTGCTCACTTACTAAATTATCCAATTTTGACTTTGATCCGCTGTATCTTATTTTGAAAGAAACGATTCTGTGAACTCAAATTTTAGTTTTTTTCCTCTAAAATTCAGTTCTTTAGTATAAATGAATGATGATTTTGAAAGTATCGGGAATGTCAGTAATGTAAGTTAGTAAAAGTATGCTTTACATTGCTGATTTTGTAAAAAGAACCAAGGTTGCCGAAAAAATTTCTTTGTTTTTGAGAAAAAAAAAATCCGACTTTCTGAGTAGGCTATATGATATGATTTGATATGTGATGATGTGCTAAATAAATTAAACCCGTTCATTTTCAACATCTTTCATTTCATCTAACCTTCTATCCACCTGTATATTTTTTTTTTTTTCATAATCATTAGATGTCCCTACTAGAAAGGACATCACTTTTCACCGCTAGGCCGATAAATTAAATCTACAAATTCAAATTACGGTGATTAATCCTTCACAAAAAAAAATAAATTAGTTTTGTAAAATTGTAAAATTATGTAAGTAAACATTAGGTATTCAGCTCAGTTGATAAAACAGTTATTTCTCAATCCGATTTCCATTAGTTCAAACGCGAGTACACTTTGTAGAATTGAAACGAATTGTGATGAAAATTATTTGAATTTTTTTTTCAAAATTTGTTTGTGTCTGGTCTGGTATTAAACGACACCAATTAGGGTGAGTGCTTCTACTTTGGACCTTGAGCCTACATTAGTCCTAAAATGCCAAAAATTGTAAATAATTAAATTTGCTGGCAAAGAATAAAGATATTCCTATGCATACAATGAACTCCTATTCTTCCTGAATCCTACCATACCACTTTTCGTCATTGAAAGTCTTTCTGATAAAATTTGCAACGATTTTAAAAATGTACCTCCTCATCAGTGGTGAAACAGACAGCTCAATTAGTGGGGCGCGTATTGAGAAATTGGAGTGTTCAATGAAAAATCCCGATTTTTTACTGTCCATGCCAAAGTTTAAAGGAAAATTACTTTCACTGTGAAGAATATGAACCATTCTACCTATTTTTTCTGAAATTTATGAAAATCAATGGAAAAAATCGAAAGAATTGCAAAGGGTCCAAATATACCCAAGTAACAATTTAAGTTTTATTCCAACCTTAACAGTTCGCTTAAGACTATTTCCTAAAGCTACTTTATAAGCCAAAACGCATTCTACGCTATTAGCACAACTACTTTAAAGTTAACATATGGCCAAAAGGGACCATTTTGTTAACGTTTTTAAAGCTAATTCTATACGCTATAATAAAACATCCAACAGAATAGTTTTATTCGACCTTATAGACATAGCTTTGAGAAACCTTTCAGAGCCCTCTTCAGACTATCCACAGCTCTTTTAAAACTACGTCGTGGAATCTGATAGGAATTTTACTGTGGGATCTGTGAAATCTGATAGGAATTTCACTGTGGCAGCTGTGGAATCTAATAGAAATTTTACTGTGGGAGCTTTCTGTTCCGTTTTTTCTCGTTTTATCACTTACTCTCCCAAGCATTTGATGATAGGTAAAGATTCCATTTAGAATATTTCAAAAATATTCTCATTCTCATTTTCAATATATCTAAGCAAGAAACTTCCTGCAACCTCAGATTTCTGGTGAAGTATATACGAAATAGCATCAAAACTTAAGCGCGCCTCAAAGAAAATCAAGGTTGACCATATTTTAAGCATTTTTTAAATAAAAAAATTATAATTAAAGATAAATATAAATTGGCTCAAATGATGCAATTTTTGTTTTACATTGAAATTCATCCCCTATACAACAAATAGTACCGTCAACATTGTCAAATTGATGAAAATGTCTAGTTTTTAGTATAAAAGTATTATTTACAGCAACATGGCGTCAGTAATTTCGATTCAATTTCACAATCAACATGGCGCTCAGTAAATTAATATTGAAAATCTTAAGGCAGTTGTGAAACAGTGTTAAGATGGTTTTATGACGGTTAGTAAAATGTGGTAATAAAACAATTTCAATAAACAGTTTTTAAATGGTTTTAAGAGACCTTGAATCACAGCTTCGTTTGACGTTTCTCTAAATGGAATACACGCTCATGATGGATTTATCCATTTTTGAGAAAGAGAAGTTTTTCGCAATAAATGAAAACATTTCGATTTGTTGCTTGGCAAAAGGCATTCATGCAACTTTTTGTTTTGTTTCCTTTTGACTATGAGGATGGTCAATCATCTTTAAATAACAAATATTTAGGTATTGCTATCAAATAATCTCAAACTAATTTGGACAAGAACATTTTCTGTCATCAAAACCCTGGCCTCAAAGCTAAATAATAACCCGCATAAATGAGGATTATAACCAAATGATTTTTGAAGCGTAATAAAATGTTTAGCAAACGATTATTGAAATTGCCTGAATCGTGAATTCCGAAATGATTGAATTTTGAATTTGTAGTTAGGTCATGTAAAACAGTTAAAAACTGTTAAAACAGTTGTATGGGAAAACAATTGGAAACAATAAAATATTCTTTAAACCGTCCTTCGGATGATTTGCTTACTATTACCAGAACTGCCTTACGCTTTAAATAAATCGTTATCTTCAATGATCGGCCAATGCTAGTGGTCTTCATTCTGAATACATCATCTGAAACTTGTTGAGGCTGATTTAGAATGAGCATTTTCGCTTGTGATGAACCTCAATTTCTCCGTCTTTGCTGAGTTGAAGCCGGTTTCTGCAGTCTTCCAGAAATTTCAAGGACGGTTTATCTGAAAATAATTTTGTTAGTTCTGGATTGGATGACGTAAATAAAGATCAACTTCGCATTGAGAGACAGAGATGGATAAATAAAACAAGTAGTTTAATAGGCGTACTTGTAAATGAATTTTCTAATACATTTATTCTTATCGAATCACAAAAACCGTTTATTCTTAGTGGGCTTTTATTCGAACCCTGAGAATTGAGCGAATAATGATGTGGACTGATTTGCGGTTGTTTTGAAATTTGAATGCGGATACAACAAAGTTGTTTTTATTTTTAAGATGAATTTAGCTGTGTCAATTTATATCATTTTGATAGCACGTTTTTCTCAATTTTGAGTGATAATCCTTTCAAAACAGGTTGCTATCTCAAAAAGAGGTAAAAAAGTTTAAGCGTGTATACGTTCTTCTCGATTGTCAAATCATCTGTCACTTAGTTTTATCATGCCTACATCCAATGTTCCAATAAATCAGTTTTTCAACTTGGCTTGAACGCTAGTTTTAAAAGCGCATTGAGCGCATTATTAAAACCTTTACCAAAGCTCTAATAAAAACAGGAAAGTATGTGTTTTATTGAATCTTTAGCAATACTTTTGCAACTTTTTTACAACACTCTTAAGATAGTGTTTTATTCAAGTTTTAGCAAAACTTTCAGGGCTCTTTTAAAACACACGATAAATGAAGCATTTCCTATGTTACAATAAAACCGTTTTAAAAATGGGATGCCATCGAAAAGTCTTCATAAAACAATATTAAAACTTAAAAAAGCCAATTGGCTTGATCTGTGTTACTTGGGATAGGAAACATTCGACTTTGATGTTCCATGTTTAGACCTGACATCACCAATACATTGTATTTATACCAACAAATCAACAAAGGTGCAAATTTATAATTGAGGCATAATTCAGAACCAATATTTAATATTTCTAAGATTTTTTGCCAGCTTTACGCGAATAAACTACAAGTAGGTAAACACAAACAAGTTTCAGCTATTGTTCTGCTGATAGAGCTGACGGAGAATAAAAGAGTTTGTGATATTCATAACAGAAATTTTAGTTTTTTCAATGATGAAAAGCTTTCATACTTTCCTATGATAATAATTGATTGAAGATTATATTTTCAATGAATTTGTTTATTTATTTTCGAAAAATCATACTTTTTAGAGGAATTTTAGTTCTAGGTCCAATGAAAGCAAACGGTCCAGTACCAAAATAGGAACAGTAGGTTCAAAGTTGGAAATTTTGATCATTCATTTCTTTGCAAATCTCTCAATAACGGCGAAACCTATGTTGAAAATTTTCATTGAAACTTGCAGATAAGATCATGACTTATAAATGAATTTCCTGAAGGATATAAATTTCCCGTCCATTTATGAGAAAAATATGAATAATTGAAAACCACCGCTTAAAGGGTCCAAAGTAGGGCAACTAACCCTACATTAATTTTGGTTCTATTCGAACTTGATTTTATATCTTTTCTGACCCTCAAGCTGATATAATAAAAATACAATGGTACTGCATACATTCGGGGGTTTCATTCAAGAATCTTGAGTCAAGATTAGAGATGGCTCCACTCAAGATCATTTTTTAATTTGAAAAACTATGCGATTTATTGATATGTTGATGGAAAACTCGTTACAAAAACCCAAATAATGCATTTTCTTTGAGTTTACTACCAGTTTTTTACTACCATTTAAGTCATTAAGAGTCAGTTCATACGGTCAAGGGTTACATCAATTAATTTTGAAAGTCAGCATTGATTGATGAAAACTACAGTAGAAAAGGCGCATGGTTTTCAAGCATCTTATAATATTATTTCATTTCAATTTTAATTATTAATCTTCACAAAAACAAGCTTTAAAGTGTTAGTAAATTCACAGAAATTGGTGATAATCTTGTTCTCTATGGGAGATTAGGGCTTTTTCATTTGTAATACTTGGGACTCAGTGGTAGTTGGTTGCGTTGAAAGTTATCATAAGATTTAAAATGAATTTCAATTTTAAACGTCTAGGTTATTTAAGATAATAGTTGTTACTGAAGTTGAAAGTCAAATTAGCTAACCTTCAAATGTTTGAAACGGTTATGTGTGGTTTTAAAATTATTCCTAGAAAAACTAACAATTCTATCCATAACTACTCTCATTATCTTTCTGTTTTTCCAAGCAATCAAAAACAAAACGCTCAAAAACTAACTACACTAATTTCGGTCAACGCGGTTTACGACAGCGATAAGCGGCCAAATCCGCCTCAACTCGGGGATAGTATTTTAACTAGCCACTAGCGACAAATCTAGATCTCATTAACATTCCTTCGCGTACCCACCCGAGTAAATGCTAATTTAACGTCAGAGCGTAGTTTAGATTTTGGGTGCTTGTTATGGCTAAACATAAAATTGCTGCGGACAGATTAAAATACACTATCCCTGGTTCTCTGGTCCGGCAGCCAGCGTGGAATTTAATCCATCCATCATGTTGACGAGAAAGTGAAATTTTTGGAAATGACATCACCATCACTCTGTCGACTGGAATAACGGGGTTGCGATTGAATTCAAATCCTTACGATTGGATCTGCTGGTTTCCTGTAAGGTTTTTGGTTTTTATGACATCAATTTTGCAGAAGCATTAATCACTATCGGTTTACTCGTGTGTAGGTGTTTGGTTTTTTTATCATTTCCTTTTTCCTGTGTTAAAATTTATTTTATTTGAACTGCTGTTGATTTAAAAAAAATCGTGCTTAAACTTATTCAGAAAAAAATCAAAAGTCCATTTCATAAATAGAAAAAATAAACAGTATATTATCTTCTGTGTTTTAGTTCAAACACGCCTTGAAATCAACCTGGATTTCCACGAAGGTGACAATGAGCGACAAACCTCAATCGGTTGAGCTCAACGATGAACCGAAACTCCAGGAAAGGGGCACAAGATGCGGGAAGGAAATACCCATCGAATCACTTCATAATTCTTGTTGGCTTTGCATTTGCATACAATATTATTATTGCCTCCCCCGTACTTTCCTAGCGATGAAGTCGCAGTCTTCATCGTTTTCGTCGTCGACGTCGTTCGAATAACGCTCGATATCGTACCTCGTACATACCATTTCCGATGAGCTTCCAGTCTGGCAATAAAGTGCTTTACTTGATGATGGTGGAACGCTTAATGTAGCGCTTCGTCGGATTAGTAAAGCCATTTTCTTACCTCATACATGAATCCCTACGCAATTAAGTTTTTTCTCCTTCTCATCCTCTCTTCACGCTTCGATATTGATATTCAAGCTTGGTACTTGGAAGCGATCTCTGTTGAGGTGTGGTTTGAATTTAATATTTCTTTGTCATTTTTCATCGGAATGGCTGTCTGTCTGTCTTACCTTCGATGTGAGTTGTGTCAATTGAAATGATTTGTTTTATTTGAACCTTAGTTCTATTAGTATCTATAATTTTTCAAATTGAACTCAGAAATTCAAATTTCAATTTTTTTTCTCCATTTGAACAAGGTGAATTTTAAGCTCTGCACAGCAGAATAGTCCAAATGTGTATGCAAAAAGGATAATCCTCTGAGCCTGAAGTTTGTTTGGAGATATATTTTGTTTGAAGGGAAAACGAAAATCCAATTTTCCAACAACAACTTTCATCAGTTTCGACAGATTTTCACAACAGGTTTTTTGTGTTAAAAAAATTCAAACAAAAATTAAATGTGAACCTTGTGTTTTCAGATTTTCCAGTGACAATATTTCCCAGTTTTCTCATTGGTCAATATGACTCTATTTCCATCTGATTTTAAGCCATCTTTATGCACTGCTGGTTGCAGAAAGAACAAGAAGTTGATTTTCTCACTTGAAGCAAACTCATTTCAAAATTTACAAACATGGCGGACTTTCTATCATATCGGATTAAAACTGACTTCAGACGACATTTTATGCGATCTTTTCACTATGCAGTTGAGATTGCGATTTGCAACACCATTTTAAACGACCTCATTTATCATTTCTATTACGATTTCATGTTTGCTGGGTCAGGAAACCTTATGACATAACTCAAATATGTTACTCGGACAATATTCACTTAAAACATTTCAGTATTCCGTTATTTAAAGTGTAAGAAAAAAATCCGAAAAAACATGCTTCGGAAAAACAGTAGATCATCTACGTAAAGCTGAAAAAATTACTTTTATCCAAGAAAGCTGCAGTTAGAAGCTTACGTGTCACCGTAGAAACCGTACTTTCAAAAGTCAACATTTTTGAAGTCATACAAGATTACTGCATACGATTCCAAATCTATCCTCGATGCATTGCACAATTTTTTTTAGCTTAATTCATTTCTGTAAAAAATTATAAACAATTTTAATGTTTCTTAAATTTGGCATGTTGTCTTCTGGTAAGCTAATGCACAATTTAAACTGAATGTTACAAACATGTTCGTACTTGAAAAAAAGGTATCAGCAATAGACACATTCCACCGTGACGTGAAATCGCTTTTCCGGACTTTTCTGCACTGTTATCATTCTAGAAGTCAGCCAATTTACTTGAAAATGAAAAAAAATGTAGCAAACGGTCGCAAATTGTATTTCCTTCAAAATGAATATAATTTGGTCATTGTAAAATTTAAGTTTTTTTTTGTTGTGATTGATTACTTTTGTGACGTGAATTCCCGCTAGAATTAACCATTTTGGATTTTAGTACATACAACTTTGATTTACTGTTCTCTCTGTGGAAATAGAATATCGGCGTCTTCGAATGAGTTGTTAAGAAAACAATTACCCAGAATTTGATGTACGTAAAACTTCGATTGAACAACATTGAACAAAGTTATGCTTATTTGAAGTTGTGACGTGAATTCACTCAGTTCAAACAGAACAGGGTAGTTGACTGAATTCACGTCATGATTATAAAGTTATACCTGTGGTTATACTGAAACCTTTTTTGGAGCCTTCAAGTTTTATCTACACTTTCAAAAACGATATTTTGTTGTTCCAACTTTTACAATCATAAATTTTCAATATCTGCCCCTAACTTTTCCCTTATTTTAATTGGCACTTGAAAAGCAACATATTGTGAGATCATATGTTAAATTACTAATGTCTTCATTTAAAGACTCACCAAAAACAAAATTTTTTTTTTCAATATTTTTGTATTTTTATTTGAAAATAATGAACTTATTAAAAAAATCAACTAAACTATGCTCGATTTGTAAAAAATCCGACCATCTGGAGGGTAAAACAGCTTTCAGAGCATATTTTTCATATAAAATTTAACAAAAAATCAAATTTTGTGACGGGAATTCACTTATTTGCGCTGTTGTAGCTCAGCTAGATCCCAACCGATTTCTATAAATTTTAGAGTTTTAGAATCGTCTTATCATTTTCAAAGAAAATATCATTTTTTATTTAAAAAAATGTTATAGTTTTCTCGTAAAATTAAAAAGTTTCCTTTTTTTTGTGACGTGAATTCATTTATTTGCGACTGATTTTGTTCGTTTTTCAAACCAACTACAATGGATATAAACAAATTCTTTTTTCTACAAAATGAAACCGTGTTTTTTGGCTTCAAAACAAACTAAAAAAAATCCAAAAACAATTCATCCATATATTTAAATTAATGATTTTGTAAAAGTTATCAAAATAACCACTTTTTCCAACAAAAAAAAAAAGATTCTCAAAATCATCTAAAACATGTGTAAAAAAACTTTTTTCTCTTTTTCCGTTAGTTTTGTGTGATTTGAATTATCAAAATAATAGACAATTTTGAAATTTTTTGATACGCAAACGGATAAAAATCACTTTTGAGCGGTACAAGCGCGTGGAATGTGTCAATAGATGAGGGTCATGCATTAAGATTGAAGAGGCTAGAATGTAGAGCCAAAATTTAAATTAACAAATCAGAAGTTAAGTGTAAAGAAATTATAGCCACCACTCAAGATGACAAAAATCAAGAGTCGAAAGTCATAGTTGATGAGTCAAGAAACAAGAAACTAAATATTTAAGAGGAAGAAAGATTGTACAGAAGATTCTTGCTAGAGTCAAGCAAGAATCAATATTAAAGAATGGAAAAAAAAACTATGATCTGAGAGTCATCAATTAAAATCAGGAAGAAAAAAATGAGCGGAAAAATATAAACAGCAAACAAAAAAAATGAATAAAAAAAGTCCAGCTGTTAACTGTAAAGAGCACAGAGCAATTAGTAAAGAGTTAAGTGCAAGGAGTCCAGAGCTGAACGGAAAAAGATGAAAAGAAAAGGTCGAGTGTGCAGAGATTGAAGTCAAGAAAAATAATGAAGAGTAGAAAAGTAAAGAGTAAAGTTTAACAGTAAGTGTGGAGAGCAGAGATTCAAGAATAAAAAGAGAAAAGAGTAAAAAAAGAATAATTCCGTAAAGAATACAGAGCTATAAAAATAGTTAAGAAAATAAAATAAAGGGAAAATAATTACAAAAACAAGCAAAGGGTAAAATGATTTAAATAAGTTTTAAGAGAAAAGAGTGGAGAGTAAAAAGGAAGATCCTAAAGAATAGAGTAAAGATAATAGAACGTAGACTGAGGGTGTATAGTAAAGCATTAGAAAAAATGAATAGAGTTGGGTAAAGCGTAAGGACACGACACTTATCGTTTTTACTAACGGAAAAACGAATTAAATTTACCTTTTTTGTCGACCGGTTTCGGGCTCGATGTTGCCCATCTACAGAACGATGTCCAACTGACTAGATGAAGGAAAAACACTAATACATGTTCATACTATCCAATAGTATTCGTCGAAGGGTGGTCGGGTTGTTGTTAAGTTGTCGGGATAAAAAAAAATGTGTACGCAAAGCGTCACATTTAAACGCATGGGAATCCATGTACATCGCCACATCGGAAAGGCCACTTATGAACGAGGATTACGCTCCAATCATATCACCGCTTTTAAAACTGCTCAAACCAAATTTTCAACAACCCGACCACCCTTCGACGAATACTATTGGATAGTATGAACATGTATTAGTATGATAGTATGAACATGTACCTATTAGTGTTTTTCCTTCATCTAGTCATTCGGACATCGTCCTGTAGATGGGCAACATCAAGCCCGAAACCGGTCGACAAAAAAAGTAAATTTAATTCCTTTTTCCGTTAGTCAAAACGTTAAGTGTCGTGTCCTGTAATACGTTGTTTGTTTTTTTTGTGAAGCATAAGCATCTATCCCTGATTCGATTTTTATGGAGCCTGCCACTAAGCAAGAAGTTATCCTAAAAATAAAAAACCTCGACCAAAATAAAAGCGCTGGACCAGACAGCCTACAAGCAAACTTCATCAAGCACCACCATCAAATCTTCTCTGAGCTTATTCGAGACGCCTTTAATGAAAGTTTGGAAAATGGAAAATACCCTTCATGCTTGAAAACTGCTAGAGTTATACCAATTCACAAAGGAGGCTCAAAAACGGATGTCAACAACTACAGACCCATTTCCATATTATCTGTTATCAGTAAAATATTGGAGCAAATGTTGGTATGTCGAATAACCAGCTTCTTTCGTTCAAAAAATATCTTGTACGAGAGCCAATTTGGCTTTCGTTCAGGATCAAGTACGGCAACCGCTACTGAAGAATTGTTCACAAGCGTATATAATGCGATCAACTCAAAAAAAACAAGTTTTCTTTTGGATTTGAAGAAAGTTTTCGACACGATAGACCATGCCATTCTTCTCAAAAAATTGTTTCTTTACGGAATACGTGGACGAGTACACCAGCTCATCAAAAGCTTTCTAGATGAAAGGGATCCTCTGGAAGTAGGTGTACCTCAAGGCAGCAATCTGGGTCCCTTGCTATTTCTTGTGTACATAAACGATCTACCTGAATTACCACTTCTCGGGAAACCAAGATTGTTCGCGGATGATACATCTCTATGCTATGAAGATGTTGATGCCAACACGATCGTTCGTAAGATGTCCAATGACATGGTTATTCTCAAAAAATACTTTGATGAAAACTTACTGTCACTCAACATTTCAAAATCTAAATACATGATTTTACATTCTTCTCGAACGAATAATCCGCCACATGATGACCTCATGATTGACAATACACAAATTGAGAAAGTTTCTCACTTCCGGTATCTCGGCCTTACCATTGATTCCACATTAAAATGGACCAACCATGTAGAAACGTTATTGAAGGATATCAATTCTGCGTGTGGACTGTTGTGGAAGATGAAGAGTTTTGTCCCTTCGAGACAACTTTTGTTGATGTATCATGCCTTTATCCAATCAAAGATGCAGTACCTGATATTCATATGGGGGGCGACATCGGAGGTCAATCTAAAAAAACTACAACGTGCCCAAAATCGTTGCCTAAAAGCAGTTTACAAGCGTCCAAGGCTGTATCCCTCGCTTCAGTTGTATAAGGAAGCCGATATCTCGATCTTACCAATCAAGACAATGAGAGAACATCAAGCACTTACAATCATCCACAACCATCTGAATAATCCTCAAGCTCACCACAACCAATCTTATAGTCGACCAAACCATAGGTATGGACTGAGAAACCAAACTACTCTTAGAACGAAACGTCCAACGACAGAGTTAGCCAAAAATGCGTTTGATTACTACGGTATAACTCGTTACAACTTACCTCCCCTACATATAAAATTGGTGAAACCGAACGAAAAGTTCAAAAATTTATTAAAAAAACATTTGAGAGCGAAATTGGAAACCTTCTTGAATTGAAGCATCGTAACGGTCAGCATTGAGCCGATCAACGATTCTAAGATATGACAGCTGACTTGTACTCCCTTCAAAGAGATTATTCTCACTGGGAGTGCTATTCGCCTCATAAATCCTCTTCATCCTTTAATCCCTCCACCACAATTCACCCACCCACTAGTGCACAAAATTCCACCCCCACGTTTAAACGAATTTAAACCTGAATTCTAATACGCTGCATCATCTAATTTTTCTCATTTCCGCCAACCACCGCCACCACCGACCACCGACCACCGCCAACCGCCGCCACAAACCGCCACCACCAACCGCCACCACCAACCGCCATATCGTCGATACCACAACCGCAAATAAAAACACCAACGCCAACATTACAACTCCCAAAAATCATGATGAACTCTTAAATATTGTGAACGAGTGCACAAATTAATGAAATACCTTTGTGAACCCTGTTTGGAAAAAAATTATGTAAAAGAAAAATAAAGAATGAAGAGGAGGTTTTATGCCTACGGGAGCATGGACTTGAAAGTAGTTCAACTCCCGCGGGCTTTTCCCTGCTCAGAAAAAAAAAGTTTTTACGTTTAGCACAACCAGTAAAATGAGTGAGGAGCGTAAGGAGTATAGAGAGTGCATTAAAGAGTAAAAATTAAAAGAACAAAGAGTAAATTGCAAAAACAAAACAAGAAAATTATAAATGCTAAAGAGCAAGGAGGAACCAAGAGTAAACAGCGATAATACAAAAGTTTAAGATGATGAGTTAATATTAAAATGTAAAAGTTGAGAATGGAGCAGCAAAAGTCTAGGGCAATGAGTATGAAGTCGAGTTAAAAAATTAGAAAAAGAGAATAATTATGAGTAATTACAAAGTTAAGTACAAATTGAAACATTGAAGCGTGAAGAGAAAAAAAAAGTCGAAGGATATAGTAAAAAGAAAAAAAAACAAAAAAAAAATCGAAAAGCATACATGCATTAATAGAGAAATAGTAAAGAATATTAAGTAAAAGGAGAGGAGTTAAAAAAGTGAAACATCAACAGCTAATAGTGAAACAAGTTAAGTTAGTATAGAAAGGAGTGAAGAGTTAAATGAATCTTTTCAAAAGATTGAGTAAAGATAATAAAATAAAAAGTACGTGTATAGAGTACAGCGGAAAAAATGAACAACAATGGTTAAAGCGTAGGGGGTATAAAGTGTGCATAAAAGAGTAAAAATTTGTTGTTGTTGTTTCGATTATAGTCGTTTTACCATCTTTATGGCATTCGCGACTTTATAATCGTTATTAACTTTATAATCGTTATTATTATCCGGTACAACTGTGTTCGATGTTTACTCTTGGGCTCGAACTCACGGACATCGGCTTAGGAGACAACAAACTTGGCAACTGAGCTATATCACAAGCCCAAAAGAGTAAAAAATGTGAAAAGCAAAAAGTCGTAAAACAAAAAGATTAAGGGGCTAAGAGTAAATAGTAAATGGTAAATGAAGCAACGAATAGCTAAGGCTAAATAACAAAAAGCAAGAATTTGTGGTGAATAGTAAAACATTTATGGTAAAATGTAACGAATGAAGTGTTAATAGTAATGTGCAAAGGGTAAAGAGAAAGAAAAATCGAGTGTAAAGAGTGTAATGTCAAGGGAAAAGAATGAAGAGTAAAAAGAAATGAGAAAAAAGAATATAGTAAAGGAATATGTAAAGAACAAATACTGAAGAGTATGAAGTAAAAAGTTTAGAGTGAAGTGTATAAAATTCAGAATACAGAGTAAGAAAAAAAATTAAGATTAAATTGAAAAAAGTGAAGTGTGAAGAGCAAAGAGTCAAGAGTAAAGAGAAGACATTGAAAATCGATACCGAAATGGAAAATAAAGCGAAGAGAGTAAAGAATAGATGATGAAGGTACAGAGTATAGAGTTGAGTTTTTAAGAGTAAAGAGTTTGGGATACAAGTGAAGAAAAGGATTTATAAAAATAAAACGAGTACAGAGTGTATTCTGAAGAGATCGGAGTATTGTGCAAAGAATACAGAGTTTAGTGTGAAGAGCAAAGTGAGAAGGATAAACCAAAAATTCCAAAATTAAGAAATGGAATTATGTCAACAATTCAGTGTAGAAAAAAAAAACTTCAGAGTAAGTAGTTAGGGGGGAAAAAACTTGGAAAAGTGTGAATAGTAGCGAATAAGAATAATAAAAAGGGATCAATCAAAAGTTTGAGCAAATAAAAACATAAGTGGAGATTAAAGAAAAAAAAAACAAAGTTTATGAAGTTATGGTAAAAAGTACAATAAAGGGTGATACGGTCAAAATTTGGACAAGGGAAAACGCGTGTAAATCGGTGAAATCGTTTATTTAAAAAATCAAATTAAATTTCTTTTTCAAGTTTAATAAGTATAAAATTTAGGAAAAACATTCAGTAAGTCTTCCGCTTTTCCAAATCCGAATTGCCGGGCCTTACGCTTAACCCCTGCCATCAGATTTTGTACAGCCACCTTTTCCACCTTCTTCGCCACAGATAGCCAGTGTGCAGATAGCCAGTGTACTGCTTCTCGTCCTTAGCAGTTTTTTTGGTCTTCTTTAGGTTCCGCTTGGCAATAGCCCAGTATTTCTCAATTGGGCGGAGCTCTGGCGTGTTGCGAGGGTTCTTGTCCTTGGAGACCACCTGCACGTTGTTGGCGGCATACCACTCCATGGCCTTTTTATCGTAATGGCAAGATACCAAATCCGGCCAAAACAGTACGGAACAACCGTGTTTCTTCAGGAAAGGCAGCAGACGCTTATTCAAACACTCTTTCACGTAAATTTCATGGTTGACAGTCCGTAAGCTATGTATGAAAATGCTGCTTTTCAAGCCACAGGTACAGATGGCTTGCCAAACTAGATATTTCTTCGCGAACTTTGACAGTTTCATGTGCTTGAAAATATCTGCTACCTTTCCCCTTCCTTTTGCCGTATAAGACTCCTTTCCCGCAAGTTGCTTGTAGTCGGCTTAGACGTAGGTTTCGTCGTCTATTACCCTGCAGTCAAACTTCGTCAGCATCGTCGTGTAAAGCCTCCGGGATCGCGCTTTGGCCGTCGTATTTTGTTTATCATCGCGATTTGGAGTCACTACCTTCTTGTAAGTCGATAGTCTGGCTCGTTTTTTGGCTTGATGCACGGTTGTAGACGATACACCTAGCTTATTTGCGGCATCTCGGAGAGAGAGGTTAGGGTTTCGTTTAAAACTACCGGCAACTCTCTTTGTCGTCTCAGCGGCTTCTGGTTTTTGATTTCTCCCCGATCCAAACTTCCTGGCTGTCGACAAACGTTCCCCAAACACTTTAATTACATTTGTAACGGTTGATTCGGCAACTTTTAGCGATTTTGCCAGCTTTGCGTGCGAGTAGCTCGGATTTTTGCGACGCGCGAGCAAAATTTTGATACGATGCTCTTCTTCCTTGGACGGCATTTTGACAACTGAAGAGTGAATTCCAAGAATTCCAAGAAATGTCCGCAGAAATGATCATCGATATGTCGGAAACAGCAATAGTAATTATCTTCGACCGGCAAAGAGCAAGAAGTTATCCTTAGAATAAGCAAACTCGACAACTCAAAAAGTCCGGGACCGGATGATATTCCAGCACATTTTGTCAAAGCGAATCATACCATTTTGGCACCCTTGATTAGAGACGTTTTCAACGATTGCATACAAAACGGTGAATTCCCAGAATTCCTGAAAATAGCACGAGTTTTACCCATCTATAAAACAGGAAAAAAGACTGATTGGAGCAACTATCGCCCGATTTCTATACTATCAGTGTTCAGTAAGATCTTGGAGCAGCTAATAGCTGATCGTGTCTTGCAATTCCTGAAGCACCACAATATCCTGTACACCTATCAATATGGCTTTCGCAAAGGATCGAGCACTGTGACAGCAGCCTCTGAGCTAGTGAATGCAATCCACAATGCCCTTGATAGCAAAAAAAAATCATGGGAGTTTTGTTCCTAGATATGAAGAAGGCTTTTGACACGTTCGACCAGACTATTCTTCTCCGCAAACTAGAATCTTGTGGAATCAGAGGTAGTGTGAATTCCCTTTTTGGGAGTTATTTAACCAACCGGAAACAATACGTCCAAATAAACCAGTCAACTAGTGATCAGTGTAACTTGTCTGTTGGAGTTCCTCGAGGCAGCAATCTAGGGCCTTTTTTGTTCATCCTCTATGTAAACGATCTGCAAAAATTACATTTACATGGTAAACCCAGACTGTTTGCTGACGATACTTCACTGTCCTACGAGCACACCGATGTTGGGACGATAATTTCCCAGATGTCGACTGATTTAGAAAAACTTCAGGAATATTTTGACTCAAACCTCCTCTCGCTTAACCTGGATAAGACAAAATCTTTAGATCCACGAATCGACCTTCTGAGAGCCACAATCAGCTGAAAGTTGGAACCACAACTATTGAACAAGTTAAAACTTTCAAATACCTTGGCCTAAAGTTCGACGAACAGATTAGATGGAACGCGCATATAGATGGCCTTAGAAATGAACTAAGTGCCATACACAGCATCATATGGAAGATTTCGAGATTCGTTCCTTCTAAACAACTAACCTGTGTGTATCATGCATTTGTGCAATCCAAATTACAATACATGGTCTCGATTTGGGGAGCTGCTAGGAAAAGCTACATCAGACATCTTCAAGCCATGCAGAACCGATGCTTAAAAGCAGTTTATAAACGGCCAAGACTTTTCTCCTCCCACGAACTATACCAAGAAGCCTCGCACTCAGAGATGCCAATGTGCCTGATTTTTCAGGGAATGCCTGATTTTTCGAGGCTCTGCCTGACAACCTGATAAGCTATTGAATTTCCCTGATTTTTGAAAATTTCCCTGATTTTGCCTGATTTTTGCGAATATGATGAAAAATGGGTAGTTAAGAACTGGATTATGTACCATTGGTGAAGTTAAAAAGTGAAATGTGGCTGAATCAAATCAATCGAAAGATTCCTTTCAATTGTTATTTAAAAAAGGGAATGAAAGGGAATGCTTTGATGGAGTAGAATTATTCAACCACGTTGGTTGAAAGCTAGGAATAATGGCAAATGCTTGAAGTTGTGCGTTAAATTGAGAGTCAAACAGAACACATAAGTGATAGTGTCAGAAACAAACTATTTGTGACTATCTGCAACATTGGGATCTGGCGATTAAAAAAAAAAGGTCACCACCTTCCCAAAAGTAAGCTATCCCCACTTTTCCAGATATTTCCAGACATTTTTTCAAAATCTTCCAGACTTTTTCGAAAAACAGCTGGCAACGCTGCTCACAACACATATTGAAGTGGAAATGTCGAGTGATGACCAAAAAAAAAAAAAGGTCACCACTTTGAGCGAAATTTCCGTTACTTACGTTGCCTGATTTTGCCTGATTTTTATTACACCAGTTCCCTGATTTTTGAAAACAAATGTTGGCAACCCTGCTCGCACTCGATACTACCAATAGCCGCCTTTGAGAACTTCAAAGTGTGATTCAGATCCACAACAAACTGTACAATCCGCTTTTCCATCACAACCAACACATCCAGCATCTGAACCACAGATTTCCAACACGCTCAAGAGGAAATCTAGCAACTAGGAGAGCCAACACGGAGAAAATGAAAAGATCGCCTGAATACTAGGGGAAAAGTTCATATAACGCCCCATGTGGCTAATACGCGCCACTCTTGTTTTGAAGAATCTGAAACATTTTAAGCCTGCAAAATATTACCAATTTGTTTTAAATGCTGTGATTGGTCATGGCGAGTATGAATCTTTCCTTAAAATGCCCCTGTGCCGTGATAATTTCACAATTTAGGTTTTTCTTCATTTCGATCTAAATTTTAAAACACTTTTAATAAGGTGTCACCAAGCAGTGAAAAACGAATAAGACAATATTTTCTGACACATCGATAGAGGAGAATCTAAATTATTATTTTATGCAAAAAAATCACGCTGAACTCGCTAAGGTATGCTTTTTATGGGTACCTATGTTCTATCACGGCTCATGCGCTCTTTATAACGCGCCAAACGTAGAAGGATGAAAATAGCATTAATTTTTCAAAAAGGCCAATTTTCATTGAAAATGAACAAAAAGTCTTAAATCATATTTTGAGCGTTAATTCAGCCCAAAAAATCTATTTTTCATTTTTTGTTAAATTTCTATAAGTCCATTTTGATTTTCTTTTCAGTCAAAGTGTCTGTAAGTATTGGTGTGTTTTCGGTCTGCGGCTGCTCTCGGGTGTGTTCGGCTGCTAGGCGCGTATTGAATACACAGTGGCGCGTATTCGCAACACAGTTTTGTTCTGTGAATTTGAATATGGTTTTTAAAAATTAAGTTTTTGAAGAAACTATAGCAATTTGAGTAATAAAAAATCATTAGAATTTGTTGAAAACACTTTTCTTAAACGATTACACCCATTTTTAACACAATTTGTACGTGGAATACATAGAAAATCAGCGATTCGCTAAGGTGGCGCATAATAGGGCATGTTAACCTACAGCAGAATGAAGTACAATAATCTCCCAGCATTCCTGAAACATGTAACGAACAAAGCTAGTTTCAAGCGTCAAGTCAAAATCCACCTGAAAACCAACCTTACAAGCTTCCTGAACTAAAGTAAAGCAAAACTAATTAAGTTGTGAACCAGCTCGAACTAGTTCCCTTATCAGAGAGCAATCTCACTGGGGACTTAAAAAAAATCAAATTCCTCACTTGGAAAATATCTGCCACTAATCGCCACAATACAAATTTTCTGTATACTCCCTCTCCGCTAGCCACCACCCGCCACCACCCGCCACCAAATCGCCCCATCAAACCGCCACCAAGCTGCCACCAATTACCACCACCAAGCAAGAAATGTGAAAATTGTTATAGTGAAGAAAAGAAATGATGTGCGATCGAAATATTTTAAATTATGAAACGAAGTAACAAAAATAAATAATAAATAGTGAGGAGGTTTTATGCCTTCGGGAGCATGATCTTTCATTTTTTAAATAAGATCAAATCCCGGGGGCTTTTCCCTGCTCTTAAAAAAAATCAAAATAGGAGCAACATTCTACATACACACCTTCAAAATGAGGAGTGTTTAGGTTTTTTAAATGCAAAATTTAAAGAAATACGTTAAGTTAATATTGACCAAATTTTGATCGTATCACCCTTTATATGCGTTAAAACCCTCGTCTTTTGCATCAACAGATGAATTTTACTTTGAAATCACGCATCGAGAACTTTAAATGAACATTCTTTACAATTTAGTAATTTTTTATACAGTTAATGATAAGCCTAAATAACCAAAAAACTCTCTGTAAAGTTGGCACATGGGAATTTAGCTATACAGCCAATCCATTATTGATTCTGAATGTTCTGTTCAATACCTGAATTATAAATGCAATCTTTAAAATTTTTCATAAATTTGTTGAACAAGAAAATTTAAATATTAAGGAAATTTTCTCTTGAAATCTGCCAAAGTATTGAAATTTGGGGTCACATTTAACCAACCGATAAAAATGAGCAGTTTTAAATAATTGTAGCTGTAGTTTGCTTTATTAGTTTAACAATGTGCGGAAAATTGTGAATTTCAATCGTACCATTCATTGATACATTTAAACTCGTAAGCGATATTTCACACGAAAATACGTGACATTGATTATCTTGATGTGTTCGTCCAATTCATTCTCCGTGACCGGTCTTTCCGCTGACAATCGGTTTTGGTAGCACGTCTTATGTGTGGCATTCGCCATCTTCCTTACCATTCATTCGGTTATAAGTTTATTTTCATGTTAAAATTTGCATTTCGTTTTTGTGCCCTGCTTGCTGGTTGTTGTTCAGTATCGTTGATCTTCCTCCTCCGCATAATCGTAAATTGGAATTTTGCCGTGCAACAGCGCTGTCTGGGAAAGAAGCAAACAAAAAAAAATCACCGATCTCGAATTTGCCTGCAAGCTGCAATCGTCAACCGGAATGTAAAAAAAATATTGGAAGAAAAAATCTGCAGTATTGCGGTGCAGCAAAAAGCACAGGATATGTACTCGTTAATCCCACTTTTCCCCAAGTCAGGGTCAATAAATTTGTTAAAGCCCGATACGATCGACTAAATTGGAACGGAGGAACACAACACAGAAAAAAAAAATATCCGAAAGACAAAATTCACAAAAGCACCGATTGAAGTTTGAATATCGAAAAGTCGAAGCGCGGTTGGCTGATCAAGATTTATCTCTTGGCGAAACATGACGTGAGTGCATAACCGTAATTGTAATCTGGTTGCGTGCATTGCAAAAGCATTGTTGAACTGTTTGTCGTGATACTTTTTTGAAAGGTTTTTGTCGTTCAAATATTGTTGATTATAGCACAATAATGATTTGAAGTTTGTATGGGTATTAAACACCTTAAAATGAAAGCTTCCTTCGTGAGCATCAAACATATTGTTCAGACTTCATTAAGCTATATTTTTTTTAAATTTATGAATCATAAATAATCATAAAAAATTCACTTTCCAAATCTTTCTTATTTTGTATACGTTTGTCTTCCACAAAACTTGGTATGATTGATATGCACCTAATAACATTGAATCAAACTCATTTCATGACCTTTTATTCAAGCAAAGACTTGTTTATAACTTAGAGAACATTGTAATTGATTGTTTTTCATTAACTCAACTCAAAGTGATGATAGCTAGAGCTCATTCCTTTGAAAAATTGTGAAAAGTAAACAAATTAATTAACGATAAATAAATCACCCATTCGACCGCTTCCGTCAAAGGGCTTCCGTTTGACCGTTTTCAGTTTCGATAAAGAGATCAATGTAAATAATTCTTCGAAATTTTCAACCATTCTCCGTGATTCTCGCTTCCTACAACTTCAAACGCCCGGAGTCGAATCACTGTTTGGACTGGAATAGGAGAAAAAAGTTGTTTAAATAAGATTGAACAAATTGATTCAATTTTCACTTGCCTGCAATCACACAAATGCACTTTTTTCGCCCGAAACCCCGTTTGATCTCGGACTTTTTTTCTGACGTTTGCTAGCTGGCTTCCAAAAGAAAATTCACTTTCCTAACCTGCTTCGGGACCGTTGTTGTGCCGAACCTTTTCGGTTTGTGCGTTTTTTTTATTTCTACTCCAACTTTATTTGACTCTCCAGCACGATCCATGGTTTTGGTCTAGCTAAAGTATACAATCTTCTGTACCGCCTAAAGTGCTCAAGAACGTAGAGTGATTTTGGGAAAAGTGGGAGGGGTAAAAGAAGAGGAGAGGCGGTCCTAACTCCCGGTGGGCGGCCTGAGGTGAACATTCGGAGCACATGCATTGATACATTTTGTTCGATGTGGCGAGCACAAACCTGTTTTTTCCGATTCAGAGAGAGCTTGGAGATGCAAACAAAACTATCATTTTGCCGGGCCGGTGAAGTTTTTCTATTCTGAGCCAACAACGGTTCCAGTCTAGTAGATGGAGTAGAACGTGACGATTGAACAATTATCCTACAGAAACTCTTTTTCGAGACCATTTTCGAAACATTCGCGTAGCTCCAAGGAAAGAATTCATTTTTCTTAAATGATGCAACTTGTTCGAATATGATTGATATAATCAGAAAGTCACATAACATTTTCAACACGTCCGGATGAACTGATTTTATTTCCCGAAAGCACCCGTTTGCGGGAAGTTGTTTGGATTTTTCTGGCTCAAAGAACACAGTTTGGGCAGCCCAGTTCCAGTTGAAGACCCTCCATTGCTCCCCTTCTGCTAAATCTTCTGACAGCCAATATCTGTACCGGATGAGCGCATTTGGAGCCGATTTGTCAGCACAATGTTTGCATTGGGAGATATTCAATTGAATGTTGTTTATTTTCTAGCGTGGATTCATTCATAGTTTTGGAGCAGAAATAGCAATCAATGAATAATTTTTAATTTATGCTCTTCAGATCAGGCATGAGAGAACTAAGAAGAATTGAATCCTCGATTTTCTGTAATTTGAATTGTTAGAGGTCTCCTCAGAAAAAGGTGTTTAATAACTCCTATGTATTCAGTTTGAAACACATTTGCAAAACTGCTTTAAAAGAAGTCATTAGTCAGTATTGTACTGTCAACTCTATGCTTTTTGCGCTTAAATTGTTTTTTTTAGTGTTTTCATATACAGATAGGAAATAGTTTTTTATCTATCAGCGTTATGTGTTACTATGATATTCTTGTTTCATTATTCCATTTCCTGTTTCTGTTTAAACAATAAACTTGAGTATCAAAGCTGAATTTGCCTTGTTTAAGGTTGCTGAATCCATATAACTCATGTTTAGGAGATATGGGTAAGAATGACAATATTTGTTTCTTTTGTCTTATTTTCATCCTTTTTTTTTGTAAATAATTTCTAAGATCGCTGCAAAAGTTAGATCGAGACATAAACCCGTTGATCAACTAGATGCGTTTACGTGGAAGAAAAAAAATGTGTTGTTTTTAAATTTAAATGAGACTTGATCCTTTATTATAGGAGACTTGATCCTTTAATCCATGTGCCCTAAGCTTTGGAGAAAATCATACAAAATCTTAAGATAAAATTTACTTTGACTTATAGCCATTTAAGTTTTTTTATTTCATAGTTTCAAGTGCCAGACAAAATAATTTTGAAAATTTGTTTACAACATCAACGAAACCCCTTTCTCTGAAAATTTTCTTATTTTTGGATAAAAGCACTTTTTTGAGTTCTTTTTATCAGGAAATTATCAGATAAATATGTATGAGTCGTTGGATAAATATTAATTATTTCGTGCTTAGAATGATCACTATCCATTCAGCAGAAAAGTATATCTTTTTGGACTCGAGCGATCAAAGGAACACAAAACATAAATCTTGACAAAACATTTTCTTAATAAACTGAGAATTCTATATTGCTTTTAAAATATGGCATATTAAACTCTAAGGATTCACGTACTGGTAAAATAATTATTATTAAAATTCTTTCGTGAGGAAAATATTTGAAAGTGATAAAAAGTTGCTCAAGTCACATTTTATAATATTTTTATAACAAACTGCAATAACTCGAACATAAGCTTTTTAAGATTTTATAGATAAAGGGTGCTACGGTCAAAATTTGGTCAATATCAACTTGACGTATTTCTTTCAATTTTGCATTTAATAAGCCTGAACATCCCTCATTTTGAAGGAGTGTGTGTGTGTGTGTGTGTGTGTGTGTGTGTGTGTGTGTGTGTGTGTGTGTGCGTGTGTGCGTGTGTGTGTGTGTGTGTGTGTGTGTGTGTGTGTGTGTGTGTGTGTGTGTGTGTGTGTGTGTGTGCGTGTGTGTGTGCGTGTGTGCGTGTGTGTGTGTGTGTGTGTGTGTGTGTGTGTGTGTGTGTGTGTGTGTATGTGTGTGTGTGTGTGTGTGTGTGTGTGTGTGTGTGTGTGTGTGTGTGTGTGTGTGTGTGTGTGTGTGTGTGTGTGTGTGTGTGTGTGTGTGTGTGTGTGTGTGTGTGTGTGTGTGTGTGTGTGTGTGTGTGTGTGTGTGTGTGTGTGTGTGTGTGTGTGTGTGTGTGTGTGTGTGTGTGTGTGTGTGTGTGTGTGTGTGTGTGTGTGTGTGTGTGTGTGTGTGTGTGTGTGTGTGTGTGTGTGTGTGTGTGTGTGTGTGTGTGTGTGTGTGTGTGTGTGTGTGTGTGTGTGTGTGTGTGTGTGTGTGTGTGTGTGTGTGTGTGTGTGTGTGTGTGTGTGTGTGTGTGTGTGTGTGTGTGTGTGTGTGTGTGTGTGTGTGTGTGTGTGTGTGTGTGTGTGTCTGTGTGTGTGTGTGTGTGTGTGTGTGTGTGTATGTGTGTGTGTGTGTGTGTGTGTGTGTGTGTGTGTGTGTGTGTGTGTGTGTGTGTGTGTGTGTGTGTGTGTGTGTGTGTGTGTGTGTGTGTGTGTGTGTGTGTGTGTGTGTGTGTGTGTGTGTGTGTGTGTGTGTGTGTGTGTGTGTGTGTGTGTGTGTGTGTGTGTGTGTGTGTGTGTGTGTGTGTGTGTGTGTGTGTGTGTGTGTGTGTGTGTGTGTGTGTGTGTAATGTTGCTCCTATTTTGATTTTGGAATTCACTCTTCAGTTGTCAAAATGCCGTCCAAAGAAGAAGAGTAGCGTTTCAAAACTTTGTTCGCGCATCACGAAAATCCGAGCAACGCGCACGCAACGCTGGCAAAATCGCTAAAAGCAGCGAAATCAACCGTTACAAATGTTATTAAAGTGTTTGGGGATGGTTTGTTGACAGCCAGGAAGTCTGGATCGGGGGGAAATCGAAAACCGGAGGCCGCTGAGACGACAGCGGAGTTGCCGATAGTTTCAAGCGAAACCCTAACATCTTTCTCCGAAATGCCGCAAATAAGCTGGGTGTATCGTCTACAATCGTGCATCGACCCAAAAAACTAGCCGGACTATCGACTTACAAGAAGGTATTGACTCCAAATCGCGATGATATACAAAATACGACGGCCAAAGCGCGATCCCGGAGGTTGTACACGACGATGCTGACGAAGTTTGACTGCGTGATAATGGACGACGAAACCTACGTCAAAGCCGACTACAAGCAGCTTCCGAGACAGGAGTTTTATACGGCAAAAGGAAGGGGAAAGGTAGCAGATATTTTCAAGCACATAAAACTGTCAAAGCTCGCGAAGAACTATCTGGTTTGGCAAGTCATCTGTACCTGTGGCTTGAAAAGCAGCATTTTCATAGTTTCCGAGACTGTCAACCATGAAATTTACGCGAAAGAGTGTTTAAATAAACGTCTGCTGCCTTTCCTGGAGAAACACGGTTGTTCCGTACTGTTTTGGCCGGATTTGGCATCTTGCCATGACGGTTAAAAGGCCATGGAGTGGTACGCCGCCAACAACGTGCAGGTGGTTCCCAAGGACAAGAACCCTCCCAACACGCCAGAGCTCCGCCCAATTGAGAAATACTGGGCTATTGTCAAGCGGAACCTAAAGAAGACCAAAAACTGCTGGGGACGAGCAGCAGTTCAAGGCAAACTGGCTTTCTGCGGTGAAGAAGGTGGACAAGGTGGATGTACAAAATCTGATGGCAGGGGTTAAGCGTAAGGCCCGACAATTCGGATTTGGAAAAGCGGAGGCCTAACTGAATATTTTTCCTGAATTTTATGCTAATTAAACTTGAAAAAGAAATTTAATTTGATTTTTTAAATAAACGATTTAACCGATTTACACGCGTTTTCCCTTCACCAAATTTTGACCGTATTACCCTTTAGTGCACTTTTTGCTGTTTTGTGCTCGTTTTTGCGCTCAGTTTTGCACCGATAGTGACCTCAGCGCAGATTGTGGCACACTCTCAAAATATCCGGTGGATCCTGTGTTGCTTGTGCCTGTGGTGGATAAGGCAGTTGATACAAACGTATTAATGATTTCGATACAATAAATAAACAAAAAAAAACAGATGAATTTGATTCAGTGTATAAATCGATTAGTTACCGTTGAAATTAAATGTGAGTTACGGAACCCACGAGAACCGAGTTAATTCACTTTTGTCATCGAAACCAGGGTGATTGAAAGAGAAGACAATGATACGTTGGTTGAGTAGAGGAACAGGGAAGGTGAGAACGGCATTCTATCATCGATTGTTTCTAGAACTAGTATTGCGGCAAGGAACAACTGCGGGCATTTGAAAGTTCGTGAAAAAAGCTGTTTAAAATGCGATGCAGGATAAAGATACGACAGTGCCCTCACCAATACTATCGTAAATTTTGACAGGTCTATGTAAACCAATTGTTTGGAAGCAAAAAAATAACAGCTGGTGATGGATTTTCACAGCTTGATGTTTACATTTGGCACTATAGATATCACGCACTTCAGCTATAAAAGTGATTACAAAACTCGATTTATGCTCGTTTTTTTGCCGAAACGGTGCAACACTTTGGGGTGGGGAAAACGAATACGATATTAAAAATCCTAAGTGGAGGAAGAACGCCTTCGACAATTTCGGTCTCGCTCTGGCTGTTGAAAACATGTCAGTGTTTCTCATGAGAATTGAGTGATTTTCGGAACATTGCTTCGAAAAACATCCCTCGATATCGGGACGAAAGAGGCTCGTGTTGTATTTCTTCAGGCTTGAAGAGTACCCATGTCTATGAGATGACATCGATGTTCGTAGCTTGACATGTGAAACGGGTCTTGCCAGTTTAGGTGTCTGAGGGCATAACGCAAAAAGCGCCACTGGATAGCCTCGAGCCGCTCGGTACCGTTCTGGTAGTAGGGACACCAGACAGTTGATGCGTATTCGAGGATGAATCGAACTATGCTGCAATACAGGCTCTTCAGGCAGTACATTTTCTTGAAGTCCTTGGCCACTCGAAGTAGGCTTCTAGAAGCGTTATCGATGACGAAGTTCGTTTGTGTTTTGAATTCCTGCTTACGGTCTAGTATTACGCCCAGATCATTGATATGGTCCACCCGCGTAATGGACTCATCTCCTAAGAAATACTCCGCGCAAAAAGGCTGCCGTCTTCGTGAGAAACTGAAGACTGCACACTGCACATCATAAGCATAACATAAGCTTCGGGCCGTTAATGAGTGAGAGCACATCGTTAAAATAGATTAAGGAAGATGATTGGTCCTAGGTGACTACCGTGGGGCACACCGGAGAAGGCTTAGAACTGGCTGGAGAGAGAGAGTCTCCTGGGTGAACTGTCAATTTACGTCTAGTTAAGTAACTGCGGAACCAGCGAAGTAAAGGTCCGCAGGATCCTCAGCGACCAAGCTTACAAATTACAATATCGTGGTTCACATTATAGAACGCTGCTGTCAAATCGGTATAAATGACGTCATTTTGAGACTATGCAGCAAAACTTTCGTGTACATAGGAGGTGAAGGTCAGCAGGTTGATATTTCTCCAATCCTCCTTTTTAAGGACCGGAAACATATAAGCTTCCTTCCACAGTGAAGGGTAGGTGAGAATAGGATACAGTGAGTTGACCTTCATTAGTGTAACGACTACTGGAGAGTTGTGAAAGTATTACTCTTCCATATGTGCCTCATCTGGATAAAAAAGGAGATATTGAGAAAGAAAAGAGCGAGAGCACTGATGGAAAAAATAAGTTGGCTCTGTCAAGAGCGGCTTGAAAGATGAGTCTAACAGGAGTCAGTAAAATAGGCATTCAATGTTTCAGAAAGGTCGATGATATACCGTCCGGGCATGTAGAGCGGGAGTTTTTGAGCTTTGCCGCTGCTTTCGATATGACCGTATCCTCTACTAAAATCGTGCTCATGCAGAAGCCGATTGGCGAAACATTTCTAACAGCACTCTCCACATGTTCTGGGGATGTTGAAGCAAAAGCAAAGGTACTCGAGAATTTTTTAGCAAAGACAGCACTGATCCCGCAATCAGAGTTCGCAGAGTCCCATCCAGAAACATTTGAATTGGAATACCAGATGCATTCCGCTGACTTTTGACATGCTTTCAGAACGATTTTGGGTTGGACTTGAGGTTACGTTGTACTCGAAAAGAAAATTTTGATAATCACGCTTACTGGCTTTTTTTAAGCGAAGTTCAGTCTTCGATATACCTCCTCCATAAAGATCAAGTCCAGATTCCCAGTCGAGGGTAATCAGTTAATATATGGGAGATAACATCGAAATCCGCTTTCTTGAAGTCGGGATAGAAAAGTGCTGATTTTTCGACACAAACATACAATTCAGCGACCTCGAGCGAAACCAGTAGGGGGAAGTGTTCCTATATGCGCATATTGGGTAATATGCGCATACAGCCGATTGACGATATGGCTGGAGATTCATCATATCTAATTAGTGCAGTTTGAGGGTAATACGCTTTTAACACATGGCATAAAAAAATTAAATTATTATATAAAGTCGAAAAAATTTAAAAATTCAAACAAGATTTTTGTCAGTTTTGATATAATATATTGAACTTTAATTATTGAGCATACAGATTCTGTGAACAAATATTTTAGTGGTTTTTCTTTCTTATTCATCTGGAAATCGGAAATTTAACAAATCGAAGCTTTTGACAAAGTTGTAAATGATAAGATATTGGAATAAGAGACAGGTTCTGAATGCCCATATCAAGGCAGGTTAAATGCCTATATCAAGAAAAATAGATAAGTCTTATAAATTTTTTACTTTCTATCATTTAAACATGAAATCTACGCTCAAATCACGATCTTACAGCGAAAAAAGACGAACTTCCTACTGATCCGATAAAAATACAATATGGAAAAAATATTACCCTGAAATATGGCCATATGGCATACTTAACTATATTTCATGTAAAAGAACTAGTGATGTAAAAAATTTCACCAAAATTTCGGCCTTGACGTATGCTTAACATCCGTTTCTACCATTTTCAATTAAATTATATCAAAATATTGCAAGTGGTAATGAAATATAGCTTAAAACATAAATATGCGCATTTAGCCCGCCAGTTTCGGAAATCGGCTATTTTGACTTCTTTTATTATAAAATTATTTTCACAAAAACTGTAAGAGATTTTAACAGAAAAATTTCACTAACGTATATAAAACAGATGTCCGCTCATGTGCATATAGTTTTCAGACTCCTATCTTTTGGAGTATAAGAGAAAATGAGTGCTTTCCTTAATATGCGCATATAGCCTTCCTCTCCCCTAAAGCTGGATGATGCTGAACTGCCTTAACACACGGAGCAGGAGTCGAATCAATGGTCCCATCGCTTGCAAAGCAGAGATCCAACATACGGCCCTTTTTGTTAGTTAAACTTAGTTCTTTTAGAAATGGAACACTTTCTTTTGCTGATAGCTCATTCACTTGTAACCGGATATTAAAAATATTGACAGCATATTGCAGCTTGTAGAAAGTGTGTGGTTGTGGATATTCATGATACAAAAGGAAAAGGAAATAAAATATTTTGCACAGTTTCCTTTAAAAACCATCATTATCGAATTGAAAGCTAACAAAACCATTGATTATTCAAAGAATTACTGTGTGAGTGTGTTGCAATAGTATGCAAACACTGTCAAAATTGTCCACAAAGATCAAATCAAGCATTGGAGTGAAGCACATGAAGCATGAGGCAACTCCGATTAAGGGTCATTGGGGAAGTCAAGTCTCATACCAGAATTTTAATTTTTAATAAGCGAAAAAGTCTACACCTAATTGTTGAAATGTAAAAATTTTTTTGTGGAGAATTGAAGCCAACTGTGTCAGTTGCAATTTCAGGGACTAGAGAAGATGAAAATTGATGTGGAAAACCACGCGAAAAAAAAGTTAACGAAGAAGGCAAATACAGCAAATGTCGTATAAAAAATTTGTAAAATTACGGTAAATGTCCTGCTCCTTTTGTTACCGGAAATTTGCATAATTTTACGGGAAATATTTTTTGCTGTGTATTAACGTTCTACTACATGAGAAAATAAGACGTATGAAAGTTATAGAGTGTCGAAGTCTACGGAATGAAGGGAATTGTTCCCCCATTCGATCATCATCATTTTCGTGTTCTATTTCTATTCCCATCATTTCATCTTACGGTAGTTGAACTCAATTTTGGACATTTTAAGCACGGCAAGATTTGCATTGCCTTCTTTTACTCATAACATCAATTTCCATCTTATCTAGTCCGTGAATATTCAACTTACAAAAAATCAGTACTCTACAAAAAAAGTTTCACTGACTGAATGTTTGAGTCAAGACTCAAAACCCATTTATGGGTCACAGTTTAAAAATGTCAAAATAATTTCTCTGATAAGCTGAAAGTGTTGCCTAGTCATGAGTCATTCAAACCTAACCTCAAACAACAAATTTTTGCAAGTTTCAGAGCTAGTAAGCTGTACAGCCGGTACTGAGGTTATGAGAAAGATGATTTCTGATGGACGACAAAACTTATAAAAAATCCTATTTCAAACAGATTTCAATTGAATCCTAAGGCTATGATCATTTAGTATCAGGACACTCTATTTCGGAGATAGCTACGTTAATTGTGCTCGGATATGCAAAACTTTAGCAGCGCACAATGGGGAAAAAAGTGTACAAACCGCGAAGAAATTCAATATCTTTCGTGCTACATGACCAAAATCTATGAAAATATACTTTCCTTTTGTTGTTTGGTTTTGATCACCGCACTTTTCTATGGTTTTCTTTGATTGATAATTTTTTTCGGTGATTTATTTAGGACGAAATTAAAACTGCTGTTTTTTTACGTTTCGGCCTACTGAGCTTCAGCCATCTTCAGAAAAACTGTATTTAAAATAGATAAAAAGTAATAAATTTTATAATATTTTCAAAAAACTATTTCCTATGCACACTATCTCGAAACTCACAACTTGTTTTGCCGCGTGTTTCCCTAACGGCCGTCTCTTGATATTTGAAATCGACGTCAAGAAGATGCTCCTAGTCAGCCGTCGTCTCGGTGCGCTTCAGGTTGGTTCGTCGTCGGTTTGATGCTCGGTTGGATCGTGCTCTTGAATTGGGGCGTCCCTCTCAGCTTTTTTATTAGAGCGTTATAGATGCTAGAGATTTCCATGGCATCTCGTTGGATGTTTACTGCTCGCTCTCCTCTCAATTTTATATGGAGTGTTTCAGCGATTTTCCTTCTACCCTCATCGCTCACTTTTTCCAAGATTTTGACATCATCGTAGTTGAATGTGTGGTGGTTTTCCACAGCATGTTGCGTTAAGCCGGTTGTCGATGCGTTTGGTTTGAAACTATATTTGTGGTTTTTAATTCTTTTTTCGATTGTTTGAGATGTTTGTCCACAATATACGCGACCGCATTCGCAAGGGATTGCGTATACTACTTGCGTTTGTTTCATTTTCGGTATTTCATCTTTAAGTTTGGTGAAAATGCTGTCTTTTATTTTGTTGACCGGTTTTGAAGAAGCGATGATGTCGTATTTTCGTAAAATTTTAGTTACTTTTTCACTTAGATGGGGAATATACGTCAAGGATGCGTATCTGCCCATTTGGACGTCCCTGTCCTCGTATTTGAGTGAGTTGTAGATTGCATCAACACGTGCACTTAAAATTTTGTCAATGAAATCATTCGGATAGTTGTTGCATCTGAGAATTCCTTTGACAGTTAAGATGCTTTTTTCTCGTTCTATTGTGTCAGTTAATTTAAGTGCGCGGTCAATTAATGCAATTGCGGTATTTTTCTTGTGCGCATACGGGCTGCTGGATGAAAAATCTAGGTATCTCCCATTAAGTTGTTTGGTGAACCAATTTTTATTTATTTGATTACCGTTTCTGGTGAGGGTCATGTCCAGGAATCGTATAGAATAATTTGTTTCCCTTTCGACTGTGAAGTTAATGCTGTCGAAAGGTTGGTTAAATTCATTCTGTATTTCATCGATTTTGTCTACATATCGTTTGTACGTTATAAGGTTGATTCCCTTTGTTTTCAGTTTTGCAATAACTTCTTTCTCAAGGTGTTCGAGGAGAATATTCGCTACAACTCCACTGAGAGGTGACCCCATCCCAACCCCGAATATCTGTTTGTACATCTTGCCGTTGTACTGGAAGAAAGATGCTTCCAGTACGATTTTAAGTGCTCGCAGAAATTCGAGCCAGGGGATTTGTGTGTGTTGGTTGATTTCTCCCCATTTTCCTTCGATTATTTCGTACGTTTTTTGCACTGGTACGTTAGTGTACAGCGACACGACGTCGAGAGAGAACATAACGTATCCCTCGGGGATTTGAATTTTGGTGATCTCATTCGAAAAGTCGAAGCCATTCCGAACGTGATATTCGGTTTTTCCAACTACCTTTTGTAAGATGTTAGCAAGAAATTGAGCTAGGTAGTATGAGGCTGACCCTACGGTTGAGACCACAGGTCGTAGCGGTCGGCTTTCTTTATGCGTCTTCGGGAGCCCGTAAATTCGTGGTGGGGGGCAATTGAAAAGAAGCATTTTGTCCCGTGTCCTTTTGTCTATATATTTATTCGTGTGCCATTCCTTAAGCATGCCGTTAATTCGTGATAATGTTCGATCGGTAGGGTTTAGTTTAGTTTAGTTTATTTGTATTCAAAAGTAGCGTAAGACAATTGTCTTTTCATTTTGCCACAGCGGCGTAATCGCATTGATGGAATGCACTTGTTACTTTCATTTAAATCTCTTAGAGAATGATTGGTTTTGTCCACAATTAACATTTCTTCTAGTTAAATAACGTTGAACATTGCTTTCTAAATGTGCTTAAATTAGGAATATTTTTCATTGGGTTTGGTAGTAAATTCCAAAGAACAACACCTTTGACAAAAAATGTGCAGTTATAAAAAGACGTTGTATGATTGGGGATCACATAATTTCGCGTCCTAGTGCCGTTGAAGGGTTGGAGTATATTGAAAAGATATGAAGGACATTTATTGGTGATGATTTTATGAAACATAAGACATGACCGAACTTTAATAAAATTGTAAAACGAATATCCTAATAACTTATGTTGCAAATGAGTAACTCGATCTAAACGGGATAGGTTAAAGACGAAACGAACGCAACAATTAAGCGCGATTTTTATTCTGTCGAGAGCTCTTGCAGAAATTGTAGGCAGTAGGAAATCACACGCAATAAAATATGGTAAAATGAATGTTTTAAAAAGTTTTAATTTGACGTTCTGGTTTAGGAAACTTGACTTAAGCTTTATGTTTCTAAGCACGCCATAAATTTTACCGCATTGGTTCAATACGTGGTTATCCCAGTCGAATCGACTGTCAACGATAAATCCTAAGCTTGTAACCTTGTTTGAAAAAACTATTTCATTATCTCCTAGTTGTAAGAAAGGCTTATTTGTGCATACAGTTCGTGTTATCAAAAGGGCATTTGATTTGGATGCATTCAACGTCATCAGATGATTTTTCGCCCACGTATTTATAGCTTGCAAATCTAGGTTCATTAACTGACCGGTTTCGACCATGCTTTGGTTTTTACAATTAATATACAGCTGAATATCGTCAGCAAACAAATGAATGGTGCAATATTTTACAATGCTTGGTAAATCGTTTATATACATAGTGAATAATATAGGGCCTAACACGGATCCTTGAGGCACTCCAGAATTAACTGGTAAAAAACTAGAAAAACTTTCATTGCTAAACACTGCTTGCTCCCGATCCTTTAGATATGAATGAATCAATTCAATAGCCGTTGGCTGAAAATCGAAATTCGTGTTTAATTTTCTACAGAGTGTTTTATGAGAAATTGTATCGAATGCCTTCGAGCAATCGAGCAGCACCATAAGAACTTTGTGGCCTTCATCTATGGATTTTGAAACATCATTGCATATTTTAAGCATGGCTGTTTTTGTACTATGTCCTGGTCTATATCCAGATTGATGCTCTGTTATTAAGTTGTTGAGATTTAAATACGTGCTTATTTGTTTTTTCATTATTCGTTCGAAAACTTTTGATAGGGCACTCAATATGCTAATTGGACGTAAATTCGATAGCGAAGATAAGTTAGTTTTTTTCTTAAAAGGGATAATTTTGGATAATTTCCAGGCTTTTGGATATATTGATGTATTTATTATACTATTGAAAATGAATGATAAGTGATTTATGATAACTGGTAAAATAAGTTTTATAAACTTTATGGGTATATCATCCATAAAGGTTATCGGTTAGTGGTATGTTGTAGTGTCACTTACCAAAGCTGACATTTTGGCGCGATATTCGTTGGCGTGCATTATCACGGTTTTGGCGCCTTTATCCGCTCGTGTGATGATCAGCTCGGCGTGTTCTTTTAGGAAGGCTCGGCTCCGGGCGATGTCTTTGTTGATCCATTCCTTTTCGCTGGTACGTGGTTGAGTTTGATAATTTATGAAGTTTGTTACCATTGCGGATACCTCGGATCTGATGTTGTCTGCTTCAGGCTTGTTTTGGATTGCTCGTTCTATATCATACTACCTAGCTCAATTTCTTGCTAACATCTTACAAAAGGTAGTTGGAAAAACCGAATATCACGTTCGGAATGGCTTCGACTTTTCGAATGAGATCACCAAAATTCAAATCCCCGAGGGATACGTTATGTTCTCTCTCGACGTCGTGTCGCTGTACACTAACGTACCAGTGCAAAAAACGTACGAAATAATCGAAGGAAAATGGGGAGAAATCAACCAACACACACAAATCCCCTGGCTCGAATTTCTGCGTGCACTTAAAATCGTACTGGAAGCATCTTTCTTCCAGTACAACGGCAAGATGTACAAACAGATATTCAGGGTTGGGATGGGGTCACCTCTCAGTGGAGTTGTAGCGAATATTCTCCTCGAACACCTTGAGAAAGAAGTTATTGCAAAACTGAAAACAAAGGGAATCAACCTTATAACGTACAAACGATATGTAGACAAAATCGATGAAATACAGAATGAATTTAACCAACCTTTCGACAGCATTAACTTCACAGTCGAAAGGGAAACAAATTATTCCATACGATTCCTGGACATGACCCTCACCAGAAACGGTAATCAAATAAATAAAAATTGGTTCACCAAACAACTTAATGGGAGATACCTAGATTTTTCATCCAGCAGCCCGTATGCGCACAAGAAAAATACCGCAATTGCATTAATTGACCGCGCACTTAAATTAACTGACACAATAGAACGAGAAAAAAGCATCTTAACTGTCAAAGGAATTCTCAGATGCAACAACTATCCGAATGATTTCATTGACAAAATTTTAAGTGCACGTGTTGATGCAATCTACAACTCACTCAAATACGAGGACAGGGACGTCCAAATGGGCAGATACGCATCCTTGACGTATATTCCCCATCTAAGTGAAAAAGTAACTAAAATTTTACGAAAATACGACATCATCGCTTCTTCAAAACCGGTCAACAAAATAAAAGACAGCATTTTCACCAAACTTAAAGATGAAATACCGAAAATGAAACAAACGCAAGTAGTATACGCAATCCCTTGCGAATGCGGTCGCGTATATTGTGGACAAACATCTCAAACAATCGAAAAAAGAATTAAAAACCACAAATATAGTTTCAAACCAAACGCATCGACAACCGGCTTAACGCAACATGCTGTGGAAAACCACCACACATTCAACTACGATGATGTCAAAATCTTGGAAAAAGTGAGCGATGAGGGTAGAAGGAAAATCGCTGAAACACTCCATATAAAATTGAGAGGAGAGCGAGCAGTAAACATCCAACGAGATGCCATGGAAATCTCTAGCATCTATAACGCTCTAATAAAAAAGCTGAGAGGGACGCCCCAATTCAAGAGCACGATCCAACCGAGCATCAAACCGACGACGAACCAACCTGAAGCGCACCGAGACGACGGCTGACTAGGAGCATCTTCTTGACGTCGATTTCAAATATCAAGAGACGGCCGTTAGGGAAACACGCGGCAAAACAAGTTGTGAGTTTCGAGATAGTGTGCATAGGAAATAGTTTTTTGAAAATATTATAAAATTTATTACTTTTTATCTATTTTAAATACAGTTTTTCTGAAGATGGCTGAAGCTCAGTAGGCCGAAACGTAAAAAAACAGCAGTTTTAATTTCGTCCTAAATAAATCACCGAAAAAAATTATCAATCAAAGAAAACCATACTTTCCTTTTGTGAAAATTTTCGGAGAATCGATTGGACATAGTTTAAAACGCCGTACAAGTTTACGAAAGGATATATAGTGCCTTTTTAACCCCTTATTCCCCTATATTTTGTAAACATTCCAGAAAAACACTGATTCGAACCAGAGAATTTTGAATGAAAACAGACCTATCGTGTGTAATTTTTTCTGAGGAATCGAATGAAGGCTGTTCTGGCCTCCGCACGCTTCAGAAAATGGAGTTATGGCTGTTTTTACCCTCAATTCCCCTATATTTTTCAATTATTTCAGAAAAAAACTTATTCGAACTTGAAAATTTTGAACCAAATGGGTTGTATTTTGTGTGATTTTTTCCGAGAAATCGAATGAACGCTGTTTGAGCCCCCGCACGCTTTGGAAAATGGAGTTATGGCTGTTTTACCCTAAATTCTCCTCAATTTTTCAAATTGTTAAGAAAACGCCGGTTCGGACTTGAAAATTTTGAATCTTTTGGGACGTATCTTGTGTAATTTTTTCCGAGGAATCCAATAAAGGCTGTTTGAGTCCCCGCACGCTTCGGAAAATGAAGTTATGGCTGTTTTACCTTCAATTCCCCTCAATTTATCAAATTGTTAAGAAAACGCATGTTCGGACTTAAAATTTTTGAATCTTTTGGGACGTATCTTGTGTGATTTTTTCTGAGAAATCCAATGGAGCCTGTTTGAGCCACCGCACGCTTTGGAAAATGGAGTTATGGTTGTTTTAACCCTCAATTCCCCTACAGTTTTCAATGGTTTAAGAAAAAATCATGTTCGGACTTTAAAATTTTGAACCAAATGGGTTGTATCTTATGTAATTTTTTTCAAGGAATCCAACGAAGCCTATTTAAGCCACCACACGGATAGGAAACAGAAGTTCTGGCTGTTTTACCCTCAATTTCCCTACATTTTTCAAATAGCTCAGAAAAAGCATGTTCGGACTCGAAAATTTTGAACCAAATGGAACGTATCATGTGTGATTGTTTTCGGGGAATGCAACTTAGCCTATTTGATATACCGCACACATCGGAAACAGGAGTTATGGCTGTTTTACCCTCAATTCCCTTTCATTTTTTCAAAAAGTTAAAAAAACCATGATCAGACTTGAAAATTTTCAACTAAACGAGACTTATCTTATGCAATTTTTTCCGAGGAATCCAATGAAGCCTGTTTGAGCCACTGCACGCTTTGAAATAGTGAGTTATGGCTGTTTTTACCCTCGATTCCCCTACATTTTTCAATGATTTCAGAAAAATTTAGGGGAATTGAGGGTAAAAACAGCCATAACTCACTATTTCAAAGCGTGCGGTAGCTCAAACAGGCTCCATTGGATACCTCGGAAAAAATTGCATAAGATAAGTCTCGTTTAGTTGAAAATTTTCAAGTCCGATCATGGTTTTTTTTAACTTTTTGAAAAAATGAAAGGGAATTGAGGGTAAAACAGCCATAACTCCTGTTTCCGATGTATGCGGTGTATCAAATAGGCTTAGTCTCGTTTAGCTCAAAATTTTCAAGTCCGATCATGGTTTTTCTGAACTTTTTGAAAAAATGAAAGGGAATTGAGGGTAAAACAGCCATAACTCCATTTTCCAAAGCGTGCGGTGGCTCAAACAGGCTCCATTGGATTCCTCGGAAAAAATCACACAAGATACGTCCCAAAAGATTCAAAAATTTTAAGTCCGAACATGCGTTTTTTTAACAATTTGAAAAATTGAGGGGAAATGAAGGTAAAACAGCCATAACTTCATTTTCTGAAGCGTTCGGCGGCTCAAACAGCCTTCATTCGTTTCCTCGGAAAAAACTCCACAAAATACTTTATTTTTGGTTCATAATTATCTGGTCTCAACATGCTTTTTCTGAGCTATTTCAAAAATGTTGGGCAATTAAGGGTAAAACAGCCATAACTCCTGTTCCTAATCCGTGCGATGGGTCAAATAGGCTTCGTTGGATTCCTCGAAAAAAATCAAATAGGATTCATTCCATTTGGTTCAAATTTTTCAAGTCCGAACATGCCTTTTTTCTTAAATTATTGTTAAATGTAGGGGAATTGAGGGTAAAAACAGCCATAACTTCATTTTCCGAAGCGTGCGGGGGCTCAAACAGCATTCATTCGATTTCTCGAAAAAAATCACACAAAATACATTCCATTTGGTTCAAAATTTTCAAGTTCGAATAAGCTTTTTTCTGAAATAATTGAATAAAATAGGGGAATTGAGGGTAAAAACAGCCATAACTCCATTTTCTGAAGCGTGCGGAGGCTAGAACAGCCTTCATTCGATTCCTCAGAAAAAATTACACACGATAGGTCTGTTTTCATTCAAAATTCTCTGGTTCGAATCAGTGTTTTTCTGGAATGTTTACAAAATAAAGGGGAATAAGGGGTTAAAAAGGCACTTTATATCCTTTCGTAAGCTTGTACGGCGTATGAAACTATGTCCAATCGATTCTCCGGAAATTTTCACAAAAGAAAAGTATATTTTCATAGGTTTGGGTCATGTAGCACGAAAGATATTGAATTTCTTCGCGGTTTGTACACTTTTTTCCCCATTGTGCAGCGTTGTATTGGTTATCAAAAGGACTATCTTGCCCAGTTTTGATAGATTTTTAAGTTAACGTGTTTTTGAGATATTCACGATTCAAAAAAACACGTTAAAAATAGTTTTGCACAAATTTGCTCGTTTTACGCATTTTGCACCTCGAAAATTCTTCATTGATGATTTGAAAGCTCATGAAATGTAGATTTTTCCTGATTTTTTTTTCGAACCAAATGGTTGAGAAGTATAAGGAGCCACTCTAGGATCCACACGAAGTTCAAACCAACCATCGAAGTACAACCCTTGATCTTAAATATGGTAAAAAGTCTATGGTTATTGGGGATTACTGAATGCAGATTCCTTAAATAATGCAAAAAATCCATTTGCCGCAGACAAAAAGTGTTGCCTGACTAGTAGACACCAAGCAAATAACTAATATTGATCAGTTCCAAAGACCGCAATCTGTGCATCCGGTTTTTACGCAATATGACAGATGTGTTCTGATGGACAAAAAAATTATGTTAAAACTGGATTTAAAATATCAAATTTTTCGAGATGCCTACTCATGAAAAGGTTCCAACCAGATTTCAATAGCTTTTTCCAGGAGAGTTTGTGTAAAATATCATGATTTTGCAAAGGTTTTGCTTCTGTGGTAAAAAAAAATAAATCAATACATGACTGAAAAAAGTGTGCAAAGATAAAAAAAAGAGATTTTATGAAAAAGTTGGAGTATTTCTTGAAATCATTGATAAATATATTTTTTTTATATTCTTACATTAAATTTCATATTCATACCTTCATTTCCTCCATAGAAAGTATTTCGATCAAATGAATGATTTAAAAATATACACATGTTTGTATCTGCCTGGATTCAAAATAATCATAGCCTTAATATCTCAAATTTCTTGCTAATTTCTTGCTACAAAACGTTTGGAAATCTAGTCGAATTCTGACATCTTTTAGTAAATTCGAAAAACGGTGCTACACATTTAAAAAAAACCTCGTAAAAAGTATATCGATTGATAGTAGAGATTTTAATCTGTTACTGGGTGTATAAAAGAGGGAAATTTGATGAAAATTTTTGGGAAATCACGATGACAAAATGCGTGCCTCCTCACAGCAGGATATAAGAACAATGAAATTTATGTTCATCCTCATATCACGAATAACAGAAATATTTGACATACCATGTTAGTTGAGTTAAAAAAAGATCAAGTTATCACACTAAAACTAAAGTTATAGTTCTAAAAATTGGTTCAACTTTGAATTACATGTAACGCTGCAAAGCAAAAGATTAAATATAGAAGTTTTTTCTCGCAAATTCTAGGCAACCGGCCGAAACTTCCAAGTGACCCTCAATTTTTATATATGTTTAAAAGATTTGATTTTCACAATTTCAAAAATGATAAAATAATTTGAAAATACACCAAAGTGATAAGCAGATATGGGTATTCTGAGGTGACATCTTTTTTGGGTGTTTTTTTTGTTCGGAGCAGAATCAAGACGTTCGGATAAGTTGCATGAACTGAAATTTTATAGACACAGAAACTAGAATAAATTTCTCAAACAATGAATCTAAAATCATGAAAATCAGTTAACATATTTCATCAGGAGAACGCGCGCTAACTCTCGGGTCATATCGATCCGAACGGCAAATAAGTAAGTATTTTTTTGGCATGCCAGTTGAAGCACTTCCGGTTATCACCGGAAGTTGCCTTTTCCACAGATTAAGTTTCTGTTATATACATAATGTAATATGTTCTGAATTTAAAATTTTCCCGATTTTGATCAAAAGAGTAATGACGATTTTAAAGTTCGCTTCGGGTCAAGGTTAACATTGTGAATTTGGATTTTTTTTATGAAACTTTTTAGACTCGTAGATTTATTATTCAAACTGTGGATTGATAATTGAATAGTTTTCTTACAAATAATTTAAAAAAAATATAAAAATATTGTGATCCATAAACAATCTTCTATCTACCACAGTAAGGGAACAAAATAAATACATCGACCGTTTTTCACTGTTTATCGTTCTTTAATGGACACTCGAATCGATGTAGTCCCGCTGATATGAAAAAGTTTCACCACAAATCTACTTACCCCCACACGGCATTACGGTTCCATTGAAAAGGGCACCCCGGCTAAAGATTACCGTCGCTCAGCTGAAATGATATGCACTGAAACCGTTTACACATGATGGAAATGAGATGGAGAACCCACAAGAAAAAAAAACAAGTTTTTCCTGCCACTTTGCGGCCCCACAACAACCTCAGAATCATGGCTGGATGCAGCGACGAGACGGTAGCAAACAAATGGCACACAGAGAAAGATTCCCCATCATCGTTCGTAATCATCTCCATCATCATCAGCAGCGGCAGTCTCATCTCCCGATTATTTCCAGCTTTCCTAGAGAGGATTTGGGTGGGTGGGGAAGCATGTTGGAAAGGGGGGATGAAAACATCACGTTATCGATATCGGTTAAGCTGTTGCTGTTGTTGGACAACAGTGCAGTTATATGTTGCTATTTTTATGTTGCTGGAGCAGGTTTTTTTTCTGAATCAACCACAGCTCCAACAGTTTTTGCCTCATTTAAAAACAATGGTTAATCGTGTGTCCGAGTGTGCTGTTTTTTTTTTGTTCGTGGAGTTTTTTTTTCAAAACAGGGACAAATTTGTTCAGTTATTTTAACCCCGGAAGCAATGGTGGTGAGCATAGAAATGTAATTAAAACAACACAATTATTCATTTTGCATAGTTTTTTTTTATTAATTCAGCATTTTTATCAATGGATCCGAGAACAACGGTTAGTTCAGAGAGCGCGTTAGCTTCGATTAGCATTTATTCTAATGATGCGGTTGCATAATTTTACATGTTTTGATTTTAATTATCCGGACAATTTCGCTCTGGGTTCTAGTGAACAGCAATGTTCATCGGGAAAGGTTTTCGTTAAGTACCTTTGTTTTTATTTCATCATCGGAATCGAATTTATCTTGTTTAAACGCCATCTGAATCTCATTTCGATTCTGAGATAAAAATTGTAAGCTTAAAACTAGTTTTGATTCGCAGTCTATTACTTATATGACACAGTTCGATCACCTCATTTGAACTTAAATTCTATCCACACTAAAGGTAGCTGAACAGATAGTGATGCATTTTTTTGTGTGTAGGTTTGTGTCAATTTAATTCTAACTCTGCACTTAAACACAACCTTAAACAAGGACTGACTAAAAATGGAAACTCTAATCTACTTTGATAGAAAGAAATATAGGAAAATATGAACAATATACAAGATAAACCTATAGATAAGCTATTATACAATCGAGGATGCTCAACAGAAAATTGCTGAACTGTTCTCCACTTTTTACAGGTTGGTTTCAATCAAACACATTTGGCAACATTTATCCACTACTGGAGAAATGGTTAAATCTCTGAGTATCAAGAGATTATTCTTAGTGAATAGATACCGTTCTTTACCGTTTTTTTTTTGAAAATTATGATGAACCTTTTAATATCGCCAAATAAGGTGTCAAATATTACGAATAACGTTGAATTTAAAAAAAGCCTTCCATATATTTAAAAAAAAATTCATGAATGATTTTAAATAAATTGCTATAAGGTACATCAATTTGGCATTTTATTCGATTTTTTAAACTCCTAGGGTTTGTTGTTCCTTTTTTGGTAAAATAAAGTTTAGGAAAATTGAGCAAATATAAAATTTTTCAGATTTACTTAAAACATAATAAAACCCCATCACTAAATGGATGAGAATTTAATTAGGCCGGAACAAATATCGATGTCTTTTTCCCCCTTGAAATTCCCGAAAACCCCGAATGGGGGGCAAAATAAAATTTGAAGTTTGAAAAATTTAACAAAAATGCAAATGATTTCAAAGGAAAACGCAAATTTTGGAAGATGGGGATTTTATCACCTTTTATATTTTGGATTTCGATGAATTTTAAGATAAAAAAATATTTGATTGAAAGGTTTTGAGTAATCATATAGAATGCAATTTTGTAGTATTATAGTTTTCGTGCAATTTATTCCAATTTACTAGTTTTTTGCATTTTTGTATATTATTACCTTCCTCGTGAAGTTCCCACAACAGGTGATGGCCTTATTTTCCTGTACAGACTTTTCTCACCTAAAAAACATTGATCCCGAAAACTTGTTATGGGGTTTAATATAAGGTTGCCAGATTGCCCCGATATTTAATACAAAATTTGGGAACAGTCCGGGCCTGGATTTCCTCGAAAAATGCTTGGATTTAGCTTGGATTAAATTCAATTCATTTGATAAATCCAACAAAAAAACAACGAATTGTGTGTAACAAATTTTTTTTAATTCATGCCTCCAGATCGAAATTATTTGAGAAAGTTTTATAAAAATAATCATGAAACCTTTTCCGGAAGCCTTAAATATGATTTAACATCTGTCGATACGTTTTGATGAAGAACATTTTTTTTTTAATTTTTTTACTTGATTTCTATTCAGCTATTTCTTGGTTTTGTCTTAATTTACCCGGATATTGCCTGGATTTTTGGTCGTCAATTTTGAAATTAAATTCCCGGATTAAGCCAGGTTTTTGTATGAAATTTCCCGGATTTGCTAGCCAGGATACGTGTTGAAAAATTCTGGCAACCTTAATTTAATACTTGTGGACATTGAACAGTAATGCAAAAAAATTTTTTTTACTTAGACAATTTTTTTTATGAAACACTTAAAAGAGTTTTTAGCTTTGATCATTTTTATTAATTTAACCCTTTAATGCATAGTATTGTTTTAAAGCAATACAAATTAAAATCCAAATATTACGGAAAAGCATGAAAATTTTTGATTCATGTTTTCACAAAACGTATTTTTGAGATTAAAAGAATTTGGTCCATGGTATTTGTATCACGATATTTCTCTGTAGCTGTGAAATATTGAAGAAAGTGTGCAGAAAAATTGCAAAAGTAAAATTGATTTATAATAAAAATAAAAAGTAGTTTTGGGGAATTGCTGTTATTTATTCATATTCAGAAATTCTAACTAATGTTTTAAACTTAATCAATCTCAGACATCTTTCTGTACCTATTGAACAATGTTTAGAGGAAATAAGCAAAATCGTATCGAAATAAATCAGAAATTAAAAAAAAAAAAACAATATTTTTTATCCTTGATAGGCTAATTTAAGGTTGCCAGAATTTTTTTCACTAGCATCCGGGCCTAGCGATTTCGGGCATTTTTTTTTTTCAAAAAAAACCTGGCAAAATCCGGGCATGGATTTCAATTTTTCAAATCCAAAAACCGGGCAAAAACCGGGCAAATTTAGGTGTTATTATATACAAAAGCAAAGAAAAAATGCAAAATCAATCGAAATTAATATTTTATTAATGTTATTGCAGACTTCCAACAACTTTTTGGTACACTTAAATATTTAAAGGTTTATAAAAGTAAATCAGCGAAATTATTTGAAACAACCGTTGAAAATTTCCATACCGATAATCGATTTAGCTGAAACGTACTCAAAATCTTAAATTTTTTTTTTGTTTCTTTGTGAAAATTGTGAAAAAACCCGGGCAATATCCAGACTTTTTTCACGATATCCGGGCAACCGGGCCGGACCGGAATTTCTCGAAATTTTGCATCAAACATCCGGGCAAACCCGGATAAAACCGGGCAATCTGGCAAGCTTAGGCTATTTATAACACTCATAAAATTCAAAATAAAGGCTCCAAACCTGTCCACTTGTGTTATTTGCGTAAATATGCTACTATTTCAATTGCTGTTCTCATTTAAAAAAAAAAGTCACGCGCAGGCAAGCGCATAGGCAAGTATCAGATTAGTTAAGAAGGGTAAAGTTTTCGATAGGTGTTGAAAATTGTAAATTAGGACATTCATGGTTTCCAAAAAAAAAATATTTTGACCTTTTTGTCATCTTTCAATCAAAATAAAGAAAACTTTTTGAAACATTATTTGTTTCTTATTTTATCAAAACTGCCAGAAGCTCTTCATTTCATATGGAGATCGTTGAAGTATCCTACTTTGTCAACTTGCATGACAAATCTTAAGCGTTAAAAATTTATTTTTTTTTAAATTTTATTAATAGCAAATTGAAAAACACATGATGCAACAATCTCTGATTTTTTTTTCATTTCTTCGAAAATCTCGAAGAAGGTAAAAGTAAAGTTTAAGGTATTTTATTGGGCAATTCGATGAATTCTTCCAAATTTAATCTAATTTTAATTTGTAATTTATTAACTTAAACGTAGCCTTTCAGTTAAAATGAACTATCAATTCAGGTTAAGGAAAATACATTTCAAATTCAGGTTTAATACATTTCAAAAAGCCAAAGACAGACTGTAGAAAATGGAAATTAAATCCCTTTTTATATTGGAGATTTTTAAAAATTTCCAATATAAAATATATCGATTTTAAGATTTCGTACAATGTAGATTGCAAAAATTTGGTGAATGCAAGTTTTTGCTCAATTTTTTCAATTTATAGAAAGTTTGGATTTCCCCCTCCAAGTGACAAAATAAATATTTCAATTTTTTTTTTGGGCCTTAAAAAATCGGAAAAAATTACTTATGTTTATATTAGCACACAAAAATCTTTTGAGGCATAATCTACCGTTCTACGCAAGAGTTTCGCATGTGAATTTTAAGTTATTTTCACTTTTTTGCTCGAAAAATGCCATTTCGATAAAAACACAAACAAATATACTGTTCAGAACTGATGCAATTTTTTTAGGTTTCTTCGCAAGAATTTCACACCGAACAAAACTTTAAAAAAATTATTTTTTTCTAAATCCACTTCTAAAAATGTTGAGGACTCAAAAAAAGCAAGTGTGAGAATTGAGGAGTAGCCTAAGAGTATTTTCATCAGAACTTTTTGCCCTTTCAATGAACAAAGACAACTTTCAAAGAAATTGTCAAGCATAAATTGAATTGTATAACTTTACTTAAATCTTCATAGTAGACATTTTTCAGAAAAAAAAATTCAAAGCCATGTGAAAGTTTTACGTAGAAACTCGTATTCGTTTGGGTTCAGATTCTATAAGATTACTCTGTCAATTTAAAAATCGGTACTTCTGACTACTATCGGTGGAATCTGAATAAATGCTAAATACTAAAAATATGTATAAATATATTTTAATCGCATTTTCTTTGACTGCACGATTTTCCACATGTTACAATAGACCACTGCAAACTGTCATCGAAATTTCAAATTTATAAATTATTGCACCTCACATGATTTTTTTCATCCTGAATGAATACAACAAGTTTTAATTACGTGTGGAAATTTGTTAGGGAAAAAATGTATGCCAATGAGTTAAGCAGCCAATATATTGAACAAAATTTAAAAAAAATAACCTTAAATTATATTGATTCTTTGAAAACTTTTCTATGAATGCAAACACATTTTTGAAGCCGAAAAAGCTAAGCCCAGACTTAGCACTAAGCTTATTTGATAGAGAGCTTGCTTTTTGCGCTGATTTCTATGAGTTCGAGTTCAAGAGAAAACATCGAACCCAGTTAAATGATCAGGATTTCAATGCCTGTTCGCGCAAACCACATCGTTGATATAACCAAAAGTGTTAGAACAGCTATAATCGAAACAAATATAATCCCATTTGACACATCAATATGAAAAATTAATACAATTAGGTTCACCGTAAAACATTCAACGTTATCGTGATATTTGACACTGTTTGTAAATTATATTCACAGAGATGAATTCTGATTCATGTTAAAAGTATTTTTTGATGTTTCGTAATCCTTCGGTACAAAAATCTTCAATACTACTCGACTACTTCACATACAGCTAGTTCTACATCCGATTCTAATAAGTTCGACGATTAACTACTTCGAGAGTAACGATTAATGGTTTTGGTTTGCTCTAAATCGCTAACCTTCCATCTCAATCCCCAAAACTGCCCCTGATTAAACTCTACGATATAGTGGAAATCTATTTTCTGGTGGTAAGTGGAGGGACTCTGGGATTCAGCAGCCGGGGGCAGTCTTCGGGGCAGTCTAGGTCCGTTGACGAAAGGTAAGCTCTAACTTATCGGCTCTATACTAGACGTAAGCTCCCCGACTTCGAGTGTCCTTGCCCTGTAACCGTTCCGCGAATTGCCTCCAACTGACTACCGTTTTTCCGGACCACAGCCAAACGCTGGAAGTGACCCCGACCAGCATCGAACACACGTACTTGGCCATGAAGATGTGGAAGATCGGTTTCTCCTCCTCCGGCGCCATGTCCCCGTTATATTTGGTGGCCGGACATGGTATCGAGAACACCTTGCACATCTGCCTGTTCCACTGGATCATCCAATCGTCGAAGTAGTAATACTCGTAAAACAGACAACCCACGTAGCCCAAACTGGGCAGAATAAACAGCCCGCTGAAGAATCCAATCCGCAGCATTAAACGTTCCAGCTTATCGGTCCGGGTGCCATCATGCTTCATTACGGTCCGGATCCGGAACAGCGATACGAACCCGGCCAGCAGGAAGATCGCTCCCAAAGAAAGATAAACGCACAGCGGTATCAGCAGGAACCGGGTCAGCGAGTGGGTATCCAGTTGTCCCACGAAACAGACACCGGACAGGACGTCACCTGAAATGGAAAGAAAAGGGAAAAATTGATTAGCATTGTGCGATTGAAGGATATTCAAAGTTATTGGTGTTATTTAACTTTTCTATGAGATACATTTTCTCAATCCTGGGGTTATCCTGTCTTTTAAAATTTTAAGCTCAAACAGTCTTGCTCCTGTTATAAATTAATTCTTCATTTTCTTCATTTTTCGTATCGTTGATCATATCTTCGTAGAAAGTTTCTGATATGATGATTATCTTCCGAATTTCCTGGTAACCTCTATAGCAAGGTTGCCGAAATCACAGAAAAATCAATAATTTTAAAGAATTTTGAACAATTTTTCATCACAGAATCTGTGTCACAGAACACAGAATTTGTGAAATATAAACAGATTTCACAGATTTTTAAATGTTATGTATTCCCAAAATTATATTTTCTGTGTGAACATTAATTTTCTATTTCCAACTTTCTTTTGCATTAACATAATAGGATTATAATATTTATTGATTAATATCAAGTAAAATGTAGAAAAGACTCAATTTTTCATGAATTTTTCAAGAAATTTTTGCACAGAATTTTTTCTTCAGTTAATGAGAATATGTCGAACATTTGGAGAGGCTTGTAGTAGAAAAATGGACAATCAAGATCACAAAAAGCAAGCGTTGAAATTTCATAGAGAACTCAATTTGAATTTGTGAATGACTAGGCTAAGGAAGAAAAACCTACGCATCAAACAGATAAATACCGTTAATTTTTCTAGTAAATTTAAAATGGAAGCTGGAAATTACTTTTTCTGTATCATGGTCGTAGGAACGAGGGGGTGGGGGATGGGGGTTGAGGGTTAAATCCCCCCTATACGAAGGTCCAAAATTGCAGGTGAATATCTAATCAAATTTAGATAAACAACTAAAATGATTCAAGAGTAACAACAGTGTTACAATCTCGACTCAAAAACTTGGAAATATCATTCCAGGAACATGCACAATTATACAACAGTTTTTTGCAAAAAAAATCTCACTTGTTGATAGTTATTGAATTCCAAATAATGAATCTCAATATTGAAGACTGAGCTGCAAAATCTATCGAAAATATCAATTGAGTCCTTAGAACTATGTATCTTCCACCCAAATCTTTTAAACATTTTTTTTCAAAATAAACATAAACGATTTTTCAAAGCATTAAATATGATTCAGAATCGGCTTATTTGTTTCGTTAAATTAAAAACCGCTTTCCACTTTTTTTTTTGTTAATTTTAATGAAAAAATTTCAAAATTTGCCTGCATATTGGCCGGATTTTTGAGAAAATTTTGATACAATATGCTTTCATTTCGCAAGGTTCTAGGATAAAATTGTCTGGATTTGCCCAGGCCGGCTACTAAAACATATCTACTTCGTATCCAATTTATTGTTCTTGATTTTCAGTTTGGATCATCATTGGTGAAGAATCCTGCTTTGAACATTGGTGTTACATTTCAATTTAAAATATGATGGATTTTCCATATTCGAAACTCATTATTTCGGAATATGAAAAGAAAATATTTGAAATTCAAATCATTTTATAGGATTAAAATTGAAGGAGATCCCAGTTTAAAAACTTTGATTCTTGATTCAAAATTAAATTTTTAAATTCAATCAAAATCAGCTTAGAAACACAACCTTGTTGAAAATCACATATATAAAAAAGTAAGATCTGGATTAATTTGAAAGAATTTGTTTTTTTTATCTTGATTTCAGTTTTGAAAACATTAATCACAGGATTTAAATTTTGAAATATAAAATCAAAAATGATAATTTTTGAACTTGTTTTTTTCCTTAGGTAAAAATTCAGTTGGAAACTTTTATTTAACATTATTTACATATATCGCAATTTCTTTAAAACCAATTAGTGTATTTGATACATTTTCACCATTTGCTAATGTGAGTGAGATTTAAAAGTTTTTTTTTCTTAATGAAGCGTTCAAAATTGTCGTGATTGTGTCACTCGCAAATTTTATCAATGATGCAGTTGGTGCAACAGTCTCTGAAAAACTTATCTTGAACGACTGTTTACTCTTGGGCTCGAACTTACGGATATCAGCTCAGGAGGCAACTGACTTACTAATTGAGCTATATCACAAGTCCCCAAATTCTTTAAGCTTCGTGAAAAAATTGGCAACTCCTAGGACTTATTTTCAAAACTAAATAACTTTTAATGCAAAATAAATTTAACCCCAATAATTTGTTCTTAGTACATACACTTTTTTCACTTGTGTAAAATTGTCATCAAACCCCCACCCCCCTCCCTCCCCATGAGCTGGTTCTTCCTACGACCCTGGGCTGTATTAATGCTACCAGCATCAAGCATTCTTACTCTTCTTCTATATATATATAAAAATGAATGTTTGTCTGTCTGCCTGTTCCCTATAGACTCGGAAACTACTGAACCGATCATCGTGAAACTTGGCATCTGAGGGTTTTTGAGGCCGGAGATGGTTTCTATAATAGTTACAAACAGCTCCGATTTAAGGGAGGGGGAGGGGGGCTCCCATACAACTTTTGTTTCTATTCACACGAACCAAAAGTCACGGCACCCATTTTGTCAAGCAATTTTCGTATCCTTTGGCGGGGTTATTTTCACAATCACCATGGGCCGGGCATAAGAAGCAACCATCCAGAGTTCACGTGTACTAAGCATTAAATTTTGGCGGATGTTTTTTTTCCTTCTACTGTTTAAAGCACGTGGTACTGGTACGAAATATTTGGATGCAATAATGAGCCTACATGTTGGATTGAAAAATACTACAAACCTGTTAGGAGCATATTGACTAAAATTGTAGTGGTTTTCAAAGTGCTCTTTACCGTTGCTGGGGGCCTTTGAGGGTCTACAGAGACAAACAGTGAACTGAAGAGTGAATAATGAATTGACTTCTTTTGCTGACTATCTATTCAAACTGAGTGCTGAAAAACTGATGAACCGATGTCCTTAAATTCCAGCTATTAAAAGCCAACCATTTTCATATTTTTCGAAATCCTCATAGAGAAAGAAAATTGATTAGATTCCGAATTACAAAACCAAGGCTGCGATTTCAGAGCATCAATAGCCTTCGAGGGATTTAAACGGGGGATAAGAAAATTGATTAGATTATTAAATCTGAGGTTTTGAGTTTTATACAATTCAATTTCATTGACCAATTTCTAACTTTTGAGTTATCATTGATGACCAATGTAGTCGGTTCCACCATCCAATTTTAAGAAAATTATTTGTAAAATTGTTTAGTACTGCGAATTCAAACAAATGGTATCTTAGCATTCAACATTGATTTCTCTTCAAAATAATTAATGGGATGTTTGTGCCCAAGAATAGAAAAATTAAATTAATGACTTCGGTTCAGAGATGATCTGTTTTCGATGACTTCAAAAAACTATTAGTGAGGTTTCAACATTTAAGGTAAAACAGTGCAAATTAAAAAAATCGAAAAAAAACACATACAATTGAAAACATGCAAAGTAAGTTTCTATCATGGTTCAACAAAGTTCGGAAGTCTTTTTAGAAATTTCTAAGAAAATAAAATTTAAACAAACCAATGAACAAGAAGATTATCCATCTTGAAAGGTGGGATAATCTCCAACAGAGATATTCATTAGATAGGGGATTGAAAAGATAAAAAAGCATTTTCTTCTTTTGAAGAAAAAAATATAGGGCCAAATCTATTCAAGCTTCCTAAAAAATAATTGATGTAAAAAATGTTTATCGTGAAAGGATGAATAAGCATACTAGGAAAATTATTTCAAATTTCTTTTTATCAAAACCTCATAAAAATATTTTTTTTCAATAATTTAAAAACGATAAACAGAGTAAATAATTTCAATAAAAACTTTCAAAAGACTAACAAAACGTACATGGCCAAACTCGGGCCAATTTTGTATAATATATTAATCAAAGCTTCCAAAATTTCGAAAAGTCAAACGATTAATTGTGATTTATATTTTAAGTGAATCCAAGCAAGGCCGGGTAAAATCAGCGATTTTGAAATAAATGAACATTTATATTAATTTTTTTATAAGCCAGATATTCTTTTTTTCCTTTTAAGGATAAGCGAATACTTAGATGAATGCTGCAAATTAATTTATTTTTGTTTTAAGATGCAGAAATTTGATTTGTCAAAATCATTAGTTTTTTCGTCGTTGTTCTCAATTCTTTTTCTTCTCTAACACAAATATTTACCGTACTAAAGACCAGAAAAATAAAGGCTTTATTTAAAGCCAAAGTGTTCAGATATTTACAATTGATTAGGGTTAATTTTTCCTATTGCTGGTTTAAATTTTTCACGTAATGTTAATAAAACTTCCCAGTTAGTTCATGGCTCTTTTACCTTATGCATTCATAAAAATATGATCAACTTTTTGAACTGAAATGACATTAATTTAAATATGAGCGTTTAAAACTTAAAATTTTAAGACATCTGAATCAAACGAAGTTTTCTTTTGAAAAATTACCATTGCGATACATTTTTTATTCGAGTAGAGTTTAATTTTTAAATATAATATATGCAAAAACATTTATTGTATCATTATTTCTGTTATTGCAGAACAAAATCATTAAAAATGTCCCAGTATTTAAAATTATTTTTGAGGAAAAATAACGTTAAGTAAGTATTTCGTTTTTTATTTCAATAAATTAATTCTTACGATTTAGCTACATTCCGTCAGATGAAGCAAAAACTCAATTTAAAGAGGAATGCGAGATTTCAAGGATTGATTAACAGGAATGTTCCATCAACTTTAATATTTCAAAACGAAACATTTCGTGCTTATATGAATTATTTTTAAATAAGTGCATTTTAGAAGATATGATTTCCATGCCACCTTACCTTACCCCCAAACACTGGGCGTGAGATTTGTGAAGGTATGGCGTTAAGCCGACCTCCGCAATATAAATCATCCCATGTGCTGCACTTCCTTTCCTCTTAGCAACAACACGGACTTGGCCGGCGTCGTTATTGGTTCATATTTAAAACTGAAATTCTCAAAACTGTACAGTGATATTCTGTTTTTTGATTACAAGCTCAAGCTCAAGAATGAAGCTGGGGTGGCAGTCGAACCGTCGTAGTAACGTCGGCTCTGAAACATTGGTCTAGGTCTGCCAGGCTTCCTTGATATGCGTGGAAGCTAGGGCTGAACCCTAGAAAAACGCGTCTGACACGCGACAGCTTGCCTTTCTAGTTCGAACGCGCAGCATGAAGAGTCGGACACTACAATGACTTTTACAAAGCACACTGATTAACATAATATCAAAGTACCCAAACCATTACCCAAATTCAATACTAGTCCTTTTTTTAAATTTGTTATAGACATTTTACTACGATTGTGGCTCTCTGCAGTGTTCTGAGTATTCCTAAATATAAAATTAATGGCTCTAGAAGACCATATAGACAATTTTACGGATCCCAGAAGGTTATCAGGCATGTTTTGATAAAAAAATACCATCATCTCTCTTATAGGACCCGTTAGGCTGTGACTGACAGACACGTTATTTAAAGCTGTAAAATTATGAAAGTATTAAAGAATCAAATTTTGGAGAAAAATAAGTTTTTTTGATTTTTCGCTTCCGGATTTTGAGGAAAGCTGGAGAGTCTGGAAAAGTTATACGTAGGGAATCATCATTTCCTCTAAAAAGCGGAATTTTAAATAATTGAAATAAAGGTCACCGGACCAGTATGAATAGACGCAGCAAGATCATACTTCAAGCGATCGTATCATCAAATTATATCATCAAAAGTAGAACCCAGGGCTCCAGAATCGATAAAAACGAACGTGTATTTTAGATGGGGTTTTAAATGGGGAAGGAAGGAGGGAGCTGTTGAAAATAAGGATTATTTCCAAAACACTTAACAACATCGATCAGCAGATCGATTTTGATAAAAAAAATTATGTTAGATTGAATTCCTTTTGTTAGTATGTGCTGAAATTTTTGTATGAAATATCCATAATTTTCTCATTTTTTACAACGCACTTCACAATTATGTTCAGCATTACGGTTATAATCAGCTGGATTAAATATTCTTTCATACTTTTCTTATACTATTTTCTTATTTCTGAAAAATCCGTTTTGACAACTTTGCACGGCAATGTCTATTTGAACAACTCTTTTTTATAATGAAAATATATATAAGTAAGCAAAAACTTCATTTTAGAAAATGGCATAAGGAATAGGACGATATTGTTTTTCAAGCTTATCTGGGAATCTAGAAGTCAATTTTTACAGCAGTTTTATACCCTATACACTGATAACCATCCCACATAATGAAATTTGTATCTCCTGACTCAAAAAAGAAGACAACATTAGCTTTAACTTTAAAATTCGGGGGTACTCCTTTCTAAGGTTTTTATGGTTTTCCCATTTTCTGATCAGTTTGAATTTGATATGCAACTCTGAAATTGTTAGGGAAATCAAAAGGTTAAGATGATAATGTGGAAGTATTTCATTTTTCACTCCTCAAGAAAGCTCCTTGAGAATGAAATTTCTTTTAGAAACATTTTGGAAAAGTGAATCAGCTATAACATTATTGGGGCTTCACATTTGTACAGATAAACAAAATTCCAATATCTATCATTAAAGCAACAAACTCATTGTTACTCAATACTCTTAATGTTATGAAATCGCTTGGTGGCGGATTCAAGTCCTGTCGGTAAGCAGTTGTATCTTTTTCGGAAAATTCATAATATTTACGGCTTATGTTCCTCCTTTTTTTTGACACCTCATGTTTCTCTAATACTTCCCATCATCAATGTTATTAACTTTTTAGTTTATCTATTAAACACTTCAGGTGTGGTTTGTTCAATAAACACTTAAACTATATCTAGAGATATAGTAGTTATTCAAAGAGTTCTTCACTTTCCTGTAATGCAACAAGAATAAATGTAGTCCATCGCTTTTCGATTCACAAACAGTTTTTATTCAATCGTACCCTCTACAATTTCTTCAATAACCGATTAGGTTTCAACCGTCAACGGGCTGGTAGCAATGGCGGTTGAAACATACCCGGTAATCGGTGTAGTTATGCAAATTTTTTTTTTTAAGCTCATCTCAAACCAATCATTACCATCAAGCTGCTACCGGTCGTTTGCCAGGAGCATGACCTCAAACACTGACTGCGCCGCATAAGTAAATGCACAACTCCGGTCTAGCTAGATCGAGAAAGTCAGTTGCAGCAGCACTTCAGCACACTAATTAGTATGCAAATCGATTCCTTCAGGATGGCTGTAGAGCTGCAGAGCTAATCGAGGGCACACTCTTTTTTTTATAGTTATCCACCACCACCCCGGATACAAGATTCAGGAACAGGGGATGTTAAGCGGAAGGCGGCCATCATCATGCTTGTAATGATTGCCACGTACAATCGTGGCTTTTTCCTGGCTCTTGTACGTGGCATGACTTTGATCCTGTCCTTCTGACCTATGACATGAATTCGTTTGGAGAATATTTTTCCTTCATTTTATTCTTTTACCTTTGGTTCCAGTACCGCAAAATAAAACATATTTTATACATTAGCACCTTCAATGTAAGCAATTTAGAAAAAAAAAATATCTTGTTAAAAACAAAGGATACACCTATGAGCATTTATGGCATAAATAAGCCATTGAACCGAAAATTGTATCATCAAGCTTTCGGCACTCATCCATCCATCCGAACCCTAATCGAATTGAATCCCATTCAGACTGATGGATTGAAAAAAGGGCCCCCAAATATTTAAACCTCACGAACGGATGTTGTTGCTTATCTGGTCCAGACGGGCGGAGGTGATAAATCTTCCCTGGGATCCCGGGCACACCTGAAAATGGCCAACATGAAAACCCTTTTTTCGACTCTTCCCACTTCTCTGGGCACTTGCAGAAGAAATTCGAGGATGATGATGATGAGCCTTGGCTTGGTGTTTATTTGGCGGTAATCGGTGGTTTGTTTTGATTCAGTTTGAGGGCTACCTTTTCACACTTTTTATTAGCTTTTATTGATGTTTGCTTAACCGGTCGATTGGTTTTTGTGAGGTTAATATTTTTATGGATCTTCGATTTTGTTTTTGGTTCCATCTTTCACCAAGGCGGACCTTTCGAAGAACATGTTGAGTTTGATGATTTAGAAAACATCTTTAAGTATCGTGGTGCACCTGAAAAATGTTTAATACTGTCGGTGAGTTTTGTTCATAAGCTTTAATGTAACGACAATTTCCATTTAATGTAGCTTTCCATTAAGTGTAGCTTAAGCTTGCCAGATTGCCCGGTTTTATCCGGATTTGCCCGGGTATTTGATGCAAAATTTCGAGAAAGTCCGGTCCGGCCCGGTTGCCCGGATATCGTGAAAAAAGTCCGGATATTGCCCGGATTTTTTCACAATTTTCACAAAGAAACCAAAAAAAAAAATCAAAGTTTTTGAGTAAGTTTCAGCTAAATCGATTAACGGTATGGAAATTTTCAACGGTTGTTTCAAATAATTTCGCTGATTTTCTTTTATAAACCTTTAAATATTTAAGTGTTCCAAAAAGTTTTTGGAAGTCTGCAATTACATTAATAAAATATTAATTTCATTTTTTTGCATTTTTCTTTCGTTTTCTATATAATAACACCAAAATTTTGCCCGGTTTTTGGATTCGAAAAATTCAAATCCATGCCCGGATTTTGCCAGGTTTTTTTGAAAAAACGCCCGGAATTGCTAGGCCCGGATGGAAGTGGAAAAAATTCTGGCAACCTTAGTGTAGCTCCATTAAATAATTTTAATTGCATATTTTGTATTTTTAATGGAAGCAAAAGAGCACATCAGTAGAAAGCATTTTTACCTCAACATTCAAAGATAAAGTTTAAGAAAGGTTCCATTTGATTTCGAAATAGGTTTTATGTTTATGTAGATAATCCACCATTGGTGCACGGATTCATCGCAGTTTCGCTAACAAATGCGCTGATTCACATTCTTTAGATCATGAGCTCAGCTTATCTTCAATGCAAACCACCACATATCCGACACCATGGCTTCATGTGAACTGTCATGTAATGAATGTGTTTTGTGTATGTGTGAGTCTTATTTGGAGAACGAGAAAATCAGTTTCGCTACCATATAAGATTCATTACATTTTCAGTGTTATGAATCTACGACAATTCAATTTGTTTTTTTTTTAACCCAGAGCAAAATCCAAATTTGCTCAATGAAATCCGGGCAACCGGGCTGGACAGAACTGTATCCGAATTTTGTATGAAATAAACGGGCAAACCTGGATATAACCGGACAATCTGGCAACCTTTGTGTGGAGTTGGAAATTATTTGACGGCACATAATTGTTTCCTAATGAGGTGCTCTTCTACCTATATCCTCGACAACACAAAATTTGCAATCGAAAGATAAAATGCATTTAAGCTACATTTAATGAAAATTTTCACTTCATCAAAGCTTATGAAAAAAACTCACTACAAATATACAACACTTTTCTGGTTTGCTACGATATTTGAAAATGTTTTTTTTTTCAAATTTGGTCTAGTCTATTCTGAAATAGAGTATAATTTGGTGTTTTTGAGCTGAGATTGTTCTCAGCGAACAGGAATCGCACAAAATCATCTCATACTATCATGAGGACAAAGTAGGTGGAAAAAACCACCAACCAATTCTTGTTAACACAGTAAGGATTTCGAAGAAATCTTAGCTCAAAAACACCAATACTTGACATATTTCATCTCAGTAACGACTGGACCAAATTTTACAAATTTGGCATCTTTGAGTTATCAAACGGTTGTACACAATTATGTAGAATAAATTATCCTTAAATATGTACATATCACATATGAGTTACGCTTTTTTATTTTACTTTTTAATTTAAAAATATAATCCCTTCTCTGTCAAGCAATGAAAACTAGTATGATAAATGTTTCTAAATAATCTTTGATATGCTCTAAAAATATCATTCGAAAACACAAAAAAAAAAACAAAATTAACATTGTTTCTGAAGTTCCATGAATTCAAAAGTTGATGTTGGCTTATTTGAAAGAATTTAATCAAAATTCATTTTTTTATGCATTAAACTTTTTTTCGCAAAACTGTGGAATATGAAAAGATTTTTAATGCTTATGATAAACTATCTCGAAGGCCACAACATGTTTCGACTTTAATAAAAAAGGCAATGGAAGCTTTTTTTCATTTATTTTTATCTATTCTACAAAATACGTTCTATTTTTAAATTTCAATCAAATTGAAAACAAAAAAGAATCCCAGTTATTTTAAAAGAAAAAAAAACAAAATGATTTGAATCTTACATCTCAAAATAGATCAACATCTTTTTAAATTTTTTCAAAAATCTTTTTTAGCATCTTAATCTTCAAAACGAAAATTCTTAGCCAAAAATGAATCTTTGATTGAATGAAGGAAAATAAATGCATTAGGAGCTGGTTTATTTTTTTAAAAGAATATTTGTTTGTTCACTAATAGTGATTTTTACCAAAACTTTTTTACTTCCAAACTTAAAAATGGCTTATCATCGAAACTTATGGTCTTTGATCATTTTCAAACAGTACATGTGATTAATCACAATTTATTTTTTTTCCAGGAAACTTATTTTTTAATCGATAACTCAAATAGTTATTTTAATTATTTTAAGAACAATGTTACGTTTTTGCAAGTAGAGTTTACCTTCCCTGGCCATTTGAACGATACCGGAAATTTCAAAATATGACTACCGACCCGAGATTTAAGATAACACTCTACTGCATACGAATCCTTATCTTAAATGTATTTTAAAAATCATAAGTTGTAGAATTGTAAAACATTCCAAACTATCTTACGCCTTAAAAATTCAATAAACAAAACGATAAACAATTTCAAGAAAAGTATGTATATAAAATTATTTCTATCATTTTTTTAACAAAAATGGTTAAATACCACGCCAATACATTAAATTTATCAGTTTGGGTACGAAGAAAGAGAAAAGAGTTTTAAAATAATTTTCCATTAGTTTAAAAAAAATTTAATTTCTTTGCCGATTATATGCTGCTGTCAACAACTTGCGAAACGAAAGTTTCTTTACTGAAATTGTTCTTTTGTATTCTTTAATGAAACTGTTTGGTTTTACATATTTTTTGTCATTTTTTACTTCAATAAGTTTGTAAATTGTAATCTAAACCATTCATTATAGTAAAGAAATCATTAACCTTGCTGAATCTGATTCATTTTTCCTATTTAGGTAGTGCAAGTTTGAGTTTTAAAATTCTTTTTATTTGGTACGAGAATTTCCGAGATTTTTCAATGATTTCCGGATTCAAATTTTCCCGAAATTTTTTGATTTCCGGGAACTCCAGGTCGAGAAAACACGGAATTGAATACTCTAACGAAAAGTATGGAATATCGATTCGAGTGTGATTCATTTCATCCCACCATGAGACGATTGGGTTTGAAATGTTGATTTGTTTGAAAATGTTCAAATTGAAGCTTATTTAGATTAAGTTATATTAGGTTTACAAATACTTTTGACAAATACATTTAAAGATGCTTTTGCTCATGATCATATGAAAAAGATCAAAGATATGAAATGTGTCATAAAGTTGCTGAGATGTGGCCAAGTTAAAGTTTTTGAAAGGGTAATCACAAGCCTTAGGGCGAGAGAATATGCATGAATTTGAAAATTCATAAAGTCGGACGGGTATTCATGTTTTCCCAAATAAAATATCATGGAAGGAAATTTCCAATGATAAGTAAGCAAAATAAAATCAAATATTTTTCAAAAAATCGGAAACTTATATGGGGAAAAAAAGAATATCGGCTTGAAAAGGAGAGAATTCAATCAGATGAACTTTTCGTACAACTCATAAAAGTTTTGATTATGTCGATTTATCATTCAAATTTTCAAGATAATATGTAATGTTATTTTGCATGTTTTTAAAAGGCATTACAAGCATCTACGAACATTGAACTTCGATTGACCTTTTAAGAATTGAGAGAGTAGAGAAACTTATTTTAAACTCACGTTTGAGCTTTACAAACCTAAAAAAGGAAAATCATTACTTAGTTACCAAGTCCTATCCTTTTCACAATTTGTTAAATTTACATGATAGTTTTTTTTTTAGATTTTTACTCAAGCTATAAATGATGAAAAAATATCCATAATTTATGCAAGGGGTAAGAAAAAGCTTGCAGGGTTGCCCGGTTTTTATCCGGGTTTGCTTGGGTATTTAAAACAAAATTTGGGAAAAGTCCGGTCCGGTAATTGTAATTGGTTTTCTGGCAGCCTTAAAAACGATTCAAAATCTGATGATATTTATATTTTTATATTTTATATATTTTATTTACATATATAAAAAGCAATTTCTGTATATTTGTTTGTTTGTTTGTTTGTTTGTTTGTTTGTTTGTTTGTTTGTTTGTTTGTTTGTTTGTTTGTTTGTTTGTTTGTTTGTTTATTTGTTTGTTTGTTTGTTTGTTTGTTTTTTTGTCCTCTATAGACTCAGCCGTCTTAAAAGCTAGAGGTGTTGAAAATTTGCGCATGAATGTTTTGAAAGACGAGCAACCGATTTCAGGTGTCAAATTTTGTGTAAAGGGTCATCCAAAGGGGTCGTCCATATTAACTGTTCGCTGTTTTTGCGATATTGCGACGTTATTATACATCGTATTCAGATGAAAATTGGTACACGATAGTTTTGAGTGACGTGCAATCGATTTCAGGTATCAAATTCAGTGTAAGGGGCCGGAAAAAGGGGTCATCCATATTAATTTTTCAATATTTTAGTGATATTGACGTTTTTATACATCGAATTGGGATGAAAATTTACACATAGAAGTTATCACACGGTGTGCCAAAATACGTTATTAAAAATAAAAAATGACCACCAAAACGGCACTCGACATTCGAAAGATATAGTATTCAGGCATCCATCCTGAAAATTTGGAAATGTTTCATCGGGCTTTTTTGAAATTAGAGCGATTTTAAATTTTAAGTCAATTTGCAATACATTTCCAATGGGGTTTTTCGACCTTATGTTCTATGACAATGGATTTTTCTGACTACACATATTTTATGACAATCACCCAGTTCAATGACTTTATAGACAATTTCATGCCCGACAACTTTGTGGAAGACTGGAAATCGATTTGAGTTGATCCTAAAAAGTTATTGGCAATTTTCAAAAACTTTATTAGACTGACTGAAATTTTTCCATGTTTCTTAATTTTTTTTTCAATTCCGCTTCACTAAACAGCGAATATCTTTCCAGGCGTAGTTTGAATCGTTTTTGGGTCTCCAACCATTTTTTTCGTGCTTAAAATGTGCTTAGTCGAACAAGGTAAATAGCGTCATATTGGCTTTAAAATAGTCATTTTTGATTACCTTCTTGGATTCAACAAAAAAAAAAACGATATTTTTTATTTAAAATTAAAAATCAACACAGATGACCACTGTTATAGTCCACTACAGCATTTAAGAGATGACCGTAGTACAACTTTGATGTATCAGGCGTTTGATATCGGTTCCACGTTTCTGAAAAATCATGAAGAACACTCTCCGAGGCTTGCTCTCCGAATACACCCAGCGATTTTCCGGTGTATTCGCGAAAATCCTTTACATGGAATCGTAGAATGTGGAATTTGGAAGAGTTTGGCAGTTTAAGATTCTTCCACATTGTAGAAAACTCATCAATGAGTCATGTGTACTCGAAATCTAAGTTTTCCTTAAAGCATGCCTTGTAAATCTCCTAGAACAGCTTCAGTGCCTGCGATATCGGTAGCCTAATAATTGATTAAATAATTTGACGTTATTATACTTAATATAAGGCTAATGTTCATAACTATTTCTAAAATACCTTCGAACACCGCCATCCTTGAAACGTTAAGCTTTGGACTGCTGTCCCAAGGAAATCACCGACTAAGTAATTTTAAAAGAACCACCTTCACCGTCCATTCCAAATTTAAAAATTAGTTCTTCATCATTCATATTTCGCGAGTCTCGAATCATTTGAATAATTTCTTTTACATCGACGCAGTATACTACAGGTGCTTCTTTGACGCTTCGTTTCCTCCCATATCACCCAACTTCATGATTTTGAAGAAATCCTTTAATTGACGGTTATATGAGCCTAACTTTTCTTTAAGATTAGGCTCAAAATTTATACCCATTTTACGGAAGTTTCGTGTAATACTAAGGGTTTTCCTCACGCTTAAGTTGTTGTTAACTTTCATTTCGAACACATTCTGGGCAGATACAGGAGCAGTTGGTTTCAAAGATCTGTGAGCTCGTATGATGACTATTACCCAGAGATTTACTATTACATATACATTTGTGCTAAAAATTCTATCCCAAACAACTTTATCGAAGACCCAAAAACGATTCAAACTACACCTGGAAAGATATTCGCTTTTAGTGAAGCGAAATTGAAAAAAAACTTAAGAAACATGGAAAAATTTCAATCAGTCTAATAAAGTTTTAGAAAATTGCCAATAACTTTTTAGGATCAACTCAAATCGTTTTCCAGTCTTCCACAAAGTTGTCGGGCATGAAATTGTCTATAAAGTCATTGAACTGGGTGATTGTCATAAAATATGTGTAGTCAGAAAAATTCATGGTCATAGAACATAAGGTCGAAAAACCCCATTGAAAATCTATTGCAAATTGACTTAAAATTTAAAACCGCTCTGATTTCAAAAAAGCCCGATGAAACATTTCCAAATTTTCAGGATAGATGCCTGAATACTATATCTTTCTAATGTCGAGTGCCGTTTTGGTGGTCATTTTTTATTTTTAATAACGTATTTTGGCACACTGTGATCAGGGACAAACAATTGATTTCACTTATCCAAATTCATGTCAGGAGCCAGCCAAAGGGGCCGTCCATATTAACTATTAACTTTTAATGCTAAACTGTCATTATTATACATCGGATTCAGATGAAAATTGGTACACAAGAGTTTTGAGGGACGGGCAATCGATTTCAGATATTGAATTCAGTATAAGGTGTTGACAAAAGGGGTCGTCCATATTAACCTTTCAACATTTCTGCAATATCGTCGTTATTATACATCGGATTGGGATGAAAATTTGCACACGGTGGTTTCCAGGGACGGGCAATCGATTTCAGATGTTAAATGTTTTTCCAGTGGTCGACGAAAGGGGTCGTCCATATTAATTCATTTTTCACTGTTTCTAGAAATATTGACGTTATTATGCAATGGATTGCTTTAAAACTTTTCACATGGGAGTTTTGATGGAAGGGCAATCGATTTCAGATATCAAAGATTTTATAAGAGGCCACAGAAAGGGGCTTAACCTTTTTTTTTGTCGGGATGAATCATCCAAACGGATGAAAATCCTTGCGAAAAAAGGGCTGAACTTTTTGGCAATAATGGCGTTATTATGCAATGATCGAGTAGAAATTTATACACGGGGGTTTCTTCGCAAGGTCAATTGATTTCTTATTTCAAATTTAGTAGCAGACTATCCAAAATTTTTGCAATTATTTATTAATAAACAATAAATTCGGAAGTGCATCTGGAAAATGCTTGGCTATTTACTTTCACATACAAACTGTTCATGACATATTCCAAGTTGTAAGCGAAACGGAGTTCGTATGGGATCAGCTAGTATTTTATATGTTTATATTTTAATATTTTTTTCATTTTTATCCAATATTTCCGTATATTTCCCATATTTTTCATATTTTAATTTTTTTTTATTTTTATCAAAAATTCCCCAGATTTTTGGTGGAAAATTTTGAACTCAAATTCCCAGATTGTGTTAGGTTTTTAAATAAAATAGCCTGGATTTGTTCGGCCCGGATAGGTACTGAAAAAATTCTGATAACCTTACATTTAACATTAAACATTTAACAAAATATATTTTCTACGCTGACGGATGCCATTAAAAGCACTTTTTGTTTAATTCTTAAATTTAACTGTGGGTTTGATTTACTAATAAGAATAACACGTGGTTCAAACGTGAATGAATTTCAACACATTTTTAAAGCAAGAGCATGGGCACTGAACGGTGTTGATTTTGGGTCATTTATGAATTTCTCGAATTTGGAGGTCTACTGAACTTCGTTATGGTTCAAAACTCATCCATGATTTCTAAAAGAATTCTTAAGTGACGTTCAAATGTGTGCCAATTTATTAATTTCTAAAAGAAAATTTTTCCCTACACAATGTTGTCGAAAATCGTATCTTCTTATTTGATTATGCAAACAAGTTATAAGCTGATAATTAGGGGTTTGACTTTTGACATTAAAACAACTGACATCTTTGCTGCTACCTAGCGAGGACTGCATGACTACTTTCCAAGCAATACTGTCAGCTGATTTAATTGTTTTTCGCTGCCAAAAGGCATTAAATCTCTTCAACAACTCACTTTTTTTGCATATTAAAATAAAAAAGTTTCGACCTTGGAGAAAGTTGTTCATTGGGAAATAACCTTTGAAGAATTTATTTATTGACAAAAAATCAATTAGCAGGCATTTTTTTTGGAAATTTCAAAACATAATATTCAATTCCATACAAACATAAATGTTAAAATTTTCTCGTATAAACGTCATCGTCATAAAAACTGTTTATTTCTCCCAGTTTTCCATTTTCTACTTATGCTAGAATATTTTTAGTATACCAAACGTGGCTACACACAATTGTTATAAGCGGTTCTAGAAACTGGACCTATCTCGTTTAAGGAATTGTTTTAAAAACCCAGAAACGTTGCTTGCATTTTTCAAGTTCAACCAGCCTTGACGGCATCTATTTCGACTTCCACATTTTGAGGTCGCAAGTTTATCTCCCGATGCGTCCTTAATTCCTCCCATAGTGAATTTCCCTGATTAAACGTGGATAACCGCGGATCCCTTATCCCATTCCTAGTTAAAACAACACGATAAACTTACCTTCGACTTTTCCGAGCGCGAGCACGAAGATGGTCTGCACTGCCGGAATGGCCCACGCCACCAGATGGAACAGATGGGACCGGTTCTCGATCGCCTCGTGACCCCACTTGAGACCGGCTGCCAGGAACCAGGCCAACGCCAGGCAGGCCCACCACGCGAACGCAGCCATGCAGCAAAAGTACAGGGCCATGAACAAGACCGTACAGGAGGCGGACTGCCGGTGACCCTGAAAGTTAGAGGAAGGGAAAAAGAAAGACACTGTTTAATATAAAGAGGAAAAAAAAGTTTCTAGAGTTAGGGAGTCGTGGAATGGCGAGGGAAAACTTGATATGGAGGCTAGCTGAAAATATCAACCTGTTATTTGGCGCACAAATTTGTTGGCCGGCCATGTTCAGGGCGATTCGACGGAATTGGGAACATGTGCGATGTTAGACGTTTACAAATTAGCGTGTCATTTTTCACTCATGGAACCAGACGTGTTTTTGCCTGTGTTTATCGTTTGGTAAATTGTTTCTCCGTTATTTATTTTCCCTTCAGAATAACGTGCGAGCATGCGAGCCAGTAACTCAAAATAACTTTTCCAGAAGGCTCCATCTACCGGAGACTTCATTATTTATGCATCGAAACTGTCGAAAAGTGTCGATTAACAGACATTTTCTAGTTTAATTTTCAGCAACGAACCATGATGTTTTTAAATGAATTCTTTCCGGGCAATCCCGTTCGTTTCATTCCTATGCAAAAGGTAACATGTTTCCGACATTTACAATCGGCTGAACCCACAAAGACCTTTAGGTTATGCTTAAAGCTTATAGCAAACAGAAAACGACAGAAGCAAAAAATGGAAACGAAAGAAAAGCCATTGTTCTTTTTGCTTTTTTCTTCGTATTTTTTTTTTCTTTAAAGGTGCAATTGCAGTTGACTTCTTATTCTCCGCGAACCTAACCGTTGCAGTGCCCTTTCGTGATTCCGTTGACAACTATAGGAAACGACAACTTCCAGCAACTTGAGAGTCGACGACAACGCCGACGACGGCGAAGACGACGACGAACATCGAAGACTGTTGGGCACGATTTTCTTGCGTTATAATCCGCAAATCTGGAGACTGCATACATAATCCTGTTCTTTCGGTCAACTCCCGGATTTTTACAGCTAGGGTTACCGCAACTATTTTAATGGCAACGAGTGAAAATCCTAAACATTGTTTTTCCAAGTACAACTTTGAACAATGTCGTTAGAGACTTTGGAGTAGAAGATAGAGCTCCAGTTTCTGTTCCAATGATCTGGGTTCGAATCTCAGTCATGGCGTATGTTGTTCTCTCTTCGTCATATGGTGGATTGACCATTTGCAAGATTCTATCAAATATTTTCTCAAAAGACAAGTGTATTACACTTAGTGTAAATCTTGGAAATTTTTTTTTTGAGAAACCCTATTCCAATACCAACTCAAAAGGAGTGACACAAACCAGCTATCCCTTCTAAAGGCAACGCTATTCTCTCAATTCCTGGACCAAGATGGCAAAACCTTTGCCAGGGCCTTTGCAGCCTACACAAGCAAACATGGGCTTCGAAGTTGGTCCGGTTCAGCTTGTGCCAAGAATGCAACCGACAACATGCCTGGTGCTCGTTCTACTGGGAAGCGTCCGCCGTCGTCGTCGTTTGTTTTTTTTTTTAGTTTTTTTGTCGAGTTTCATTTTTCCAGAAATAATTTCATGGATCCGTCACCTGGAATGTAATTCGTTGGAAGCAGACGCTTGTAATCCACGGTAATCCGGTACCCAACTTCCTACGAAGTTTACATAAGCTGGCTTGTCTTAAGCTGGAAGCTCTGAGGCAGTTTGCCTTTGGGCAGCGTCCTACGTTGACTTTGACTAATTGATACAATAATACGGTGTGGGACTACAAGGCACGTTGGAGTAAACAGAATTAAAATGGTTTATGTTTTGTTTCCAACAGCCATTACAGTGGTTAAAATGATGTTTAATCAGATCCCAATATAAGTGAAGTAAGAGAGCAAAAGCTATTAATTGCAGAATAAGAAACTTTTACAAATTAAAAAATAAAATTATTCCTACGATCTGATCCAAATCTTTTCTCCATGGACCATCAATATGCGATTAAGATGCAGAGAAGTGTGAGCCAAATTTTTCCATTTTTCTCAAAACTTCTATTTGAAACGATGCGTACCTTCGAGCATGGCCGTAAGAACGGGGTAGGGGGAGGTTTGGAAGGTCAACCCCCTCTCTCCATGAGGGTTCTACTCTACAATCCGATTTTAAAATTGTTTATCAATATTTTGATGATTGAGTAAGGTTTTTCAAGATTAACGATTTTCACTCAGAACACATGCCAAAATCTCGAGTATTAGAGAATTCAGTAATTTTGAATTCTACTAAATATTTCCAAATTTTCTCACTTGGTGATAGAAATCCAATTCTGTGTACAAAATTTCAACAGATTAAATTCTTATCACGATTCTGGTTCCCTAACTTCAGAATCTAAATTGTACTTCTGTTTTAATATTTCGTATTGTGTATCTAGTTTGGAATGATTGATTTTCAGTTCGCATCATCATTTAAAAATACTAAAAAAAGTGTTTTGGAATTGCTACACAAATTTGGTTTTTGCATTTTTGCAATTTTATCCATAATTTCCAATATTAATGCTTGGATTATTAAGAATCCAGACAGTTAAAAATGCGTGTGTTTTGAAAACTAATTGTTTGATCGAAAAACGTGAGCATTCTTGTGAGTCTCGTTATATTTCCCATCTAATTGGGCCAAAAAATATTAGAAAAAAAACAACAGTTAATGAGTTTTCAAGTCGACAATGAAAAATTTATACAATGATTGTGCAAAATTGTTTTTGTAATGTCCTTTTTGTCAAAACACGTAACCTCAAACATCTGAAAAAAGGCATGGTAGTCCTTTTCATTACCAACACAACGCTACTAAAATTTTGCATATCTGAATTCAAGGAATGTAGTTATCACCGAAATGAAGTCCCGGGATATAAATGTTCATAGCATTAGAAATCATCCTGAGTTTTAGTTTCATATTCAGATGTGATTCTTATGCTTAATTCTTATTTTTTTAGGAAAAACGGTGGGATTTTCAATACAATATATAATTCCTTAAAATTAAAAAAAACGCCCCTTCTAGAAGCGGTAGAAGTTTTTAGATACAGACAAATTTGTACATAATCAAAACAATTCCAAACTTTAGAAAACATCTTACTGTTATCATAGTTCAATGTTTTGTTGGATTTGTTAATACAGACCCCGTTATTTTGAGTCAATCTTCGACCATATTTGATAAATTTTTCTCATGTTTTAGATGCATTTTGCACTCTTCTTTTTATGTGAATGATATTTGTTTCATTTTACCATATTTGCTGTTTTTGTCAATCTTCATCATTTTTTAGTTGTTTTTCGTCATTTTGAGTATTTTGTTTAGATTTATCTTTTATTTAAAAAAAAAACTTTTTGTCATTTTTGAGTACTGTTAATTTTTTTTAAAACTTTTGTTTTTTGGTAAATTTTGTCACAATTACAGAAAGTAAAAATGTATTTATGCTGTTTGTATGAATAATATTAGACATGTTAAAGCAAAAACTAAGAAGTAATGTTGTTTCTCAAAACCGTTACCGAAAACGAACGGGGCCTGTAATATGTATGTTACATTGAAGCGTCCCTCAATATAACATATAATCTAATTTTGTATAAAATTTATTTGACAATTCAATAAACCATCTGACTATGGGGATTTTTTTTTATTATCTGACGGGTTTGCGCCGGGGGTCTTCAGATTTTCCCCAAAATTGAAAATTTGGTTCATTTTTGCGACTTAAAAACACATGTATTTTTTCAGATTTTTAACATTTTTATTTTTTGAGTTAGCTTCGGTTAGATTTTTTTGTAAATAAAAAATAACCATTTTTGAAAGCTACATAACTCTGTTGTTTCTCAACGGAAATTATAAAATAGCACATCAAAATGCATTGAAATTTTATCAGCTTTTCAAATAGAATAGTTGAAAAAAATTAAATAATGACCTTCAACATGAAAAGTTGTAAATAAACTTTAAATGGCGTCTAAAAGTACCGTCTGCACCACCGAATATTTTGCAAAAAATACCATTGTATAGCTCGATTCATGATGCAACTTTCATCTGAAGACACCAAAGTGGGCCATTAACACCTTGAAGAGTTATGAAAGAAATAATGACAACAAATCTCTTTTTTTGCATCGAAAACAAACAATGGTCGAACAACTGCACTCACATATGGAGATACCAAGCACTTCTAACAACATGGAAACAAAAGAACTTATCAAAGCTGGTAAAAACACTATTTTTTCGTCCTTTTCAGACTGCCCCTACTCGCATAACAGTCCCATATGAATTTTCGTCATTTTAGGTCAACATAAGGCTTCAACATAAAAGACTAAAAAAAGAGGTTTTGTTCTAGAAATTTCGAAAAAAATATCAATTTCTAGCTGTCCTATATGAAATATACCTGAATAACAGTCCCATATGTGAAATACCACGGGTTTGGTTACTTTTCAATGTTTCTTTCGGCGAAATAGTCTTTGGTTTATTGCTTTGAATCATTTAAACATTTTTTTTTAACTCACTTGATGTCGAATGATGCACACTAGTTTTCGAAGGCAGGTCTGACTTTCTTAGGAATGACTTTCTGAGCGAAAAACTATCGGATGCAATCAAAAATCGTAAAAAGATTCAACTTACAATGTGGAGTTCATGATATTTTTTTGCAAAAGTATGTTTCTTTTTCTGATAATTGCATTTAGAAGTTCAAAAATGATCAAATTTAAGTCTTAGAAAGTAGCTTGGTGAGAAAAATATATTTTGTATGGGAATGTTATGCTAGTAAATTCAAAAAAGGTTTCAAATATGGTCGATTAACAGTCCCATAATGAATAAAAATGGTGCTCTCGACCTTACCAGTAACCTTATTTCGAAAATTTCAGGTCTAACGATTTATTATGACAACCTAGAAACGATTTTCGTTTATGCTGAAAGTGGTGGTCACAATTTAAAAATATATTCCAAAACAGAAAAAGCTGATTGTCTCGCTTGCTTATTTTTGTATATGGGACTGTTATGAAAGAAGGAGCGGTAGATTGTTGCAGCTTAACTGACTTCATGTTATATCCAAAAATCTAATAACGTATTCGTTTATACACAGTTTTGCATCAGGTCACAACAAGTTATGCACATTTTACTGTCATTTTTAGAAGTTTATGCGATAAGTTTTGCATCCGTAGTTCCCCAGATTTGATTTAAAATGGACGGTGGAACACTGAAGATTCGTTTGTGAGCGATCGAGGTAGCAAAACACTGACGACGAATTGTGTTCGTTCTAGTACGGTAAACCTCAAAACTGGGCGAATGTAGAAAACGAATACGGTTAAAGTATCATATTTTCATCATTTTACAGCCTGGGCTGGCCATACTGAGCTCTTTGATTATTTCTACAACATTTGTGCCACTTTCTCATACTTTTTTGATCAATGGGAAAGGATTTTGGTGTCCAGTGTTTAGCTCCCGATATAAAAATTTTGTAAAGCACGCCTATATTTCATTTTTTTAATCAGATTTTTGTGATCCCAAACACAGGGACTGAACCTTCTACTATTGGCATTGATTATGCTTCACAATGATCTTTGATCGAAAAATTAATAAGTTATATAGTATATGACCAGGTTGTAAAAGCAACATTCCCATTATTAGTTATATCACATAAACAATACGATACTCAGAATTTTCGTTAAAATTTAAAGCCAGTTTGGCTGCAAACACTCTACAAAGCACGGAAAAGTAGTGTTTTTTACCTGCTTTGGTAAGTTCTTTTGTTTCCACGTTGTTAGAAGTGCTTGCTATCTCCATATGTGAGTGCGGTTGTTCGACCATTGTTTGTTTTCGATGCAAAAAAAGAGATTTATTGTCATTATTTCTTTCATAACTCTTTAAGGTGTTAATGGCCCACTTTAGTGTCTTCAGATGAAAGTTGCATCATGAATCGAGCTATACAATGGTATTATTTGCAAAATATTCGGTGGTGCAGACGGTACTTTTAGACGCCATTTAAAGTTTATTTACAACTTTTCATGTTGAAGGTCATTATTTAATTTTTTTCAACTATTCTATTTGGAAAGCTGATAAAATTTCAATGCATTTTGATGTGCTATTTTATAATTTCCGTTGAGAAACAACAGAGTTATGTAGCTTTCAAAAATGGTTTTTTTTTATTTACAAAAAAATCTAACCGAAGCTAACTCAAAAAATAAAAATGTTAGAAATCTGAAAAAATACATGTGTTTTTAAGTCGCAAAAATGAACCAAATTTTCAATTTTGGGGTAAATCTGAAGACCCCCGGCGCAAATTGTCAGATAATAAAAAAAAATCCCCTATGTCAAAACGCTTACGTTCATCGTTTTTAAATAAAAATCCTTCGAGGATTGTTAAAGTTTTGGTAAATTTGTATGGGAGCCCCCCTTTTTTGGATTTGGAGAAGTTTGAAACTATTTTAAAAACCATATCCGGTCTCACGATGATCAGTTCTGTAGTTTCTAAAAATTGTTCGAATTGTGACAAATTTATATTAGTTTTGTATGGGAGCCCCCCTTCTTTGGATTAGGTGGAGTTTAAAAATATTATAGTACCCATTCCTGGTCTTTAAAACGCTTACACACAAAATTTCACGTTGATCGGTTCAAAAGTTTCCAAAAAATGTTCGAATTGTGTTATATTTTTATTATTTTTGTATGGGAGCCCCCCCCCCACTTTGTCGAGTCGGAGCGGTTTGAAAGTAATTTAGAAACCATCCCGGGCTCCAAAAACTCTTACATACCAAGTTTCAACAAGTAACATGTAAAAAAATGAATGATTTTATATTTGCAGTTTTATCAAGAGTAAAATTTCAAACTTGTACTTGGATTTGGATCAAAATTGCAAGTATCAGGTTTGAACCACGAAACATCAATCAATAAATTATACTTTAGAAAATTTAACATATTTACGGTTTTTTATAACCTAATTCAAAAATGGTTAAAACCTTTGAATTTGATCGAGAATTAGAGAGATTTAACTTGTTTCATGATAGAAACAGTTTTTTTACAGATTGAAGTCTTTCTTATAAAAACTTATTCATTGTTTAAATCAAATAAGCTGCACCAGGCAAACCAAAACTAAATTAATAAAAATTATTAAAAAATAATTTGGATCGATTTTAGAGCCAATTCAAAGATTTTAACTATCGATGAAAGTAACTTTTCTCATTTTTTACTATAAGATTCCTTATACAAATCTATTTAGTTTAAACATTTTTCGTGATTAAACGAAAAGTAATAAGAGATTTTTCTTTAATTTTTTTTTCAGTTGGTGCATTGCACAGTGGTCAAGGAATAAAATTTAGCGGGAAAAAATTATTTGTGTCTTTCCCTTAAGTTTGGTGAATTTAATGTATCGGAAATTTTTTACAACAACTGAAGGCGGTTATTTTGAATGAAATAATTTAAGGGTGGATAATAAATTTTCTGAAATATGAAAAATATTTTCTAGCTGTGATAAGACAGAGGCCTTCATTGCTCCACAATATTGTAGAAACCTAACTATTTATGAAACTTTGTCAAGTCATCAAATTTCTTTCTCTTGAAATTTCATGGCAATTTGTTTTCATGAGGTTAGGGTGGTCCTACAAATAACAGTTTTTTCTATTTATATTTTCAGCAATATTTTCTATCAAAAATATTTGTTAACCGAGATTTTAGATAATCATCATGCGCAACTTTTGTGGAAAACGGGCTACAATAATTGTTTATGTTTTGAAGTTATTAGGCAATTTGTAATGAAAAATGACTCTTTGGTCAACGATAACTTCAATTGAAGCAAGTTTTAAAAAAATATCGTATATTGCATTTAAAAATTCATATAACAGTCTTTATAATATCAAAAATCTGGATGTATGATTTTGTTTTAAGCAATCAATCGTTTTTTGAAGTTAAGTAAAAATCGCTAAGATCTCTTTTTAAAAAAATAGCTAGAATTTGTATCCGTGTTCTTCAAAAACTCAAGAAAGCACTGTACCGATTGATTTTGGCATGTAGCATGAAGTTTTTTGAGTAAGCAATTGTTTCAGCAAAGTTTTGAGTCCCTCCAATCTAGGAAAGAGAGGGTTTCAATACAAATAATAAAAAAATACAAATCAATTCATATCAATTCAATCAATTTCCAAGTGGTTCTCATCAAGATTTGTGAAAATACAAACAATTGCATTTAAAGGATAATCTAGAGTTCACAAAAAAAACCTCCCATTAAATAAGAGGGATCCTCATTCTATAAAAAAACACGAAATAAAATACACAGCAATAAATCATCAAAAATTCTTGATTTATTATTCGAGGAAAATCACCCTGGGTGTTTTCTGGAAATAATGTTTCATGTTTGTTCATGTTCGAAATTGAAATTTAGCTTAAAATACCAACAATACCCAGCAGGACCTAAAAAAAAATACAGTAACGCTAATTTTTGCATGGGTTGAAAGAAGAGCTTTTTCCAGTTCATTTCCACCAAATGTTAAAATATTTGGTCGGTGACTCCACATAAAATATTTCTTTTTAATCAATTTAAAAAATATATATTTAAGCGTTTAACTATTATAGTGGTGCTAGTTCTTTAATTCAAACTTGCAAAAATATTAATTGAACATTTTTATCCAAATCTATCAAAAATGTCTAAATCATTATAAACTAGTTATAGAAAATACGTTACTAAAACAAAGAACATTGCTTATCAAAATATTTTCTAATCTTAAAATATTAAAATCGGCTGAGAAATCTTGTGACCAGTCTTGGAGGGTTTCTGAAATCATAAAAATTATCTGTAATTATCTAAATCTATGTATGATTAGATTTAAATCCATTCTCTTTTGATTTTCTGACTGTGAAAACATTGGTGAAATTTGAAATTTGGTGAATATTTGGTGAATTTCAATAAACTAGATTAAAGATTAAAAAATCATTTTATTCTTGAAACAACTTAACTTTTTTTTTGTGATAACGCTAATGCGATCTGGAGTTAGAACGTATGCCATAATTTAAGCTATAAGATGTTTAAGAAAATCAAATAGTTATTGAGTCAATACTGCGCATTTGAATTAAGCTTGAAGGTTGCTTCGAATCACTTTTCAAACTTTTCATGGAAAAAATAGAAAAAAAGCCATTCTTATTCAAAATTAAGATTAGGCTACCAAGAAGATTATGTTGTTAAAACAGAAAAATTTAAACTTAAAAAACAAACACAAATTTTTTAAAAATTGTAAATTATAAATTTCCTTAAAAAATTGACTATAAAGTTCGGTAAATTTATTTTGAAAAACAAAACAGCCTAACTTGGTGAATTCTTTTGGAAATTATAATAAATTGTTAACTCCATTGATCGACCTTGTCGGTAAAAGTCATGATATTTTAGTAAGAACATTTCAAGATAATGAATATGAAAATTTGTTCCATTAGGAAGAAATTGATGTCATGTGATGAAAATGATTCTTATTTAGTTCTACTCAATAATTTCTATTATTTATTCATTTAATTTCTTTTCATCTGCCTAATTTTTTATAGAAGTAAATTGACGATTCAAATAAACGAGCTTCTCGAAATCTGCCAGACGATTTGATTTTTGCTTCAAAAGTATCTCAAATGCAATTTAGTTAAAACATCTTTAAAAGTTCGTTTAATATCTATTATTTTACAAAATTGGGAAAAACGAACAAATGGGAAATAAGTTTTTAATAGGTTTTCTTTCGCGGAATTCAAAATAACTTAAAGTCTTGGGGAAAAAACCTTTGTTTTAAATTTGTTTGAAATGTTTCAAAGTTATATCAGAAAGTGCAAAATTTTCTTAAATAATTTATACATATTCTATAAGTTGCAAAACACCTAAGTTAATAAAAATAAGCTCTTAAATTCGTTACACCTGATTTAAATGTGAATGTGTTGGTCTTGTATAATTTATGTGTATTTAAGAAAAAATAAATAAACACAAATTAAAGTTGTTGTTGGAATTTGTTGGTCTCTTGAAGAATATTTCATTTCAGCATTTAATTTATTATGATAAAAAAATGTTTTATAATTATAAAAATGAGTAGTAAAAACGTAATGAATGGACTTGTTTGGATATTTTTTTTTTTAATAAAAACCAATTTCAAAGACAAGGTAGGGTTTTATTTAAAATTGTAGATCGGAATTGAAAGTTAAAAACTAGTTTCAATTTGTAAATGTTATGTACTGTTGTAGAATGAAATGTCCCCTCCCCACCCCGTTCGCACGGCCTTGTCGAGATTTATGATATTGTGAAGACTGCTATGTAAACTCTTAAACGCAATCAACGGTTAAATTTATCACTTGCTCGATTTGGAGTTATCGTAGCTCAAAAAGCGTCATTTTTCAACATAAACTCAACAACTTTTGCAAACTCAAATCAAGCTTTTTATCAATAGCTTTTATCCCCTTCGCACCGCATAAGTTTTTCAACAGTCCCTCTTTCACCAGATCACGCTCCACAGTGGTCCAAAAGGGTCTAAAATGGAACTTTTTTCCTGGTGCCTTTGTCTTTTATTTTAGCTACCAGATGTCTTCTGAACATTTACTAGTAAAATTGTTTCCCATAATGTGAAAGTATCAAAAATTAACCACAGCCTGCTACGATAAAAATAAAAACACTAACTTTTTTGTTTGAAGAGATAGAGACCAAATTTGTTTTACAAAGTTGTAGATGTCATCAAAATATGAAACTTTGCTGAAATAATAAGAGCTCTATATCTATTCAGTGCAGAGTTATAAAGCTTTTAGTTTAAAACATACTTAAAATTTGTTTTTTGTACTTAACTATTGTAAATTTTGAACTTACATAAATATGATGTTCACAACATTTATTGCGATACTCAATACGCACATTTTGCACGAGATCTTAAGACTCTACGACCTTGTCTTTCAAAGTTATCGTAATTTCAAGTTATATTTTTCCTTAATTTTAAGAATTTCTAGGGTAAAATGGGGCAAGTGGATCCATAAACTAAATTCCACATTTTGAAGTATGATTCAAGTACTACAAACTTAGCCAGAAAATACTTGTCTCTACGCGCCTGTTTTTGAGAACGGTCGGCATAAATTTGTTGAATTCCTAGATTTTAACGAGAAAATAGAGTTTTATTGTCATCATTGAAATAAAAACATGTTTAAAATGCACATAACTTTATCAGTTTTCAACTGAAATCATCAAAGAGCACATCAAAACGCATTGAAATTTTATCACCTTTTCAAATTTCATATTTAAAAGAAATGAACAAAATACATTTCCAGTTAAAATCGTAAAAACGCTTTAAAAATTGTTTAAAAGTACAAACGGTATCATCAAATATTCCCTTAAAAATACCATTCATAAGCTCGCTTGATGTTGCAACTTTCATTTGAAGACACCAAAGGGGCCGTTCAGATACCACGTGGACAGAAAAATGAGATTTTTGACCCCCTCATCCCCCTCCGTGGATAAGCGTGGACATTTGGCAAACCCCTACCCCCTTCCCCGGATGTCCACGTGGACAGAATTGAAATAGTTTTTTTTTAAACCTATAATTTGACAGTTTGAAAACACCACTTTTTGCCTTTTTGTTATGGAAATGGCTGATTTTGACAAAAACCCAATATGAATTTCCTGATATACAAAAAATTAAAATTTCTAAATTATCATATTTATTACTTGCTTTCAAGTAGCTACTAATTGTGTAAACTTAAACTAGAAAGCTTTACCATTTTAAGATTTTGAATTAAATATCTTGATATTTATTCGCCTCTAGAAAATATTTTGAAAGTAAGTATGTCCACGTGAACATAACCAAAACCCCTACCCCCCTCTCCGTGGACAAGCGTGGACATTTCCATACCCCCTCCCCCCCCCCCCCTAAGTTGTCCACGTGGTGTGTGAACGCCCCCAAAACAGAAAATTCATTCTCTGAGAAGATATGACAGAATTATTAACAATCAATCTCTATTTTCTCGTTAAAATCTAAGAATTCTACAAATTTATGTCGACCGTACTCAAAAACGGGCGCGTGGAGTTTAATAGTTTCTAGCTAAGTTTGTAGAACTGGAATCATACTTCAAAATGTGGTATTTAGTTTATGGATCCACTTGCCCCATTTTACCCTAGAAATTCGTAAAATTAAGGAAAAATAAAATTTGAAATTGCAATAACCTCTGAAGACAAGGTCGTAGAGACTTAAGATCTAGTGCAAAATGTGCGTATTGAGTATCGCAATAAATATTGTGATCGTCATATTTATGTAAGTTCAAAATTTACAATAGTTAAATACGAAAAACAAATTTTAAGTATGTTTTAAACTAAGAGCTTTATAACTCTGCCCTGAATAGAGATAGAGCTCTTATTATTTCAGCAAAGTTTCATATTTTGATAATATCTACAACTTTGTAAAACAAATTCTTTCACGTAAGATTGTTTCCCTTACTAGTACTAGTACAAAACTAGTACAAAACTAGTACTAGTACAAAACTAGTACTAGTACAAAACTAGTACAAAACTAGTACTAGTACTAGTACTAGTACTAGTACTAGTACTAATACTAGTACTAGTACTAATACTAGTAAAAAACATTTTTATTTCGTTTACATAGCTCCGAGATAGACCCGTTTTAATGCGTCCAGATTTGTAGTGATCCATGCTTTAGTAAATGTTCTGAAGACAACTAATAGCTAAAATGAAAGACAAAAGCACCAGGAAAAAAGTTCCATTTTAGACCCTTTTGGACCACTGTGCGCTCCAATCGGTCTAACCACCTTGCTCGTTACGCTCTGTCTGTTTCCAACTGCATTCCCTGCAAAAACCTGATTTGCAGGACAGTTTTCCGGCATTCTCGCCGCATGCCCTTCCCAACGTATTCGCCCAGCCTTTGCCACCTTTCCGATACTGGGTTTGACGTACAGTCGCGTGAGCTCGTGGTTCATCCTTTGCCTCCACACTCTGTTCTTCTGCACTCTCGAATTCTCCGAGTGAGCGTTGGTCCTCCTAAGGCAATATCCATGTCTCGTGCCCGTAGAGAACAACCGGACTGATGAGCATCATGTAGCGATTACACTTCTTAAAAGAGCTGAAACTTGTGGAATCCTTAGTATTTGATTTGTTTTTATGCTTTATTTTGTACTTTGTCCAAGTTTCGTAGAGCAAAGATATTTCTGGCGATATTTGCACGTGATTGGGCGTAACTACCGAGAGCTTGGTGCAGAGGATGTGCAGAGGATCTTAGATTCCTACAAGTCAAGTAGCAAGGTTTAAGCATGAACTTTCCTGTAGAGAAAATAAGTTTTCGTGGACGAAAAATGTGGTACTTTTGCCTCTAATAATAGCCATTTGATTCGGTGTTGTATGACATCTTCATCGGAATCATCCGAGACTTAGCGTTAAAAAAAAGTCCCAAGCGTGAATTCAGATTGATTCACAATATCGGAGAACATTCTTCGGGTAGGACGAATTTCGTGGTAAGAAAGATCTACTGAGTTGGTGAAGGATGAGCTCTCTAACCTTAAGTCGTTAGAGGAATAAGTCAGACCTGCGTTGTTACGTGTGAGATCATGGTCTGAAGCCCCAGATATAATTCAGGGCGTAACATAGACATATCATAAGTCGACTCATACAACCTTCAGTATCAAACTGGGGATTCGAGATCGCATGCAGTCATACATTGGAAAACTATGTATTCGCAAGTAGACTCAGCGACGTGTGCCTTCTTAGTTCCTGACGGGACCAGAAAAAGTTTCTGTACAGCTAAGAAAATCTACAATGGGAGAAAAAAGTTTTGAATTAAAAAAGTTGTATTATTTCAAGGAAAGAAGTGAAGTAATTTTCGGCTGTCAAATACATTTTCAAAAGATTTTTCTTATCTCGTAAAAATCTTTCGAACCGATAAGTGAACACTCGTAGTTTGGCTATTTAAATAGTCAATTTTTTATTTAAAAAGTATGTTCCTGGTCCGTCTCCTCATGAAGGAACCTGATCACGTTAACTCAATCAGTTCAGTACCTAAAGGGCATCAATGCACGTGAAAGTATGAACCCATTGAAAACATCGGAAAAAGTAACCTCAACCGAATTTGTTTTTTTTATTTGGGTCTTTATTTTGAATTGATACGGCGTGAAATCAATGTATCGCTTTTCCAGGCGAACAAATGTATCCGTGGCGATTTCGCTCGTTTGCTGAAATTATCCGATTACTTCCACCTTATTAATTACTTACTATGAAAACAGCTCTATTCAAACGGCAAAACAGATAATTGCTAATCAATATCAGGGTGGTTTGTTGAGAGAGCAAAAAGAGATGAATGAAAAGCTTCAGCTGATGAAACTTTCACTCTACTGTAGAAGGCGTTTGGAGATAGAGAAACAGGCAAAAAAGTGTTGCTAATCTGTTCACAAAACTTTGCTACGCTTTTCCTCTGTAATCACAAATGGGGGGAGCAAGCTAGCGAGCATATTAAAACATAAACTGAATGGATCGATATCGGCGCGAACTGGGTCAAAAATGGCAAGATCCGTTCGCACTCTAGAAATAAAATTAATCGGTGCTCTCGTCCGTCCGGTTCGGTCGTTATCTGCGGAGATGTGAGGTACCAATTTAATTCCGCAACCATCCGTGGGTCTGGATTAAATCCGAGCTCAGTTGATTGAGCTACTCTACCCGAAGATACTTGTGAAACTAGTCGGTCATCTAGAAGGAGAAGGAGAGCTTCTGGTTCTTACCTGTGCGATGGTGGCCAGCATCTGCATCCGGCCCAGTTTGATGTGTGGCGGGAATGGCTCTCGACAGGCCACCGAATCCCCGGCTCCAAGCCCGGCCACGTAGGCACAGCCGACGATCAGATAGCAGATGGCCAGGAATACGATTGGCCGCTCCGGATAACGAAAGCGCGACGAATCGATCAGAAATGTGAGCACCTGTGTATGTGTGTGAGAAGAGGGAAGAAAAAACAGAGAGATGGTTAAAAACAACGGCACGATGATGATATCTTACTATATTGGGGATTGTGAGGAAAAGTGAAACAAATTTATAATGCCTTTTAACGGCTTCGTAATGATTGAGATTCCGATGACCAAGAAACTGCCTTCTTGTGGCCGTATAATTACAATTGCTTTTAATTTTTATTGTAATTATTTCAGGGAAAGCATTTTTGTTTTTAGAGAAGTATGGAGCGTATTTGAAGGTTATTTTTGATTTCTGATATTTTCTTTCCATCTCATTCTGATTAAAGGTTGGATAAAATTTAAAGTCCATTATTAGCTTTGGAATTTCGTTCAGAGACTTTGTTTTCGTTTTTTACTAAATGAGATGGGAAACATGACTCTTTTTTTTGATCACACAAACAATATCTGTTATATATCTGGCTTCAAACGCACCAATAAATTAAAAGTATTCGGATCAAAAAGTTGCCTACTTTAATTCACCGTATTTTTTTTCTCATCATTCATATAAAAGACCTGAACATCCCTCATTTTGTAGAGGTGTGTAAAGAATGATGCTTCTATTTGGATTTTGACATCAGTTCGAACGTTCTCAAAATGGCCTCCAAGCATGAGGACAAATCAAAATTTTGCAGATGCATCGTGAAAATTTAAACTACACGCACGCAAAAATAGCGAAATCGTTGGATATCGTTGTCTGTGCTGTCCAGCCATCCTGCCATAATGGAAAAAAAGGCCATGCAGTGGTATGCCGCTAACAACATTCAGGTTGTGCCCAAGGATAAGAAACCTCCGAACACATTAGAACTTCGCCCAACCGAAAAATATAAGGCGATAGTTAAGCAAAACCCTGAAAACACCCAAAAAACTGTCTGCAGCAAGAAGCTGTTCAAAACAACCTGGTGTTCTGCGGCGAAGAAAGTGGATAAAGTGACTGTGCAAAATCTGAGAGCAGGCGTCAATCGAAAGGAAATGTAACCAATCATGCTCAGAATTTAAAACCAACTACCAACCAAAATTCAGACATCGAATACTTATGTGAACAAATTGGTAGCCGTGTTACTGGCTTTTATTACTTATGATATTTAGTTAACAAAATTAGCCAAAACAAACTAAAACCTTTTTTTTTTTGTTATTATCACTTCAATTATTAAAAAATTTCATTAAAAATTATCGCTGATTCTTAATAGCTTCAAGAAACAAATTTTAGTTTCAGTTTTATTTTGTGTTTCTTGTTTTTCTGAATGCAAAACTCCACATTCAAAAGAGTATATTGATAAATTACACAGGGCCACAAAAGTGATATTTTTCCGAGATGCAATAAGCCTTAAATCGAATTTTTATTGAAATATGTTAAAATAATTAAAGAAAATTCGAAACATTATTAAAAAACTTCAAAACCTTGAAAAATTTGAATAAAAGTTTTCACTTAATTATAATATTTATATCGATATATATCAACATATATCAATATATGAATTTTCCTTCAGACCGCAAGTTCTTTTGACTTCTGCGAAAAAAAAGTCAAAGAAGGGATGTAAATATTTTCGACGTATTCAGTCTTCGATTCAAGTCGATTCAGTCAGTCGATAAGAAAATTGTAGAAAATTAGAGAAATTTTCTATTTGTTTACGTTTCTCTATTCTAATAACTAAGGAAATTTTACAAATTTTTTTAAAGAAATTTTGAAAGAAATTTAAACCAAAAATGAATATTAGATTTTTCCAAAAGCAAAACTCAAATCATTTTGTAGGCTTTCCAAAACTATCTTCAGTAATGTCAGCAATACTTGTTAAGATATTTTTCGAATGTTTGAAAACTGTAAAACATTTTTTTTAATCATTCATCATTATGAACAAATATATTTGCTCAATTCAATGAAGTATAGTAGTAAACAAATTCAGAAATAGTTGTTTTCTCCATATAGATATGTTAATTCATTAGTTATTAATGGTTGACTTCACTCAACACTGATTCATTTCAAAACTTATAAATTATACATCACCTAAATTAGAAGCTCAGGACACAGTCTGTGAAAAGATTCGATTCCAGTTAATTTCAAATTAACATAGGCACCAAAATGCGGTTTTATTCAGTTATCCAATTTTGATTTGTTTTTCAAATATTCCGAAAGATTCCCTTCAATTTAACCACAGTATAAGAAAAGTTCAGAAACCGGTATTTCAATTGCACTTACTATCTTCTTCAGTGAGTGTTTTCGATTAATATTTTTCTTAAATTTGTAAATTTAATATTTTTTTTAAAACAATTTCATAAGGGAACATGATTATTGGCGCCTGTGTTATAAAAGTTGATTTTTAAACCTTTTTCGTCTCAGTTTCCAATCTATTGGCACAATTTTCTTTTTTCCCAAAGTTTAGTTAAAAAACATTTGAAAAGTATGAAAATTATCAGTTTAATTTTTAATTAAATCAATCTTTGATAAGTGATACACACGAAAAACAAGAGCTGGAAGCAAATAGTCTGAGAAGCAAAATTGTCTGAGAAGCATATTTGAGTTAAGTTATAAGCTTTTTAAAACTATAAATTTTGTAGAAATCGGTTGAGAAACAAGAGAGTTTTAGCGAAAATGGTGTTTGCCGTCATTTGACCGCTCGCGGTATGAATAGGTATACCACATGCGTTATTCGAAAACCACAACACTTAAAAAAAATTAAAAATGCAAAAATACTTGCATTTTAAAAATAAAAAAAAAGTCCGGTCGTTAAATTTGCGAAAAAAAAATTTATATAAGGCGTGCTAATCATTTAAAGTTCCAAAACCGTCATTTGACCGCCTCCGGTATGTTAGTGTTAAAGATTCATTTTTCCAAAAACTTTAATGAAAACATTTAACTAAATTCTGACAAAACTGCCAAGTTGCCGAAAAAAATCTGTGTTTTTGAAAAAAAAAAATTAATTTTCTGTGAATTCTGAGATAGTTTTCAGTGATGTTATTTCTTTTAGTTTCATTTGAAATTCTAGGTAAGGTTAGGTTTTTTTTTGCATTTTGGTTGGGAAACATCAATTAACTTTCCCCATCTCATCAAACTTTTCAAATTCAAAGCAAGAAATCTTAGTTTGATATTAGTCAAAAAAGTTATAATTTTGGAAATCCATTCAAAATTCAAAAATTCTGTAAAATCTGTGATTAATTCAAAATTCTGTGTTCTGTGATTAAAATTTGTTCAATATTCTATGAAATTCCAGATTTTTCTGTGATTTTGGGAAGCTTGGGGAATAATTTAAATTTTTGAACTTAAATTTTTTCCTGATTATTCAACACAGTTGAAGATTGAAAAGCGTTTTGATTAATGCTTTAAAAAATTATTAATGTTCCTATTGGTTTTCCATATTTTTTTTTTCAAAGTTTTTGTATTATGCAGAACATGCAAAATAGACAAAAAGAAAACATCTGTGTATTTTATCCCAAAAGGTAAAATAACTCGATGTTTTAAAAAAAAGTTAAATATTTGAAATTAAAAAGTTTGTAACGTTTGAAACTTTTACTTAGGAATCAACCAAATTCCAATCACAACAAAAAAGAACAAATCCAAAAACGAATGCTGAATAAAAGTCTAATAAAATAACGATGAACACAAACACAAATTTCATGTGAAAACATTAAAATAAAACAAACTTTCTTCTATGAGGTATTAGAGAAAATGTTTAAAAGCCATGCACTTTTACGCTGAAACGAAGCATTTTTACACATCAACATGCACCATACAACCAGTGATCGTTGTCAATGTGAGTCAAACCATAACTTTATGAATTCAAATAAAAACATCATAATTTACTTCAAAATCTTAAAGGTATTCATATTTTTGCAAGGATCTTTATAAGGCCCTCAAAGCCAGAATGCTTGGTAGCTATTTTCAGGAACAAAATCATCTGTCCTTTTAGAAAATTTTACATAAATTGAAAAAAAAATATTTGAGGCCATCAGAGACAAAGGGTAAAACGGCAGTGGCAATGGGAGTGGCAAAATTATCAGATTGTAAAACTAAATACTTTAAAAAAAAACAATATGTGAAAATATATGAAAAATGGCCAAACGCAACAATTTTAAAGTACGTTTTCTCCAAATAAGCTTTCATGCACTTATGTATACCCAAGCAACCAAAAGTTCGAATATCACTTAAGGAACGAACTAATAAGTTCATATATAGCTGTACAAAAGTTCTGTGGAACTTTTTCGCTGTTCAAAATGCTTTTTGAGGTCCATGGAACTGCATTCTTTATCAAGTTCAGCCAATACTCAAAAAAAGCTTTAAAGTACTGTTTTGGTTTCTGTTTCTACTTTTTGGGAACTTTAAAGTTTGTATGAAGAAAAACAATCTACTTGTTACGTACTTCTCATGTTTTTTTCAAAATCAAGTAGCTATCAAAGGGTTGCAAGTCTTTTTGTACAGCTCAATAGTTCGTAAAAAATCTCAGTTGTACTATTTTGTAAACTCAAAAGTTTTTAATTAGTTCCAACGGGCGTTCAAAAGCAACTTCGCATTATAGAAACTTTAAAGTAGATTGAAAGGCTTAAATTAACTTTTTCCGAACTTCAACGCGTGTTTGCATAAATAAACACATCGTTACTTAGGAAACAACAAAATGAAGTACACATTTAGTTTCGGAAGAACTTTTTAACAACTTGAAAGTGGGAATTAAGTAGAAATAAAGAACCTGAAAGTCGTTTTAAAGAAAATCATCACATCGAGTAAAATCGTTGCCTACTCATAATATTCATATAGGGCAACAAGTATGGATCTCGACTATCAAGCGGTGAGCTTGGGTTCGAGGCTTGGTAAGAACATGATTTTTAAATGTAATGTGAGTTAGTAACAAATATGGTTGATTAAAGTAAATCAAATTAGCGGACTTGAGAAGGCAATTGACGGAGCGAAAGAGTATTTTTTTTCGATTTTTTATGCTGCTAATAAAGTGGATTTTGAAGCTGCTTAGAAGTTGTTTGGCGATTTATGCGAACTTTTTGTCAACTTTAAAGTTCATTTAACTACTTAAAAATTGAGCTGAAAAGAAGTTGTATTAGCACACTCGATTAAGCTGATCAAACCTGATAGAGGAATGTTATCCGTACTTTTGGTTGCTTGGGTATACCTAAGGTTGCCTGAATTTTTTCAGGACGTATCCAAGCCGGACAAATCTGGAAAAATTTATTGAAAAATCTGGCAAAATTCGGGCATCTGATTTCAAAATTGACAACCAAAAACTGGGAACATTTGGTCAAAACCGAGGAATTGCTCAACAAAAATATAGAAAAAAACATAAGTTTTTTTTTATTTTTGATACGAATCTCATTGGCAAATTTCAAAACGTATTTAAGGCTTCCAAAAAACCTTTCATGAATGTTTTTATTAAACCTTGCCCAATAAATTTCGTTTTGGACGGATGAATAAAAAAATTATTTTACTTTTTTGAATCACTGAATCAAAGATATCTTAAGATTCCATTTAATTCAACCATGGTATATAAAAAGTTCAGATACCGATATTTGGAGAGGAACATACTATCTTCTTCAGTGAGCGTTTTCGATTATCGATCGCAATCGAAAACGCTCATTGAAGAAGATAAAAAGTTGCTATCAAAATACCGGTGTCTGAACTTTTCTTTTACCGTGGTTGAGTTAAAGGGAAATTTTCGATTACTTTGATTCAGTGGAATTATTCAATCAAGTAGGCTCACAACACAAATAAGAGTTGATTTTTTTGTTCGATTTGCAAAAAAGGCGAAACAATCCGGGCAATATCCGGGCTTTTTTCAAAGAAATCCGGCAACCGGGTTGGACCGGTTTTATAAATTTTGTTTTAAATATCCGGGGCAAACTCGGACAAAACCGGGCAAACTGGCAAGCCTTCTTGGATCCGAGGGCCTCATTTATATACTTTAGTTCTGTGCGTTATTTAATTAAAACATAGCCTGGTTTTTAAAGTCGTGAAGAAAATTTTGTAAAGAATATTATTTTACAGATATCCAAGAAAGCAACAAACATTTTTTTTCGCAAGCGGCTTTTTTAAATAAATCATTTTTTTAAATGTGAACAAATTTTTCCTATTTAACGCTCAAAAACCAAATTTTTTTCATTGCACTGAAAAATTCACAGAAACTATGTTTTAAGGCTATGATCATTTAGTATCCGGGCAGTTACAAACGTGTGTATTTTAAAAACATTTCATTTGATCGAAAAACTGTTTATGAAGGAAATGAAGGTGTTAATATGACATATAATGTAAAAATATAAAAAAAAATTATCAATGATTTCAAGAAATACTCTAACTTTTTCATAAAATCTCTTTTTTATCTTTGCACACTTTATTAAGTCATGTAATGATTTATTTTTTCACCACGGAAGCCAAACCTTTGCAAAATCACCGGATGCACAGATTGCGATCTTTGGAACTGATCATTATTAGTTATTTACTTGGTGTCTACTAGTCAGGCAACACTTTTTGATTGCCGGAAATGGATGTTTTGCATTATTTATGGAGTCTTTATTCAGATATCCCCAATAACCATAGAATTTTTACCATATTTAAGGTCAAGGGTTGCACTCCGATGGTTGATTTGAACTTCGTGTGGATCCTAGAGTGGCTTCTTATACTTCTTAACCATTTGGTCCGAAAAAAAAATCAGAAAAAATCAACAGTTCACGAGCTTTCAAGTCAACAATGAAGAATTTTCGAGGCGCAAAATGCGTAAAAGAAGCAAATTTGTGCAAAATTATTTTGACCATGTCTTTTTGCATTCTAAATATCTCAAACACACGTCAACTTAAAAATCTATCAAAAATAGGCAAGATAGTCCTTTCCATAACCAACACAACGCTTCTAAGGTTTTGCATGTCGGAGCTCTATTTACGTAGCTATCACCGGAATAAAGTGCCCGGATACTAAATGATCATAGCCTTATGTTTAAAAACAGCTTTTGTTCTTCGAAAAACTTTTTAGATGAGATTTTTTTTAGAGATTTTTTTCAAAAATTGTCTTTATGCAGGAGCAAAGGAACTTGACTTTAAAATTATTCCCGATTTTTGATTATCGCAGTTCAATCAAATTTTTCCTGATTTTGGAACATATTATTACTGATCCATCGCTATGTTTTTATGTAAATAGTTTTTGTTAATATGAGTCAGGAATAACAGAGATTTTTAAACTTAATGAAAAAGTAGTATTGTGTATATTTTTCGATTTGTTGTCGTGATTGTTGCGTCTTTAGACGAGGTTTATGTTTCATCTCTGCTCTCTAATTTTGGATTATTTTTTTCTCAAAAATGGAATCTAGAATGGTGGTAACTCTTAGAAGTAACTGCCAATCATTTTTTAGATCGACAAACACATTTACCAAGGAATTCTGAGGCTACCAAAATAATAATTTAAAAATATAGGTCCAATTACAGTTTTCTCAGATATTTAAGCTTCTTTTAGCTGTTACTTTTGAAAACTGCTCGTCACACAGTTGTTGGTGACAAGGATTCATAGAATTACATAGTTTTTATCATTCGTCAAAGAAAATTATAAAACCAACTATTTGATGCGTTTTTTAAGATAATATCAGTATACCCCGCCTAAAGCTGGGGTTAGACAGTAGAGGGTTGAATTGCTTTAAATAATATTAAACCTTATGCCTGCCTCTGAGTTAAATAAAAAATGACATTCGACACTCTAGGATACTAATCCATGATAAGGAAAAATAATCACTTTCTATCATGTTTGAGTTATAACTTCGCCTGCCCGCATTCAAATCTAGTTCATCAACATAAAAGTTAAATAAATTAAAACTAACTCTTCTGTGTCAAATTGATCGAGCTTGTGTGAGCAACATATCATGTTCCTAAAGATAAGTTGGCAGATATTTTTTAATTCGCATTCAAATAGCTCAACAACAACAAACAGAAAAAGTCATGTGGTGCTGCTGGTGAATGATCGGATATCGCCCCATCTCATAAGCTTGAATAAACAACGAGAACAGCGATTTAATTCCGAGGCCCTCATCAATCTGTGAATTGCTCTCATTTGCATGCGACGAATCGGTCGTAAATTGGATTCCCGGCTCAGATTCCGGTCCAAGCGCCCGCTCTTAGGTTTTTGATATTGTTTGCTTGATTTCCGCGAAGAAAACAAGCTGACTCGAGAGATGAGAGCTGTCTGATGACGACTATTCGGTTAACAAGCCCCTGTTGGCCAGTAGTCAATCTCGTTTGTTGGGGTTCCCGTCTCAAGAGGGGTTTTTTCTTTTTTGGAAAATAAAATGAAATCGGCAACCAAAGACGATGAATGGCTGGCTGAATGGTCGATGCAAATTGGCTACATGAAGCCTCGGAAAGCAAGGATGCAAACGACAGGCCTGCTGCTGATTTTGTCCACGTCGACGCTACAAATGAGATCCTCGTGATGGGAGACGATATTTTTGAACCAGATACGTTACAAATCACCATGCCAGTAGTGACACGAGCAGCGGTCATAAATTTAAGGTTCTTGATTTTGCAGGACATGTTTTTTTCATTTTTTTCCAAGAAATGGAAAAAAAAAATCTGTCTCCAAAAATTGCTTACAAATTAAATTGAAACGAAATTAGCTGAAAATTCGTTCAAACCCCGCTGTTTCCATATTTAACTCAGCATTGACACGAGAACATTAGTGTTGATCACGTTAAAAACTATTGAAATGACTGTAAACACATCGACCATCAGACTCAGCACTGCATTCTAGTAGTTCGAAAAACGAATTTAGTTCAATTTGTTACAGTCGACCAAAGGAAATCCATTCTGAAAATTAGACTTTCTCCTATCTTACTATGATTTCATTTGACATTCAACTTTACTCTCAAAAAGTTTGTGTATGGTTGAAAGAATTGCTGCATCAAAGTTGATTTAAGCTGGCAAATTTGAACCATTCTTGTGAGTCTAAAAAGTGTTAAATTTTTAAAATAGACCTTCAGTATTGAAGATAAGAACTTTGATGGACTCTGATATCTGATCGCCTGAAGCATTTGCACACGTTTGGAATAAACATTCACTTCCAAAAATGATATGTTTGTGTTTTTATATTTTCCTAGTCAAAGTCATGATAAAATGTTGATTGCAAATTGCTAAATAATAATATTCTTTTACATGAAGAAGTCCTTCATGTGAAAGAATATTATTATCTAGCGACTTCGAGTGACTTTTCATAAGTCAAACTATTCAATTCAAGAAAATGAACAGTAGATTTTTATAAAATTAAATTTTTGTCATATGAATGCTATCAGTTTCAAGCATTTTTAATCAAACAATATGAAAACCTTGCCAGAGAAACTGAATTTTTGCTTCAAACAACATTAGTTGCATTTAGGCCGCACGGTTTGAAATTCGGCAATTCAGAAAACTTGAAAAAAATCGATTTCTCGAACATTGCAGTAGATTTCAACATGAACATAATTTCAATGTACAGTAAACAGATATCTGATCAAACGTTTAAAGCTTTAACACACATCCCAGCTAACATGAATTTCAAAATTCATAAAAAAATGTGTATAATTTTAATATATGAGGCGAGGCAGTAAATGGGATTCAGTCGTTCTAAAGAATCGAATTTCTGAAAATTATTTTAAAAAGTTTAATTTTTAGATCAAAATCTACCTATTGAATTTTGAGCCTCTAGATTCTCAGACATTATGCAATTTTGTGGCACCCTAATGTATAGAATACGAACACAAACATCTACAGAATATCAATGAAACATAATGTTTACTCGAAAGATTCCTTTTTGTTTAAATCTTATCGTACATCTTCCGAGGATATGAAAGCTAGCATCTTACAAATGCTAAAACCACCAACTCACAGAAAGTGTACTATAAATGCCGTGACCGTGACCATTGGTTCAGAAGATTTGCCCGCCACGGGTTGCAGGTTATATAACATTTTAAAAACTAGATCTAATAATTCCGTATAAGCAAACGGAGCTCCAAAATTTCTTCAGTATTGAAAATTTTGTATTAATGTTTGATATTAGTAATAACACTTTTCTGGATTCAAAATTGGCAGTTTAGCGCATTAAGTTAAAGTCTTTCGTATACCGATCTTTCGATTACTTTTTGAAATTTTTCTTTTCTTTAAACTCCAATTCCATCTGAATGGTTTGGGATCAGATGGGAGAAACTGAAGAAAAAAGAATTAAAGTTTTTGATAAAATTATATTATTGCTTTAACAAAATAATTCTTGGACTTTTCAATCGATGGTGTGGTCACCTTACAAACTTTACTTACAGGTTGACAGAATTTTTTCAGAACGTAGCCGAGCCGGCTAAATCCAGGCTATTTCATCTAAAAACTTGGAAATCAGTTTGATCGAAAATTGCCGATCATAAATCCGGGAAAATATGGCAAAAACCTAGAAATTACTCAACAAAAGTCAAGAAAAAAAACATTGAAAAATATTATTTTCATTCAGGCTTTTTTACTATTTTTGTATTAAATATCCGGACCAACCCAGATAAAACCAGGCAATCTAGAAAGCATACTTTACTTCCTTTGTAGTTTCAAAATAATTTGATAGAATTTGTGAGTTCAGTGAATCTCAAACAAAGTTTGTTTGAGGTTCATTTCACAATATTTAAATACATTCAATCAAAGTAAGTAAAATTTCAGGGTATTTGAAATAAATAATTAAAAATTAATCAAAATTAAATTTAAAAAGCAATTATTCACGGATTTAGCTACAGTTGCGTTGAAAAAAGAATGAAATCGCGTGAAGCTGCGCACTCACTTCCTTTTGACAATTTGCCATTTCTCTCTAGGTTGATATTTTTTCATGAAATTATCAAACAATCTTGTTCAACTAACGCTCTACAAAACTTCAAGTCTATACAATGACTGGAAACAAAGGTACAGCTATTCCCGTGAAAAAGGGAAATTTTTAGTTGCTTCACTAAATTTGCTTTATCTCTAACAGTTTCCATTGTTTTCCATAGAAGCATCCATAAAAAAAAAAAAAATCGTCTGCTGGGTGATAATGAACATTATTTTCTACTCCGCACCATTTTTGATCGCATTGATCGATTTAGACGAAACTTGACCTGGTATTAGATCAAACATTTTCACATCTTTGGACCAAGTTTCAAAATTTTTCAATGGAAACTCTCAAAGATAAACCAAATTTAATGAAGCAACTCAAAATTTCCCTTGGATGCTCATTAGGACCAGGAATGATGGAAAATGTTTTCAGATTTTCGGATGATCCCTTTTGAAGGGGGTGGTCCATACAAGACAAATATTGTTTTCACGATATTGACGTTATTTTTCGTCGGATTGTGATGGAAATTTGCACGTGGGGGTTTTGAGAGATGGGCAATTAATTTCAGGAATTGGATTTTGGGTGAGTGTTGGCGAAAGGGATCGTCCATGTGAACTTTTTACTGTTTTTGCAATATTGACGTTTTTGTACATCGGATTCAGATTAAAATTGATACACGAGAGTTTTTAGGGTCAAGCAATCGATTTCAGGTTTCAAATTTTGTGTGAGGGGCCAACAAAAGGGGTCGTCCTTATTAACTGTTTGCTATTTTTGCTGCATTGACGTTATTTTACACTATATTCAGATGAAAAATGGTACACGAGAGTTTTGAATGACGTGCAATCGATATCAGGCATCAAACAAGAAGAAAAAGATTATATCATATCAATGTGTGTTTATATGTCTATGTATTCCTCTTGGCGCTGAAATCTTTTAGAATGGAAAAATTCTAAGGATTTCGGTGCTGTATTAATAATTTCTCTGCTCTTTCAAATCTTTTCAAAAGCGAGCAATGGCGCTATAACCATGGTCGATGATCTGAGATGAAGGTACAGGAATCCAGAATTAAACAGTGTATGATGGTTAAAAAAAAATTTCTTTAGTTATTGTATTGTTAAATTTTGGACTTTATGTAGAAAAACCTCATTTCCATCCCCTGAAGGAAGAATCGCAAGGCCTAACACCAAGGAGCATAGAAATATCTTAGCATCTATGCTCCCAACGAATTAATATAAAAAAAAACATGGGAACGTATGGTACTGTTGTCCACGTTTCTTCCTCCCCTGGTTCCAGTCGTCTCTGCGTCCAATACTGCACAGTGGGCCCGACCTTGATAAGATGAATAGTAAATGTATTTTTACTATTCACCGGGATGCTGACAAGATCTGGCTGTGTAAGTATCATAAGCATAAGCATAAGCACGTGCAATCGATATCAGGCATCAATTTCAATGTAAGGGGCCAACGAAAGGGGTCTTTAATGAAACTCTTTCAATAGTTTTGTGATATTGAGGTTATTATACATCGATTTGAGGTGAACATTTGCACATAGGAATTTTAACGACGAACAATTGTTTCGAATAATCCAATTTTTGATCAGGGGTCCACCAAAAGGGTTGTCCATATTAACTATCCACTGTTTTTGTGATATGGACAATATTATGCAATGGATTGATTTGAAAACTTGCACACGGCAGTTTTGAGGGAAAAACAATAGATTTTGAAGTTTGTTAAAGAGGCCACCGAAAGGGGTTAAATTTTTTAGCAATAATTCCGCAAATCAAAAGACAAAAATGGGGTCTTCCGTATTAGCTGACAAATTTGTTTTTGCAATAATTTTGTATCGCATTGAGACGAAAATTCATATACGGGAGTTTTATGGCACGGTCAATTGATTCTTGATTTGTAGCAAACGACAGAAAAAGTGATCGTCCATATTACGTGTTCAACATTTTTGTAATTATTGCCTTACAATGCATTCGGAAATGCATCTGAAAATGCCTGGTAATTGGCATTCATTCAATCTGTGCATGACAAATTCTTAATTTAATTGCGAAATGGAGTTCATATGGGATCAGCTAGTTTTTAATTAAAATTAACACATTTAAAGACCTTTTGAAAGAGAACATCCTAATTTTCGGTACAATTATCAAATTTGCATATTTTTTCCCATTTCCTACGTTCATTGCGTTGATTGCAGCAAGTAAATACCGGAGCATATTTCCAAATAAATGTTTCCTTGAAACGCGCTTAATGTCAGGTTGCTCGATTTTTCATTTATATTTATTCCGAACTGCTTTAACTCAAAAGAAAAGATTTATAAAGTTATAACAAAAAGTTTTGCATAAGATGTCACTCATTTTCATATGATGTTTGCTTACGTAAGAACTTTAACTATACGTTGAACGCAATTGGCATTATGCGGATTTTTGGTTGATCAAAAATCCGCATAATGCCAATTGCGTTCGACGAATACTGCATCATGTATGAAACAGGAGCTGCAGATGGGCAACATCGAGTCCGAAACCGGTCGACAAAAAATAATTTTATATCCATTTTGCGTAAAGTAAGAACGTTATGTGTCATGTCCTGTAATACGTCGTGTGTTATGCGTATTGCATAAGATGTACATTAAAATATATTTGAAATCGATTGGCAGTAGATCAATCAAAACACATTCTAACGAAATGACATTGAGAATCAAACTCATGAATCTGAGTTTCTGAAAAAAATTATTTGTTAAATTTCCTACATGCTTTGTTCATGCCGAATTAGGATTGAATGTTAGCAGGCTTTAAAACACGAATAAAACGATAGCAAAATTTGACTTCTACTCCTTTAGCCCTTTCACCCAATACCTATATTGTGGGAGTCTCTTGGGATTATGAGAAAGGTTGCTGAAAAAAAAATTCTGTGTTTTTGAGTTCAAAAATTCTAACATTCTGTGATTTTAGTCAAACATTCTGTGATGGTTCTCTATGATACTTTTTCCTTTAATTTCATTGAAAATTCATGAAACATTTGGTAATTTTAACATTATTGTAGAGAAAAATCAAATAACATTTTCAATCTTATCCCATTTTTCTAATTCAACGTGAAATATCTAAATTTAATATTGGCCAAAAAAATTATAATTTCGGAAATCCATTCAGAATTCAAAAATTCTGTGTTATGTGACACAGATTCTGTGATTAAAATTTGCTCAAAATTCTTTGAAATTACAACCTTGATTATAAGTTGTTTACAAAATTTGCCACCATCACGGATTTCAAGATGGCGGCTGAAAGCAAAATTCGACTTTTTCTAGTTTAGCCTTTTTATTTTATGCCATGCGGGTTCATGCGGTTTCCAGTGATTAATAATATTTTGAGCTTAAGCGGAAACCGCTATCTTGGAATTCATGGCGTCAGAAAGAGAAATTCGACTTCTTATAGTTTAGTCCTTCCACCCAATGCCCATAAGGGAAGGGGGGGGGGGGGGGGGGGCTTTCATACTATTTCCAGTGATAAACAGCATTTTAATGCTAAGCGGAAACCGTTATCTTTGATTTGAAGATAGCCTCAGACAACGAAATTTGACTTCAACTCATGGTATCAGTCTAATGGATATTTAACAACCAATCCCTTATTTTTCATTTGAAGAGTCTGTCCTAATTTACTGTACTAATGATAACCAACTCAGAAATGAGGCTTTTTTATAAGGCTCCCACAAAACCGTTATAAAACTCAATAACCGGTTTTATGACCACAATAAAGCTATTAAGGATTGAATTGCCTTATACCATATCATTAAAGCTTTGATGACCAAAAGTTTACATTTTTCTATAATGATTTCACCGAAAACTAAACAATGAGTCATGATGACGTTTCTAGAACAGGTTTGAGCTTTATTAGAGTTCTGGTGGTGTATTGATTGCGCTTTAGGTTTTTTAGGAAAACTAATGCGATAGTTCTAACAAAGTTCAGCTGATCATAATAAAGCTTAAAATGTTACTTGGAAGAAAAACATCGTATCTGTCACACATATTTTCTTTTTTCGTGTGCAAAGTGAACTGATTGTTGTTCTGCAATAATTTGGTAAACTGAATTTTGCAAAACAATTGTTTTTATAGAGTTTTTGTCTCAGAATCAAACTCTTTTCTGATTTTATTTTATAGGCTTATTCCATAGTTGTGGGTGCCCTAATAGACGAGAATATTGGTATCAACAATATTATTTTCAAATAACTTTTTTAATCTTTCGAAATCTTTTTCTCAAGTTACAAAACACTCTAGGAAAACAATTATTTATATTGAAAAATTCCTTCCAAAGTCAACATAGACAGAAAAAGAAAAATACCAAACCGTCCAATGATTGCTTCCCTAGCAGAGCAATTTTCTCGATCGAACGTCATTCCAGTGCACGGTCAACAAATCGAACCGGTTGCTCATCGTCACATCGTTGCTGCTGCTAGAACCAGCAACAAATGTAAGTTTAAACCTACAAGAGATATTGCAAGGTATACATCTACCGGCTATTCGTCTTTTTTCTCCTCTATTTTTTTTTCCTAAACTGGAGCTACCCATCCAACATATGTATTTCCTACGGACAAACATACAGATATCAGTAGGAAGGAAGACCCAGTGAGTCCATAAAGAGCCACTTGTTGTCGGGGGATGGACTCCTGCTGCTGGACAGAAATTCAGCAAACACAGTTTGCGCACTGCTATAGCCAAGTTGGAACTTGAAAGAAAGGATAACAAACCGAAAAGAAGGGGAGCAAAAACAACAAAATATCGCGACTCTTAATCAACACGAGCCCAAGCTCCAACTGACCGACGACCATAGAGAGGAACCAACAAACGGGAAAAAAGTATCAACAGAGACCAGCGAGTTTGTCGGTTGCGAGTCGGGCGCTACGTCTGGAAGGCATTTTTTACAGATTTCCAGTAAAGTTCTCTTCAAATTGTTCACTTTTTCGAGTTTCATCAAAAAACGTTAAATATTTTACATCTCGGTCACAAAAGTAGTGCATTTGAGGGAATTGGAATTAAGGTTTCATAATAATCGAAGACCTTAAGACCGCGCATTTTCAACCAGACACCTCATGCTTCTAAAGAGGAAAACGGCCGCAATTTGAACTTCCTTCATTTCGGTCCCGCCGTGAATAGCAGAATGGGTTGCCGTTGCAATTGGCGACCATGCCGTCTGCTCTCAACCTGCGTGATGAAGTTGTGGCGTTGTTTTTTGTTTAACATGTTGTGTTAGCTGGCTAGCTGAGACTATCTGGTAGGAACCTATCAGCGTTACCGATGGTAATACCACAGCTGCTGCTGATGATGATTGCTGTAATAGCTACGACGACGATTTGCTGATGGTTATTGATCTTCTATAGTTCCGCGCGCTTTTCCCTACATTCCAGATTCGATGGATTTCGTCGTTTTTTTTTCTGCTGAGCGCTGCGTTCACTGCTAATCTTTTTACTTTTTTTTGCTTAGAAATTGAGACACATAATAGGTGCTGCCATAAAAGGTGCTGGAGATAAGCCGGAAGTTCGACTCTAGTCGGTGACGTGTTTTGGCACGGATTTTCTAGCGTGAAATGAATAATCGGTGTCCAAGACAAGGGGGAGCTCGGAACGAATGGAAATTTTACGCTAGCCAAATTGTGGTTGGTTTCACATGCGGACAAAAGGGCAGTCGAATCAAGCATCTTGATTGTTTGCTCTTTTTTTTTATTTTCATTGATGATTTTTTCAAAATTATTTTAGATAATGTTGCGTGTGAAGCATTCTAGAATTTTTTCCATGCGTATTCTATAAAAAAAAACTCCGAGCTACCTTTCTCAAAACCTGTGGTGAAAAGTCTGATATAAAATTTTCGATCCTAAATTAGGTAAACAAGTGGAAGCAAAATTAAAACATTAACCGAAGCACACCAGCAAACGTTTATCAGATTTTCTGCCATCTTGATTTATTTATATTTCAGAACCTGGGCTTTGGATATAGTCCAATTGGCAAGTCAGTTGCTTCCTGAGCCGATGTCCATGAGTTTGAGCCCAAGAGTAAACATCAATCACAATTGTACAGGATAAGTTTCTTAATGACTGTCCGCCAACTACATCGTTAATATAAGTCGCGAATGACATAATGATGTTAAAAAGACAATAATCGAAACAAAAAAATTAAGAACCTGCCAAAAAGAATTGGATAATTTTTTTTTCGACTACCTTTTAACCATGATGACTCTAGTATGGTGGTCTCAAATACCAAATCGCACGTTCAGCGATATTAAAAAAAATTTTTACAACTGGCTGAAGTGTTTACAAAAAAGGGGTCCAAGGATGCTAGAGGATTGAGATATCAGGATATTTTGGAAAAAAAACGTCTGTGTATGCTTGTGCGTAAGAGATCAAAGATCACAATTGGAAACCATATTGGATATAAGTTTATTTTATTTTATTTAAATTGGATTTCCGGAAATAAAGAACTGATTAGGGGATTTAATTTGTTAATTTTATTCGAAATATTCTTTTTATAAATTAACTTTACATTCCTAACTTTTCGGATGTTCTGGTGTATTCGGATGTTGATGTTGCACTTTCCACCGCCGGCAGTTTGTTCATCCAAGAAAATATGCTTTAGAAACACTCAAATCTTGACCATAAATAATAAAAGTTTTGGTTGGGAAAAGGCACAAATATATTTTTGGTAGCAGTGGCAAAAAGTATCGATTTGCTTTAATCTTATCGTTTGATTGAAAATAAAATATACCCTTTTTAGAAGTGATTCATAATTCATAATTTGAAAATAATAAAAATTTTGTGTAAAGATGTCAATATGACAAAATTGGAAGTTTGGTGGCTTGTAACTTTATTCGGGTGCATCCAAACGAAAACATTTCTTCGATGACCCTTAATGAATTCTTGAAATCTTTAATTATGCATCTTTTTTATGGACGCACCCTGAAAGCCCAGTAGAAGAAACTCACTAATCAGACTTAAGTGTCAATTTGACACTCCTCGCTTAAAACCACTTTACCTTTTTGTTTTTCAACCTATTTTTACAAAATTATTAGTTTTGGAAATCTCGTAATATGTTTCTCAGACATTTTTGTGTACGGAAAAAAATCAAAAAAATATGCTTCGAAATAAAAAACTGAAAGTCACCTACGAAATGCTCAAAAACAAATTCACTTTATATCCAAGAAAGATGAAGTGAGAAGTTATTCGATGCATATAAAGATAATTTTTTTCAAATTTTTTGAGATCATAACCACAAAAATGTAAAAAAATTATGTAAAACCCGTATTTTTTAATCAATAATCAATGAACCATCAAAATAGTTCAAGTCATACCAGATAAATTTTGCAAAGAAGATGGAAAAGTTGACGTTTTTGGAATTGGGCCCATTTTCTCATCTTAAGATTTTTTAAATACGAAAAACAGAATTTATGACGAATTTTCAAATGTTGTTGTATTTTAATTTTTTTCTTGTCAATTTACAATTTCTCAGATTTTCTTGCACTGAAATTGAATTTTGCACTGGATGTTGAGTTTATTCACGCAAGATCTCCACGATAAATTTATATTCATCAGAAAATAAATTTCATACCTATTCTGATGAATATTAGGGGAAATCTCGCGTTAATACACTCAAAATCCAGTGCAAAGTCGAATATAAGGCTAAAAAAAATCTAAGAAATTGTTAATTGACAAAAAGTTCAAAAAACAGCCATTTTTGAAAATTCTTCTAAAATTCTGTGTTTTGTATTTTTAAATACTGAAAATGCATAAATGTGCCAAATGACGTTAACTTTCTTCTATTCTTTTCAAATTTTATCTGGTGAGACTTAAACAAATTTGACGGTTTTCTGATTGATATGTACGGTTTCACACCATTTTTTACAATTTTTGTGGTCATGATTGTGTAGTGCCACCTTACAATGCCTCCCGAAATGCTCTAATATTTATCCTATTACATGAGTTTGCAACATTGCCATTGACTAGCCCCTCGTATGTCATGCAATCATCCACCTCGCCATCCTCCGATTCCATCGCCCCCCGCTCTCCCCCGGTCTCGCCACATCACAAGCGCAAGCGCGTCGTGCTCCGGTTCATAAGGCAAGTCGTAGTGTCGGATCATGCAACCACGTAGGAACCATCGAATTGACCGGAAGCAGTTCCCCAGTCCCGAGCCGAGCACACAATTGGCGATCCTGCCAGGTTTGTTCCATTTTTTTGAGGAACAAATAAAGTGAAATCTGATGAGAACATATCCTATCAGCAGGGCGGCCATTTTGAATTGATTCGAACAGGTATGTAATTTTTCAAAAAATGAATAATTTCCGAGAGATATTTTTTATGATAACTTAGTGCTTAAGATGTTGAAATGGCGATGATTTCCGTCCGGAATATTGTTTGCGAGTCCAATAACATTGCTAGATGTTTAAATCCGGTTACGGTTACCTGTTACAGTTATTGCGTATAAAAACAATTGAAGGAAATGATCACGTTTTTGTGGCGCGATGAGGACTTTCGCTTTAAAAAAAAAGGAAAGTTGTTCGGGCGCGATGCGGACATCCGCCTGGTTAAATGAAATAAAGATGAAAAGTTGTTTCAGCGCCATGAAAGCTTCCGCCAAGCTGAAGATGTAATTGTTGTTAAGGCGCGATGAGGACTTCCGCCTAATGAATTGAAGCAAAGTTGAAATGTTGTTTTGGCGCGATGAGGACTTCCGCCTTGTTTGAAAGTAATTAGTTTGAAGGCGCGATGAGAACTTCCGCCTGATTGATGGACACTTGAAAAGGCGCGATGAGGACTTCCGCCTGATTGAACAGTTACTTGAAATGGCGTGATGAGGACTTCCGCCTGGTAGAACTATGAAAGTAATTTTTCAAGTTTTTGGCGCGATGAGGACTTCCGCCTGATTTAACAGAAACTTGAAAAGGCGCGATGAGGACTTCCGCCTGGTAGAACTATGAAAGTAATTTTCAAGTTTTTGGCGCGATGAGGACTTTCGCCTGATTGAACAGAACTTGAAAAGGCGCGATGCGGACTTTCGCCTGATTGAACAGAACTTGAAAAGGCGCGATGCGGACTTCCGCCTGATTAAACAGTAACTTGTTAAGGCGCGATGAGGACTTCCGCCTGATAAGAATAAGTATTTGTCTGATGCGATGTGGACTTCCATCAGCTAAAAGATATTGAACAAGAATGTGGTGGGATTTGGATTTCCACCTGATAGAATACAGATTTTTGGATGCTGAAGTCGAATTTAGAATTCTTTGAATTAGATGCCAAGTAGTTTGTTGAATCAGTTTAACAAGCTCTTTTTAAGTATTGCGAATGAAATGATCAATGGAAACCGAAACATCATCAGTTTATTCCTTTATAATGCACAATAATATTTATGAACGTTTGCTTGATTTCTAATGATGAACAGATGGCGATTGTGTGTCCCCAGAGAAATGCTAACCAAGAAAAAAACGTGCAGAAAAAGGCCTTGTCACTTCGTCGGAAGAAACCGTGAGGTAACGCAAAAAAAAACCAAGCTTGATACGATTGCGCGAACCTCATACTAATAGCTTTTATGTTTCTGAATGATTGACCTGATTTATTCCGTTAATAATTCACCATTCTTCTCGTTTATTTTTTCATCGGACTGGTGATATGCTGTGAAGTCTTATATAGATGCGCATCGAGAAGTATTCGTTGTATTGAGATTGGATTGGAAATCAAATGATTAGATGTTCTTATGTCGTTGGAAAATTAGTATCTTAGAGGGGTTGATGAGGAGATATTTTTTAGATAACAACTAGCGGCTCAATAGAATTGCAACAAACTAGTAGACTCATAGCAAAGGTTTTGGAAATTGTGTATAGAGTCTTGATTGCAAATCCAAAAGGATCATTCAGTTGAGATTGTCGCATCGTTCCTAAAAAGTGTCACATGTAGCGTGGTATGTGTACTAAAACTAGGAACTGTATTTCAACGGACTACTGGATGCTCGGCTTTCTGTGCGACATCAGGAGGGTGTGCTCAGTGCGCATAAAGTGTTACGATTTGTATTAAATAATTTGGCCGGAACTCAAAGCGTTGAGATACCAGAAGGGCATCTATCATTTTCCTCAGTACGTGGTGAGCCTTAATTGGAAAGTAAATCGAGGATGTTGTGTCTTGAACCAAGGTGTGCCGTCCCCTTCTTGAGCATGGAGAAAGCGTGTGAAATATAACTTGTGCTTTGCAACAGGTGCCCTGGCACATTTTTTTTTGGTATGTCGACTATGCCTCCGGTGTAGAAACGTCCAATTTAATTCTTAGTAGGAATCAGGATTCCATATTATTGCACCATAACTTCGATTGAAAAACAAACCTGCAAAAGAAAGCTTCGTTAAATGACCGAACATTGATGAAATCTCGAACGGAAAGGAAATAAGCTTTCAAGGAAGAACGATGATGTTCCTATTTGACACAATTTTACAACTTCCTCAGTATTTGATGAATGAAGGTTTAGAAAGATTCATTCATGTGGAAAGCAAGTGGTTTGGTCTTTGATTGGATTTTAAATTTTTTTATCCCTTATTTTGAGGAATGAGCTTTTAACAAAATATTGGCTGTCGCTACAGGAGAGTTACAATCGCTTAAGCACGCACTACAGTGAGGTAAAAGCAAGAGTAAGCCGATGAAGGTGAATTCTGGAGTTGAGTGTACAGTATTATCTCTATCAATTTTGTTCACACTCTGTGTTTTATGGCATTCTTATGTTGTGACTCAGAGTATTGTTTCAATAAGTTGGAAAGTAGTTTAGTTATCAATTCAAACTTGGTAGTTCTTAGTTTGGATTCTACCAGCAATTACATGGAGTATAGCGCACCTTTTAGCGGAAATAAGCAGTTTAAGATTGGCTAGTCTTAAAATTTCTTGGACTGTTTAAAGGTTCTCACTCAAACGATGTTTTTTTTTCACGAAACCATCGGCAGCTGATACGGTTGAAGAATCCAGTGACGCCATTAGAAATACGCAACAGTTAATCTTCAGTTTAAGCAGACCATCCCAGCCGACTTAATAATCACTCAAAAACAGATTTTTGGGCATGTCAGTACCACCTTGTTTAGAACTTTAGAAGGTAGGCACTGCACTAGAGACGACGTTTTGATGAGCGACTGTTGTAGTTAAAAGTTCAAACCAACCGACACTGCTTATAATGGAATCTAATATTTAGAAACACAAGATAATGTAGCTCACAGTTGCGATAGGCAATAGCTATTGGGATGACTTAAGTATGGCACGATGGGAAACTGAAATAGTTTCGAGTTTTGAACCATCAAGCTCATTTTTTTATTTTGTGCTTATGAGAGCAGCAGGCAAGCACCGATGTAACCAAGTTCATTTTTCTTTCACTATGGATTTATGTAGGATTATTCTTCGGAAGCGTTCAGGGTGATCATTTAGCATCCTTGGCAGTTCCAGAAAGTGCGCGATTTGCGATCCAGGAGTTACGGTGAGCTTAATCGTTCTGTTGACCTTTTTAGCTGCACTTTGGTTGTGAGGAACACTGAAACTGTTGATATTGGGATCTATTGGGAAGCCTTCGAAGTTGAACCTTTTTCTGCTGTAGGTGATGACTAAACGGTATAATAATTGTTGCTCCGTTGTTGAATAACTTTTTTGAACCCCGAAATTGAACTGTTGTCCTTCCAAAAAAATCAGTTTGTTTACTTTTCGTTTTGTTTTGGTCATCACACGCTTAAACTTGTATAATGGAAAGATAGTCATTTCTACACGCGAAGTTCTTTCCGGTGTTAACCGGGCTGAATAAAATAAGCCAGAAAATTAAGAATCACATTTAATAAGGGCATGCACACATTTCCTTTTTTTTATAGAAACAAATGAAAAGGAAATCAATAAACGGAAAATCGATATCATCTGGCTTATTGCAATGTTTCTATCCATTTTTTTTTCTCTTTATTTTCTTTAGAGTAGAAGGGGGATGTGTAGTGCCACCTTACAATGCCTCCCGAAATGCTCTAATATTTATCCTATTACATGAGTATGCAACATTGCCATTGACTAGCCCCTCGTATGTCATGCAATCATCCACCTCGCCATCCTCCGATTCCATCGCCCCCCGCTCTCCCCCGGTCTCGCCACATCACAAGCGCAAGCGCGTCGTGCTCCGGTTCATAAGGCAAGTCGTAGTGTCGGATCATGCAACCACGTAGGAACCATCGAATTGACCGGAAGCAGTTCCCCAGTCCCGAGCCGAGCACACAATGATCTTAAAAAATTAATGTAAATTTATCCTTATGTGCAGCGTATTGCTTCTAACTTCAGCATTCTTGAAAATTTAGTGAAATTTTCTTTGAACAGATCTTCTTAAGAAATATTCGAAACCACGCTTGGCCTACTAAGAGCAAGTTCACTGGTGTTGGGAAAAAGTGGTAGAAATTTTGACATTTTGAAAATTTTACCATGCAAAAATGTTTTCAAGATCTTTGGGCGTTGTATTTTTTTACAGCACTGTTTCTATTTCAGCCGTGTGTGATAGAAATATTGCTATTTTTACATCACAGCATGCGAAAATACAACACGTGTTGTAGAAAAACTTGAAGGGCACATATCTTGAAAATGTTTTTGCATGGCAAAATTTTCAAAATAAACAAAAAGTGACAAAATTTCTACCACTTTTTCCCAACACCAGTGAACTTGCTCTAATGTGTGCTGATAGATGTAACTCTATCTGTTTCTACCACTTCATGGTAATTGGCCCATGCGGAACAAAAATTGGATAAATAATGATAATGCTTCTAAATGAATTTTACCAGCGCATTTTCACCATCTTTCGTTTCTTCTAACGTTCTATTCATCTATAAAATTTCCTAATAATAAGATGTCCCTACCAAAAAGGACATCAATAATCACCGAAACGGCCGATTAATTAAAGCAACAACATAAATAACGGTTATGAATATTTTCATAATATTTAAAAAATAATCAACCACTCTTATGCAAATGGCCTCAACTCAAGCTTTTATTCATATCCCCATGCATGACACATAACATTGTTCTTTCCTTCAAATCTCTGGGGTCAACAGAAAAATATATAAAATCTTAAATAGATTTTTTATGAGAATTATCGATTTTCGAGGCAAAATTGGAAAAGATAAAATTTAACATATATTTGAATATGCAGCTGTAAAGTTCATCCCTTTTATCAGATGAAAGAAGTTCCTTGAAGTCGCTTTTATGAATGACGAAAGTGGTTTTTTTTTGTAAGCTCTTAAAATAAGAACAAATAATAAATACTAATGTGCTACATTCGGAAAACAAAGCTTTCATCGTCTGGTTCCATGCAAGCATACATATATTTATATTTCTTTCAGTGAATTTTCAGACCAGCAGTCTTTTTTAAGCAAAAGTGAATTAATTATTTCTCTTTCGATCTTTATTGAATCTTCTTCAGGGACTAGAAAACTGTCTATTAGTTATTGTTTATTTATTTACATAGTATACCGTCTCACGACATAACTTGACGAACATGTCTATTCGTTAGTTTTGCTGATTACTGTTTATGTTTATTACCGACAAGTAATTCGTTTCTTGCAGAGTTTACTCTGCTGGTCGTTTCTATTTGTGTTTTGATCTGTTTTCTTAAAAGCTTTTAATTGATTTGTGTTTTTTTTTTAATGAAAGACGTAATGCTTCGACTACAGGCCCGTGCGAAGGACTAGTTCTTGAGGGGGTTTTTGAAATTCAAATTTAGATAAAATTTTAAAAAATACCAGAAATAAATGATAAATAAGGAAATGAATTTCTGACATATTTTTCTACCTACGATTATCACACAAACTCAAAAAAAAATATAAATTTTACCGATAACATAAATCAAAATTTCCAAACCAGAATCCATGAAAGTTTCAAATCAATGATGTTTTCGGTAAATCATTGATAAATTTTTCAGAAGATGATGGGGGGGGGGGGGGGGTAGGGTCTAACGGATCAAAAAAACACCATTTTCACGATTTTTTTCTAGAGCTATCGTTCAAACAAATGTATTCAAATTGTTTGCATTATACAAAACATTTTTAAAAGAACATATAGTAATTTTTTCGTAGAAAAATATTGAAAAATGAGCCGGTGACGGAGCACTTTCGAGGATGCCTTTAAGAAAACAGGATTTGCGGTGGACACTGTATCTCAGCACAGAATCTTCTGAAGTCAAAAAATCAGAGCAACATATTTTTAACAGATGTTTTTCTGGACCCCAATGTTTTTATTTAACTTAAAAATTTTTTATGAAATTTTTGTGGCTGTTTGAAGTAAAAACTACGATTTTTCACGAAAAAATCCGCCATTTTTTATCTGTAAAATCTCCCCAAAGTAAAAAAAAAGAAAAACGTTGGGGTCTGGTATTTTATATGTAGAAAATATGTTCCAAATTTGAAGTAGTTTTCAAATGACGATGTCCACTGCCTTTAAAAATGTGCTTTCGAGAAAAACGCGTTTGAAGTTTCTGCTCTTGCTTTCTTGCAGTATTAGATAGGAGGAGATAAAGGCCTATAATTTCTACAGTTTTGTTTCAGTTGACTTGAAAATTTGACACAACATTCTTGAAATGTTTTACAATAAGAAAATAAAAAAATAAAAAAAAAATCGATTTTTTGAAAGTGTCAGACCCTACCCCCCCCCCCACCCCCCTTAAAAATAATTTGTAAACAGCCTTGTTTTCAAATTTGATTCAAATATTTCTTGAAAACAACAAAAGAAATCTTAATTCTAAAAAAGATGTCTAATCAGGTAAAAAATTAATCATTATTAATTTTTGGGAAAATGGTTAAAATTGTTATTTATTATTCATCTTAATAAACCTTTCTTTTCTTAATTGTCAACTGAAGGGTGGATTGAAAAAATCCACTGTAGTGTTTTAAATTTGAAAAAAAAATATTCGCGTTTATAAACGTTAAATTTTTTATAATGAAAAGATTTAAAAAAAAATCTGATTTAAGAATACCATAATTCAGAATTGAAAAACATAGACAAACTTATCAAAAATATTTCTAAAAATTTAATAGTCTGACGTCTAATTTGCCAAATTTATTTAAAACTGAATAAAAAAAACTGTATCATAAAATTCGGTAAATTCATTGGAAAATTAAAATAAAATTTGAAGATGAAAAAGATAAGATTTTAGCGTCATAAATTCGAATCTTTTGTCAAATTTGAACTATCACGTTAGGTTTTGGTTATAAGGAGGTTTAAAATGAGTGAAATCAATCATCAAGTGTCATCAATATTTGATGACTGCTTAACTATCAAACCAACTTTTAAGAAGGAATCTGATTCTGATATCGTTTATATTACTTCATTAAATTTTAAAATAATATTTTGATGATAATGATGCATAATCTAAAAAGTAAAAATTCAACAGTTTTCAAATTTCGAAAGATATTATTTCAAGAATTTTTTTTCGTTACTGCAGAAAGATTAAAAAACTTGATTGCATTCACAAATTTTATGGAACCTGCAAAACGATAAGAGTTATGCTTTCAAAAATATATTTGTTTAAATTCGGTTTAAAACTTCTTTAAAAATTCGTTAAATGAGGAAAAAGTTACAAAAAGAAAAGTTCTATCACTTTTATCGCAAAACTCAAACATACTTGAAATCTTGGTTAAAGTTGATAATTGATTGAAAACTTTAATTTTAAAATGTTATGTTTAGTTTTTCAAGTTTACTCAAAAAAAAGTGCAGAACTTTTCGAATACTTTTAACTTATTTTAAAAAGTTATTTGAATAAAATAATTTTATATTTAAAAAAAATCATATTTAGATTGAGGGCACTCAAATTTTTCAATAATACGTTTTAAATTCATTGCACTTCGGAAAAATGTAAATTTTGAGGCCTTGTGTAATTTATCCAACCATTTCGCATAATGAAAAACAAAAAACACAATTTTGATCTGAGATTGAAATTGTTTTTTTTTTAAGAATATTTAGTTTTTGCATAACATTTTTAATGACAAAAAAGATTTTTAAATAAAAAAAACTAAATAATAGGTAAGAGGATATTAGATTTTTAACATATTCTCTTGACCATCGTGAAAGGTACCTGTTACAGGTTTCCAACTTGTCGATGTAAAAAATTAGAATTCGATGAATAAATTTTAAATTTAAAATTATTCGTTACAAACTTTGTTCTTGTTTAGTTACACTTCTGAATAACAACCCATTCTAACGACGAGATTACGGTTTTGTATGTTATGTTTAGAGTTTCAATACAAATGATAAATTGAATAGCAAATCAAAATTTACAAATGTAAATAAGTTACAAATCGTGAACGTCATACAGAGTCGTAAAAAAAATTGTCTCAAGCCTATAAATATAGCGATTAAAGATTTAATTCTGCTGGAGGTGAGCCAAATGCTGACATACTGTTATGCTTGTTTAAATTTTTTTTAAACACCTTTTCAAATAAAGTTATTTTCCGATACTACGGTGCAATAGGGGGGGAAGAAGGTTGATGAACCCCTAAAACCCCGTTCACACGGCCTTAATCGACACACTGCTGACATATATTTGTAAATAAAATCCGTTTGTCCCTAGTATTTGTCTTGTGAGCCGAGTCGACTCTCACAAGAAAACGGAAATTTTTTCGATACGATTTCATAAATTATTATCAGCAAAACCAAATTGAAAAATTCTAATCCTTGAAGAAAATCCAAAAATAATCGAAAGGTTGGAAACGTAAATCAATGCGTCAATTTTGCTTATAACAAGACTGTTTTATTGCCATGCAGTGATATGCTGCTTATAACATTCAGGTCGTGCCGAAATTGAAAAATATTTGGCTATAGTTTAGCAGAACCTGAAGAAGACTCAAAAAGTTGTTAGTAGCGAAAAGCAGTTCAACGCACACTGACGTTCTGCGCCGAAGAACTGAGTATTTTTTTCGTCTTTATACATATTGAATTCCAAAGGAAAAAAAAATTTGATTGTTTTTTTAAACAAATTATCAATTTGCAAGCAATTTTATTTGATCACTTCATCCGATCCGAACAACCTTTACTGTTATTATTTAAGTACCTATCAAATAATTTTCAAAGGATAACCTTTGTATATTCCGATGCAAAATTTTTGTAACGATTGAAAATTATCAATATGTTAAAGCACCTCCAAAAATCCGAAACTTACCGTAAACAGACAGCTGGCGACACACACGGCGGCCCAAGATCCGACCCAATACTTGAGCACGGTCCGTTCGCTCTCGTTGAAAAACATCGAATTGCAGGGTGCACCGCAGTCTTTAGTGACCTAGAAAGTATCGGGATGGATGGAAAAGAAGGGAAAAATCGAAAGCAAAAAATTAATTTTCTGAAACAACGCTCTGCGCTACAACGAGAAGTGCGAAATGAAAACATGTTTAAAAGGAGAGAACGAAAAAAAATATATTTGAATATGTTCGGGTTTCCGAGGAGACCGGTAGACTAAAATCCAAAAATTGATCGCAGCACCAACCCCAAAAAAAAACACTAATTAAGAATTGGTAGCCAACTTTTTAGTCCGGTTTTTTTGGGGGTTCCACTTTTGCGCTTCTACATCTTATATGCAGGTCCCCTTCACAATATTCGGAACAACGCATAACTACAACGGCGTTGCATATGTTGTTGGCTTACCTAGTTTTTTTTCTTAATTTTTTGTTATTATGCTTTTAGCACCCGGCTGAAGTTGATTCCGAAACCTCAATTTTTTTTTCTTCTCAATTTTGGTGAAACTTAATATCGAGCAAGTTTGCGACGTACGTCAAAATGTGTTTGCTTCTGAAAAGTTCAATATCATGGCTTCTTAAAAAGCGTGAGCGTGAAGGTTGTAGGAGCGCTATTCGTCGGGTTATGAAGTGTTTTCATGTGTCTTTTTTATCCGTTGTGTGATATGCAAAATTTGGATGGAACCATTTTGGGAGCGATAAAAAATGCGGGCTGATTATGACGGTGAATAAAATAAATGCTCCGGAGTTATCTGTTCTGAAGCACGAAAGTATGCACTTTATTCCGCTGGTTATTCCTATGTTACATTACATGGACAAAAATAAATCCTTTGTGAAAATCTTCCAAAATAAGATTATTTTCACAAATTAAAAGCCAGTACCTATTTATAGTATAGAAACAGCTCAGGTCTTATATGTCAAGAGTTATGAGATCGAATCTCGACCAAAGCAGATATAGTACTCCTTCGGAGAAATTGTGGTAAAACCCCCCCGAACAACAATATATCGTCCCTTAGTATGTGGCTAAAAAAACAAACAATTATGTATCGATATAGGGCAACGGACTTATTTTGAACCAGAGGACTTTTATGAACCACCTCGTCTAGTCTCTCATTAAGCAACTAATCGAGAATTTATTTAACGAGGGACATATATATTTGACCCATTCCAAAAATAATTTGTCAAGCATTTGAAAGTTTATATCTTATGCTTCATTTTCCATCAAAAGAGTTTCAGTTACCTTTTTTCGGAATTAAGTATGCTAACGTTGAAATTTAAAAATTTTAGTACGAAAATAAACTACCCAAGCAACCAAAAGTCTCATATTTACTTAAACTCGTGCCTCCAAAGTTCTAATTTCGCTGAACAAAGGTTCCAAAGGGATTTAATACCGAATTTTCACGAGTGTGAGCTTAAAATTTACAAAAGGTTCCTCAAAAAGCCTTCTATGGACATGAAGTTCCAAAAAGTTCCTCAAATATCTTTTTTGTGACATGTCAATCGCACCCACACAGTATAAAAGTTAGAAATTAGGTCTCAAATAGCCTTCTGTGAACTTGAAGTTCCAAGAAGTTTCTCAAATAGCCTTTTTTGTGACATGTCGATCGTATCCACACAGTATAAAAGTAACAAATTAGGTCTCAAATAGCCTTCTGTGAACTTCAAGTTCCAAGAAGATCCTCAAATAGCCTTCTGTGAACTTCAATTTCCAAGACTTTCCTCAAATAACCTTTTTTGTGACATGTCAATCGCATTATTCAGAATAAAAGTTACAAATTGGGTCTCAAATAGCCTTTTATGGACTCGAAGTTCCAAAAAGTTCCTCAAATAGCCTTTTTTGAGACATGTCCGCCATTTCATGAACATGAAATGTTAACGAACATCACAAAAGGGCATATGATAAATAAATCGATTTTTGGAGCTTGGAAATTGTTGAAATGTATAATTCATATTGAAACTTCAACTCAGAACAACTTAGAGCTAACTCGCAAATGATTGTTTTTGAAAAGAGTAAATATTTTGACTTTATAAAATTTTGTCCAACTGTATTTATTTTCCACGAATTTATCACACACTGAAAGTCAGTTGAAGCAATTCATTAATTAAATATCAAGATAAACTCAAGAATTTGTATAATTTTATGCTTTACAGTTATTAATCTGGAATTCCATTTTTTTTAAACCGATATTATTTTAACGGATTATTGATTTATACGCCGATTCGTAATGTTTCTAAGTTATATATACAGTCCCCCCACAATCATGGGTCACACACAATTATTAGTCACCGGCCATTTGTACTGGTGATATCTACTGAACTAAAAGAATTTTTTTCATACTTCTATTTTTAGTTTATCGATAATATCATCAAAATGCATTTAAAATATTATGTGTGCGCTTGATAACAGTAAAATTGCTGTTTGAATTGTTTTTGTCATACAATAAAAATTATCTGTTGAACTATCGCAAAAATTTCCAATGTTATAAGGTTGACATCATAAACCGTTAAGCCACTTATGCGGGTATTTGAAAACTTCCAACAAAATAATTAGGTCTCATATAAGTAAAAAGGTTGAGTTTACGTTTTCCAAATGAAACTGAGCGAATAAAACGCGAAATTTCAAAATAATTTGCAAAATAAAATTGACCCATGATTGTTACAATATCTACCAAATTTCACACAATCATGGGTCACTTTTTTGCTAGCAAAGCAAAACATTTCTTGGTTGCTATAGCTCTACCCAAATGCCCCTTGAATTTATACTATCAAAGAATGCCCCTGAATGTTTGCCAGAATCGCAATGATTTCCATGTTGATATTCGGGTGTTGCCATGGACTTCTATGTGACTAATAATTGTGAGCAACTTGACTAATAATTGTTACGGGCTATAATTTTGAACCATAATTGTGGTTTTGAAAAACGCTGATTGTTTCGATAAATTATGTTATTTTTTAACAAAACTGAAAATAAAAACACATTTGAACTAAAAAAGGAAGCATTTAATGACTGAAATACATGCAAAGCTTGATATTTGGTCAACTAACACTCGAATAAACGAGCATTTTGTGGTGAAAAGGTACGTTAAGTGACTAATGATTGTGGGGGGACTGTAATCAACATGCGTCTTTGCTGCTTGCCGCTGGCTGCACCTGCGAGTATTCTAGGAAGCTTATAACCCCTTCGAATTTTAGCTGCCGGTAAGGCAATATCTAGGCGTGGCGTCGTGGCTGCGTGTTTGGCTATCATCTCGGAGGATCGGGTTCAAATCTGGTACCAGGACTAATTTTTTCCATAAGGTTGTTTGATTGCTTTAGTATGCGAATTAAATAATTGTGTAGCAGAACTGGCGTGCGTGCTGGCATGCGTCGAACAAAGTTGAAAACAAAGCAATTAAGTAATATCATTTGAGGGAGGTGATGGGAGGAATAGAGATGGATGCCGAGAAACCGGCAGTACCACATGGGCTGGTGATGACCAAAGTAAGAGAGGAGAGGAGAATTATTTTTTTGTTTTCGCTGATCAAACGTTTACTTGTGAGCTGAATAGAAGGCCGTTCAAATCTGTAATGGAACTTCAAAGTTTCATTAAGAACTTACATTTTGGGTTGATTAAAATGAACTTTTAACGAGACTTTTGGTTGCTTGGATAATTTAATAATTATTTATTTACTAGCTGATTTTACCCGGCCTTGCTCGGGTCCACATAAAACATAAATCAAAATGAGTCATTTGACTTTTTGAAATTTTGTAAGCTTTTTGTTCATCATCATAACCAATTGGATCATGTTTGGCCATGTAAGCTATGTGAGTTTTGTTAGTCTTCTTAAAGTTTTAATTGTGATTATTAGAAAAAATTATCGTTTTCATATTATTGAACTAATAGTTTTCAGGTTTGCTAATGGAAATTTTAACTAATTTCCCTTGAATGCTTATCCTTTCTATCACAAAAAAAAAACATTTCAATCTAAGGTTTCCAGGTTGCCCGGATTTATCCGGTCCGGCCCGGTTTCCCGGATTTTGTTGCAAAAAGCCCGGATTTTGCCAGGATTTGTTCACAATATTTTTAAAACGTAACTTAAACTGAGATTTAATTATTAAAATTTTTCATTTTTACGTTCAAATAGAAGTTTTAAATGGCAAGTTTTAGAAATAATCATAACTTGTGTTTGGAAGCTTGATATACAATTTAAAATCTGCTGATGTGGTTTGTTGAAAAAAAAGTATTGCAAGTATATTTCTCGTTATTTTAACTGAATAATTCCGCGGTTTGACCAAGTTTGCCTGGATATTTGAACATTTTGAAATCAAATGCTGGATTTTGCCAGGTTTTTCGATAAAATTGGCTGGATATGTCCGGTTTCGATACGTTCGGAAAAAAATTCTGGCAACCTTATTTTCCACCCACCATTTTAGGAAGCTTGAATTGCATTACCCTTTTTATTATCATTAAATGATAAATTTTTTTTTTTATCTTTTCTATGTGTTATCTAGTAAAAATCCAAAGTATTAAGCTTGTAAACAAATGTTAACGATCTCCCCGTAGAATGGAAAACCTATTTAAGTTTTATTTCTAAATAGATTTCCGCTGAAACTTTATAAAAGACTTCCTCTGCATGTTTTCAATGTGTTTTTTTAGTTTTCTTATAATTGGATGGTAGAATCGAACACATCGATGATCAATAATAACTTGAAATTTAAAAATTGACAAATGAAATTGAATTCTAGAAAACTAAAAACTACAGATTAAATTTCCAACATTCTCGTGCGTTTAATTTGGTTTTAACTTTTTGCATAAAATGAACGTTTAATTGATAAATTCCTATTGTAAATTAAATTCCTACACGGCAATCAAAGTTTTTAGATCGCAACCTTGAACTTCCATCCCTCAGTTTTATTAATTTTTTTCCCTATGAGGAGTTCCAAAAATTTGAAAATGGTTGGTTCCAAAAAGCTAAAACTTTAGTTTTCAGTCCAAATAGTTATTCAACTGAATAAGTCAATTCATAATGAACATGAAAAAATGTATCCATACTTTACACACTGCATATTCTAGTCGATTTTTAACCACTTATTTCTATAAGGCGAATAGATTTTTTTTATCCTAAATGAAGGCTCATTATAACAATCAAATTCCTCGCACCGGTACCACGTGCTTTGAATAGTAGAAGGAGAAAACACCCGCCAATTTTTCTCCGCTCGAATTTTTAATGCTGAGCAAGCTTTGATTTGCTATCCAGTACACGTGAGCTCTGGATGGTTGCTTCTAATGCCCGGCCCATGGTGATGGTGAAAATTACCCCGCCAAAGGAAACGAAAATCAGCTGACAAAATGCCATGACTTTTGATTCGTGGGAATAAAAACGAAAGTTGTATGGGAGGGTCTCTTTTCTTAGGTGGGAGGGGCTCAAAACTATTACGTCGACCTTTCTCATGTCCGTTTACATCATTGTACCAAATTTCAAGCTGATCGGTTAAGCGGTGTGGATTTGTATAAGGTGCATATATATACAAACACATATAGCCCAACTCATCTTTATATATTAGAATATGAAACATAACTTTGTCAAAAGACTAGCTATATTAAAAAAAATATTACAAAATGGTTGTTAAGGGGGGGGTAGGGTCTAACGGGTAAAAAAAGACACCATTTTCACGATTTTTTTTTAGAGCTATCGTTCAAACAAATGTATTCAAATTTTTTGCATTATACAAAGCATTGTTAAAACAACATTTAGTAATTTTTTCGTAGAAAAATATTGAAAAATGAGCCGGTGACAGAGCACTTTCGAGGATGCCTTTAAGAAAACAGGATTTGCGGTGGACACTGTATCTCAGCACAGAATCATCTGAAGTCAAAAAATCAGAGCAATATATTTTTAATAGATGTTTTTCTGGACCCCAACGTTTTTATTTAACTTAAAAAAAATTTTAAGAAATTTTTGTGGCTGTTTGAAGTAAAAACTACGATTTTTCACGAAAAAATCCGCCATTTTTCACCTGTAAAATCTCCCCAAAGTAAAAAAAACAAAAAATAAAAACGTTGGGGTCTGGTATTTTATATGTAGAAAACATGTTCCAAATTTGAAAAGAATCGGATAAGTAGTTTTCAAATGACGATGTCCACGGACTTTGAAAATGTGCTTTCGAGAAAAACGCGTTTGAAGTTTCTGCTCTTGCTTTCTTGCAGTATTAGATAGGAGGAGATAAAGGCCTATAACTTCTACAGTTTTGCTTCAATTGACTTGAAAATTTGACACAACATTCTTGAAATGTTTTACAATAAGAAAATAAAAAAATAAAAAAATCGATTTTTTTTAAGTGTTAGACCCTACCCCCCCTTAAAAGCTATCTTTTTAGCATGATATTAGATTAAAAATAATCATTTATCGAAATCGGTTGAAAATTTAAGAAGTTATGGTTACTTTACCATAATAGTTAATTTTTGCATTTTTTTTTTAATTTAAGGAACCGCAGTGTACTAATCATAGTATTGGAAAAATTATATATGAAAAATCTCACTCGCTTCAATTCAGGATTATTTATAAGCTTACAAGAAGGTTACATGCCAATTTTCAGAAAGATCTGACCATGGGGAGGGATTGCTTGAGTCTCAAACGTGAATTTCTTTTTAAGGTATTATGCTCGAAAGGAACAAAACATACTGGTTTTTCATTAATAACTTTTTTCTTTACAAGCCGATCTTTTTTTATGAATAATTTTATTGTAGCCTTAGTTAAGTTAAATATTTCAACCGAAGACTGCAATACGATTGGACTTAAAACAAAAAAGTTGTTGCGGTTCAGAGGCCGCAAATTTTGCCTAACACGCAATGAGTACTTTTTACGCATTGCGATTTATACCAGAATTTTCGGCCAAAATACAATCTTTGAACAGCAATAACTTTTTTGTTTCAAGTTCAATAGTGTTACAGTCCTCAAATGAAATATTTGTTCAAACTTAGGCTTTAAGAAAATTAAACATAAAAAATAATCGGCTTGTGAAGAAAAAAGTTATTAATGAAAAACCAGTATTTTTTGTTCTATTCGAGCAAATTACCTTACAATCCAATTCACGATTGAGACCCTCCCCATGGTCAGGTCTTTCTGAAAATTGGCATGTAACCTTCTGGTAAGCTTATTAATAAATTTGTTTTGGATCGAGTGCGATTTTCCATTTTTAATTCCTCCTATACTATGATTAGTACACTGCAGTTCGTTAAATTTTGAAAAAAAAATGCAAAATTTTTTATTATGGTAAAGTAACCATAACTTCTTAAATTTACAACCAATTTCGATAAATAACCACTTGAAATCTTTGTTTTGAATTTAAATTTAAGGTCATCACAATTTCCTTAAAAAAAGATAAGTTCTTTGATGAGCGATAAAGTGAAATCCAACAACTTTCTGAAATATCTTGTTTCAAGAAAGGCGTTGAACAAATCTGTAAGAGCAATCAGCGCCTTTAAATATGCTAATTGTACCCAAACAGTAGCATACACATAAAAAATTTGCGAGTATTTACTCGCACACTCATCAAAAACGTACGAATCGAAAAAAAATCTGGTATGTTTTCTCGGCATAAAATCAATAACTTTCAAATATCTCTTCGAATAATCCAACAGAACTTAGCATTTGACTGTTCGCCAGACTTTTTGCAAAAAAAAAACTACAACGAAATGAAAAAAATTTTAATTTAAATTAATTTTAATTTAAAATACAATAAAAAGTACATATTTTGAAGAAAAATTCAAAATTGTCTAACTTGGAATTCATGATCTGTATGTGAGTGGCTTAACATATCTTACTTTCAATCCATTTGGTATTTTTTCTAACTTTTCCGAAAAATAATCTCAATGTACTCTTTTTGCCATTGCAAGATATGGTAACCCTACTCCACTCCAGAACAAATAAAATTTTAGCTTCATGAAATTCCCTAGGTCCTCCCACTGTTACTATGTTCTTTTTTTATTCAAACTTAACCATTTGATAGGGTTTTTAGCCATTTTTTCTATACGGGCTTTTTCATGGAAAATGACCGTTTTTTTCCAATATCCAAAAATGTTCATCAAATGACTATAAAAATAACACTTAAAGTAAACCTAAACCAAGAAAAAAGTTGAACTTTCACAATAAACAACCCATTTGCTCCTGAATGCTTGAATTTGATCAGGAGAGATGTTTTTTTGTGAGCCTTCAAAAAACTAAAGAAACTATAGTAAACAAAGAGGCGCAATCTGATTCCTTTTGAAAGCTTGCAACTCTGCTGTAGGACTGCCTTTAAGACTGCTTGGTTTGGCTCGATTGGAATGACGCTGAGAGATAATCAAAAATTCCAATCATGACATTTCTTCTCTTTGTTTACTATAGGCTCGTTACAAAAATCCAGATTTTTTAAGATTTAAAAATTACAAATTAAGTAACATAAAAAATCTCCTTATAAAAATTAAATTTAGCTTATTTGTAACTTAATTTATAGGCTTTGAAACGTAGTAAACAGATATTTTAACTTTATACTTAGTTAATGATAGTTATCTGCAAAAATTTCATGTTGATCAAAAATACCCCGCTGATCAAAGTTCCACAAGTTTACGGTATGTGTTTTATTGAAGCTTTAGCAATACTTTTGCAACCTTTTTACAACACTCTTAAGATAGTATTTTATTCAAGTTTTAGCAAAACTCACAAGGCTCTTTTAAAACACACGATAAATGAAGCATTTCCTATGTTACAAAAAACCGTTTTAAAAATTGGATGCCATGGAAAAGTCTTCATAAAACAATATTGTATCTCAAAAAAGCTTATTGGCTAAATTTGTGTTACTTGGGTTTTGTTGAAGTCAATTGAAACAAGTTTTTTTTGGGTTAATGAGTGAGTTTTCTATTCTCTGATAGACATATTCATAAAGCTTACCGTAAGCATGAGGATGACCGAGCCGATTAGAAGCTTTTATATCTGTTGACTTTTCTATCCCATGCATTTTAGTTTTGGTTTCTCACACTGATTGGAAATCATAGTCAATATCTTTCGTTCAGAAAATTTGCAGCACTATGATAGAAACACTACGAAAATAAACACCAGCTCTTCAAGACGAGTTGGATAAGTTGTTTTTTTTTTGGCCTTTAGAAGCGTTTTTCGAGCATTCTGAGCGTTTTTCAGGCATTCTGAGCTTGTTTTGGGATCACAACTTTAAAATGCGTTTTTTGGCCTTTAGATGCGTTTTTCGGGCATTCTGAGCGTTTTCAGGCATTCTGAGCTTAATTTGGGATCACAACTTTAAAATGCGTTTTCTGGCCTTTAGAAGCGTTTTTCGGGCATTCTGAGCTTATCTACGACGCTATCTAGACGCTTTTCTAAGCCCAAGATCCCTTACACTACGCACCGTGGGCTTTTCTAGTGACGATCGAATATTCATCAACGAAAACCTTACTGTACATGCCAGAAACCTGCGATCAGAGGCCTTGAAACTCAAGAAATCGGGACACCTTACGAAAGTGGTTTCAAAGGACGGGCTCATCTTCATTCAACGTAATCCTAACCTTGGAATGGAACCGATCTACACCGCAAAACAACTCAATCAAAACCTATCCTAAATTGCCATTCTAATCCTTCCCAATTTTCCTTTCGCTTCCTATCCTTCGTTCCCTTGAATCCTTCCCCTCCTGAACAGTGTCATCCACTGTTCTCGTTGCTGCTGTGCTGTTAGCTGCTGTGCTGTTTGCTGCTGTGCTGTTTGATGCTGATTCGAATGGGATTTAGATAATTTCAATGCAATACTAAGTAGTTTTCCTTTGCATCGAAAAGTTATAAACATTCATTTACATGAGGTGTAGTTTTTGTTACTTTTTCTTCTTTCTGAATTTTCTTTTTATTTGCTTCAGGTATTTTTCTTATGAATCGATTGAATCACGTGATTGAGTTTTGGACTATCACAATTTCATATAAGAAGTTATCAGGTGAGTTGCTAGAATTAGTTTCCTTGTTGGGTTTATGCTGGGTATCTTTCTTGAATTTGCTATTCTTTTTGTGTGATAATGGCTAGACGTATCCATAGTAATGCCTCCTCTATGAATATACCAAGTGCAGTACTACATGCTGCGCTGAGTCCAAATAAGTTGAACATTTGTCATTTGAATGTCCAAAGTTTGTGTGCCCGTAACCTAACAAAATTTGAAGAATTAAAAACATTATTCCGGGGTAGTAGACTTGACCTGATATGCTTTTCGGAAAGTTGGCTTGATCAAACTATTTCCAATTCAATAATCGAAATACAAAACTATAATATTCTAAGAAATGATCGGAATCGCCATGGAGGAGGAATTTGTATCTATTATAAAAAAGATTTGAAATGTCGTATAGTTTCAATTTCTGATAACAATATACCTTATCAAACCGAGTTTATGCTACTGGAGCTTTTCGTTGGAATAAGCTCAATGTTGATAGGCGTTTATTACAATCCACCTAATGTTGACTGTTCGGACGTATTAGTCAATCATTTTGAAGATTTTGCTCTTAATTATGATAGTACATTCATCATCGGTGACTTTAATACAGACCCGAATAGGCATTCTAGAAGGTTGACCGATTTTTTGAATATCTTAGAAAGTTCTTCTTTTCATATAGTTAATTCTGAACCGACTTTTTTCCATCGTAATGGGTGCTCTTTACTGGACTTATTTATTACCAATTCGCTACAGAACATCATTGAATTCAACCAAATTTCTCTGTCAGGTATAACTCCCCATGATTTGATTTTTACGACTTTAAATTATTCTCGGACTGATTTATCTGTAGGATTTTGGCGTCGTGACTACGCACGTTTCGACGTTGAATTATTTTTACAAACTTCACAGAATTTTGAATGGTATGATTTCTGTTCTATGAATGATCCGAACCGACTTCTGGAAATTTTGAATTCAAATTTAAGCCTACTTCATGAACGCTGTTTTCCCTTGAGATTTATTAAAACCCGAAGAAGCCCCTGGTTCAATCGAGACATAGAGTTGGCGATGGTCAACAGGGATTTAGCCTATAAAAATTGGATACGAAATAGAAATCACGAAAATAGGACAACATTTAGAATGCTACGCAATAAAGTTACTTCACTTATTATGAAATCAAAAATAAACCATGATAAAAAGAGCATTAACTTTGAACTTCCTCCCAAACAATTATGGAAAAATGTAAAGAGGCTGGGAATAACCAAAGATAACAATATTGGTACCATTTGTAATTACACCGCTGATGAAATTAATGATTTTTTCGTTTCAAATTTCTCAACTAATGACCAGTTTGAACCAAATAATTCATATCTTTCCAGTTCATTCAGTTTTCATGCTGTCGTAGGCTACGAAATTGTAAATGCCATTCACTCAATTAAATCTAATGCTATGAGCTTTGACAATATACCAATTAAACTGTTACAGCTAGCTTTACCATTTATACTGCCTTTTGTCATGCACCTTTTTAATACAATCATAAAAACTTCACAGTATCCGTTGGAATGGAAACTTACTAAAATAATTCCCATACTCAAAAAACCTAAATCTACTGCCATATCGAATTAACGTCCTATAAGTATTCTCAGCGCTCTATCTAAAGTGTTCGAAAAACTCATTAAACACCAAATCACTGACAGATGTCATAATCTAAATTTAATTCATGACTACCAATCAGGATTCCGTGAAAATCATAGTACTGAAACCGCGCTTATAAAAGTTCATAATGATATAGCTAAAACAATTGATAAAAAAGGTATTGCTGTTCTAGTTCTTATTGACTTTTCGAAAGCATTCGATAGAGTTTCTCATCAAAAGCTCTTATTCAAATTAAGTGAGAAATTCGGATTCTCGAAACCTGCAATTGAACTAATAAACTCCTATTTAACGGGTAGAAGTCAATCTGTTTCATACGGTGATACATTTTCTAGTTTTAAACCTATAGCCTCAGGAGTTCCCCAGGGATCAGTTTTGGGTCCAATACTTTTCTCCTTGTTTATCAACGATCTACCGACAATATTTGAAAACTGTTCGATTCATATTTTTGCTGATGATGTTCAGTTATATTTATGTGTTGACGAGACTTATGACCCCATCGAGGTTTCTCTTAGAATCAATAGTGATCTTGGAAAGCTTTGCATCTGGTCAAAGAACAATTCTCTTCCCATCAACTCAGAAAAAACTAAAGCTATGTTTATATCGAAACTGAAGATAAGACCTCCTGCTCCAAGATTATCAATCAATGGAGCCAGCCTAGTTTTTGTTGAAAAAGCTAATAACTTAGGTTTGATAATGGAAAATAATTTTGTTTGGAGATCTCAAGTAAACAATCAGTGTTCAAAAATTTATTTTACGCTAAAACAGTTAAATTTAACCACTCGGCATCTAGATGTCAATACCAAAATAAGACTGTTCGAAACCTATTTACTTCCCCATTTAATGTATTGTGATTTTATTTATTTCAATGCCAGTTCAGAATCACTTTAAAGGATGCGGGTAGCATTAAATGCTTGCGTTAGATACGTTTTCAACTTAAATCGTTATGCCAATGTTTCTCAATTTCATTTACAATTAATAGGATGCTCTTTCGAAAATTTTTTAAAATATCGATCCCTCACGATTTTACATAAGATAATTTCTTCCAAAAAGCCTAACTACCTTCACACTTTGTTGGTACCTTTACGCAGTGAACGAATATCAAGCTTTGCCATCCCGACTCACCGATCGGCTTATTATGGTAATTCTTTTATGGTGAGAGGCATTGCTTATTGGAACCGTTTACCCATTGAAAGCAAACTTATAAAAACTAAATTTATGTTCAAGAAGGATATTCTGGCTAGACTTAACAGGGGAATTAATTAAAATGCAACTCAACCGTCTTAGTATAGTTAGTGTAATTTTTTTTTTCTCTATCAAACGCCTCAGAAACGAAATCAGATTTGTAACTCAAATTGTAACGATTTAAAAGATTAGTCTTATGTTACATGAATAAACGAAACATTAAATCTAAAATCTAAAATCTAATGTGGGATTACAACTTTCAAATGCATTTTCTGGCCTTTAGAAGCATTTTTTGGCCATTCCGAGATTAATTTGGGATCACAACATTAAAATGCGTTCAAATGTTTTTTTTCGGATGTTCATTTGTTGCTTGGGATAACATTCATCATCGTGGATTTTCTAAAGTTCCAAAACAAAGCCTGCTTAGCTCCTTCACCTAATCCATCGAACCAATCAAACCCAAACTTGACCCAGTGAGTGAAAATCCCGGGGACCAGTTTCATGTTTCTGCCAAACAAACCAGATAGACCACTCAGACCGGGCGGCGCGTTGCATATCTTGATTACTGCGACATATCGATCTTACCTTCGACTGGGGTGGAATTTGTCACCTCTACAGAGGGACAACTTCAGTTTTTAAGCGTTCTTTCGAAGTGCGACTGCTGCATAGCGCTTGTCATGCATGGGTTGAACTCGGCTGCGGTAGCGAAAAAATTGATTGACGATATCCCTGGGGCATGTTTGCATAAACAGGTAAGCCGGCCCCATAAATATGCTACTGTCATTGGACCTTCAGCCAGTCAGTCAGTGATGGCTTCCTTCGGCTGAGCTGCCGGCCCGGGTTGGTTAAACCATTTTTGTGCACATTAAAATAAAGACACTTGAACCAGCCAGTCGATATCAAGATGGAGATAATTAATTACGAATGTTGTTTTGAGTTTCTGAAAACCGGCTTTCGGTTTTCTTGTGGATTGAACTTGAGTGCGGTGAGCATGTGGCTCGAAGGCGGTACTTTAATTGGAAGTGACGAATGGAGACAACCTTTGATTGCAACACACTCCATTTATGAAAATCTGACACTGAATAGAATTTCAATTACTGGATAAGTATTTTAAGACGAATATGAACTAAAAGCAGCTTTTGCATAGTTTGAACCATTTGAAAAACGAAAGGCAAATTGAAAAAATAACCTTTTCCCCAGAATATCCGGTAAAAGTTATTGACCCACACAGTCTTTAACGGCCAAACCCACGACACGGGGTCATCCGTCTATGATGATGATGATGCTCTACCTTCTTCTTTTTGCAACGGATTCCTCTTCCACTTCCGGAGTCATTTCATGGTTGGCTGATTGGTTCGGATCGATCGCTACTTTTTTTTTCGAAAACCACCCGGAAGCATCGAAAAAGGGGGCGAAATGAGGTGCCATATTACAAGGGCTATTTGCCCTTACCGGTCACGATGGCTGCAGCAGGGAAATAAAAGTGAGTGGAAGAAAATCGCGAGTTCAACCCATTTGTTATTGGCGCGGCTTCAATCACCTGAGCTCTAATGTAGACCGAAAAAGAAAAAAAATGAAAACTAACTCGTCGTTGGTATAGACGAGGGAAATTAAGTGGAATAAAGATTAAAATTGCAGCCCGGAACGTTTAATTAGGTTGTTTTTAACTTCATCCGAGGAGAGTGATGCATTTTTATCAGTGTTACATAGAGGGCGGTACCTCTAAGAACTGAAGATCTAGTGGACAGGAAAAGTCGTGCCCATGGCTTAGGTTTGCGCAAAACTAATCTCCATGAGCCCAACATGAATGGCGAGCGAACTAATCTGCTTTGAAGTGAAGTGCACCATGGATAGAAGTTAATTGGTTACAAACTGATCCTGAACGTTACTTCGTTCGTTCGAATGCACTGGCTTCATGCTCATAAGTGTCAATACGCTACACGAAGCATGAAAATGTAACAACCTACTTCGATCTAACACACGGATAGGGCGCGGTGTGAAAATTGATACCTCAAAAACTTCGGATGCCGGCGATTCACATCGTGGAGCAATGGATTGATTCATTTTCTCCTACATAAAGAGCAGTGAAGCGCGGCGCTCATTTGTTCCTAATGTTTGAATGTGAGCATTTACTATATAGATGCTTATAAAAGATGAAGAAGGCTTCAAGGTTCTGGTATTGGAGTTTTTTTTTAAATTTTTATGTTTAAAACATATTTTCAAAAAGTACCTCTTTCATGCTTTGATAGAAATTCTGTATTTGTAAATATAAATCTATATATATAAAAAGCAATTTCTGTATGTTTGTTTGTTTGTTTGTTTGTTTGTTTGTTTGTTTGTCCTCTATAGACTCAGCCGTTTTAAGAGCTATAGAGCTGAAATTTGGCATGGATACTCATTAGGGCCAGGAAGGATGAAAAATGTTTTCAGATTTTTGGATGACCCCTTCTGAAGGGGGTCGTCCATACAAGACAAATATTGTTTTCACGATATTGACGTTATTTTTCGTCGGATTGTGTTGAAAATTTGCACATGAGTGTTTTGAAAGACGAGCAATCGATTTCAGGTGTCTAATTTTGTGTAAGGGGACAGCCAAAGGGGTCGTCCATATTAACTGTTCGCTGTTTTTGCGATATTGACGTTATTATACATCGTATTCAGATGAAAATTGGTACACGATAGTTTTGAGTGACGTGCAATCGATTTGAGGTATCCAATTTAGTGTAAGGGGCCGGCAAAAGGGGTCGTCCATATTAAATTTTCAGTATCTTAGTGATATTGTCGTTTCTATACATCGGATTGGGATGAAAATTTGCACATAGGAGTTATTAGGGACAAATAACTGATTTCACTTATCCGAACTAAAATCATGGGTCGGCCAAAGGGGTCGTCCATGTTAACTATTCACTGTTGATGCAATATTGTCGTTATTATACATCGGATTCAGACGAAAATTGGTACACGAGGTTTTTGAGAGATAAGCAATGGATTTCAGGTATTCAATTCAGTTTAAGGGGCCGGAAAGGGGGATATAAACCTTTCATTATTTTTGCAATATCGACGTTATTATACATCGGATTGGGATGAAAATTTCCACACGGTAGTTTTCAGGGACGGACAATCGATCTCAGATGTCAAATATTTTGCCAGGGGTCGACTAAAGGGGTCGTCCATATAAATTCATTTTTCACTATTTTTAGCAATATCGACGTTATTATACAATGGATTGCTTTGAAAATTTGCACACGGGAGTTTTGAGGGAAGGACAATCGATTTCAGATATCTAAGTTTTTATAAGAGCCCCCGAAAGGGGTTTAGCTTTTCGGCAATAATTGCGTTGTTATGCAATGATCGAATCGAAATTTATACACGTGGTTTTTGATTCCTGATTTCATATTTAGTAGCAGACGACAGACGAAGTTATCATCCAATATTTTTGCAATTATTACTTAACAATGAATCTGGAAAATGCTTGGCAATTGACTTTCATACAAACTGTTCATGACATATTCCAAGTTGAAAGCGAAACGGAGTTCGTGTGGGATCAGCTAGTTTATATATAAAATGCTCATAGAATTTTTGGTTTCAATCTAAAATTCATTCCTATAGAACATACAATTGCCTGTGAGATCCATCAATTCTGATTTCCAGTTATGCATAACAAATCTCCCAGAAGAAGGTAATCAGCCCCAAAAAATTCACCGGTTGTGGGCGGCAGATAGTTTCGAAAAGCTTTTACCGGTTTGTGCGGATGGGTGAATAAACTCAACTCTTTCATCGAATTTTGCCTCGCAACAATGCATGGATTTGAAATCGAATATTCGAACCTATAAGCACTCGCGGCATCAGTCGACGATTGTGATTCAATTCTCCCTCCTCATCATCATCATCGCTGAAATCATCAAATCTAAGTTGTGGAATAATGGAATTGTGCCACCTCTACTTCCTCCCACCACTCATGGCTCCAGAAAACCAACCCGATTCCGCAATCAAAACCAACAGTAAATTTTCTCCGACGGACCCGGCTTCAAGTTCTTGTGATTATCGAGAAGCTGGAGCAAAGAAAAGTGCCTCAAAAAATCAATTCCGGGAAGGTCGGATTACGCAGGTTGAAACGAGAAACGAATGGGAATGGGAACCGCAATCCGACAAGAAAAAAACGGGGCCGGGTAGCGATTGAGATGTTGCTAGAGAGTGACGAACAACGCAGACAACGAGTCGCTCTAGAAGATTTCTGAAATCGGGGATTAGATTTTAAGATGAGAATCGCACAGCTGTCTCTAAAAAAGGTGCCAAAATAGGTGGCTGGTTTCGGTTATGGTTACTAATGGAGGATTTTGGGCGTTTCAGCTAGAATTAATTTTAAAAAGTAATAGGAGATTGAATAGAACGATTTGTTTAATGATTTTTAAATTCGTTTAAAACTTTTTCGAATTGCTTGAAATAAAACGAACATTATATAAAAGAAAAAGGACCTGATATCTTTTTTAACATTTCATATGCGGCCCTTGGAGCCAAAGGGGTATAAGTGCATGAATGTTTATTTCGAAAAAACACAATAGCTTTAGTTCGGCCATTTTCCATATATTTTTCGCAAATTTGTATTTTGCTCTCGAAAGTTAAGTATGTAATCAAAATTCAAAAAATCTGATAAAATCATCAGATATAGTTTAAAATATAGAATCGTTTGGCATCATTAACTCAAAATCGACCATTTTGTAAGTATAACCCCTTTGGCTCTGAGCGTTTTCATTTTATCAATCAAAAGATGATTTTTACCCAAAAAGACTTTTAAAAAACTTTACAAGTCTCGAATAAAAAGAAAATAAAATCACATCCAACTTTGATTTTTTCAAGATTGCTCTAATTGACCACAACCTTAAATTGAAGCACACCAAAAAACAGTTTGAAAACTGTTAATTTTCCACACAGCAAAGCTCGAACTGATTTGCAACAACAGGAAGAGGCTTTTTACTTGACTCTGCAAAGTTACACTTGACAATACTTTTCTTTCACATTGATTGCAGATGAAAAAACTTATATCAAAGGTTTACTTTCTTGAAAATTGAAAAAAAAACATTCAAGATGTCATTACTCCGCTAGATCATAAAATTACACCTTGAGAGAGTCGAAATCAAACTTCAAAAAAAAAGACTCTTCTTAAGATCTGAAACTGTTATTAGAAGTGTTAAGAAATACATAAACTTTTTGATTCTTGATTCCGTGAAGCCGTCCGTGCAAAAGACCCGTACATGGGGAGGAGATGGTTTCGAAGTTCAAATTTTGCGTGAAATAATAAAAAATACCAAAATTGAACAAAAAATAAGGAAATTGGATTTTGACAATTGATTTCTTATTTATGACCATACACAAACTCAGAAAAATATAAAATTTTACTGTTACGATTCATAATTGTTCAGAATCAAAGTTTCCAACCCATGTTTTTTCCGGTTATAAATTTTTCAAATTGACGTTTCTTGTTCTGAATAAAAAATTTGTTTGAAAACAAATTTCAAGCAGTCTAGTTTACAAATTCAATATCTTAAATATTTTTTGTCAAACCGGACAAACAGGATTAAAATTTCAAATTTAACCAGAATTCAAGGCTTCGGATATAAAATTAAGTGCACAGAAATACAATACCTTCTTTTTACACCACATTTAACAAGAAATGAAATCTGAATTCTTCTATAAATATCAGATCCGATCACATTCTTCATTAAAAGCTTACACCAATAAAGTGAAGGTAGGGAATGTTGATTTTTTTTTATAATCAATAAGAAACGGAAAAAAAATAAAAAAAGAATTACCAAGTGAATATAGAAAACCACGAAAAAAACAAAGCAAAAACAGACCCTTTTCGAAAACTCAACGTTGCCAAAAAAGAACCATGCTGGAATCTTTCAGTTTTTTATTAGCTTCTTCTCATTTCTTAGGTAGGTACCAAAATTAAACCATTGTCATTAATAGAAACGTAAATTTTTATCACTTGTTGATTATTTTAAGCCATTTTCTGCAATTTTTCAAGATGATTCAGACACATTTTAAACTTTTATGTTTGGAATGATTTTTAAATTTTATCATGTTTGTTATTTTCGCACTTTTGTTTTTTTGAAATTTTTGGGTCATTTCTTGTTTTTCTTTTGCATTTGTTTTGAGTTTCATTTTATTCATTTTTAAGCACTTTATAATTTTGTTTCAGTTTTTGTTATTGTTGTTACATTTAATCAACATTCAAGAATGATGGAACAAAGATATCATGTTTTTTTTTCTTTTTTTAAAATGAATCTCAATGGAAAAAGTTTCCTTTGAAGAGATTCATGTTGAAACAAAGTTAAACTAATTATACAATAAAACTATACTAATTATATAAAAAAACTAACACTTCAAGTAAAAATTATACAGAATTAACGCTACAAAGTTATAAATCTTTACACTAAAAGCTAGCTTTGTTCGACTTGTTTAACGACTTATTTTTTCTTTGAACATTTGATGCAGTTTGTTTTTGAATATGGAGTTATTATATTTGGTTGGTCCGATGAAAGAAATTCTTTTCTGTCCTAAAGTTGTTAATGACCGACAGCGTTGTAAATAATTTAAATGACGAGTATTGTGTGTTCTTATTGCAGCTCTAAAGTTGATATTTTGGATGGTATTTGTTGAGTGCATATTGTCAAAAACATACATGATAGTTTGGAAGCCACAAAGGTCTACTAATGGTAAGATGTTATGAGCACTGGAGGAGTGAATAAGTTTGGTTGGATGTAAAATAGGGAGATTGTAAATATTTTTTAGACATCTGTTTTGCAAGGATTGCAGCTTTTGTAAATGTGATTGAGATGCTCGACCCCAAACTGAGATAAGGTAGTGTAAAATTGAATGGATAAAAGCGTAATAGAATTTCAACAAGACATGTTGAGACACAAAACGTCGTAGTCTCCAGAGGACACCGCAAAGAGGAGAAATTCTTTTTTCTAGATTTTTTATATGGCAATTCCACGAAAGAGTACTATCCAAGTGAATACCTAAGTATTTGAAGTTTTTTACTTCTTCTATAACAAACTGGTTCATGCTAGGGTCTCTCTATTGTGGTAAGACTTTCCTGGCCGAGCGAAATATCATATACTTTGTTTTTGTGTAGTTTATTGATAGCAAATTGCTGTTAAAATATGCGGATAGTAATTTTAAATCATGCTCCATGTTATCGATTATGACATTCGGAGATTTTCCTGTATAGAAAAGTGCTGTGTCATCAGCGAAAAGCCTTGCTGTACCTAAAAGTGGAAGTTTACATAGATCATTGATATATAAAAGAAAGAGTAGTGGCACTATATTGCTGCCTTGTGGGACGCCTACACCAATATTTCTGATTTCACTCTCTACTCCTTGAACAACTACATATTGTTTCCTATCCGAAAGATAACTGTGAATTATATCATTTGCTTTGCCCCTTATTCCATATTTATTTAATTTTTCCAGTAAGATGCCAGGATTAAGCGTATCAAACGCCTTTTTCAGGTCCAAGAATAAAGCACCAACTATATTTTTGGAATCAATTTCTTTAATTATGGAATCCACAAGTTCAGAAATTGCAATAGGAGTATTTGAGCCTGCTCTAAACCCATATTGCATACTATATAGAACATTGTTACAATTGAGGAAATTGGTAATTCTATTTACTAGTAATTTCTAGAAAACTTTGCTAAATACGCTCAGACTTGATATTGGTCGATAGTTGCTAACATCTTCTGGATTGCCTGATTTAAAAATAGGAGTCACTTTTGCTGTTTTTAGGCAATCTGGGTAACGTCCAGATTCAATTATTGAGTTAAAAAACTGTTTGAGGATGGGAGTGAATAAAATGCTGTTATTTTTTAACACACTTACGGGAAAACTATCAGGCCCACAGCTTTTTTTGTTTTTAAGGGTAATAATGACTGATTTGACTTCATTTTCATTCGTTGGTTGCAAGAAAATTGTTTTCTGAACCTCGTTTGTCAAAATTGTATAGTTCCTGTTAAAGCGAAAAACATAAGATAATTTTATTTTAAAATTATGGAATGTTCGAATCGTCTGTTTTAGGAAATTTAGTTTTCATTGCGCGATCACATTAAGATTTAAATTGCTTCTTCGAATCATTTTTGAGTTTTTCAAATCATTTTTAACATTTATAAATTTCCATAAGCAGGTTTTTTTGTTTAAAATTTCAAGCACTGAATATTTTTTCGTCGAAAACTGAAAAACTGGATCCTGGAATAAATGAAAGGTTTGAAAGATTTGCAATATTGTTCATATGGATATGAATAGATAAACGTTCAAAACACACTGGAAAACAAAATCTTCAATTACCAACTTGTACAGTAATTTTATTTGTGTACAAGTTGGATTTTTGAAATCAGCAGTTAATCAGAAAAAAATATTTTTCACATAATCTTTTCTTGTTAAGAAAGGCTTTTTTATAACTTTTCTTTTGATATTGTAAATGAACACATTGAACATAAATAGCAATCAGGTTATTTACAGATGCTTGCACAGATTTTGAATTGATAAAATAATCGATTCATGAATATTTCAACTACTTTGATCTTATTCTTGCGATAATAACATTTTACATACAATACCGTTCATACGATTTCTATAGAATTTTGGACGATTCATGAGAACAATATCGTTTCCATCCTACAATCAGACAAAACATGTTTGGCAAAAACAATGAAGAATAGAAAAAATGGAATAACTTATCCATTTGTGTTTTGAAATCATTATCTCGCGATATTGTTTTAATTTTATGGTTGAAATAGATTTACTGGTTGTTTAACAGAGAATATGATTTTCCTATGAAAACATTCGTCCAAAATTCTATAGAAATTGCATTTCTAGGTTCATGCCTGAAATATTGCACCTCGCGTAACTTTTGATCTCATCGATAGAACTTTTCGAAACCTTCAAACATGCTAGTTTTATATTCCAACAATCATTCTGCAAAGTTTCAATAAAAAATGTAGTGTAGTTTCTGAGATATTGCAGTTTTTATAAGAAAAGTCCAAAAAGTCCGATTTTCTTAGAATTACTGTTTCTCAAGCCACACAAATTCCAGACAGCTCAAATTTCGTGATATAATAGTGCGATAGTTGATCTATCTAACGTAAAAAATTTGATCAAAAAATATCATCAGAGTAAAAAGTTATGAAAGTTCAAAGTCGAAGTGTCAGTGCGCGTGCTTCCAATTTCTATACAATTATGAACGGTACTATATCAATTGAATGTTTATAAAAAGGGTTTCCTTATAAGAAAAAATCTTGTAAACTTTTTTTCAGAATTAACTTCCAACTTGGAAGTAAAGTTTCTGTAAAAGTTTAAAGGTTTTGATTTTTTGATTTTCTTCGGTTTGCTTTGAACGATTATCTTGAACGGTATCATTGCTTGAAAGATGCAGCATGCATCATAATATTATTATTTTATATTAACGATGGCTTGCTGGAACCCTTATACAGAAATTTTATTGGAAATTGGTTTTTTTCCACAAAAAATAATTGCACAGAACAGAAAAAGTTCAACAAATCTCAATACGGGCAGAAATATTTGAAAATGCCTAAAGAACAGGGCCGGATTAAGCCATCGGGGGGCCCGGGGCAATTTTTCTCGGGGGGCCCCTATGATTCAATTTTTTTTCAAATGCTATTCTAGAGAATACTAAACATTTTAAACGTGTTAAAGTTCTGAAGATGAGATTAGTATACTGTCTTCAAATAGCCATGTTGTCTGCGTAGAAGATAGTTCTTCAAACAAAAATTGTTAGTTAATCATGTGCAAACATTGCGAAAGAGTTTAGAAATATCTCAAAAGTGAAAGCTTTGATTCGAGCTGCAAAGTGCAAACTTAAATTTTCATTTTTTTAATACCCTTATCACCAACTAAAATTCTCTGATTTAAAAAAAAAATGACCAGATAGATATTTTAAATGATTTTCATTTTATCATAGATGGTCTGGTTTGAGCTTCATCTAGAAATATTTACCAAATAACAGTTGAGAAGTATCATGAAGATTTGAAACATACTATACAAAAGAAACAAAATAATTAAATTCAAATTCCATAGAGATACAGATATAAGAGTTTAAGAATTCAAAACTAAAAATCAGGTTATATTCAGAACCACAATTCAGTGTTTCAAATCTAAATAAAAATTTCAAATCAAGTATTCAGAAACAAAATATGAATTAAATAAAAAAAAAAGATTCAAACTTACAATCAGAGTCAAAGCAGGAATTGCGTCAAATATGAATTTCAATTAAGTTTCTTTGAAATTAAAAAAAAACCTTTTCATGAGGTGCTTTTGAATATAATCCTCATCAGATAAAAAAATTTTATAAACTTGTTATTCTAAATGTGACAAAAGTTTCATTCAATTCCTCAAAGCCAAAGGGGTATGAGTGCAAAAATGATCGCTTGAGAAAAAAAAAACAGAATTGAGATTAAATGTTTAAAACACAGAAAAAGTTTGGTACATTGAATTGAAACCAAACTTCAGTAACTGGAGAAACAACATGAGACTTTAAAATTTCAATTAATGGATTCTGAAAAAAAGATGAGATTAAAAACATAGAAATATTCATGTTAAGAAAATCACTCAATGATATTAGCAACTCAACTGTGAGATCGTTTTTATTATAATTTGAGAAAGATAATTTAAAAAATGATAGGCTCAATTCAGGATATTTACTATTGGTAAATCAGTTGAAAATGTATCAATACGAATTTCAAGTGTAAGACGGAAATTGGGATTCAAATTCAATAAAGAAACTCTGTACTGATGATTGGTCCAATTTAAACAACTACAATTATTTTTAAAGATTTTATTTTCAGACATGCTGAGAACAGTAGCGTCCATTACCAGGGGGCTCAATTGAGCCTTTTGGTGTGGGGGAGTGTGGTGGGCCGCTACAAAAAAAAAAAATCAAAAAAAAATAGGTAGGGAAAAGGGTTTAAAATTTATAAACCAACGGAAATTTCAATAGCAATGATTGAAAAGTGAAAAGTAATAATATTACCCGGTATCAATCTGGATACTGCCCGGTTAAAATTCTGGTATGTTTATCATAGAGCTTCTCTGTTCTCTCTTAGCAGTTTGAGCCAGTTTGGCAAAATTAGCTTCTATTTTAGTGCAGTAACCATTACTTGGAAAGTTAATAATAAACTTTATTAGTGTGCAAGACGTTTGTATGAAACAAAAATGTGGAGATGTTTTTCTTTATTTTATCTGTTTTGAACAGAATATCCTGACAGACATGTTTCGATGAAAAAAAAATATGAAAATTTGAGATATTTTGCCTTGAATTCTTTTTAATTCATGTCGATTTTTTTTTTTTCGAATTCAATTTTTGTTCAGATTTTGGGTTGAATTTTTTTAAATTCAATACCAAGATTTTGATAATCTCAGCGCGCAAAATGCGGGAGAACTCCTTCAGTGCTTACTCTAGGGGGCCTACTTAACTTATGTAAGAGAAAAAACTATTCAAGATATTATTTCACGGGGCCCCTTTAGTTGTTATATTTCAAGTTTTCATTCCGATTTTCTCGGTGGCTTGTGATATAGCTCAGTTGGCAAGTCTGTTGTCTCCTGAGTCGATGTCCGCGAGTTCGAGCCCAAGAGTAAACATCGAACACAGTTGTACCGGATAAGTTTTTCAATAACGATCCGCCAACTGCAACGTTGATAAAGTCGCGAATGCCATAAAGATGGTAAAACGACTATAATCGAAACAAAAAAAAATCCGATTTTCTAGTTTTGATTTCATATTCATATATTTGAAGAAACTGAAGTAGTATGATTGAAGTAATGTTAAAACTTTTTTTCCCTTGGGGGGCCCCCCTGAGCCGGGGGGCCCGGGGCAATTGCCCTCATTGCCCCCCCTTAATCCGGCCTTGCTAAAGAACAACCCGTACTTTCTGGCTTTGATTTGCGAAAAAAGCCGAAAATTGAACTAGTTTTATACTCATGTTTTGATACAACGAGACCGCCTTCATATTCAGGACGTGGCTAGGACGGGGCTGGTGCCATTATTAATCATTTTAAAAAGGTAATGAATCAGTTTTGTACATTAAGTTCACTGTGGTGGAATTGGCTTACGCGCCGATGTTCTGAAGCGGAAATTGCGGGTTCAAGTCCCGTCGGTGAGCCGTTGTATCTTTTTTGAAAAATTCATGATATTTACGGCGTAAGTTCTTTATTTCTATAATATTCTCATGTTTCTCTTATACTTTCCGTCACCTTCGAAAATAAAAAAATTACAACATCTTCACAATTTATTGGTTGCTCTTTAAAAATTTTTCTAGATGGAAAATGAAATGTTACAATTTCAATTCAGTATACATTTAACTTCATATTTAAGAGGATGAATTCAACATTTGTAAATTGTAGAAAAACACAATTTAAAGAAATTGTCAGATGTAAAACAATCATGTCTTTTTTTACTTCAAGGGAAAACAAAACTAATTGTACTCCATAGCAACAAACATAATAACACGCAGAAAAGTTCAAGTAGGCTGGAATTAATACACTGAAAATGAAATTTTAAAATATTGTTCTTCTGTGTGTTCTGTAACATTCGGAAATTTTTTTTAGCTAAACTATAAATCTGAGGTTGATGAAAACGAAGCCCAGATTTAAATCAGTTCATCAATGGTTAAATTATTATCCGTAAACTGTATTTTGTCGCTAATGTTATGTACCTAAATATTGTCGAAAGCCGACTGGGTTCTTAAACACTTGCTTTTGGCAGCCCATTTTTATTAGATCACAGCAATAATGATTCTAATTTTGAGTTTTATAAAAAGGCTGAAGTTACAGTTAGAACCAAAAAACTATAAATAAATTGAGACTATGCGAAGAGATTTATTCAGCTTACTGCAGCCACAAATCTGACTCTGCTCCAATAATTAACTTCCTTGAGGGTGGAGTTATCGGTATAAGATTCTATGCCGGGCCGGCATTAACAAGCTTTCAAATAACGGGCATTGTCCTACCGGCGCAACCGCATTCAATATGTCTGAAAAAAAAAAACAAATAAACCATATCCCATATCCTATCATCACTATGATGTGCCGACCACTGTGTTTGTATGTAAACCAGCTGGTAATAAAAAAAAGTTTTTAGTTTCCCAATCACCTCCCATTTTCATCCCTTTCCAATCAAAGACAAAGGAGGATAAAAAAACATCGGCCAAACGGCAGCCGGTAGGTTTGCAGTTTTTGGTAATCGGTGGTGGCAGAAAAACTATGACAATAAATTTTCGTTTGCTAACCGACTCATATGGTACACTGGGTAAGATACCAAACTGGCAAGCCGAGATGAGAAGTTGCAGTGAGTTCGATTCTCACTATATATTTTTTTTATTTGGATGAGTTATGCCATAGGATGAAAATCCCATAAAATGAATGTCGTTTTGATTGGGAGATCGAGTCTTTATGAAAGTAGTGCTTTTCCAATCGTAACATTTTTGGTACAGTAAACTTTTCAGCGCCATTCGGCACAGAGATTTGCTAAATAAAAACCCAACAAACATAAAATCGCATTAGAAATGATAGCTCGAATCGTTTAGAATGTTTAACGTATCGTTATTCCTACCAAATAAGTAAACGATCGTTAAAATTGTAACTTAAAGTCGGTATTTTTATTTAATTTGATTCATTTATTGTCTACGAGAACAAATGTTTCACACAGACTCATTATTAAGAGTTCGCTATTGTCTATGTTTCCGCTCAATATGTCGTATGTGAACAAACACTGTACAAATTTTCTTCTCTCTCTTCACGGACGGGTAAACATCATGGTATACTAGGTCTCGAACACTTTCGCCAAACAGCTAAGATTAGAAATAGAACGATATTTTCGAAACTATGAGTGGTTCTGTTCTTATGGAAAGGCGTAATCGACGCCATTTTTCACACTTGTGGGAACATTCCAGAGGACAGAGACAAGTTAAAAACTTTTGTAAGAGGAATCGCTGTGGCAGATGCGCAATTGAATCGGATATAAACAAAATTCCACCATGTTTGCGAATTTGTTCTTCCACGCGGGACTTAGGTGAAAATCAACCTTATATTTCTCTTTGCGATAAGCAGTGCAGCCAGATTGATAAAAAAAATCGAATGGTTCATTTGGAAAAACTGTCCAATGAGATAAGCAGCAAATATTGTCGCTGGCAACAGTTTTTATACAGTGAGAGCATAACTTGCGCACTCTCGCATACTTTCAGGATGTACGAATAAGGTGTCGGATAGCATCCAATTTGTATCCAATTTGATTCTTATCGCTTAAACCAGATGCTCAAATATTGCCTCCACTTTGGTAGGTGAATGCTGTTTTTTCGAGTGTTATGCGATGATTCTATAATGTATATGAAACGTATAACAAATTTTGTGGCGAAATATACCTACAAAAATGTTTGCTGGCTAATGGATTTATTCAACCTCTTCTAAGGCTGTGGTAAATAGGTATTTATAAAGAGTTCATATAGGAATTCGGCTGATTAGAGGGATGAATGACCCCATAGATGTTAAAAACCCAATGATCAAATAAATTATTTAAAAAAAATGCGGCTGACAACAGAGAACATTTTTCATCTTTAATAAAACACATCACAACCAAAAGATGATAAATTGTATCATAGGTTGTTTAAAATCAACAATAAAACAAAAATTTTCCATGCTTCAAGGCTTATGTTTTATACGTCATTAAACAATAAAGCACAACCTGTTACAGCTGACCTCATCCTAGAATGGGTCTTTTAAAATCCAGTCAACACATTTTCAACAATGAACCTCGGGCGGACCGGAACAGTTACAGGAGAGTCATTCAACGTCACTCGAGTATAGTGCTTTGAAATTGCTCCGGCTGCTCCATGTGATGGTGGCGTTGCTACTGCAATGAAATGCAAATGCAACACGTACAATAAACTTTGCACCAGGTTTTCCGTCCTCCTCTACCTCTTCATCCTCTTTCTGGCTCAAAGTGAATGCAACACGACAATTCCATCTACCCAAACGATGATGATAACTTCATCAGTTGGACACAATTTCACCACCCACATAAAAGCCAGCTCACCTGCCTGACTGCCATGCATCAGTCAAAGCATCCAGCTGAAATGGTGGAGAGCAAGGTGGAGCAAACTTCTCGTATGTGGCCATCCCCTTTTCCTCTGGAGCTTCCCTAATCTCTTCTCTGAAAAATAGTTTTCAGCCAGTGTTTGATGGTAACCCCGAGGGCCATTGCACTATCCATTAGTGTTGTGTGAGGGCAGGCCTTTAGTTCCTCCCCCTCGATTCATTGCCGCCATCTTCAGGGTATAAGTCTACATAAAGGTTTTTTGCTCAGCACCAAAGACTAACTTTACAGACGTGACAGAGCAATAATTTATTCAGAGGTACTAATGTATGCAAATAAATCAAATCTCCTTTTGCCATTTCTTGCTGGGTGAGCTGTGAGGCGATTGAGTGATGATGATGACGACGATTGTAGGTGTCTTTCCAGCCTCTGTAGCCTTGAAGCAGTTGTGGTTTGGTGATGTCTTCAAGTGCCATGTTGTAAGGCATCGGAAGTTCCACATTTGTTCGATTCATCCGCTGCTCGGATGATTTATTCATGGGTGTTGAAAAAGTGTAGACAAAACACGTGAAAACACAGAATGAGTTAAATTCTTTGTGGAAGTTGGAAAAGGGACTTTTTACTGTGATGCTCCAGGCCAATCAGTGTGGCTTCAAGACTATGTAAAATGTCATGTGTATTTATGTTGCAAAAAGAATCAAATTAGAAGTTTTACGGAAAAAACTGAAGACTCCCAGTTGATTTGCTCAAAACGTCGAATGAAAATTTTTGTCAAAACCTTTGATACAAATCAAATCCAATAGACAGAATAAACGGCTTACACTTAATGTTTTAATTGCGAGTCTCTTTCCCGAAAAAGAATAACATAAAAACAGCAATGGATCATAGAACTTCTGAAAACGAGAAAAGTAAATCGCCCAGTCAATTTTTGCCTCCCGGAACGCTTTTCGCATCATTTTATTCAACTGATTTCGGACGCTGGCTGTGGGAAGTTCCCATCTTGAAGCCACGCCACGGGAGAAGATTGGGGCAGTTCGAAAACCCTGCAAGGAAGTGTAAAAGAATTTTATGACCGGGCAATAAATTATGGCAGCCAGGATCGTTAAAAATTCGAGCGAGACTCTTGAAGGTCAGTGTCTTGAGGGAATCCAGGAAAGGTGCTCAGCAGCAGTAGAATGGTTTTTTTTTCGGTTTCCCGGGGGATGAAATACATGAAGCGATTTTCTAAAGAGAGAAAATCATCACCTTCACATCTCTATTTGAGTGGTTGTGATTTTTGGTTTCTTCACCCATTTTTTCCGAGCAAAAGTCGTAAAATGGTCCAGAAACAGAATCAGAACAGAATTTTGAAGCATTTGCTGAAGGAATCATTAACAATCAAAACGGCCCAGCAGGGAGTTAACTTATGAAGACATTGGCAGTTGAGATTTTCGTCGCCCTTGGACGGCTACATTTGGGGCAATTAAAACGTTTATATTTTCGATCCCTATCGGACGAGGTTCCATCAATCCGAACTAATTTATAAGATTATTTTTCAAAAGTTTTAGACGAGCTGCATAAAAATGTCACCGGTTATTTATGACTCATTAGAACGATCGAAAAGAAGAAAGGTAGTTTGTGGGAATGATTTAATCATGGATCAAAATGAGACCATCAAGAAAATCGTTCAATAAAAACATTTATACTCCTAGTATTTTACGGTATTTCCATTAAGTGATGACTCTTCACTTCCAAAGAAACACATTGTTATCTTATTTTCCAACCACAATCCATACAGCAAAACAATATATCGTTCCCCTGAGCTTAGAGGGTAAACTTATTGGCAAAAGAGGGTTGAAAATGCAGTACGGCAGTTAAAGTATGAGAATAAACACATCAAAAGGTAATCAGAGAAATACGCAAATCCTCAACAGATGTCACTTTTGGTATTTTTTTCATGAAGCTTGAGAGCATCATTCTATTTTTAATTCCGCAGAAAAATTATTGCTTCTATATTTGTAAACTTGTTGGCCATTTTATCTAAATTATTCGCATGTGCTTTGAATCTAAACTGATTTCAATAACAGTTATAAAGCATAATTTTCCATATAATTTATTTCATTGAAACAAAAACAATTCTTACATATGCCTTTCATACTAAAAACAAAATTGTAAAGTGTTCTGACATCTTAGTGGAATCCTTTTGATTTTTTCAATGTATTTTATTTTAGAGAAAACTAATAATTTAGGTTATAATACCATTGATCATAATGAACAAGATTACAAAAAATTCAAGGATGATGAACAACTTCTATATAAATCATCACCAAGTAAAAAAAAACTATTTTTTTTTATTTTTCAAAAACATTTCTATAGAAGAATTTATGAGGTTCAATCAAACCAACTGTCAACATCCATTATTCGAAAAATATTTCTAACAGTTATTGAAGAACAATAAACCACATTCTTTCATTTTTTAAGCTTAGGAGTCTTTTAATTCTTATGATAAACTGTGAAACTATGACAGCATAATGGAATGACCATTTTTTTCTCTTCATTCGAATTTTGTTACTGAAACTTTCGCTTTCGCTCTGAAAACGACAAAATTAACAATGCATCAAAAGTTAAGTAAGTTAGATTTTTCCTGTGAACCTTTATAATTATTGAAAAAAAACCTCTGATGAATATTTATATCCTAGGCTACACAAAATCATTTTTGAACATTTTTTTTCATACTGAAGGTAAATAAATTTTTTTTTTTATTTAATTTAATTTAATTTAAACTTTATCATTAGCACTTCACATTTCCGAGAAATAAACATACTGTTGATACAAATTTGTGATTTTTTCGATCATAACACCAATATTTTTAGGGTAAAATTTCAATTTTTATAATAATCAAAAATCGGTTTCAAGAACTTTTTGGCTGATTGAAACTATCATTTCAAAGATTGTCGATGGTTGACTATCGTTGAAATAACATATATTTCATTACAAAGCTGTAAAAAATTAATGGCATAATTTGAAGACATTTGCTAGAATAAAATTTACTAACATCCTGCTCTAGAATAAAAATAATCATGTCAATTGATGTATTTGAAAAAATCAAAAACTCTTCTAGTGCTTCATACACAATACTGAATAGTAATCGTTCATTTAAATAAAATTGAACACTCACAATGAACCTAATAAGAAAACTTGATAAATCTCACGCAGCTCAATCTAATCAGTATTGATCGTTTGAAATAAATGTTTGCATTAGACTAAAAGTAAATATAATAATAATAGGAATATTTCTTACTTTCAAACAACTCGAAGAACGCATAAAACGCAACTTCATGTTAGGGAAGATCTCACTAATATGAAAAATGTTATCGAGAAGACCTTTGTTGCTAAAGACGATTTTTTTGCTCCGAAGCTTCTGGCAAAAACTGTTAAGCTTATTGTCACCGAAAGTTTCTTTTCTATTCTGACAATTATACCATAACATAAGTTTGCCCGGATTCGTCCAGGTTTTCCCGGTTATTAAATACAAAACTTGTGAAAAGTTCTCTCCGACATGTTTTTCGGATTCATTCACTTTATTTGCCAAATCAAACAGAAAAAAAACAACAAATTACGATGTAGTTTTTTTTTATTTATGCATCCAAAACTAAATTTTTTGAGCTATTTTATAAAAATAATCATGAATGGTTTTTTGGAAGCCTAAAATATGATTTGAAATCTGCTAATAGGTTTTGATGAAAAAAAATTTATTCAATTTTTTTTCTTGGTTTTTTAAGTATATCCTGGATTTTGCAAAATTTGCCCAGATATTGCGAGGATTTTTGTTCAATAATTTTTGAATCAAATGTCAGAGAGCTTGGATTTGTCCGGGTCGGATAGGTGCTTAAAAAATTATGGCAATCTTACCATAACAGCAGTTTACAAAATGATAAATTATTTCATAATATTTTTCATGATAAGTTAGTTGACTACGTTAATAAATTTTCAGGGTGGCAACTCAATTTCAATGTTTGATGTCCCGCATTTTTCCCTACTTTTTCCCGCAAGCTCTTATGAATTTCTTGATGCTCAAAAACAAAAAATCTGTCATTAAAGTTATATTCAAAGATTGTGACATTTGATAAGAGATATAATTTAATAATTAAACTAAAATATCAAAGCGTAGGGAAAAATGGGGATATTTGATCCCTTTTTCTTTTTTTTATGATATCTTTTTGGACAAATTTTGCATTTTCTGACAACATGTAATTTGAAGTTCATATGCTGAAAAAGTTAGAGAAGTAGATGAACTAGAAGCGTTTTCGTGGGACTTAAAAAAATATATATTTTTTTTTAAGTGAAATGCAACTTCATCCTTTTATCAGGTTGCCCTAAGTTGCACTGACTTTTAAGGCCATGAATAGTTTCCATTTAACAAATTTAAAGTGTCAAGCAAAAAGAATTGTAAAAGTTTGTCTAAGACCCTTTTTTCATTGCACACTTTAAGGCAAAAATTAGTAATTTTCATATTAATACAATTTTATGAGTATTATTTATCAGAAAATTATTGGATGCATATAAGCCATTGGATAAATATTCAAAATTTCGTACTGAGCAAGGATCAACATCGATTCAGAAAAAAAAAATCTTTTTTGACATGGAAATCAAGTGAACTCGAAACATGCATTTTGGAAAACTTTTTCTTAAAAAATTGAGGGTTTGCAATTGCTTTGAAAATATGGGATTAAGAAGTTCATATTTCCCTCTAATGATTAACAGATTGGAATAAATATATTCATTACAATTGTCTCGTGTAGGAAACATTTTAAAATGATAAACGAAGATCTAAAAGTAACATTTTGTTAGATTTTGAAACAAAGTGCAATAGGTCAAAAAAAAAATTTAAAAATTTTGAGAGAAAATATTTGTTGTTTTGTTTTATTAGGCACTTTTTGCTAGAATATTTAACTATGTAAGACATTTTTCTTCCCTATTCATTAAAATTTAAATATTTTTAAATTTTCACTGTTACCGGCCCGAATTCTATGTATTTTAATATCTCACTAGCAAGAAAACCAACTAGAAAACCAACTGGAAAACCAAAAACAACATTCAAAAACGCCAAATCAAAATGAAAAAAATGCCCAAATTGCCAAATTTCAAGGCAGTGATTTGGGAAAATTGTCCTTAAAATTTATCTGGAATTATTACCTGAGTTTTTTTTATACTGGTAGACAAATGCTCGGAATTCAACCAGACCGCATTAAACATCATCAGTATTTTTTTTTTAAGAAACTTCAGTAGAATGAACACACTACAAGAGACAAAATCCATTAATTTTAAAAACATGTATCAGTAAATTTTAACCGCAGAAAATTATTTCTGTGAATCATACATATCTGAGGTTTTGGTCTAGTAAGTGAGAATCAAATTCTTTTGTTTCAAAATTTTCTAATGGCGATGGTGATCAGTTTGAACTGGTCAAACCGAACTAAACATTTGTTGAAAGTTTACTAAAGGATCAAAATGTTAAGTTCTTACATAGATTCATTATTTAAGGGGGAGGTAAGGTCTAACACTTTCAAAAAATCGATTTTTTTATTTTCTTATTGTAAAACATTTCAAGAATGTTGTGTAAAATTTTCAAGTCAATTGAAGCAAAACTGTAGAAATTATAGGCCTTTATCTCCTCCTATCTAATACAGCAAGAAAGCAAGAGCAGAAACTTCAAACGCGTTTTTCTCAAAAGCACATTTTTAAAGTCAGTGGACATCGTCATTTGAAAACTACTTATCCGATTCTTTTTAAATTTGGAACATATTTTCTACATATAAAATACCAGACCCCAACGTTTTTCATTTTTGTTTTTTTACTTTGGGGAAATTTTACAGATAAAAAAATGGCGGATTTTTTCGTGAAAAATCGTAGTTTTTACTTCAAACAGCCACAAAAACTTCAAAAAAAATTTTTTTTTTAAGTTAAATAAAAACGTTGGGGACCAGAAAAACATCTATTTAAAATATTCTGCTCTGATTTTTTGACTTCAGATGATTCTGTGCTGAGATACAGTGTCCACCGCAAATCCTGTTTTATAAAAGGCATCCTCGAAAGTGCTCCGTCACCGGCTTATTTTTCAATATTTTTCTACGAAAAAAATACTAAATGTTCTTTTAACAAAGCTTTGTATAATGCAAAAAATTAGAATACATTTGTTTGAACGATAGCTCTAGAAAAAAATCGTGAAAATGGTGTTTTTTTACCCGTTAGACCCTACCCCCCCCCCCCCCCCCCCCCCTAAAAGATCCAACAATTCAAGAAATCCTTCCAAAGTAAACGACCAATCTCCGACCTCACTTCATAAGCAAATATCGATCTTAAATCGGTGTTTCAATTTCTAATAAAAATTAAATTTGGATAATTTGAATGTTTTGCTCTATTTATTGATATTTAGAAGTTTGGTAACGGCATTCCGTTACATAAAAAAAATTGGATGCAAGTTAAATGGGAGTTGAAATTTTGAAATCTGCATAGAAATTCAAACGGAAAACCGACATACTGATACTAGCTATTTCTCAGAAAACTGAACTGAAAACACAATTTCATCATTTTTAAGTTGCTTGAAGTTATAAGTTTAATAATTAACAAGTTAAATTGAAGTGTAATAAGTTTGATAGATTGAGTGTCAGTTTCAAAATTTCGAAGTTATATGTGTGCATATACATATGTATGTATATATGCACTGAGCAGCTGAGCAAAACATTCCCGAATTCTAGGAGAAAATCCCAACTTTTTCCTGCCTTTTCCCCATGGGTTTTAAATCCCGACTTTTCCCCGTATTTCCCGACTAGAGTGTCCATTTCCGGCCATTGTAGCTTTCCTGTGAATCGGGAAATCTGACGACCCCATTCCCGGGAATTCTCGGGATCCTAGAAAAAATTGGAAATAAAGATTTTAACACTCTACAACATATCTAATAGTGTTGTAAAACATTTCAAACTTTTCATAATGCCTCAAAAATTCACTAGCCAATTTAAAAATGCAAGACTGAAAAACTGAGTACTACAACTGAAAAATTCGACTAATTCTTGCAGAAAAAATTGAGAAAGATTTATTAACTAGACTTCAAGTTAATAATCAAATTTATTTTCAGAAAAACTATCCTCTTGTTTTAAAATATTCCATTTATTTGCAGATAACTTTGCTATTCATAACATCTTGCGCTAGTTCTTAACGATAAACCATGAATGTTGAAAATTTGTAATTGTATTTTGATATTTGTAATTTATTTACTTAAAAGTAGCTAAACAGTTACGATGAACTATAAATTCAGGTTAAGGTAAAGAAAACCAACTAGAACATTCAGATTCTTTTTATAGTGTTTCTTTATCAAAATTTTTTGATTTAATTGATTCTTTGTCGCTTTTCACCTTTGCATCAAGTTTTCAACCGAAAAAAACCTTTTTATCAAATTCAATGTATTAACCAGCTTTAAGAAAAAAAAAAGTGAAAGTCTAAGCAATATTTCAAGAAAGAACTATCATTTTTCTTGTTCAATCTGATCCATTTTACCAACTTGGATTGTGTTAATGTTTAGTAATTTAGAACTTTTTACTGGCTTCGGGAATTCCCGGGATATTTTTAGGGTTTCCCGGGATTCGGGAATTTCCGAATGAGTGGCCACCCTAAATTTTATACTCGAAATATGGTTTTGATTTATTGGTTCAATCAAATTCTCATTGGATGAAATGAAAAATAAACAAAGCAAAGTCTACTCAATTTTTTTTTTGCATTACCATCTCATTCATTTTTAGAGAAATGCTGATTTCCATAGTTGTTTTGTGATAATCATATAATTTAAAATCATATTACAAAGTAGATTCTAAGATCAATTGTATTATACAATATACTTAGTAAAATTTCTGCCTTTAAATATATTACTCAGTATTGTCCAAAAAGTGAAATTTCTATCAACGATTGTTCCAAATTGCATATCTGATTAACATGTAGAATCTCAAATTGAAGATATTTCAGGATTGAAGAACCTGTTGGCTGAATAAATGTTTGAATAATGGGTTTATACCATTCAATAAAAAATTGTTTGAATCTTTTTTCCTATTAAATTTATTAAGTTTTAGTGGTTATAGGTGCATTTCTTATTCCTTCATCTTGTTTTCCGAAATATTCTACAAAGTTCAATGTTCAACAATGATTCACAGTCGAAAAATCTACAGGCACAATTTTCCCGTCTATTTGGACAACGTGCATCGAATAAGTCTACTTCTTTTCTGTTGGATAAAAAACTTCAATCTTAATTAACAAAGGTGAAAATTGAAAACTGGCATTACTGACATTGTAACGAGATTAAAAGAATACTATTTTTGCAAAGATTTGCTGAAGAAAATGTTCTGATCAAAGCAATCGAATGATTCCTTTTGATTACTAGCAATCTTTTGATTGCTTTGATTGAGTAGAATTATCAAACTAAGCAGCCTTACAATGCATACTTGTATGAGGAGTCACTAATCAATAGTTTTAACCTTTGATAGAAATTGCCTATAGAAAAATAACGTTACTTGTTTTATTTGTTCAAGTTTTTCTACAAAACGAGCTGTAGTAGATTCTTGCATTTTTATTTGATCCATGAATTCGTGAAGCTTTGTTTGTAAATTTTTTTTACCATTCTATTGATTAAAAGACAAAAAGTTTTAAAAAGTTAAACAAATTAAAAAAAAATTAAAAAAAACTTGGTAATTAGCCATTTTATTCCCAAGTGTAAACTCAGTCATACGAACGGCAAGAATACAAAAAAAATAATTGATAGGCTCAATGAATTTTTGTTACTCCATGTTTTGAGCATCTACAGTTTAATTTTAAGCTTCGTAACAGCTTACAAATTTCTACAAGCTTATTTTACACTCAGGAAAATTTTCTGTATATTTTTAATGAGATGCGTCTCATGAACCGCTTTTGAGAGTGTAAAATAGTTTTTATAAGAGTTTTATGAAATTCTTTCAATTTTCATAAGAAGTTCTTGTGAAAAATACAAGAAACGGCATTGTGAAAAAATAACTAACACATTCGTTCCACCGGTCGGCGTCAGAGGCACTAACCAATTGTACATATCCTAAATGTGAATGTATTCTGATATTCTTATTGGTAAGTTTTCGTTGAAATTTAATTTGACTGAAGTTTGAAAATATTTGTTAACTCAATATATTTATTTTATTTTTAAATTTTATTTTACATTTCAGATTGACTACCGGACAGAAGAAACGACAAAGTAAGACAAGCTCATGATTTTAATTTTTTTTTACTTATAACGCCACGTCATAAGAGAATCTTATGGCATACTAAATAGGATTTTCACGAATGTATAAACACTAGGGTGGCCCAAAATTGAACTTTGTCTGGGATTTTGGGGGCTCAAGCTTCAAATGATAGCTTAGGGTGTGAGAAACAATATTTTATATGGCGGCGACTCAGAAAAATGATGTTTAGAGGTCGCACTGGTTCGATTTTTGGAAAAAGGCCATTTTTTCGTCATTTTGTCCTAATAACATTTTCATATCTTGAAAAAGTATCAAACATGTGTCTCTAATATTTTTCAAATTTTCTTTATAATGTAAGTTTTAAACTAAAAATTTATTGGGACTGTTTTGGACTCTCAATTTGTATGTATGGTTTTTTTAAGTTACGCAATACTATGATTTTTTGTGAAAAAAAAATTACAATTCACAAAAAAGTGTACTTTGGGTTAACATTTTCAATAAGCATTGAATTCAAAAGTTGCGCAACATTCTGATGTGCAACTTTGCAGAAGAAAGTGTATAGCTATGACTTGTCGTTTCAAAGTAATTCAAGTTTCACTGTGGAAAAAAGTCACAATTTTGAAATTTTTGCTATGAATTTCTTTATATTATGATGTGGATGAATTTCGAGCAATCTAAACTTCTGATATAAAACTTTTTCATCCTTTTATCGATCCTTCAATCAGCAGAAACAACCATGACAAGTTTCTTGATTTTTATTTTCAATTTATTTAGTGATTGTAGCCATCACACATTCTTTAAACCGTCACCCAGGTATGGGTAACACGTCCTTCAATCAATAAAAAATCTAGAAACTCGGAATGTTTCTTTCTGGTGATTTAAAGATCGATAAAAGGATGAAAAAATTTGATATCAGGAGTTTATTTGGTTCTTAGATTGCTCGAAACTCATCCACAGCATAATATAGAGCAATTCTTAGCAGAAATTTGAAAATTGTGACTTTTTTCCACAGTGAAACTTGAATTACTTTGAAACGACATGTAATAGCTATACACTTTCTTCAGCAAAGTTGCACATCATAACGTCACGCATCTTTTGACTTCAATATTGATTAAAAATCACAATCCAGAGTACACTTTTTTGTTAATTTTAATTATTTTTTTTACAAAAATTCGTTGTATTGCGTAATTAAAAAAATTATACATACAAATTGAGAGTCCAAAACAGTCCCAATAAATTTTTAATTTAAAACTTATATTATAACGAAAATTTAAAAAATATTAGAGACAATACTTAAATACTTCTTCAAGATCTGAAAATGTTATTAGGACAAAATGACGAAAAAATTGCCTTTCTACAAAAATCGAACCAGTGCGACCTCTAAACATCATTTTTCTGAGTCGCCGCCATATAAAATATTGTTTCTTACACCTTAAGCTATCATTTGAAGCTTGAGCCCCCAAAATCCCAGACATAGTACAATTTTGGGCCACCCTAATAAACACTCCAATTATATGATGAAGCTTCAAAGAATGCGATAGATAAACCGATAAGATTTGAATTTCCATGTTCATCCTGAAAGCCACTTTAATTGTCATGCATACCTATCGGCAATAGGTCGATAAAGAAACCGAAACTGTGTAATGCCTTGCAGTTTGGAATCCGAAATCGACTGATTAACAAATTAAATAATTTTTTTTTTAAACAATCAAGTTTGACGGACAACATCCAAGTGTAAAACACGCCAAAAATAATTTACTATTATATTATGTAGCAGTGGACACCCAATTTGCCCTTTCTAGTGATGCTGATTTCGCCCCCAGTCAGAAAATTTTAGTAAAAACTGTAAAAGTAAAAAATCAAAATTGCAATACAGGAAAAACTTAAGACACAATGTTTAGGCATGTTTCAGACGTCAGATTTGAAAATAAGGTAATAAATCTAATGTGAAAGCTTAATACCACGATTTTTGCCATTACCTGAGAATCAAGCTCGTTTTGAAAGTGTATTTCCGAATATTTGAAAAAATACTGTTTTTCATTGAAAAAAAAACTAGATTTTCCCAAATTTTCATTTATTTTTTTTTATTTTAATAAAAAAATTTCATAGGGTGTTAACGTCGCCTCAAAAGCTTGTTATGCCCTTATTTATCGAACATCAAACGGTTAAATTAAAAAAAAAACATTGATGTTTTAAAAAAGTGGAAAACGGACGCCACTGTGTACTCTTCTAAGACTACATCCCGTAAACGAAAGCGTTATTTTTCATTCGAAAAAAAACATTCGTGTAGGTTCCTCCCTTTCAACTGTCCAAGATAATTGAGTGAGGATGATTTAGGTGATCATCTTCCCAGAAATGTTTTGGAAAAATGTTCGAATTCCTCAGCGAGGTGAGGCACTTGCAATGGCTTTTTCAATCAACGAAAATCCGTTTAGGTCAGTGTTCAGCGAATGACATTATTAAAGCCATGGGTGGAAACATGAAAAATATCTTATGCCTTGTATGTTGGGCAATGATGTTTTTTTTTTCAAAGTCCCTGAAAAGGATTTCCATTTCTGCTTTGGAAGGCTTCTATCAAAATAAAATGAATGGAATAAGTCCTGCGTCTAACCTTCGTCAATCCCGATTCCCAGATTCAGGCAGGATTCTGTAAGACGAGCTTTTTATTTCTGTGTTTCTTTTTGAATCGTATTATTTCCGAACCCAATTCAGGGCAATTATTTTTACGACTTGGGCTCAGCGTCGCATAAACATAAACGCCCCCTGACATAGATTAGTATGAAAAAATAAAAATTGGAAGGGGGAGAAAAAAGCTTTGGCTGGACTGTTTTGCCCCGGAACAGGTGAAGTTTGCGCTGCATTGGGAAAGCTTCCGTAATTATTAGCCTCGAAAGTACCATTTTGGGAATAAGGATTTTGCTTATGGCTCACAAACAGATTCCTGTAGCAGGGACGTGGATTAATGATTGCTCAACCCCCAACTAATGGCCATAGGTCGTAAATCAATTGCCTATTTATGATCGAACAGGGTTGAGGCCAAAGGGACCATAAATGGTGGTGATTTTTATTCTGTGCCATCCAATAATGCCTCGGAATGGGATGTTATTAGTAAACGTCATCAGATGCCTTATGTTTCCGGACCGAACTTTTTTTTCAACAGATTTATGTTGTGTTAAAACATTGAATCCAATACTAAGAATTTTGTTTTTTTTATAAATTGAAATGATGATTCTGTATTTTAATTTTCAAATCTGAAAATAAGAGATTTTAAATGAGACATTTAAATTTTTAAGTAATTTCCATTCGCAAATAAATGCCAATGAATACCTGAAAGACCCCTTCAAACTTCTACCGCACTGTTTTCCAATCACTATAAATCTTCCTCAGAACGAACCTCCCAAATATGGTTAGAAGCATGAAAACGATTTTGAAATCGAAACTTCACAATACCCACAGGTCCGTTCATTTATTTAGGAGTTTTTGCTTCGCTTCTTCAGAGCTGAAAACGAAATCATCTTCCCTTCGATTGCGTGTGCGATGGCTTTCATAGCATCGATATATTTTTTTTTTATCTTTTTTTCCAAATATGTATAACTTATTATTTTCCAGACAAAGCGGAGCAAATGCTGATTCTACCCGGCTCAGCAATTCTTACCCCCTGTTTTGGGATGAAATTTTGTTCTTTTCGTTTTGAAGAAATATTCGGGCAGCTTCCTTCTGACGATTTGAACCTTCAACAATCTTCGTGAGGGGCGTGTTTCTTCTTCCGTTTTGCTGTGCCCCAAAATTAATTGAAGCGTATTTTGATTCTTGAAGCAGATTATTATGAAGGATGACTTTGAAGAAAAAAAAAAGTTAGACACTTGATGGAAGATAACTATTAAGGTTGGATTACTTTTCTCGATAACACCTCATAACCCTCTCTAGGCTGCTGCCGGAATTAATTAGGCTCTAAATTCAAATGAGGTCTCCACCGAAGTAATGTTTCATACTCATAAAAAATTAACTTCTCTCTTGTACGGAGCCAAAGGTCGGAAACTGTCCAAACTTTAAACACTTGTGGCAACATGTGTGTGCATACAAAACCTTATTAGGAATTGTGGAGTAAAGCAGAATAAAAGTTAATTATGGATCTAACCGCTGCTTGGCTGCTGATCCTAGGCCGATGGGACCTAAACTTTCCCACTTTGAAAAAGTGACCGAGTTTTTTAATGTTTGGCCTGTACCTACATTTTTTTAGACCGCCTTTTTTTCATCTCTCGTTGTCGTATGGACGTCGGCAGGTTATTTCGTCTTCTTTCATTTTCAGTTTATGTATATGAGTCCAAGTGCGACCAAAAGATTAGAAAAAAGGCGAATCAAACACCGGGAGCCGGACCCGGGACACAAACTCACAATACCCGGACCCAAACGAAACACTTGAGACTTTGGCTCTTGTGACGAAGAAGGGAGATTATGTACACCTGCCGGCAATATTTTATGCTTTTTCGGTGTTTTCTTTTCGGCTTTTGGGAGCCGCTTGAAACATCGAAACTTCATAAGTGTTTGAAGGTTGAAGCTTTGAGCGCGGCCCATGATTGAGCAAAATTTTTTGTTTGGGACGATCGGTCTTGGTCATCAATGTTTTTCCCACTGTCATGATTGAAACACTGATATTTTCATTACAGAAACCGTTTATTGATAGCGATGTGGAGGGAAAAATTGAAGCGCGCCATAATTATAAGTTCTTATTTAAAAAATAACAAAAAGAAATTATCTTGTACATGTAAAAGCTTCTTATTGAGAATAGGAAACTGTTTTTTGAACTAAATAACACTGAAAGAAGACCCACAGATGAGTTTAAGTTAATTCGGTTAACTTTAAGAGGTCGCTCTACAAGGCTGTCGTTTGTATGAAAATTTGTGTTCATTTGTACATTCGAAATCCTTTTCTAATCAGCGTTCATTATTGCAGCGGTTTTTTGGGCGGAAATTTTAAACTTTTAAAAATATCTTTACCTTCAATTACTTCTCTTAGTTGCTTTTACGAAAAAGCGATAATAATTTTAGAAAAGATTCATTCAGTCCTGAATTAGCGAAACGAGTTTTAAGCCTCTACTGCCCAATCCTGCCTTCAGGAGGGGTTTAATAAGATTATTCTAAATTAATAAATAGATATGGTTTCAAGATTCCGTAATGATTACGGCTGTTTGACATGCGCTTGGAATTTGCTCAAGATAAAAGAACCTCAACCCTCTAGCACTTCATATTTTGTCGCTGAAAAATTCACAAAAGCTTAGTTTTATGAAAACAAACAACATTTGTTTAACAAAAACATAAACCAATTTATTACCAATTTATCACATATAACAATTTAATTACTTTTTCACTTTTTGTTTTTACAAACTTCAACCAATGTTTCCTATATTTTGAAACACGTAAACACTGATTTAACATGATTTTTATGGACTTTTTGTTTGAATTTTTCCACAAATAACTGAGATATTTCAACATATATGAAAAGTAAATATTGTGCGTATTTTCCGAATTGTTGTCATTTTTATGTTTCGTGTCTTCCACCTAACTTAAGATTTTATTTCTGGAAAAATCAATCCAGATGGTCCTCCTTCCTCTTTTTGACCAATAATTTTTTTGATCAAGGATTTGTAAAGCTACAAAATTGATCATTTTTCGAAAAATAGGTCAATTTCTAGTTTTTTTCATATTTTCAAGCTAATCTTAGCAGTAGCTTTTTTCAACTGTTTGTTGAACTTTTTTCAATAGTATGGATTTTTAGTGTATCATACTTTGAAAGACTCGGCGTCAAAATTAAATAAAAATAAAGATTGACTTTGGTTGTATGCTGATTTTAGTAGACCCGTCTAAAGGAAAGGTTGGGCGCAAGAGCCATAAAACCCAATAAAAACTAGAAATGAGAACATTTTACAAAAAAAAATATATTTGAAGTCCCAGAAAACAAAGTATTACGAAGTTTTTCGTTCTGAAATAAAATATAAAAATGAAACCTTAAATGTAGCAAAGATGCTTTATTGATACAATTTTCTGTTTGATGAATAAAAAATTTTACATTAATATGGTGTTTTGTAGATCATAAGTTGTTTTTGGTCGCTAAATACAACTTGGCTGAGTCTTTCAGCGAATAAGATAGCAGGGTTATAGAGGATTATTTTAAAATGGGAATTGATATATCAAAATCTATTGACGAAGGTTGTTAAGCCGATTAAGTTCTCCTCGATTGTTCAATAGCGTTGCACAATTAACAATTTCTCACAGAACAGTAGGGGAGAGTGGGGATACTTGATCCCTTTTTCTTATTTTCACCATATCTTTTTGGAAAAATTTAGCAACTCGCAACTTTTACATTTTTTGACAGCGTGTAACTTCAAGTTTCTTTGCTCCTAAAATTAGAACGATACTTGAACCCGTAGATGAACTCGAAGCATTTTCGTGGGAGTAAAAAAAATTGCGATATGTTTGAAGATAGGGGAGACTTGATCCTTTATTCAGGAAGCCCTAATCCATGGAAAAAATCAAACAAAACCCCAAGATAGAATGTTAATTGACTATTTTGGTCATGTTTGTTCTCATTTCACAATCTATAATTGTCAGAAAAAAATCTATAGCTTATTCTCAACCCTTAGAACATTGCATACTTACGGGCGCAATTTTTTATAAGCAAGAGAAAATCAATTATTTTAGCCATTTTCTTCAGATAATTGATGGAAGAATATTAGCTATTGGATAAATATTAGTAACCTCGTTATCAGCAATGACTACGATCCATTGAGAAGAAGAATATACCGGGATCATTTGTACCCATATATTAGGGATCAATTGTACCCAAAATCAACATTTTAGAAAAAAATTTCTGAAAAAAGTAGAGAGTTTTCCATCGCTTTGAAAATATTGAATTTTGAAGTTCATTTTACACTCGAAAGATTGATGTATTGGAATAAATATTTTTGTAATAATATTTCCATGTTAGGAACATTTTAAAATGATAAAAAAAGATCTTCAAGTCACATTTTGTGTAATTTTTCAAATAAAGTTCAATAACCCAAAAACTTATTTTGTTAAAATTTTTTGAGCTTCAGCCATTGCTGTTTTGTTCCATTTGGCACATTTTTCTAGAACATTTGATCTTTGTACGACATTCCAATTTGGAGATATAGCTAAGGAATCAAGTATCCCCAGGGATCAAGTATCCTCATTCTCCCCTATGTAAAAAGTTAAACAGAAATTTTAAATTCATGCCGGTAGCCGTTGACTAAATTCTTTCGTACCTGGAGGACAGACTACAAGCAGTTTATAGCAACGAAGAATTTTCGAGATTTCTACCCGTAAATACTGAAGTGCCACAAGGATCCGTTTTTGGGCCAATATTGTTTACAATGTATATAAACGATCTTCCAAGTGTTGTTAGTCATTGTACACTACACTTATTTGCTGACGATATCCAGCTGTATTTTAATAGTAAAGAACGGAATATTGTCGAAACCTGTCGGTAAGTGAACCTTGATTTAGAATTCATTAATGAATGAGCGAAGAACAATATGATGATTTTGAACGCATGCGAATCGAAAGCTCTTCTGGTAACTCGATCCGTTTGCACAGAAATGCCTTATTTTAAGTTAGGATGAAAGGAAATAGTTTTCGTGAAAAAGCTACTAGTTGGTTTAGGATTTTTGGTGAACAACAAATTTGATTGGGATAGTCATGTTTTGAATCAGTGTGGTAAGATTTACGGAATGCTTAGAAATGTAAAGCTCAAGTCTTGTTTTCTTAGCCAGATCATTAAACTGAAACTTTTTAAAACATTTATTTTGCCATATTTCATCGCGTGTGAATTCCTTTAACCCACATTATCAGCCAGAGTACTCGACAGAATGAGAATTGCACTTAATTCATGCGTCCGTTTTGTTTTCAGCTTAAATCGTTTATATTGAGTTACTCATGTACAACATAAGTTGCAAGGTTATTCTTTTTATAATATTATAGAAGTTAGATCACAGAACCATTGTGAATTTGATAGTGCAATTCATCAATATTTCAAAGCCATCGTGGCATTATAAAGAAAATTGTCTTACGCCGCTTTTGATAAATAAACTTAACTTAACTAAACGAATTTTGTATAGAAGTTAGATAGGGAAAACATTTTTTTTTCACTAAAAAATCACCAAAAACGTAATGAGAGGGTCATAAAAATATGAACTTCAAATATTCCGATATTCATGCAATACAGTGCATGTGAACAAACCACAAACTCAACTTATGTATGTATGTATGTATGTTGGTAATCCACCATGGGTGCACGGATTCACCGCAGTTTCTGCCAAAGTATGTGCTCACATGCATTCTTTTAGATTATTTTGTTCGACAAATCTCCAATGCAGCGTGCCTCATACCCGGACCCCATGGCTTCGTATGAACTGTTATGGAGTGAATGTATTGTGTTGATGTAGGTATATTTTGGAAGAACGAATCAATCAGGTGGGCTAGTTTACTTACAGGTATTCCGGCATCCGTGTATATACCTGACCAGCTGGCAACTGATGGAACATTCCTTTTATTTAGAATGAAACACATCTTACCTATCAGCAACTTATGGGAATCGAACCCAAAAGTTTTTCTTGCCGATACTGGGAATCGAACCCAGTACGCCTGGCATACCAATACCAGACTCGCGCCAGCCTATCCACTAGACCACATCGGCGCTACAACAAACCACAAACTCAACTTATACCCCAAAAAAAAAGTTTAATGATACACAGAAAATCGAAATAAAAAAAACAGCAAAAACCTGATTCGCATAGTTCATTAATTTGTTGTTTTCTACTACTTAGACAAAAACATTTCATGAAATTATTGCAAAACCTAACAAACAAAGTAAGATTTTTTCAAAATTTTTAATGGATCCACATATTTTTATTCTGAAATGGTAATAATTTTTTAAATGAAATACTATGCTTCTTTCCGTGTAAACAAATACTAAGAAATAATACTTAATATAAATACTTAAGAAAAGGCAAAACCAAAAAATTAATACATAGTTAATTTCAAGATAATTTGAAATTTCAGAATGAATTCATTGTAAATGTTTTTTTTTCATTGATGATGATTGTTAGACCGCTATAAAAAATGACTTTTTGCTTCCAAATGATTTTTCAATGCCTTTTGGATCACCAAGCATTAGTGAAAAATTTGGGATGATTTTGTTGATTCCTGAGTTAGCGCAAAGCGTTTTAATTTTGTTTGGAAACTTGTTTGGAAGAAGAAATTTTTGGACATGAAATCATCCACAAAACTCAAATAAGCTTGAAATGAAGTTGGTCTTTGATTTTTGGTTTTGACTGTTCTTAAGCTTCATTTTTTGCTTACACGATAAGCAGCTAAACATTTCAAAAAAATATTTATAAGCATTTCAAAATAAAAAATCATAATCCATTGAAAAGTATTTGTTCGCGCCAAAAAGCAGCGGGCGCGAGTTATGAATAATTGAACATTGATATCCGCATCAGCCAGTGGCTAACAATTACAAGCAGCGACAATTGTTCACCGCTGCCACACGCATCTACAGTGGTCAGGACGAACAATACGTGTGTGCAAAGTGGAAAAGGGAATGACCGATAACCGATCATACTCGATCAGTAATTTACGTGCTGCTGAGGGTAGCAAGTAGCTAGTGAGAAAGTGATGATTGAATTGATCACCCGGGTCGGTCGTTAGCATTCGTCTAAAAATACAGTCCACTGTTTCTCTGTTGAATTTAACGTATTTTTATTTGAGTAAAAATATATGTTTCCGTGATCGTATCACCTGTAGTGCGTGCAATTAATTATCGTCCGAACATTCTACGTTTGGGAACTTCCGTTGGTTTACCGGACCGGCGATTTTTTGGGGATTGGCCTCAACAGTATTTAAAAATGGAAAATTTTGCTTGCTAGAGCTTATAACAATTTCATGGAATGTTTTTGTCTAGATAATTTGAATCAATGAATTCCTTGGCAATACAAAGCAAATTTTTGAGATTTTTTCTTCTTATACTACTGTAACACAGCTTTCAAATAAGCAGTCAAAAACGCAATTATCAAAAAAATAATTTAAAAAAATTGTATAACATCGAATAACTTTTCTGGGGTATAATTGAAGTAAGTGATTTGTTCACATACATTGTATTGCAAAATCAAGGAATTTTATTCATCCAAAGTCATATTTTATTGAGCTTTAAGTACATCTCTGGTGATTTTTGAATGGAGAATTTTGTTTTCGCATACAAAATTAAAAATCGTTGCGCTAAATTAGGACAGGATGAATCGCTTCCGAAAAGTTTAGTGCTATTTCTGGAAACAAAAAAAAAAAAACTAAAATAAAAAAAAATTGAGAGGTTAAAAAATTTATGAATTTTAAATTTTCATGCAAAATTTGCAGCGGTTTAATGATAATTAACTAAAATAGTAAGTAACCTATTGAAGCTGCCATCTATTATGCCTATAATCTAACCATTTAACAATTATTGTCAGCACCACCTTATTTGACGATAAATTATTAATATTGAAAAAAATGCGAGATGTTTTAAACCAGTTTTTTCTCATTCTATCATATTCAAATTATCATCGCTGAGGACTTTAATCCAGACAACTAATTAAAAACAAAGTTTGGAAACATAGTCTAAAATGCTGTATCGAAAAATTTAAGTTAAGAGAAACTTACAAAAATTACAAAATGTAGGTATTAATTTTGTCCATTGGTATGTTCGAGAAAAAAAAAATAAGCGGATAATTTCACTGGAAATCTTAAAAAAAATTAAGACATCTAGCGTAACATTTCAAAAGGGCGAAACTGCCAAATGTAAACAAATCGAGTTAATGGTCATTCCGGATGTACGTGGTTGCATTACCCAATTAACGCGGTTTCATCTTAAAATCACTTAAAGCTTTCAAAAAATTTATAAAATTCAAAACTTCCTATTGATGCATTTTTGTTGGAACGTGAAGTTACGCCTTTTCAAAATGGGGTAAATTTTTCCATTCGTGTAGGGCCAACAGGCGTAAATGAGTTGAAAGTGTGTGACAAAACGGCCTAATTTGTTTTTGCGTGTAGGATCAATGGGTGAAACTCGAAAATCTCTGAAATTTTGTTAAAAAAGTTAAAAGATTTTGATAACCAACGAACAATAAGTGGAAAACAGGATTTGATTAGAGGTTCCGAAATTTTAAACGCGTTTTTCTCTTTTTGAGCTATGTTTCGCCCTTATGAAATGTTACGCTAGAGAAGACTACGCATGAACGCACTACGCAGAAGACTTACGCATGGAAAGATTTTCTAATAAAATGTTTAAAATGTAAATGTTTCTCAGATACAATATAAAGAGCTACTATTTTTCAATCCAACCTGTTAACCTGTTCTCAATAAACAGATTAAAAAAAAAATGGAAATGTATATAGTGGAACTGGGTCCAAAATGCGCAGAGCGAGCAAGATGCGCCACCTTCAATATTTAACTAACTAAACATATTTCAACATTTCTGAAAATGCCAGTTTGTTCTATTTACACTTTTATGCGTTCATAAACATTTGTGAATTTTCTAAGTATATTTCTATCACGTCAATTTGACGAAAAACGAAAAAATAACTTTTAGGAGTTTTTCTTGCAATTTTTCATTATTTCTCGTAAGGAATTACCTCAACTAAAAGCAAAAAAAAAACCCTGTCATCTTTTCTAATGATAAACATGGGTCTATACATTCATCAAAATATAAAATATTTCCCAATTCAATAATGATTTATATTGTTAGGGCGATTTTAAATAAAAATTTCAAGGCGGGGTAAGGTTGTTTTAATTTATGTACAACTTTCATAATAATACTTTAGAAGAAATTTGTAAGTAAAATTGGGAAACATAACTTTAATATAAACGGAAATATTTGAAATTCCTGAATTTCATTAAGATTTTATTGACTTTTCACAAGAATGCTAGTATATCTGAATCTAGTTTAATTTTTCAATCTGTGAAGTAAAAAACAAATGTTTAAAACTATCAAACACTTTGGGGGGGACTTTAATCAATATACCTACATGTAATAAACGTTTAATGGTGCGATTGGGTACACATAAATGCGCATTATGCTCCTACAGAATCTGAAACCCATTTTTCAACCTACTCTTCAAACTTCATTAAATTTGTGGCCTTTTTTTACCTTCCACTTATTCTGCCTATCAGATTTAGACAAAAATAAACCAAACTTTCAAACACAATCGAAAATTAAAGTTAATCTTTTCAGATTTACTCTAAAACAAGGTTTTCTTCTTAACGTGGGCATTATGCCCCCTCTTCCCCTATGCTGTTCTTTCGTGGGGCATATCGGTTGTTAATTTTTATTACAGACGCCATCTTGAAATCCAAAATGGCGGCTTCCACTGAACACTAGAATGATTTTAATCACTGAAAATCACCTGAAATTCTCACAATATGATCATGTGATTAAAATCATTTTAATGTTCAGCGGAATCCGCCATCTTGAATTACAAGATGGCGTCTGATAGCGGAATTAGACTTCTCCTAGTTAAGCCCTTTCACAAAATACCAATATTATGGCCATGGGGCTTTTTCGCAATTTTCATTGATTAACAACTTTTTAAAGTTTAGCGGAAGCCGCCAACTTGGATTTCAAGATGGCGTCGGAAAGGAAAAATTAGAATTTTTCTAGTTTAGCCCTTTCAGTCATTTAGTTGCGATTTAATGCGATTTTTGGTTATTAACAGCATTTGATGTTAATCGGAAGCCGTCACCTTGGATTTTAGGATGACGGCAGATTGCGAAATTCGACTTCTACTCGTTTAGCGCTTTCACTCAATACCAAAATTGGCAGGGTTCAGCATAGGCCGCAAATTTGGATTTTAAGATGGCGTCCGACAACTAAATTTGACTTCTACTTGTTGATCTCTTTTAACTTATACCCATATTGCAAGTGTTTTATGCGATTTTCAGTCAGTATTTTGAAACAAAGTGGTAGTCGCCATCTTGGAATTCAAGATGGTTACGGTTAACGAAATTCGTGTTCTACTGGTTTATACCTTTCACCTAATACCTTTTTTTGTGGATGTTGCCTTAGATTTTCAGTAATTTATAGCTGTGAAAATAAATGCGGAAGCCGCCATCTTGGATTGATGATGGCATCAAGCAACAATTTTGTTTCCTACTTGTTGGGCCTTTTCACTCAATACTCATATTGTAGAAATATTAATACCACTTCCAGTGATTTGAAGTTTTTCAAAGATTTTTATATATATTTTTTTAAATTTGAACTCAAATCCAACGCACATATCTTAGCAAAAAAGTGTAAAAATGGGAATTCCAATTCAAATTTGTGCAATCTAACCTGAGCGTGTTCTGTTTGACATCTAGATTGAGAACTGTCGCTTAGTTTTATGGCGGTTTAATAATCAATCACTGAGTGCTATTATATAACATGCAAAAGAAAGTTTGAGGTTAACTTGCAAGTTTTTGTTCAATTGTAGTTTTAACAGAGCATTCATAACTCTGACAAAACAACTAAAACAGTTTGGTTAGTAAAAGCTTTATAAGTGTTTTCAAAATTATCTGAAACTGGTCGAAACAAGAATATAAGCATTTCTAATGACTATAATAAAACCGAGCTGCACAAAAATGCCGCAAAAACCATAATAAAACTTCCTAATGCTAGTTGGCTTAATCTGTGTTACTTGGGGTGCGACCTTAATACATGTCATATGTTAACCGAATCTACACCATCGACGCTGTACTATTTTTCTCATGTTTAAGTAGACTAATTAAACCGATGTCATTACAGGGGTCTACTTACTTCTGATGATGGTGATCTAATAGCTTCAATTTGATCACGCGGACATTTAACCTGTCGTCAGTCACTTATGCAAATTACTGTATCAACTGTGTTTACCATCAATGAACGTCCTCAGTCGCGGCTCTATCAGATTTGAAAGTTGTTACCCGGTTTGATTCACAACAGCACAGCGTCCGATCAATTTCAACTGATAATCTTTACCGCCACATTTATGAAGTTACGCACGCCAAACTTCCCTTTTCGAAAGTTTCCGCATGCAATTTGGAAGCTGAAATCCATTCTCTACCTACCGGTATTCATGGAAAATTGTTTGATTAAATTGAATATTAGTTTGTCTCGTGTAATTACCGGCCCGGTAGTTTCACTTGCGCACATCACAGACGGGAGGCACCCAGCCAGGTGATGAATGGCTAATAACGCGTGCGGTAGTCCGGTAGCTGTTAGATTGACTTGGTGCGTTAATCTCTAGTCCGGTCAATTTGTGCAAAAAACTTGTCAGTTTTATCGCTATTCCCGCTTTATTTATGTTGACAGCATGTGGGAACATATGAGGTGTAATAACTGTGTTATGAAATCTTTTAGCCCAAGATTTTCATTAAACCGTATATTTTTGTAATTTAAATATGTTTGAAAACAACTAAAAATAGTTTCAATGAATTTTGAACTATTGGTTTGTCTTTGTTTGGTACATTTAATGAGTTCCGTATTCAAATTATTCTCAGAACCATCTCATCCAAATTGAAACGTAGCCCCGCAATATTCAAAAGCAAGCAAATCAAGCTAATTGATGCACATTGTCAGCAAGCTCAAAATTCATACCTACCCGGAAGTTTATCGACGAACTGGAACACAAATATTTTGAATAGGACCAAAAAGCCTATTTCAAAATGGGTGTCTCGGATCGAACATGCACAATCTCTCTGGCCATGTACGGGTACGTTGTCATATTCGTTGAATTTGGAACATTCGTTACCGCTATTTCGATGCCAGTTTATCAATGCCGGTAAATCTAGCCAATCCCAATCAATAAATTGGCACGATTTTGTGAATGCAATATCGTTTGTTTTATTGGCAAAAATTAGTGTTTGGGATTGTGATATTTGCTTTTCGCCTGTTTTTCGGTGTATCGTTGGCTTGCCATCGAAATGCGTTCGATTTGTTTATGGATTCAATAAGATTTATTTTGCAAAAGTGACTTGTGTACAACCTTTGAAAATCACGACGCATTGCTGTTATTGCATTTCATTATGATGTTACTCAGAAATATTCCCTTCAAAACTAAATTATTAAAAAAAAATGTTGTTTCATTTGGGAAAAAATTGTTGTTAACTTGGATGGTAGTTACTGATAAAGATGATCTGAAGCAATTAAAATAGGACTAGTGACAAATTAATATTTTTTTAAATGCTCTGAAACAACAAAAATGTTCTAATTGTGAACAAATAGATCTCAAAGGGGCAAAAACCAGAGTAACCCCTCAGAAGACCTACCAGCAAAAAAGGCGAACTTCATTACTCAAACGAGCTGACATTATCCACCCGGATTGCCGCGCTATTCGTTCATTCAGCTCAACATTAGCCGCTTCCTGTTGGAATCCCGAAAGCCATCCAAAATGACTGCCGGAGCTGCTTAGGTAGTTCGTGGGTTGGTGGCTAGAGGGTTGGTATCTTTGCGAAACAATTTTTCATCCCACGAATTACTTCCAACTGAGAGAGCACTCCGCCAAAAGCAAAAAAAAAATAGAAACGAGACCCCCTTCCCTGGGCCGATGGAATTCCCAATTTGGGCACACACACAAAGTCTCTTTGTACCAACTTACATATGTCGGACTGCTTGCAGCCGCTTTACAAATTATCAATGTGCCTACATTTTTGTGAGTAGCTCCGAATAGAGGCAACCCCGAAAGAAGAAAACATGACGCGAACATAATGAGAATCGCTTTTCTCCGGGTGAAAATTAGTTATCTCTACATACGCGATACGGTAGATTTCATTCTTTACTTCTCCTTGGAAGCACAGCATCCACGTCAGCATGACGTATGACTGAAAGATGACTCGAAGAAATTTATGGGTAAATACGAAATGGCAATAAAGGGGGCTCCCGGAGAAACTTGGGCACGCTGAGGCACGATGAATGGAAGTTTTTTCCAATTTTTCTTATTTGTTATTTTTGTTTTTGATTTTCTTTCATCATGTCTAGTAATGTAAAGCATCTACAAAATATTTCAAGATCATTTTGACTGTGTAACTTTTATCGGATTTGTTTTTCTAAAATTCAAGCCTAATTTTTTCATGTTTGTGATTAACTCTATTCGCTTGAATATTTGACCATATATAGTAAGTTCGAAATTGATGTCAAATTGCCCGGTTTCATCCGGATGTGCCCGAATTTTTAATTAAAAACTTTGGAACAGTCGGTCTGGTTGCCCGGATTCCATTGAAATTATGTTGCAAAAATTATTTATTTAAACCTTCAAAATGAAATTTTTTGAGCAAGTTTTAAAAAAATATTTATGAATGGTTTTTTGAAAGTCTATTTTGAAAGTCGACTTTTGTTGAGTTTTTTTTTGTTTCGATTATAGTCGTTTTCAACATCTTTATGTCATTCGCGACTTATATCAACGATGCAGTTGGCTGAAAGTCATTGAAAAACTTATCCGGTACATCTGTGATCGATGTTTACTCTTGAGCTCGAACTCACGGACATCGGCTAAGCAAGCAACTGACTTACCAAGAGGCCCGTGCGAAGGACCCTTTCCGGAGGGTGGGGGGAGGGGGGGGGGGGGTGGAGGGTTTCGAAATTTAAATTTAACCAAATATAATAACAATACCAAAAATACACAAGAAATAAAGAATTTTCTTACTTATAATTAGGACACAAACTCAAAAAATAATAAATTTTACTAGTAGAGTAAATGAGCCTAATTTCGCTATATTTTGTCAGAGGTTTTTAGATTTGATATTATTCCACCGAATCTTTAGTACTTAGATTTTTTGAGTAAATAAGTTCCAATTTTTTTCTGAAATCTGTTTTGGTTTGAAATAATGATTTTAAGCCTTAATTTACGAAAAATATCATGCTTTTTAAAGTGAGTCGATGTTCCTAATTTGGCACAAATTGTTCCTAATGTTAACATATGAAGTAAAATGTATCAGCGTACCCAATATTATACTATTTGTTCCTGATTTTGCATAAAGGTCTGTTTTTTCAATACTTTAATGAGAAAAATCTCAAAACTCACCTTGTTATAAATTTTACAACATTTCTGGAATATGAATAGAGAAATAAGAACTATTCAAATTCTACACAATATTCCTTTACGCTAATTTTGAAGAAAGTGGTGGATTTTGAGCTTATTAAAATTCAAACTTTTACTTTTCCAATGGATAAATTTGTTATATTTCAAAATGTAGAAAATTCATTGTAATGGATACAAATAAGTACAGTCAAACAGAGCATCATGCAACAGGTTCGATGCAACATTTGTGTTCCACAACACTTATTCAACTTTTATTTCAATATAATGTAATAAAATTATCAATAAATGATAACAAAACGATGATGCCATAGTTTCTAACATCTTGAGATAGTATTTTGATGTTTTTTATTCTCTCAGAAAGTTTGAAAAATCGAAATTTTAACTTTTTTGATGCCTTAAAAAACTTTACACAATGTGACGGATTGGCTTAATGATATTACCTACAAACTTTATGTTGATTTTATTATCATATATCAACACTGTTGGTTTATGAATATTTTTTCGGAAAATCATTTAATTTTTTTAAAATAAATATTTTTGAATTCCATTACCAGTCTGGGCTAAAATGCAACGACATGCAAATTAATGATTCACAGTTTAAATCTTGTTTCCATATGCTTGAGTTTGATGTAAAATTGTTTGTAGTATTTTGTATCCCTAAATGTATACAGCACGCTTTTGTTTTATTTTTAAAAAAATCTTTGATAGAAAAACTAACTTTAAACTTTAATTCTGACAAGTTTAAAAATAACTGCAGATCGTGCGTTATGCAAATATGTCAAAAATTATAACTATTCAAACTTTTTTTTTTTGATTTTTCATTAAAAAAATGCTTTTGCAACTTACCCCTTTTTCTTAGTTGGGTGAAAATCCCATGTTTTGTAAATTTAAAAATAACTGGTGGAACCAATTATTTTTCTAACAACGTTAATTTGATGTCCCATTAACCTTAAAACTTTTGATGTACAAACGGTAGGATTATCTGTGGACATTAGGTTTTAAGAAGCCATTGAAGTTGAAAAGTGTTGCATGATGACGGCTTAAAACATATTTTATTTATTTTTTTTTCAAGTTTTCCTTTCGATGCTGTTCTCGTTGAGAAGCTCTCTGTAACTTGATGGTATCCTTCTCTGTTGCGAAGGGTGCTTTCTTTACAACCTGGTGAATATATTCTTTCAACATTTTTAGCTTTGAGATGCACTGAAGTAAAAAAAAATCATGTTTTATTGGCTCAAAACAGTTTATTTCAACAAATCGTTGAAAATTAAGTTAAAACACAATTCAATCCATCAAATTTATTTCAAATACATTCTATGACTTTGACATAGTTTGGAAAACTTTTACTATGTCCATAATTAGGAACACATTGAAAATAGTGTTCCTAATTGTGGACATATGCTTTTTTAGTTTTTACAAGAAAAAACATGGTTCTAACACACTAATAACTTAAATCATTATAAAAAACAATCCGACGAAAAATTTCAAAAAAATCGGTTGACAAATTCAGCTTTTATCTTCCATTTCTAAATAGGTGATTTTTAGGAAATTTGCTAACAATTCCATTCAATTTAGACATACTTTGAAACAATCCGGATTTTACGAAAAATCCTGTGAGTTAGAAACTAATTTGTTTGTAAAATGAAAGTTCATATGATCCGTTACATTATATTTTTTTTATAATTGTGGAAAGTGAAAAATAACGTCATAAACAGTCAAAATTGAAAAGTATGTTAACATTAGGTACACATGCCAAATTAGGAACACCTACCCAACAATGAATCAAGATTTTCAAAACACATCAGAATGAATGTTTCAAATCAATCCTATTTCCCGTAAGTCATTGATAAATCATTAGCCTTAACTAGAAATTTGCTTGTAAATAAATTCTTTGCCGGCTAGACCACTATAGTATCTTGAATTGTGGATAAAATTATCACGTTTAGACATGTGAATCCTCGATTAGGAAAAACAAAATTTTGAACCTAGGAAAATTTATTCAATAGTTGATTGTTGAAATTTATTTGATAAAATGAAGAAATTTTTAATTTTATTTCAAGACTGTCAGTGATCAAAGTCAAAAATAAAACCCTTTTCTTTACTAATATTTAGCCAGTTATAAAAATAAAAGGCTAGAAAAGTTCTGAAAGTCAAAATAATAGCTTTATATTTATATTTAAAACACAACATGTTCAATTACTCTGACAATTTACAGAATGGAAAATGATCAATAAGAAACTGATAAAATAATAATAAATATAATTTATTCCAAGTTTTGTTGTAAATATTGAAAGCACAAAGATAATACAAATTTAGTTAACATTGCTCATTAAAATTCAAATTTAAAGTTGCTGATTCGAATCAAATCCACTAGATATAAGATAAATTAAAAATCATTATCGGATGAAAAACACGATATAATGTGATGAAAATTAGAGAAATTTTTATCTAATATATAAAGATGAGTTGGACTATATATGTTTGTTTGTTTGTATGCACCTTATACAAATCCACACCGCTGAACCGATCAGCCTGAAATTTGGTACAGAGATGTAGTTGAACCAGGGTAAGGTTTTAGTAATAGTTCTGAGCCCCTCCCACCTAAGAAAAGGGACCCTCCCATACAACGTTCTATTTTATTCCCACGAACCAAAAGTCATGGCACCCATTTTGGCAGCCGGTTTTCGTTTCCTTTGGCGGGGTTTTTTTTTCATCATCATTACGGGCCGACCATTAGCAACCACCATTCAAAGTTCACGTATACTGGAAAGCAAATCAAAGCTTGCTGATCATTGAAAATTTGAAAGGGGGAATTTTGGCGGGTATTTTTATTCCTTCTTCTGTTCTAAGCACGTGGTACTGGTAGGAGATATTTGATTGCAATAATGAGCCTACATTTTGGATTGAAAAATACAACTAGCCTGTTAGAAATATAATGAACAAAATTGTAGTGATTTTCAAAGTGCTTCCTACCTCCGCTGTGGTGCTTTGAGAGTCTACATAAATATTTATACAGTGAACTGAACAGTGAACAGTGAATTGACTTCTTCAGCTTTTATGAACCAGCTATTGTCGAATTTTTAGAATCTCTCATAGAGAAAGAAAAAAATAATAAGATTCAGAGTTATAAGTTGAAGGCCTCGATTTCAACGCCTTAATAGCCGTCGGGGAATTTTAACGGGGGATTAGAAAATTGACCGTGTAATATCTGGAAAAACTTGTGGTTCCGTTGGAAACAAATCCATTACATGAAACTTTCAATTCATTAAATCTGAGGTTTTCAGTTTTATGCAGTTCTAATCATTTGGCCAATTTATAACTTTTGAGTCAATTTGTTCAATTCTACCATCCAATTTAGATAAAACTTATAGTAGAACCGTTTAGTACTGCGAATTTAAACAAATGAACTTTAAAATCGATCACACTTCACAAGCATTAATGGGATGAATGTCCAAGAATAGGAACATTGAAATGTAAATCACACATAAAATTAGAATGGTAACTTCGGCTCAGAGGAGGTTTGTTTTCAAAAACTTCAAAACACTAAATGTGGAACTATCACATTTAAGACCAAGTATTCAAAAAATGTGAAATTAAAAAGCAAAAAATGTACACAAATAGTTTAAAACATAAATGTGAGTCTTCAACATGGTTTACAGACTCAGATATTTGTTTAGAAATTTCAAAGTAGATAAAGGTCTAATATACCATTGTACAGGGAGATTATCCGTCTTAAAAAGTGGAATGATATCCAAAAGAGATTTTTATTTGAGGCAGGATGGGAAAGATATCAAAACAATTTGATCATTTGAAGATAACAAATAAAAGTCCAAATCTTTTCGAACTTCCTAAAACATGGTGGATGAAAAAAATGTTTATCGTGATGAATAAGCTTTCAAGGGAAATTATTTTGTATGTCTTTTAATTTAAAGCTCATACCTTTAAATTTTTCTATGAAATGAAAACGATAAACACAGTGAATAATTCCAATAAAAAACTGAACAATGGCCAAAGTTGCGCAAAATTGCTTATAATGATATAGTTTAATATAAAAATTCTGAAAGTAAAACGACTCATTTTGATTTATGTTCTATGTGAACCCGAGCATAGCCGGGTAAAATCAGCTAGTAATATATAAATCGAAGGTTCCAAAGTTTAAATATCGGAATAATTTGTTGCTGTCAATAAAATTATTTTTTCCTGAAAAGGACAAAAGTTGGAAACTATGTTTTTCTTATAGAAAATTTAGTTTCAAAAGCAGAAGATTAGAGAGATTTAAAAAACAAAGACAAACTTATGAAAAATATTTCATGAAATTTAAATTTAAAATTTGCTAAATTTATTGAAAATAAAAAAACACGAAGGTTAAAAATATTAGTTTTTTTTTTATTTTAGAAGGTTTTTTTTTAAATAAACTTTTAAATAAATAACCATAGATTTTTTTTTAAATTGATAATTTTAAGGATTAGCATTTTAGTGCCTATAATTGAATGATTGATTTGGTAGATTATGGCGTCCTGAACTCGAATCTTTTGTCAAATTTCGCCAATAACCTTACGTTTTAGTGATATGGAGTTTATACGCTTTCAAGTAGTTTCTCTTTACTATTTCGAAAATTTGACTTGGAAAAAATCTTCATGGGGGAGGGAGGGGTTAAACCCATAACCCCCTCCCCCCTTTGCATGGCCTTGTGGTGTCTACTAGTCAGGCAACAGTATTTGCCTGTCGGAAACGGATTTACTGCATAGTTAAGGGACCTGCATACAGTTATCCCATCCATTCATCCATACAGTTATCCATAGTTGAGATCAAGGGTTCCACTGCAATGCTTGGTTTGAACTTTGTAAGCATCCTAGAATGGCTCCCTATACTTCTAAACCATTTGGGCCATAAAAAAATCATCAGTTCGTGAACTTTCAGTTCAACAGTTCATGAATTTGAAGTCGGCAATGAAGAATTTTCGAGGTGATTGTTCAAAATAATTCAAAATGGCATCGTTAATATCTCAAACACACGTCAACTTGAAAAACTGAAAAATAGGCAAAATAGTTTTTTTTATAACCAACACAACGCTGCATATCTGAGCTCTAGTAACGTAGCTATCACCGAAATAAACTGCCCAGATACTAAATGTTCACAGCTTTGCTAATTGAATAAAAATCCCTTTGTTGGAAAAAGGGGGAGAGGGTCCTTTACAAATTCATTGTAAAATGTTACAGAACTCGATTGATTTTCGACCAATTTTACTCAAGTTTGGCACAAAATGAAGTTTATGATGTCATGTGATTATTCAAAGTATTATCCAATCGTTTTGTGAAGGGGGGCTCCTTTACTAAATAAACTTCTAGAGGGAGATAAGAAGAATGAATTTAGAATCTCATATAATCTTATGCATAACTCAAGAACTAATCGAGCAAATGAACGAAATTTGGAATGGGATGGTAAAATTTTGAATGCGAGTTATGATTCTTTGAATGTTTGTGACCCCAGCCCAATTCTTTAGTATGGGAAATGAATAGGGGAAGAAGGGGCTCTAATAATCTTTTTTACATAACTCGAGAGCTGATTAAGCAAATGGAATCAAATTTGGGAGGCTTGGAAAATAGAGTACGAGAAATATTTTTACGATGACTTATAACACTTATTAGAAAGAAATTTGATATGGGATGGTTATTGGTACCGTAATCCGGGATAACATTGATCGCTTTTTTCAATATTTTTCAATTATTTTTCCTGTTAAGGAGAATGTGGCATGTTTCATATTTTTTAAACCAGTACTGGACTCCTATGAACGTAAAACAGAAATGCAGAAATTTATTTGTCTACTTTAAATTTGATTTAAAAATCGATTTCGTTGCGGTTCAGGAATTGATGCTTTGGGGTTACATTGATCAGTCTCCATTTTGACGGTTGTAACGAATTTTTTTGATCATAAAGGATACAAAACACCCTCATATTTGTGTACAAATTCTAATTTAACAATTTCAACTTGCCTTTAACATTTTAACATTTAACAACCCGTTTAATTCTAAATACTTTTTGATATCATCAGGAGGGCTGTTTGTTTGCGAGCCTTGGAAAAAATAGATATTTTAAAAAATAGAAATTACATTTTTACTAACAGAAAAAAAGATGGAAGGCGAGGAAAAAGTGAGACTTTTTTATGTATTTTTTATTGCACTTTCAAGTCGTGCAATGAAGCAAACTAAACAAAATGAAGCTTGAGATGCCATTGAGTTATTTGAAATGTTGCTATGTTAGTTGGAAACCTGCTCTTCATTTGAAAGGAAGAGGAGAGAAATTCCATACAATTAAAACATTTATTCTGGCATAATTGAAGTGCTTATTGAAGCAAATAAAGACAGATAAACGCGTAATATGGTCATGAAAAGAAATAAAAAAAAGTGCTATAGAACGGTATTTGATTTGGGCTTGTGATTTTATTAAATATTTTGCCGTCTTTAGCCATATGTCAGCTCATTTTTCATCGCTATATTCACTACCCGTGTACGTCCATCTTGGTTTTTAACTGTTCGTTCTTCTGCTGTCTTTGATTCAACTTTTTTACAGGGACCATCTAGGACAGTGGTTTTCAAAGTAGTCCCTACCGCCGCCTTGGGAGCGTTAAAAGCTTTCAAGGGGGCGGTAAGCTCAATTTTTACATTTAGGGGGCGTTGGAAGGGGCCAGGGGGGCGGTGAGGTCGTAATTCACATTTTCACAAATCACGAACAACGTAGATTTGCAATGACAACGAGTACATTCGATGCAAACAATGAAATTACGTAACAGGTATAAGGTTTAAGACTTAAATATTGCAAGCAGATTTTTGTTCCAGTATCTCAATTTCTTTTTCTAAAAATGTATTCAAAAGATTTTTTTTCAAATTGTCACACTAAAAAAGATTAATTTTAGATAGCCATGCTTGATAATTTTTTAATGCATTTACTCGAAAAGTCTGCTATATTGAAAAAAAAAAAACTATGAAAAAATCTGTATAAAAGGTGCTTTTTGTTATAGCTTATAGCTTTTTGGATAGAAAATATAAAATATTATTGAAGGTTATAGAATTTTCACTTTAAATTCATACTTTCTCATCTTTATTTCAATCGGTTGAAAAAATCAAATATTACCGGAATTCTGTTATTATTATCATATTTCGCGCGATTTTTCATTCCTTTTTGCAAAGAGTTGTGGGTTTTCGTTCAATGAAAACGGAGTGGAAATACATATAACATAGTGTAATAACATGTTTGAGTAAAAAAAAATGCAACAAATGGCTGCCAAATGTCTACTGCTACAGGAATTGGCATATCCTCAATGAGTTTTGTATGAGTACATATTAAAAAAATACAATAAGAATGGTTTCGGAGGCTATCAGGCTTTACCAGAGAAATAATTTCATACGTGTCGGGAATTCCCGGGAATTAAACTATGATTCCCGGGAATCGGGAATTCTCGAATTTTTCAAATTCCCGGGAACTCCCGCCCGGGAAATCCCGGGACGGACACTCTAATCGCACCGCCAATGTAGTTACGTCACTAAAACCGGTATAAAATTTTCTTTCTTTTGCATATATTTTTTTTACCTAAACCTTACAATAACATACTCAAAATCCAGTGCAAAGCTGAATTTAGGTGTAGGAATTGTATCAAAAATCCGTATTGATGAAATGTTCGAAAAACAGCTACCTTTTAAAATTCGTCATAAATTATGTATTTCGTATTTCACAAAATAAAAAGATGCCAAAATGTGACAAATTACGTCCCCTTTCCAATTCATTTTTTGAAATTTTTGTACTGTAACAGGAACAGCTTTGGCGGTTGATTGATTGAAAAGTACGGGTTTTACACAACTTTTTTACATTTTTTATGGGCATGATCTTAAAACAAATTTGATAAAAATTTCCGTATGTGCAACATATAGCTTCTAACTTCAGCTTTCTCAGGCACTAAGTGAAATTTTTCTCGAGACCTAAAAAACTTATTTAAAGCAATTTTCCTGAAGCATGTTTTTTCATAAAAAATTTCTTGGACTTAAAAAAACTTTAAAATAATTGATTGTAGCTGAAAACTGTCTGAAAAACATATTTGAGTCACGTTAAAGGCTTTTCAAAATTATAAATTTTAAAGAAATCGGTTGAGAAACAAGAAAGTTTTAGCGAAAACAGTGTAAACCGTCATTTGACCGCTCACGGTATGAATAGGTATATACAAAGTGTCGGTATGTTTAGAGTTAAACTTTAAGACCTGTGAAAGCTGCATAATTTTGAACAGAACTCAAATTCAAATATCAAGAAATAATTCTATTTTTCTCGTTATTTCACCGGCTGGACAGTAACTTATTTGTTTTCAACAAAGCAAATTAATGGTGAATAGAGAATTTTGCTTACTAAAATTTAAGATATATAATAAATCAGTTTATGTAATTGTCCAGGAAACTTTACAAAGAAATAAGTGTTTACTGGAGTTTTGAAGCAATATGAGGCCCTTGGAGCTAAAAGGACATGCGGATAGAAACTAATTTCGAGAAAACACGCTTTCAAGTTTTTATGTTTAGCCATTATTCATTTATTTTTAAAAATTTGAATTTTTCTTTCGGAGGAAATAGTATGTTAATAAAATTCTAGAAATCTTAAAATTCACGAAATAACGTTTGAAATACGAAGAATCGTTTGACATTATTAAATCAAAATCGACCACCTTAACACTTATGATACCCCCTCTTTGGGCTCATATAAATTTTAATAAGTTTTGAGTTAAGTCTTAGAACAACATAAAGCCAAAAGCTTATGGTATTTCAACGATCCAGATTATCATGTTTTTAAGATTATCTTAAAATTTGTTCAGGGGGCGATGAGTTCGAAAATTATGCAAAGTGGGGCGATGAGCGAAAAAAGTTTGAAAACCACTGATCTAGGATAAGGGTTTTTTTTTCAGAAAAAAACCCGCTTCCATTTCTGACAACACTAACTCGTGTAAAAACTACAAATTGAGCATCGTAACAGATTTTTATTCATAAATTGCTCAAAATGCCCACCAATATATAGAGATGCGTTGAAAACCATAAAATAACACGTCCTGATTACCAAGTGATAGTGCTTATACTTAAATTTCAATGCGCTTAAGCAAAGCACTGTTTCACCAAAGCACAAAAACCTGCCTGTTTATCACTTGTTGATATATTCACCGGTAATCAATACAAGTGCCAATTTAGCTAAAGAAAATGTACGAGATAATCTGCAGCTAACCACTAGTGAGATGGTTCATTCCAGCATTGAACCCGTCTCAGCATCCTTGAACAACTTAAATGTGTCCTAAGGCGCCCGTTCCGTTTTCAATACGTAACCGCGCGCCCTTCAATTTTCCATTGAATTCCTCGTCGGTGAACACCGAGGTGCGGACAACTGGTCGGTCTTTCTTCGGACCCCGAACCGAACTATGGCTATTGTTTCACTTCTTTTAAACGTTTGCTAACCGGAGGGCTTGCTTACCTTTCCACCGACCGTCAGTTGATAACCCATTATGGTCGGTGCCTTGAGCTGCACCGGGCAGATGAATCCGAGATCCCGGTACGGTCCTATTGGTTGAGTGTTTTTCCTCGGCGTGTTCGTCTGAGCTCGGGTCGTGTGCACCGCAGCATCGGGTGGAATCGGCGTCGAGTCGGAGGAATTATTTTGGGACACGCAGAGCTCCTTGCCGTAGACCGGAAACTTTGAACACTCGAGGTTCTCGGGCCACTGAAAGTCGAATGTCCGCATGATACTTTCACAGGCTCGGGCACTCTCACAGAGACTCCGACACGGTGGGATCGGGTAGCTCATGATGGTGCAGACTGGGGCATAGAGACTGCACAGGAAGAATTTGAGATCCGGACTGCAGTCGATTTTGACCAGGGGGATGAACTGGTGCACTTCCAGGGCCGCCTCTTCCTGCTTGACGTGGCCGAGAAGGTTCGGCATGATGGTTTTGTTGTACGCGATGTCGGTGCAGAAAGGAATCGTGATCGGTTCGCAGCGATTGTGATGCTGAAATTCGTCGGAACCGATGCTGCTGGAAACCTCGTGCGTCGCATACGCATCCTGCTGCTGAATGGATAATCCAAAATTTGCATAACTCAACACCAGAACAATGGAGCTGAACACCGACGATGATGATGGCTGGATGTTTGCCATTTTACTGATTCTCTTACGACACCCTCTTTATTGGCTTCTTCACTTATTCGCACTTTACGCCACTTTGGCATATTCCACTGAACTTAACAACCCGCTCTTTGCATTACTTCATTTTACCGAGGCCGAGGGTAATAATCGGCAGCAATAAACAACGCAACCTTCCACACAATGCACATATTTTCCCTCGCTTTTCAACTTTTCTCCAAATTCTTCCACTTGAATACCAAACAGGCTTTTCATCCCACAGAGGCAGCTCTAAATTTTTCAACTCTTTTCCCAACCTTGTCAAACTGCACAGTGCCAAGTGTTAAACGTGAGACGACCCAACAAAAAACAACAAACCAACAATGTGGTTCCACGGCAGAATTTTTTATCCCCCAATTGCTCTAAGCTAGACTGCTCCGAAATCTCACATCTTCAATAAAACATTATCCCCTCAAATCGCTTCTTTCCGTTGTTGCCACAGCAAAAAACAGCCGAAGATGGCGAATCAATCCACTGCTCACCGCGGCAGCTGTCCTTTATCCAAACCACCCGGTCGAAATTTCATCCACCAACAGGAACGATAACAGCAAGGATCTGCACAATTCTCCACATCCTCCTTCAACCGGTTGAAGAAACACGGCTCTCGGTCCCGGTCTTGCTAGCTAGCACGCCAACATCGCACCGAAACAACCACGCGAGCACCAAAAAGGAAAACGAGCATAACTCGCAAATTATGCTGCTTTCATTCAACTTGTCTCCCCCCGAAGGGATTTTCTTGGCAAATTTTTTGCGCTGCTCCTTTCCACCAGCGCAAAAAAAAAATAAAAACAAAAAACGCACCAAACCCGGCACCAGGACAAGAGCGAGAGATATTCCTCCAACTGAAACCAGGCAACGTTTTTCCTGGCGCGCGATTTCTTTTTTTTTCCTCTGCTTATTTGACCAACCACTCCACTCCGTCAAAACAACCCTAAACTCCCCTTTTTGTCCGGAGGTATCCAAACCGGAGCGTTTTCCCGAGAAAACGTCAATCGACACGACGGAGACGCTCCTTGAACAAGTAAATCCAGCCGTACCAAACGATCTAAACGTTAAGCCGCCCGAAATGTGACTGACTGGAGTCGGTTCGCTTGAGGAACAACATTGCCCCGGACCCGAACGATCCGGTCTTTTGGTTAGTCAGACCATTCAGGTTCGTTTTCTTTTTTTCTGCTGCTGCTATGTTGTGTTGTCTGTTTTTATGCTACGTCCCACTTCGGCTTCGTTCGGCCGGTATGTTGCGCCGATGTTGGTGTGGGTGTCATGAAGTTGGTGTAAACAAGAAGCGGCAAGTGCATTCTGTTTTGCTGTCTGGCTGGCAGGCTCGCTCTGGTCTGGGTGATGTTGACACCAATACAACCGGAATTTTATGCTCGAGGGAAACGTGTTTTGTGTGGAAACTGTTCGAAAGGAAATTGTTATACACCTTGGAACTTGTCTAGAGCATTTTTTTTGGTGTTGATGCTGCTGCCACAAAAAGAACGGTGACGCGTGGAGGAGTGCAAAAATCGGCTACACAATAAACAACTTCAGACCGATAATTTAGAAGGCGTAAAAAGTCTCGGGAGTAATCATCTTCAAATGGTGTTTTCTCTATCATTTGTGTAGGATTGTTAAAATAGTTTCTGTCAAATTACCGATATGATGGTTAAACTTTTTAAGTGATACATATACCACCAAGGCCCATTTTTTGCAGAGTTTACTTTTTTAATTTTCTAAAGTTTCACAAGTCCAAAAAAGGCCGGAACAAATATAAAATTCTTCTTTTGTCATCCCCCTCACTATTCAATTTTTCCGATAATCCCGAAGGAGGGAAAAACTAAATTTAAGATACATATTAGATTGAAAAATTTAATTTTTTTTTGAAACTTGAAATTGGGAATTGTATCGTCTATTTTTTTTTTTTAAATTTGCGATGTAATCTAACATGATTTTTTGATATTGTGCAGTGTTATATGCATGCAAATTTTTCAATACAAGCTTTTGTCCAATTTATTGCAGTTGATTGAAAATATGTATTTTTTTATCCCCCATAAATACTGTGACAAAATTGCATTTATATTTTTGAATAAAAAATGAAATTTTTTTAAGGTAGAGATATTGACAGCGCTTTTCAAATGTATCAAAGATTTTGAAAAATTTGATTTAGTTTAGCTTAGCTTGATTGACTACTCACATCCACCTTGAATCATTGAATCCGAAATGTTTCATACAATTTTTGAGCAATGGATGTTAAGATTTTTTCCTTAATTCCACGTCAATAAAGATAACTACATTTAGAGTTCCATGATCGCTGGCGTGGCTCAGTAAAACTAGTTCCACATCGCCAATGGTTGCTACTCCGAGATTGACCGAGGCCATCAATTTTGTGCAAAGGTCAAAAGAATGGTGCTTGGGAATAGCAGCTCATTCTCTTTGCACAAAACTGATGCTCTCTCTTTGAACATCAATAACGGCGCCGGCCACGTCCTAGTAGTCAAAAGATAGTTTGGAAAAGAGAAGAAGAGATGAAAGATCAATATTGTGCTTAAGGACCAAGGTCACCTCTGCATCCTAGCAAAAAAATTGTTTTTGGAAGTATGGGTGAAAGGATATGATCAGGAGACACTTTTGACTAGTGCGATCAACTAGAACAAATTTTTCATGTTATTTCCTGTATTAAATTCAAGTATCGTTATAATATATTTTGGATTGATGATGGTTTTTTATGTTTCCCTGTTTAAACTTCACCTCAACAAAATAATTTACTGAAGAAGAGTTAGTTAGTGCTTGGTCCTTAATCCTCACCGAGATTTCATATAATTTATTCGGTTTCTTTCTATAGTAGCTCCAAGTATAAGACTATTAAGTCTGCACTATAAAACGAAAAAAAAACAGAAAATGCAAAAAATTATGTTCGAACGGGTATCATGTGGGTCGTTTTATCAAAGTAGCGATTTTAAATATTCATAAATAAATTGTAAACGGCTTGACGCGCACTCCTTCTTGAAACAAATAAGAACTAATAATTTAAAAATCTTACGATACTAGATTTTTTTTCTCTTGTTCTATGTTCAATTTTTTCTCCTAACTTTAATCATGGCACCGTAGTTTGATACTTTATCTAAAAAAAACTAACGAATATTACTTAAATTTTGGTTACCGTTTCTGTTCATGTTTGCGCAATTTCATTCTTGGAGGTAGCAATCTATAATGTATTATGGTTCCTCAATCCTGATGATCATTGAAATAACAACATTATTAGTCCAACAGCCGTGGGATACACTGGCTTGCTAACCTTTAGTAGAAATAGGATTATTGAATTTGTTTGCAGCAACCAGTTCCATAATTTTTTGCATCATTTTGTTCAACTGACTAACCGTTTGAACAAGTGATGTTCTATCTTCAATCGCAAAATATTGATAGATCAAAACAAATCATATCCGAAAAACTCACTTATGCTTAAAATGTATGATCAATTTGACTGTGATTTGACTGTGATTTTCGTCGAGATTCCGAATCTTAAAGTGTTACCTACTTGTTGAAAGCAAACGAATGATAAACACTGGGAATAAGATTCTTTTACATAGAAGGCACTGTAATAGAAATGATCTGGGTATAACAAAATGATTACTTAGCTTTGATATGTTGCTCAGTAAACTTCCGGACTTCTGAAATATACAGTATAAATTCCTTTGTACCTTCAATACCGCCATTTGTGTTGTTCGATCGGTTCGGACCTTAGGATCCTTACAATTGCCGTTGTTTAGATGGAGCACAAACAAAAACTCGCACAAACTTTAAAAAATTTGAAATTTTTTCTCAAATATTTAAAAAAAATTGATTTTTTGATAAACTTACTTAGTAGAAGAAGTAAGGGTTAATATTTTGTCAAAAATTAGATAAAAATCAAAACATTTTTATCGCTCCATAAAAAAATTATTTGCTCAAGATAAACGTTGACTAATTATATCAAATTCTTTGAAATTTTTCCAATTTTCATATAATTTGATCATATTAAATTTTCAACAAAAAATGTCATAGTTTTAGCAAGGATAGTTTTATATTAAAACGAACAGATTTCAATTATTTTATTACAAAACTTCTACAATGATTAGATTTCCAGCAAAATTCAGTTTTCGAAGCATATGGGAATAAAGAGCTACGTTTCAACATTTTGAAAAATCTGCTAAAATATGTTAATGAAGAAGATATTCAGCTTTTTTTGGAACAAGTTTTTTGTGTTGTTTATAAAATTTTACAATTGTTCTAAATAACTTGTTTTTGAAATGGACGCGTATTGTTTAGAGTGGAATCTGTATGAAAAATGCAAAAAGCAGTTAAATAATACTATTGACTTTTTAATGTAATGACTCAAAAAGTTCATTTTCTTACACAAATAAATCCATTTGACGCGTAAAGATATGATATAATTCTTGAGCTAATGTTTCCATTAGTTCTATTTTTAAGGTAAAATATTTTGCAGAGCTTTACGAAATTTTTTATAACGGAAAATGTTTAACACTAAAAAAAACTGAAAAAGGTTAATAAAACGAATTCATATATTTCCATACACATTTTTTTGTATTTAAGGTGATTAAACCAACCGAAATTGATTAATCACTAAATCTTGATTAAGATCTGTAATGTTTTCATTGATTTGAAATGAGTGAATATTCTCTTTGATAAAAAGGAATCAATTTTTTTTGTCATTTTTGTAATTTTTGAAATTTTTGTAATTTTTGTGATTGTATTATTTTTTTAAATTTTTGTTATTTTTGTATTTTTTGTAATTTTTGTAATTTTTGAAATTTTTGAAATTTTTGTAATTTCTGTAATTTTTGTAATTTTTGTAATTTTTGTAATTTTTATAATTTTTGTAATTTTTGTAATTATTGTAATTTGTGTAATTTTTGTAATTTTTGTAATTTTTCTAATTTTTGTAATTTTTGTAATTTTTGTAATTTTTGTATTTTTTGTAATTTTTGTAATTTTTGTCATTTTCGTAATTTTTGTAATTTTTGTTATTTTTGTCATTTTTGTCATTTTTGTCATTTTTGTCATTTTTGTCATTTTTGTCATTTTTGTCATTTTTGTCATTTTTGTCATTTTTGTCATTTTTGTCATTTTTGTCATTTTTGTCATTTTTGTCATTTTTGTCATTTTTGTCATTTTTGTCATTTTTGTCATTTTTGTCATTTTTGTCATTTTTGTCATTTTTGTCATTTTTGTCATTTTTGTCATTTTTGTCATTTTTGTCATTTTTGTCATTTTTGTCATTTTTGTCATTTTTGTCATTTTTGTCATTTTTGTCATTTTTGTCATTTTTGTCATTTTTGTCATTTTTGTCATTTTTGTCATTTTTGTCATTTTTGTCATTTTTGTCATTTTTGTCATTTTTGTCATTTTTGTCATTTTTGTCATTTTTGTCATTTTTGTCATTTTTGTCATTTTTGTCATTTTTGTCATTTTTGTCATTTTTGTAATTTTTGTAATTTCTGTAATTTTTGTGATTTTTGTCATTTTTGTCATTTTTGTCATTTTTGTAATTTTTGTGATTTTTGTCATTTTTGTCATTTTTGTCATTTTTGTCATTTTTGTAATTTTTGTGATTTTTGTGATTTTTGTCATTCTTGTCATTTTTGTCATTTTTATCATTTTTGTCATTTTTGTCATTTTTGTCATTTTTGTCATTTTTGTCATTTTTGTCATTTTTGTCATTTTTGTCATTTTTGTCATTTTTGTCATTTTTGTCATTTTTGTCATTTTTGTCATTTTTGTCATTTTTGTCATTTTTGTCATTTTTGTCATTTTTGTCATTTTTGTCATTTTTGTCATTTTTGTCATTTTTGTCATTTTTGTCATTTTTGTCATTTTTGTCATTTTTGTCATTTTTGTCATTTTTGTCATTTTTGTCATTTTTGTCATTTTTGTCATTTTTGTCATTTTTGTCATTTTTGTCATTTTTGTCATTTTTGTCATTTTTGTCATTTTTGTCATTTTTGTCATTTTTGTCATTTTTGTCATTTTTGTCATTTTTGTCATTTTTGTCATTTTTGTCATTTTTGTCATTTTTGTCATTTTTGTCATTTTTGTCATTTTTGTCATTTTTGTCATTTTTGTCATTTTTGTCATTTTTGTCATTTTTGTAATTTTTGTAATTTTTGTAATTTTTGTGATTTTTGTCATTTTTGTCATTTTTGTCATTTTTGTAATTTTTGTGATTTTTGTCATTTTTGTCATTTTTGTCATTTTTGTCATTTTTGTCATTTTTGTCATTTTTGTAATTTTTGTGATTTTTGTGATTTTTGTCATTCTTGTCATTTTTGTCATTTTTGTCATTTTTGTCATTTTTGTCATTTTTGTCATTTTTGTCATTTTTGTCATTTTTGTCATTTTTGTCATTTTTGTCATTTTTGTCATTTTTGTCATTTTTGTCATTTTTGTCATTTTTGTCATTTTTGTCATTTTTGTCATTTTTGTCATTTTTGTCATTTTTGTCATTTTTGTCATTTTTGTCATTTTTGTCATTTTTGTCATTTTTGTCATTTTTGTCATTTTTGTCATTTTTGTCATTTTTGTCATTTTTGTCATTTTTGTCATTTTTGTCATTTTTGTCATTTTTGTCATTTTTGTCATTTTTGTCATTCTTGTCATTTTTTTTCATTTTTGACCTTTTTGTCATTTTTATAGTCAGTCGAACCTCTCGCAAAAATCAAAAATTATTATTTTTCAACAACAGGTTACGTTGACCTTTTCTTTTTTTTCTAGCATATCTTATTTTTCTGGTTCAACGTGGTATACTTGTCCACATAACAATTTTTATACTAAGCACTCCGTCATTTAAAACTTTTTACAACCGTACAATAATCTTTTTATCGCCATTTACTAAACCAGAGAAAACGTGACGAAATACTACTAATATCCTTGTTTAAAAAAAACAATGATATTAACAATTAAAATTTTGTGCTGATATGATTTTTTTAGACCAAGTACAGCTTTAATTCTGTTTTGATAGTAAGCCTTGACTTTTGGGGGACGTACGTGTTTTCATTTTCGTCCATCGAAAATTTGAATTAGATTAAAGTTTTTATAGAAATTTATGGACCAAACAGTGAAAAACCCTTTGAAAAAAGACCGGTGGAAGTTTCCGAAATAGTTTTTGGTTAATTTCAGAATGCTGAAGCTTGGTTGGGGGAAGTTATGAGAGTGAATAATACATACTGATAATTTTCGATAATGTGGGGAAGCAGATGGTTTTTTCCCGCTAATACTTGGCCCGTTGCGTAGTGATTACGAAAAAACCTTTAAGTTCTTTGTTGAGAAAGGTATGAAAAGTGAAAGGAAAGTTCGTAGTAAGCTGCGGTCGGGTGCGGTTGATTTTCTCTCACGATCCTGACTCGTCGCGTTTCCGAAGTATATTTTTCCAAAATAAGTATTTTTTCTCGGTTCTTTGTGTAAATGAAGTGTTGTATAAACCTGATGTGATATAACGCGAATTAAGCAATAGTTTTGTATAAAATTGGTGACTTTTGAAAGAAAAGCATGAATGAAAATTATGGTGCTTGGCGTTTTTTGACTATCACGCAGCGCGAAAAACGAAAAAATCGTGTTTAATTTGCTAGTGTTGCTGGGTAGAAAGGAGTGTTTATTAGTGCAATAAGGAAGGTTAAAGTGTTTTAAAAGTTAATGAAGTAAATCAGACAAAATTAAGTGCTGATTCTATCAAATGTGTGGAATTTAAAGGGCATGTCAAACTCGAAGAAATCGGGGATAAATATCTGATTGCTTTGATGTGTTTTTTTTTTGGTTCGTTTCCGTTTGAATACAGTGGCTTGCTTTGATATGGAAGTGGTGGATAATTAAATGGGCACATTTATTAAGTATTGTAAATTTCCAAATGAAAATTAAGTGTTATCAGTGATTTTTTTTAAAATAAACACGAAACATCATTAGAAGGATCAGTTGAAAGTTTGCATTTGCATTATAAAAACGGTCCGATTATTTCTTACTTTCAGTCAGTGTCACCTACACTATCGCTCGAGGGCAAAATCAAAATAGTGCTAATCTGAACGAATCATATCCATCACCTATTCAACATCAACGTCCAAGCTAAGTATTTTAGTATTAAGATTTTCAAGTATCAATGCTATTGAAAGTTGCTTTTTAACTAATTTAAATTACAAAATATAATAGTTTTTCAAATGGAAGAAAATTATGTGTTCTTGGAATTTTTGAAAATTTACATCAAAAATTCGAATTTATGCTTTTAAGTAGCACTGTCGCATTTGTTATAATTTGTTTTTCGGAAAACGTTCATTACAGTGAAAGGTGATATTTTTTTAGTTCGTTACCGATATTGATTAGTCTTTTTTTGCACGAAAACAACCTAGTTTGTTTCAGAGATTATATGAATTATGTTTTGCGCGACAAATAGCAGAATATATCAGCTTTTCGTTTTGTAAATCACCCATTTTCTCCAAAATTATTCGATGAAGTGAAAAGTTCCTTTTAATTAAGAATTAGTTGCCTAGTAGTTTTTTTTTTAATGAAATTTATTCATTCCGTTGAATCATTGAAAGTTTTCCAAAAATTTGACATTCTTAGAAAATTATTATTTCATGTTCGATTTCCAAATCATCGACGAAGGTTTGAAATAATCCATTATATTAAACTTCTTGAAAGGAAGCGCTAGAATGATTTTTTTTACGAAAATCGACATAGTGAAATGGTTAAAAACTACTAACAAAGGTGATTGAAAATTTATTTCGTTTTTTCTTGAAGTGTGTTTGTACTTAGTTAAGGGACTCAAGGTTATGTATAATGAATGGCGTTTGTACCATCAAAACACTTAATTCTATCGTGATTTATCGTATTTGTAAAATGTAGTATAAGAATTGTTTTTTCACGTTTCGATCAGCAATTAAAAAACCAGAAACTTCTCTTTAAAAATCATTCAAAATCAAATTTAATTGAAAAATTTGATGAAATTTTTTCATGAGGCCTTCAGTTAGAATAGGGATTTGGATTAACTGATATGAACTTGCTCTTCTATTTTTTTTGTCAGCATTTATTGAATTATATGGTACAATATAGTATAAACAGGAACAAAACAGAAATTTTAGGGAATTAGAAACGGTAAAGATACAAAGTGTTGGAACCTTAGAATGGATCTTTCAAAAAACATTTAATATGTATAACAAATGAATTCGATGCAAAGGGTTTTGTTGAACCATGCAGCTTATTTTAAAATTTGATACCTTTTAACCTTATCAGGCTAGGATTAATCAGGAGTTTCAATAGGAAACTTAAGCATGTCAGGAGTGTAGGAGAATAGGTTTCAAGTGGCCACATCATTTACCAAAATGATTTCCATGTCACATCACCCTAACCCCCAAACAATCAGCGTGAGATTTGTGGAGGGATGGCGTACAGCCGGTCTCCGCAAAACAAATCATCACATGTGCTGCACTTCCTTTCCTCTATCGACTACATGGACTTGGCCGGCGTCGTTATTGGTTCATTTGAAAGTATGAGATCCTCAAAACTGTACAGTGAGATTGTATTGCTTGTTCCCAGCAATCTTTCATTTGGTTCATTGTGCAATATTGATTATCTCGGGCCAATCACGGAGTGCAACCATTATGCCATTGGCCAGGAGGGGCCGCAGGTGGACCGTAGTTGATAGCAAGCTCAAGCTCAAGAGAAAGGTATGAAAAGTGAAAGATTCGCGTTCGGGAGGCCGAGAAGTACGGTTCGGTTTTTGTGTGTGCTCCGGTCGCGTTTACAAATAGCATTATTTTAATGTTTCGAGTGCCATTCGAAGGTATATTTTATTAATACTAAAGTGTCCTTTGGTTTCGCCTGCAAGTTGCTGTTAGGTTTGATTTGATCAGACTCCCGAAAACCAAGAAATTTTGATTTAAAAAAGCGATAATTTTATGAAGAGGCTCTGCCGCCATTCGGCGATAATTTTTTTTCTTCCCCGTTGTGTGTTACAGTTCGTCGGCGTCGCGAATGTGTGGTTGCTTTTGTCGGCTTGCTTTGATTTTCGGATTATCTGAAAATTTCCGAAATTGGGGCGATCTGTTAAGTTAAAGCTAAGGTTAAGTTAAAAATCTCAAGCAAATCATCCAAAGTCTGGGATAAGTGATGAATTTGTTCCTGGAACAAAAAAGTGTTAACTTGACGATGTGGAATATGGGCTTGGGTTTAGTCAGAATGTAATGAAAATCTCTAGGAGCACGAGACAAAACAGGTCTCAACATGGACTTGTTGGAACTTTGTTGGTGCACAACAATAAACAACAAATGGTACAGAAGCAGAAAAACTTGGTGAGGACGTTCTATTTTTTTTTTGTTTTGCTGAACTTCTCTCTCTTTTACACTACTGCTGACTTTATTATTGATGAGTGGATAATGTTATTGCCCGTTTCCAAGTTCTGGAAACAAGTTCCAATTTTTCGTATATGTTCGAGCTCTTTCCAATTATAATGATTTTGCAATACGCTTCACAAAATCCACATGTTTCATTCAGCGGCAGTTAATTTTATTTAATCTGATACACACATTTATAACAAGATCCATAGTAAGGCTATGATCATTTAGTATCCGGGCAGTTACAAACGTGTGTATTTTAAAAACTATTCGTTTGATCGAAAAACTTTCTATGGAGGAAATGAAGGTGCTAATATGACATTTAAACTAAAAATATTAAAAAAAAAATTTATCAAGGATTTCAAGAAATACTCAAACTTTTTCATAAAATCTCTTTTTTATCTTTGCACACTTTTTTCAGTCATGTTTTGATTTATTTTTTTTTACCACAGAACCAAAACCTTTGCAAAATCATGATATTTTACACAAACTCACCTGGAAAAAGCAATTGGAATCTGGTTGGAACCTTTTCATGAGTTGGTATCTCGAAGAAATTGATCTCTTAAATCCGGTTTTAACATACATTTTTTTGTCCATCAGAACACATCTGTCATATTGCGTAAAAACCGGATGCACAGATTGCGATCTTTGGATCTGATCATTATTAGTTATTCACTTGGTGTCTACTAGTCAGGCAAAACTTTTTGCCTCTGCCGGAAATGGATTTTTTGCATTATGTAGGGAGTCTTCATTCAGTTATCCCAAATAACCATAAACTTTTCACCATATTTAAGATCAAGAGTTGCACTTCGATAGTTGATTTGAACTTCGTGTGGATCCTAGAGTGGCTCCTTATACTTAATAACCATTTGATACGAAAAAAATCAGAAAAAATCAACAGTTCATGAGCTTTCGAGTCAACAATGAAGAATTTTCGAGGCACAAAATGCGCAAAAGGAGCAAATTTGTGCAAAATTATTTTTATCATGTCTTTTTGTATAGTAAATATCTCATACACACGTAAACTTAAAAATCTATCAAAAATAGGCAAGATAGTCCTTTTCATAACCAACACAACGCTACTAAATTTTTGCATATCCGAGCTCTATTAACGCAGCTATCACCAAAATAAAGTGCCCGGATACTAAATGATCATAGCCTTAATGCCTTACTGAAGTCTGCCAATGCTAAGCTTGATGCGACAGTATCATTTTACTTTTGTGCAGTATATTGGTTGAAACTCTACTTTTGTTTAACGAAGTCCCAGGTTGTACCAATCTACAGAACTCAAAAGGCTACATTGCAGGTTACAAAGCCAATGGAAATACATGATAAGTTGCTTTGTGTTTCAACCATTTACTAAAAATTTTCTGATCATTAACCCCTCATACTATCCAGTAGACGGAAAGATACGAAGGCAAAACAGCTGATCTACAGAAACCCAAATGTTATATTCTATATTTGTTACTGCCGGATCCAGAAGGGATCAAGCCTAAGCCCTCGAGTCCCTGGTCGTTCCTCTGGAGACTCAGTGGAGGGTGGGCACACAAGGCCTTCTTTTGGTTGGCTGAGCTCGAGCGTGTGATGACGGAGATCCCAAGGTCGGCTCCTGGATCTATTGGGCAAATCGGAGTTCCTTTCCAAAATGACTGAGCAAAGCTTATTTACACTTTTAATGTTTATTTTTCCTAACCTTACAAAATTCCTTGTGTATGTGTGTCAGTGTGTTTTGTATGTGTGTTTTGATTCACAGGTACCTGTTTTGTTGCTGCTGGCTGCTGGTCTCAATGGCTCAACGGGAATTGACTGGTGAAGATGATTGGCTCGGAGGTTCAACTATGTTTCCACTTGTTATACCGCGTGTGCTCTTAGGATGTGGAAAGAGCGGTTCGACGGGATTTTCGGCAACAAGGGTGGCAGATCTTGTCAGGCGGTGTCAGATCTCGGCAGATTGTGCAGGATGTGATAATTTGTGGTGGGCGGATGAAGGATGCGAGACTATCAAGCCGGAAATGGTTGTCTAGGCTATCAAGCTATTCTCGGGCTGAGACAGATTTCGATCACCCAGCTAAGGCAGGCCAATATTTTCGGGTCCTGGGAAATCGTATAGTTTTAATTCCCAAAACATGCTTATAGGGCCAGACATGATTTGATTTCTCACCTGATCCTTCCTCTAAACACTTTATCACGCTCAACGTTCACTTTAGTTCGATTAGGAAACGCCTCGAACTCTGCTGCACTGAAGTCCGCCAACAAGAGATCGACTAGCCGCGTTCGATATCTTATCGAACCTCCTATTTTCCCTCCTAAACTTTCCATCTCTCTCTTTCCGTTATCTTTCTCGTTCATATTTTCCTTAGACCAGTGTTTTATACAACTTAAGTGTTATACTGTCTGTAGTGAGGGGTTTATCTGTAGTGTTGTATAAATTTAAATATAATTCAAAATAAGTCTACCTTAAGTTTAGTGGGAAACGAGCACAAACTCAAGACTCCATAAATACGAACGGTAACATATTCTAAATACTATTGCGGTGAGTATAATGTTGGTAAGTATCGTAATTTCTTAATTCCTTAACAGCATTAAATGTATCAATATTCCATATATACTTTACATATTCAAAATAATTTATGAAGCGTTTGGTAGGGATCTCCACGCTTCATTCCGTCCCTGTATCCTGTATCTTTCGCGGTTTTCATCACATGGTTGGCCTGGCCGTAGTAATATCTGCAATGCATAGGAATATGTAACAGGTAATACGCTGAAAAGAAAAATGATAGACGCAAGTCTTCCATTTTCCAGGATGCCTACATGTTTTGGCCATGTTGATGTAAGAAGAAGAAGAAGAAGAAGTACAGCTTTAATTCTGTTTCGTGACTCTTCTTCTTGCTTAACTCATCATTAGAAAAAGTTTTGATAAATAACACAAGACAACCTATAATATTATGTATAGGTGCAAAGAATTAACGAATTTATTTTCAATAATTTGATTGAAACTTTCCCGAAGACCACAAGTAACTGAGACTTCTGCGAAAATGTCATAAAAGGTTTCTTATTGATTTCTTTTTTTCATCAGAAAAATTCATGAGTTTTAACGAATTTAAAATAACCAAATTTAATTTTTAAAACTTTTCTAAACAAAAGTCAAATCGTTTGCATTCTTCAACAAATTTATTAAATGAAAATCAACCCTTTCAAAACTTTCTTGAGTAACGTCAAAATAATGATATCTTTTCAAATGTCTAAAAATTGTAAAATTTAACTTTCAAAGAGTATTTTTTCTCTAAAATTAAGACTATTTTGAGCTTAATTTTTTTCTTTGATTTAAGTTATTATTCATCTAACTATTTTTTTTAAATAAGATTATCTTTGTTTTTCAGTTCTGAGTCCAAATCAAAATATTTAAAGCTATGAATTTTAAAGCTATTAAACCAGCGCTGGACAATTCAAACATGTTTCTTTTGTTTTAATTCTTCTTAAATTGAGGAAAAGGATTGTTGATAAGGATGATTCATTACTAACAACTAACATTTAGCTCGGCTCCGTATATCATAGTGAATTAACGAATTGTAAAAACAACGTAATAAAAGCCCATAGCTGTCTTTCCACCGCTTTTATCCTCAGACGGATTTCAAATCGGAAAATAGAAAATGTATTGAAATGAGATGAGAACGAAAGTAAATGATACAATTCCAATACTGTATGGGAAACATTTGACAGCTGAAATCTCCATTAGAAATACCGATTGTCGTTGCTTTCACTCATTGGCGTTTAACTACATGAGAAAAAGTTCAAATCCCACAAGACCTTCACTTTTCAATCGGAGTTATTATGAAGAAGTTTGTTAACAAGCATTTTATGGTTCCTTGACAAACGGATCGAATTCCTTTTCACGGTTTTCCGTTCGATCTTCTCAACCTTTGCCCGAATGGATCGGCGTTTGGTGAGGTGGCTCGTTGGCTACCAGTCATGTGAGAAATCTAATCCCTCGATTGCTACCTGAAGCGTTCACAATATGATGATCGAATCGAAGATATTCCACCGGGCCTGCCGGTCTTCCATCCATTGATCGGCTCGATAACCGGCCATATCGTATGCGCGGAACTGAACATCTTAGGCCCGGTGACGGTTTGTTGTAATTCTTGCGATCTCTATCTCCCAAGAAAGCGGCTTATTTCCCGGGGACAGCAGAGAGACGAAAGGCTTGAACGAAACCGGTGGCATCTCCGAACTGTGCCGGGTCTGAGTTATGTAATTGCCTTGTTTGGACTCACTCGCGCCCGATTCATAAGGTGCCCGGCTGGACCCAACCTGAGACCCCCAGAGGACCCGAAAACTTTAACTTTTTTTTATGATCTTCATTAAAAAGAAATACCAACACGGTGTGCGGCGGAGGCCAAATTGCTAGAATAAATAAGGAGTGGCTCATTTATTTCACTTCTTCGTCTCTTTGGGGTGTAGGACATTTTTATCGTTTAATAGTCGGACCAGGAATGAAATGTTTGAATTTCTCGGGTTGGGAATGTTCCGAAACGAGGTTTATGGGTTCTATCAGAATGGTAATCGGGCGGTGAAATCTGTTTGTTTTGGCTTTATTTGTTTGACCATATCGACTTATCTTTATTTACCGAAAAAAATAACATAAAACAGATGATGACGATCGGTCCAATGTGTGGGCGTATCGGAGCGCATATAAATCGTAGATTTGAACGCACTTCGTTTGGAAAACGCTAAGTTTGTTCAGAGTTTTTCGTTTTGTGAATGTTGAAGTTTTATTGAGTTGGACCTAGTTATTAATAAAGTTTATTTATAAGCTTTAACCGGTTAGATTGTTGAGATGTATTATTACTTTTCCAGGGACGCACCTTGAAAGCCCAGAAAAAAAATTTCCTAATCAGGCTTTGAGTGTCACATTAAATTTGACACACCTCGCTTATAACCGCTATATCAGTCTTGTTTCTCATTAGATTTTAACAAAAGCTATAGTATTGAAAACCGCGTTACTGAACTCAAATATGTTTTTCAGACAATATTCACCTTCAAACAACATTTCAGTTTTCCGTTATTCAAAATTTAAGAAAAAAAATACGAAAAAAAAGTTTCGGATAAAAGACTGCAGATCAGCTACGGAATGTTCAAAAAAATTTATTTTTTTTCCAAGAAAACTGAAGGTAGACACTGTACGTTGCACATGAAGGTTTGTTTTTTTGAAATTTTCAAAGATCATCATCACATTAAATGTAAAAAAGTGGTGTTAAAAAACTATACTTTTCCATCAATGAACCGTCAAAATTTTACAAGTCTTACCAGAAAAATTATGTAACAGGGATTTGAAAATTGACGTGATTTCGCACATTTTTTTTTCATCTTTAGATTGTCAAAATACGAAACACAGAATTTTTGATAAGTTTTCAAAGGCTGCAGTTTTAGAACTTTTTGTCAATTAGCTATTTCTCAGATTTTCTTGCACTTGAATTCATCTTTGAACTGGATAGAGTGTCCATTTCTTGGCCATTTTCTCGTTCTCGGGAATCGGGAAATCTGTGGCCTGTTTCCTGGAAATTCCCGGGATCCCGGAAAATATTCAAAAACATGTAAAATATATGCACTTCAATTCAAATGTACATAATTTATCGAACCTTTCGTGCATACGAGCCCATTGTTTGTTCAAAATGTACTCTTCATAATTATTTTAACTTGTTTTTATTCAATTAAATCAAACTGATTTCAACGATGATCAATTAAAAACAGTCAAACGAACTATAAAACAACTTGAATACGTCAAATGAAGAATTCATTCTTGCAATTGGGGATTATAGAAAAAATTATCATTTTAGTTTTTCTGAACATTCAACATATTTGCTCTTCATATGAAAAAAATATGATTCATTCTTAATTTTTAAGTTTTGAAAATCATCTGGCTTTCGAAGCCAGGAGGAACAAGTGCATAAATGTTACTTTCGAGAAAACACTATCTGCCTACCTGCTACGCGATTTTTCATATATTTTTCAAAGTAAAAAAGGTGTGGAAATACATATAATCTTTTTAAGCTTATCTATTTGAATAAACAAAATTACACCAAATGGTTGCAAAATGTCTACTGCACAGGAATCGAAATATTCTCAATGAGTTTTGTGTGACTCATTTTCCAATAGAACAATAAGGTTGGTTTGGAGGCTATCAGGCTTTTCCAGATAAATAATTTCAAACATGTCTGGAATTTCCGGGAATGAAACTATGATTCCCGAGAATCGTCAATTCCCGAATTTTTCAAATACCCGGCAATTCACGGGACGGACACTCAAGCACTAGATTTTAAATTTATTAACACAAGATTTTCACTATAATTTTTTTTTCACCAGAAAGGCAATAACATACCGATATTAGTGGTGTAGTCTTAGACAATCTGAAAAAATTGCAAAATAACGAAATGTTCGAATATCAGCTACCTTTGAAAATTCGTCAAAAATTCTGTGCTTCGTATTTTTACAAGCTTAAAATACTTAAATAACAAGTCAAAATTTTAATAATGCCTTAAAAATTTATCTTGAATGACTAAAACATATTTGACGGTTCATTGATTGAAAAGTACGGTTTTTACACCACTTGCAATTTTTTGTTTTCATTATCTTTTTAAACTACAGTCTTTTTCCCGGAGTTTGATTTTTCGGATTTTTTTTTCTTAGACTTTGAATAATGGACATCTGAAGTGTTGTAGGTGAAATATGTCTGAAACACATATTTCAACTAAGTCACGGGGTGTCCTAAACTATAAATTTAGTAAGAATCGGTTAGGAAACAAGACAGATGTATTGATGTGTCAAATTGACTCTACAGGGACTGTAAAGGGTAAATAATTCTGGGGCGGACGAGGGTTAAGCTAATTAAAAAAAAAAAAGTTAAGCTTTGAATATAAATGTGAATTTTTTCTATGAACAGTGAAAATTTTGTGGTACTTTTCGTAAATCAGATCAGCTTTGTAGTTATTTTAAATGTATAAAACTTGAACATTAAATAATTAAATTCTAAACTGGATTAAAATAGACTGAAAGACTGAACTACTCTCGTCGGACTCGGTCGGACATCGTCCTGTAGATAGGCAACGGTCGATAAAAAGGTAATTTTAGTTCCTTTTTTATGTTAGTAAGAACGTTAAGTGTCGTGTCCTGTAATACTTCGTGTTTAATTTGTGTAGTTAAAAGTTCTTACGTTGGCACAACCCACTAAAATGATTGAAAGACTAAACTAGATTGAAAGATTATTTTTTTGATTGAAGTCGTTTTACTATCTTCGTGGTATTCGCGACTTTATCAACGTTGACGTACAATTATTGAAGAACTTATCCAGTAGGTACATCTATGTTCAATGTCTACTCTTGGGCTTGGGCTTGGCTATATGACTGCGGCCTAAAGAATACTGCCACTGGGATACTGGTTCATGTCGTACGAGGCGACTTATCCAGTACTTCATTTCTGTCAATTGGAAATTTAGAAGGTTGTATCTGGGAGGGGGAGAATATATGTAGGTCAAGGTCAATTACAACATGCAGATTTCAGAATCGTTTTCAGTTCGGAATTGTGTAAGCCAATGTTTTGAATCTGAATCGGTTTGGAATTCTTGCTGATATTTTTGAACCTTTTGACCTATTTTCTCTCGGGGAGGATATGCCAATAGTGAGTATTGCCAAACATGCATTTGCACAAACTGTATTCTAAACTGTAATTCTTTCAATAAAGTCTCTACACATGCGATTCTTAAATGTAAAACTCTTTTATGTACACATCGCTTACAGCCCAATTGGATTTTCTGTTTTTTTGGCAATCTGTTAAGATTGGTCAAATTTAATTTTTTTAAGAATTTGATTTATCTACATAAATTACATCATTAATATTTGTTACATCAAACAAATTCTTAATATTTTTCCTTGTATTAACACAAGTCTTACACAAGTGTCCAGTGCCTTCTATCCTCAGTTTGGTAACACCCTCTTGTGGAAGTAAATGGCCTTTCAGAAATAGATATTTAATTTAGAAAAAAAAAACGACCTGGTACTTCAACCTTGCAAGCTGTACAAATGTCGTTTTCAAGGAACGAATGTTCCTAAATATGTTTTTGGCTTAGGTAGCCGAAAGGGTTTCAAATTTCCCGTTGTACCTAGTTAGAAGTCAAAACTAGTATCGCATGTCGACAGTCATTCTTGGTTCACCAAATATGTGTAACTTCTCTTGTCTTGACACATGTGAGAAGTTCACTTTAGCTTTAGAATGGTTGAATGTATGGTTTTGAAGAGTTAAAGCTCCTCTCATTTCATTTTCTTATGTTTCGATATCATACGCCAGTCCTGGTTCTGGAATTTTCTCATTAGTTTCTTGCAATCGCATGTGCTTCCGTAAATATCGCCTCAATTAAAAATAATGTTCAAAACTACTTGTTACTGTACAGATAGCCAAAGGGCTTTAATATCGCTTCTCTCGTTGAGCTTATAAATATATCGCAAGGTAATAAAAAAACCTTACTGTCACATCGGATTGCAATGTATCAAAATTCATCTACTTATGCACTCTTCAAAGGTGCATTTAAAATTTCACTTTATAGAAACTCATAGTAGTTATCTGACCAGAGCACAAACTGGTCTGTAAAAAAAGATTAACTATGCATAATAAGAAGCGCAAATGCTTGAAATCCCAATGTGGATAGGCTTAATGCCAACTTATACCAGAACTTTTATATGCCCTCACTATAGCATCCTGATCGGAGCATTCTCTGATCAGTGTAAAATCAAATCTCCTCAAATATTTCATAATTCTTAAGATTCTTTCCAACTTATATGTAACTGCCTCTCATTCGCTTTATAACTTTTCTTTACTCTGCCTATCATGTAATCATAGCATTAATGCTCAAAAATCCCTATGTGGCTAGGCTTTATGCCACATTTTGTCAAGAATTCACATGTGAATAGGCTACAAGCCATAATTAAAACATTGAATTTATTTTCTTATCCTTTTTATAGGTTTTTAGATTACTCAGATATATGATGAAATCTGCAAAAATAATAAGCTAGGCACAATTTTCCCGTTTGTTTGGATAACGTGCCGCTTTTAAGCCTTCCCCTTTCCCAATATCTGATACCTGATGTTCAATGTTTACTCTTGGGCTTGAACTCGCCATCATTGGCACAGAAAGCAAGTGAATTGAAAACTGAGCAAAACTATAGGCCCAATGAATAAAAGCTGAACCCTTAATTAGCAAAACCATCAAAACCGACCTCAATTCCGAACTGCATCTCAACATCTAGGATTCAAGTAAAATAAAAACAAATGTAAATCAGTTAAAAAAGTGTTAAGTGTATAATGTCTAAACATAATGTGGATGTTCAAAGAACACGAAGTAGAATTACGATTGTATTCCAGCTGAATATACCAATCATCGAAGCTTAGTTGAGTTTTTGGCATCCAACTATAAGTAAAATAGACTCAACTACAAACTGATGATTAACCTTACGCGATCAACTATGTATATAATGGATTCAACTATAATGGTCTAATTGATTCAACTGTAAATATGATAAACTTAACTGCATTTGTATGATTGATTTTATGCATTCAACTATAAATATAATGTACCGTAAACTGGGGGAACATTGATTACTTTTTTAATTCATATTCGAATATTTTGGAAGGGGTTACTTTTCTGTAACACAAAAAAGTTAACAAAAACTTACTAAGGTAAGGAATATAAAGCATGAATATTAATAGCAGAATATTCAAATGACATGAGTGGTTATTACGCATTGTTTGTTATAAAACCAGATTTCATGTTTCGAGGTTACTTTGATCACTATGATTTTAACGTATCTCACCATCATAAAAATTATTTTTTTGATAACAATGAGCACAGAAGGCTTTAAACTTCAGAAACAGATTTTTTTGGACTCAATTGAATTTTTCAACGTTTTCTTTTAAAAGCGAATATACTCAAAATATACTGACAATATTGCTGCTTACATTTAAGGGCAAAAATTATAAACATTTCTCAATATTTTTGGCTTTAAAAACAAAAAAAACCATCATGCAATTCCCTAGGTCCTCCCAATGTTCCTATATTCTTTTTTTTTTTATTGAAACTTTACCATTTGATAGGGTTTTGAGCCATTTGTTCTGCACAAAACTATATTTATACGAATGAAAAAAGTTAAACTTTCATATAAAACAACCCATTTGCTTCAAGATTGATAATGTAAAACTTGAATAAATGCATACAAATTCAAACACTTTATGTTTTTACATAAGTGTAGTTAGCTTGCCTTCAGCAGCAGGCAGCTGGTGTTTACCAATGGCTTAAGAAGATAATTAGCAAAGGTATAATTCTATAGCATACATTTGCTTGTTTAAATAACTTTGCAACATTTTTTTTCTTCCTTTAGATCAATTCAATCTAGAAGGGGGAGCATCTTAATTCTAAACGAAAGAATCGATGCTGCTTGGAAAATCGTTCGATATCCCGGTCTTATTTTTTCTTTTAAAAAAAAAAAAAAACTAATACAAACACTAACAGGATCATAATTATAGTTAAATCAACCATAGCACTTTAGCTGAAATGACAATATATAAAGTGCAATTTCCAACATCAATTAGTATATTATTGCTGAAATCATTATATTTATCATTTAATCAATCGTACTATTGGAGTTGAATCTATCATATTTATAGATGAATGTATAGACCAATCATAAAAATATAGTTGAATATTTATTAAATATATTTGGTTGCGAAGCAGTCATCAATATGAATGAAAATAGACAGAATATTGTAGAAGAAACTATACTTTTTTCGTCATGAACAATCAAAAATTTTAAAATTGTAAGAAAATCCATCAGATGTAAGATCGTGAGAAGAGAGAATAGGAGCTCACATCTAACCAAAAAACGTTTTTCGAGCGATAAGGGACGTTAAATTGATGTCCAGACAAGGTGTTTGTATATACAGAAGTGTTACCATATTTATGTCGAAATTTCCGATTCAGACATTTTGGCTTTGCAGCTGCGGACTTCGCTGAGTTTGTTTACCAACAAAGCCCTCAGTTCAAACATATTCACCTTTGTTTACAAATAGACTCACTGAACCTCACGCGCTCTCCTCGCTTACTTACTGACAAAGACAGAAAACCTTGTATTATAATCAGGGATGGGATTATGTCAGTGTCATGAACTAAATTTTGCGACCAAGGAGTCGATTTATTTTTCGTCTGTCACCAATTTAAAAACCTATCGCGATGAAAACAAACACGAAATGATTGCTTGGTTTCTGAAGGAAATTCGAAATACAGATATCATTCACGTATATAACTTTCAATCATGTAGACTGTTAAACATATCACCACATGGTGATCAGTCATCTAAGCCTGCTTTCGCGACCAATACAAAAAATCAGTCATGACTGGTTTTGATAGACGTGTCATGAGAACCATCACCAAGGCAATTCTACAATCGTTTATTTTCCACACAATCGGTCATTCGTTTTCGATCTCCACTTGAAGAAGTTGGGAAAATTAGTTAAAGAATAGTTAGCCTCCAGAACCCTTATATGCAAATACGCTTGGAGGATTGTGGGGCCCCGGATGGTGTCGCAGTCGGTTTATTTGAGTACGAGAATCATCGCCGGAGAGTTACGTTCATTACGGTAATTATACAGGAAGGGGAAATCGTTGGTGACGCAGCACAACGGCGAACTAATTCAAAATCTCAGAAAGTTGCAAATGTTCCTTTGCAATTCCAGATGTCCAATCGGAGAACAAAACCCGTGAGGGAGGAGAGTATTTTTTTTTTTAATTATAGGTACTTTGTTGTTGAATTTTATATTTAAGAAAAGTTCTACATTTTAGCGCACTTGGTACTACGTCAAAACAAAAAATCTGACCCGAATCTCAAAGAACCACGGAACTACTAATCTGCATGCTGCCAATCCTAATAACTATAACAATCTAGTGTTGTTGTGATCTGGGACATCAATCATCAAGAAGTCAGAAGCCTTCTTCAGTTCAGCACGTTTTTTTTCTACGAACCATTCGATTAAGGTGTTATTTAAAAAAAATCTTAATTGAGTCAACATTAACGTTTGTATGACTATAGTATACTATTATCTACGGACTCTAGTCACTTGACTTTTTTTACCTCACGCGCCAGGTAGAAAATGATCAAGATGTAGGTATCACAATATAAAGCAGAATAAATAGCACGAGCCCTTAAACCCTTTATTGTGTTTCACATCAGTCTTGAAAAATAAAAATTGGAATGAATTATCAGAATTGCTTCATTTTTAACGTATATTGTAAGAAGTACGTGAGCCCACCAATTATAAACTGTAGATCAGGTTAAGTAGTGTTGCATTCGTTCGAAGTAAGTCATCCATTATCTTCAAAATAGTGAAAAAAAAACAATTCATTTCGTTTATTCTCTGGATTTATTGGTCCGATAAAAAAAACAAAGTTATTCGTCTGTGATCGTCTTTTAAACAAAGACAGTTTTAACAAATCTAGTTTATAAGAAAACCTTTTAATAACCTTCGGCCTAAATAGCCTTTGTGTATTGACGGTCATGTAAATTGTGAATAAATAAACGAATATAAATACAAGACAATAAAATAAACTACTCGAAGAACAAAGATACGAGATTGTCTTTAAATTAAATAACTATGGACTATGGCCTATCACTCATTCACTGCCTGCTATTCTCACATGCGAAAGTTATTCTTCTCGCGTGATTTAGATATTTTCGTCTGTCATGACCATTCGATAGATCAGTCATGACATGCTCAAAGACATACTTTGGGAAAACATGATGGTGACTACGTTAAAAATTTCTCATTCATAAGACATGAATGAAAATTTTCAAGCCTGATTATAATAAGCTTGAGTTTTGAGACGTGATACAAGTGAGAATGTGAAATGTGAGATGTGGGCCGTATGAAAATGAGATGTGCAACCAAAGTTTTTCAAAATGATGAATATACTCCGATGTGTAACAGCAGGATAGCTAGATTTTTAGGTATGCTACTCCGTTGATTGCATATGTATTAGTAGGCCAACCAGGGCCGGATTAAGCCTTCGGGGGGCCCGGGGCAATTTTTCTCGGGGGCCCCTATGAATATATTTTTTTCATATTATCTCCCAGAGAAAATATAATATTTTATACATATGAAGAAACTGGAAACGAGTTCAGTTTCCAGATTATCCGGTTTTATACGGGCATGATCCAATATTAAATTTTAAAATTAAGGAAAGTTACGGTCCGGCTGAGCAAGCCAAAAATCTTTGAAGAAAGCCCAGTGTTTGTCTAAATTTATTCACATTACTTTCAAAACCAAACAAAATACGAGAGTTGAGTTATTATAATGTTTTTTTTATTATATTGCATTGTCAACATTTATACCTGGTGCCTTCAAACAATAATTGTAAAAACATCACGTGCAAATGTTGCCTAAGAGTTAATCTATCTTAAAACTCTGGTCAAAGCTAAAATTTATTCTAATTTATTTAATATTCTAAATTCTCTGATTTAGAAAATATCAAAGACAGATAGAAACATGTTTTTCTTTTCATGATTAATTGCAAATCATCGAAAGCAGATTAGAAAGATCGAAAGTAGAATAAATATTTGCATCATGTGAATTGGGAAATAACATTTAGATCTTAGATTGAGAATCAAAAATTAGGAAAAAAAATAATGAAAATAAAGACAAATTACATAGAGATACAGACAAAAGAGTTCAAGAGTAAAATTCGAAACCGAATTTTCGTCAGAAACACAATTCTGTGTCTCAACGAAAATCACTTTCTCAAATCAAGATTTGGGAAACAGACAACAAATGAATTTTTCATGCAATATTAAGAATTAAAGTTGCTATCAGGACCACAACAGGAACTGTCAAATTTATAATTTTTATCCAAATGTTTTGGTATTTCAATTTCATATCTTCAAAAAAATCATGTTCATGCAATGTGTTGGAAATCGAAAAAATAATTCGGATTATTTACAATTTTTTATGAAGAATAAGATTCTCATCAGATCAAATATTACATAAATATCCGAAACTTTTGTCAAATATTCCTTCTATAAGTGGCAAAATGTTCAAGACACAGAATCATAAATCTGGAAGAAGATAAAATTAAAATCATATTCATATTTAGAGATTCACTCAACGAAATTTGAAATTTAATTAGGAGTGTGTTTTTATTATCAAAAATAATTTTAGATTGATGAACTAGAAAATAACATGCTGATATCCCGTTACACTCCCGGCCAAAAGTTTGGGGTCACCCCTGAAAAAACATGTAAATTTGGTTCGTCCATAACTTTGTCATTTTTTAACGGATTTTGGATATTTTTAGCTTATTCGAAAGGCAATGAGTTATACTTACATCGTAGGTATTTTGTTAAAAATTTGTATGATTTTTTTCCTACCTAAAAATCATCTAAAGTTGCAAAATTTTTCAAAATTTCCACCTAATCTTTATACCCAATTTTCTCATAGCTGAGTGGGTCAAATTTTTAAACTGAAGTAGCATTAGAACACCTATTCTATACCCTTTGAAACATATTTGTCAGATTTTGCATAAAATTTAAAGCAAATTTATAATTAATTAAATAGTTACTTTAGTCATCGGCCAAAAGTTTGGGGTCACCTTACAGTATGGTGTATCGGCCAAAAGTTTGGGGTCAGTGGATTTTTCCTATAGTTTCATTCAAATCACTGCAATACTTCCCACAATTTTAATGTTAGGGGTTATCCATTAATTATGTCCCGCGTTAAGGGGGAAGGGGGAGGGGGGGAGGGGGGTTGAAATGTATGACAAGTCATACAAAAATTTTGGAAGTCCATACAAAAAATGCGACAGGGGGGAGAGTCAGTTGGTACAAGCACGGTATTCCAAGCCAAAGGTTAAGGTTTCGATCCAAGCTAAAGGTTAAGGTTTCGCAATCTAATGGTTTTTTTTCGGTTTGGATTGTCTTTCGATTGGAGCATAAGCGTATCTTTAAGTTTGTCACGAAATATACGATTGAATGGTATGGAAAATAAAGGAAGGTAAATAACAACTGTATGACTATCCAATGTTCACTCAGCTCAGTCTCAGGCAAGTAGGGCGTGGGAAGTAGAATAAGAAGATTTGGATGTGATTGGAGAGATGATATGCGGAGTTTTCATCAATATCGAATATTCACCTCTATTCTAGTTTTCGATCGAACCGTTCGACTCATACAAAAAAAAAGTTTTTTTGTATGAGTCGAACGGTTCGATTGAAAACTAGAATAGAGACGATTATGTTATTCTGAGACCATGAACAATTAAAAGTAGCATAATTCATTACTCTTCTTCAATTTATTTCATAAAGTAATTTTAGCAAAAAAAAAGAATTCATTTCAATGTCATTTAAGTAATAAAACGCTTTCCATTATTGGGGATATGTTAAAAACTTGTGTTTAGGACAGTTTTTCATCAAAAAATCCTCCCTTAGCTTTGATGACAGCATTGCATATGCGAGGCATTCTGTCAATTAGCTTGCCGAGAGTTTCTTGGCTTATCGAATTCCAGGATGTCTGCAATATCTCCCACAAGTTGCGCTGTGATGTCGGACACTGCTCGCGAACCATGCGGTCCAATTCTTCCCATAGTAGCTCTATCGGGTTAAGGTCCTACGATTGCGGCGGCCATTCCATGTTCTTCAGCACACGCTCCTTCGCCTTCTCTTGAACGAATCCCTTGCAAAGTTTAGATGTATGTTTGGGGTCATTATCCTGCTGAAATGTGAAGTTCTTTCCGATCAGTCGCAATCCAGAGGGTACCGCATTTTCTTTCAATATGGTCAAGTATTCTTCCTTCCTCATAATCCCGTCAATTTTCACCAAATCACCAACTCCAGCTGCAGAAAAAGAGCCCAAAACCATAACGGATCCACCACCATGCTTTACAGTGGGAACCAAACATTCCGGAAGCATTTTCTCATTCTTCTTGCGCCGAACGTATGCCATATTCGTTTTCATCTGGTGGAAAGATGGTTGTGCACCAACTGCTGTCATCTTCATATAAAAAAAAACGCTTTGACAGCACTTGGTGCACTACCGGTGCACCACCAGGATGAAAACGAATATGGCAGTAGACTCTTCTTGACGAACCATATACTTGGAACTTTGATTCGTCACTCCATAGAACTTTGGCCCACTGTTTCGGGGTGAAATGTCGATACTTGCGAGCCCAAGCCAATCGTTTCAACCGATTTTTTGTTGAAAGAAGAGGCTTTTTTACTGCAACTCGGCCAAACAGTCCCTTTTCGCGGAGTCTCCTTTTGACGGTGGTTTCCGAAATTGTTCACTTTCTGTGTTGATCTGGGCTCGAAACTGTGGGGCTGTCAGTTTCCGATTGGTCTTGGCAAGAACTTCAATCCGTTGATCGTCCGATGCCTTGGTGCTTTTCGGTCTTCCTCTTCGTTTGCGATCAGCCAAACTGTTTGTTTCACCGTAGCGCTTCACTGTTGTTAGTACTCCATTGTACGACAATTTCAAACGCTTGGCCACCGCACGGTATGACAATCCGGACAATGTCAACGTAAGAATGGCACTTCTTTTCTCCAAACTAATTTGGCTTTTCTTCGCCATTCCTACAGATTTGAATTTCACACTCCCGGAAACAGAAAGATAAAAGAACCAAAAAACACGTCGTGCGGATAAGAGGTAAACAAAGGATGTGTCCAGTGTTGCCGTTTTTATTTGAAGTTCCAGTTAGGCCAAATTATTTTTTTTTTCATATTGCAGTGATTTGAATGAAGACATAAAATAATCTGCTGACCCCAAACTTTTGGCCGATACACCATACTGTAAGGTGACCCCAAACTTTTGGCCGATGACTTAAGTAACTATTTAATCAATTATTAATTTACTTTAAATTTTAGGAAAAAAATTGACAAATGTGTTTCAAAGGGTATTGAATTAGGGCTCTAATGCTACTTTAGTTTAAAAATTTGGTCCACTCAGCTATGAGAAAATTGGGTATAAAAATTAGGTGTAAATTTTGAAAAATGTTGCAACTTCAGATGATTTTTAGGTAAGAAAAAATGCATACAAATTATCAACAAAATACCTACGATGTAAGTATAACTCATTACCTTTCGAATAAGCTAAAAATATCCTAAATCCGTTAAAAAATGACAAAGTTATGGACGAACCAAATTTGTATGTTTTTTCAGGGGTGACCCCAAACTTTTGGCCGGGAGTGTATGTAGAGGATAATTTTAAAATAAAAGTGCAAATTTTAACAATGATCGAAAAGCTTGCAATAATTTTGAATTTTTTGCATTCTTATAACGTGAGTGGAAAAAATATTTCATATTTGAAAAAATAAAGATTCATTTTAAAATTGATTTAAAAATGAAGAAAATATTCTAGGAGTTACTAGCGAGTAGCTACTAGAATATTTTCTTTATTTTTATAGTTTTCAAGGGACAAGAAAAGTGAACTTTGAGCTGGCTCAAAAGAAACTCATCTATCTTTAAATTGTTTTTTTTTTGTGGTTTTAAAAACGATTCGAACGTTGTTGACAAGTTTCGATAAAAAAAAATGAAAATTTGAGGTGTTTGGTGTTGGTCTATTTGTAATAGATTTTTTCCGAATGATCGCTGGATTTCATTTGTTCGGCTTTTGTGTGACACAATTCAAAACTAAATGCCCAAATTTTTCTAGGTTTTAAAAGTATTTGTACTGATTTGCCCAACCAGTAAACATGTGGGAAAATATCTGCTATTTTTGTTCTAGGGGGCCCTCTTAACTGATATTATAGTGAATCTATTAGAGATATTATTTCACTGGGGCCCCCATACTTGTTATATTTTACGTTTCTTTTCAAATTTTCTCATTTCAATTCTTGTTTGGCTAGATTTCTAAAGCTTAAAGCAGCATGATTAAAGTAATGTTATACTTTTTTCCTCCTCGGGGGGCCCCCTTGAGCCGGGGGGCCCGGGGCAATTGCCCCTTTTGCCCCCCCCTTAATCCGGCCTTGAGGCCAACCAAAAAATAGTTATAGAAATTCCACAGAAATGTATGGACATTTTTTAAAATATTAGTTTTCCAGAAAAACTACTAATTTTAAAATTCTGCAAAAAATATAAAAATGTTCACCAAAGTATTTACAATGCACTAAGCTCTTTTGCGTATGGAAAAAGTATTTTTAACGTAGATTTTTTATTGAGTTATGAAAAATGCTTTTTGCTAAATTCCTCATTAATGATTTTTTTTAATATTTTGTAGTATCTAAAATAAAGAAGCATTCATTACAAGAAGTAACAAGTCATTTTAGAGCATATTTTTACAACTACATTTGAAAAAAATGCTTTCCGAAATTCGAATATTTTGCTGAAATACTGCTGAATTACCAAAGAAAAACTAACTCGTAGTCAGAATATTGAAAGGTTTTGAACATAAATTTTACTAATTGGTACATAAGTTATTTCAAAGAATGCGATTGATTACTTATTTGAACAATAAGACCCCTCAATTATCCATAAATTGTAACTTTGTTTCAAATCCCATACATATCGTTAGAAATTTCATAACTATTTTTAACCCTGCGTTTACACGGTTTTGTCGATTGAGGTTAAGCGCAATGTTATACCTATTGATCTACCTATCTTGGTGTAACAGAAGACATGAGTGAAAAGTGAGAAAGTGAGTTGTTATATAACTATATAGTTTAAAAGAGAGGTTGATGATCTTTTGATAAAATTCTTCAATTGCAAACTATTCGTAGTTATTTATTGTCATCTTTAGTAAAAGAATGCAAAAACTTTCAAATTGAAATGTTAATCGAGCAATTAATTTTAAGGTTTAATTTAGGCTAACCTCATTTCTATCCCGACACGAATATATTATTTGGATTAAATGACTTAGACTATAATTCAGATGATAAAAAGTATCGAAAACAATTTAATTTATCCTCTAGTAAATATCTTTAGCTTACATGAAGTTACTTTTTTTCTAAGAACCATAGATTATTTTCATTTCCCACTGTATACCTCTGACAGTCAAACAGTTTCAAAAATTGAACAGACCAAAATTTCCGTGATCATCTGCGAATGGAAAATAAATATAGCATTCTGACAACCAACACCGAGCGAGCGCTCAGATATCTCTTAAGCCATCAATCAAAGCTCACCAGAACCGTTTACCCAGGTTTGTACCTTCTGATGGGTGCAAGAAGAATCCATGGTTCTAGCACACCTTTCCCCATTTTTTCCCTGTTGTCTGTTTGTTGTCTGAGTAGCTGAAGCACTTCGCCTTTTTGCAGCAGCGGTTAGACACTTTTATAGCTGTTTGCGGCTTTCGGTCGGATTTTTTTCCATCTTCATAAAGTCGATCTTTATTCCATTTCTATTTTACGATGTTTTCTCTTACCAGTCCATTGCATGGTGTTGGCCGTAAAGAATAATCTCTGTTTTTTTTTCTTGAAGAACTGACAGCTAGAACGAGGCGATGGTTGATGATTTGTTTGGACTCGTAAAATTTGAATGGTTTCATTTGAGAAGCCGAGAGAAGGTTTTGGGGGTACAAGTCGAAGGATCAAAATGGTTCCTATCTGGTTTTTTAAAGAACTAGTTCTATAATCATCCTTGGAGTTCTCACATCAGCTAACCTTACCTAAAAACCAGTGTCCGGCTAATTTCCATAGATCGATGGTCATTTTTATTTCTAGCTGCCGTTACCCATATCAGAATATGACGGACATCTTAGTGATCAGTATCGAATGTCAAGTCTCGGTTCAACCGGTTGTTGTTTGCAGCTGAAGGTTTGGCGTCTCCGACTTAACCAGGTCTGGATTGTACCGAAAACTGTTCCAGATAATTGGATTTGTTTGCTTTCTTACGAAAAGTTTCGAGTTGTTTGTTTGGTCCGATTTGAATCAGAACACGAGTCGTTCATTTTGACTACATGGAGATTTGCGGTCGCAGAATCTGTGGTCAGAAGATTATTCAGTTGATTGATGTTTCGTCAAGGTGCCAAACCTTTTTTTATAAAAAAAAATGCTAGAAAACTCAAACCAAAAAATAAAATAAATGAGAAATGAAGGTCAGATAGCAAAAAGTAAAAATGCCCTAAATCCAATCGTCTTTTGAATAAATCACAATGTTTCTCTATAAAAAAGTGCGATTGTACACAAGGACTATCTTGTCTAGTAACAAGCCACAACATCCTGCTCAATGGAGAATGTCCGGACAATCGGAGATAAAGAAGAGAAAATATCGCCCACGTATTTCACACAATCCTTCACACTTTTTTTGTTCTCTACAAAGCCAAAAGATCGCCCTGTGCCGATAATCCCTTCGGTCAAAGAGAAAAAAAAAATTGAAGAGGGAACAACACTTCACGCCGCCGTTCGTCGTATAGGACAAAACGAGAAAATCCTTCATTAAGGCGATAAAAGTCAATCAAGCTTTCTCCTTGTGTCTCCTGGGAAAACACAAATTAAACGAGAGCTAGAATTGGAATTGGTAAAGCCAACCGAAACCCTTATCATTGAAGCTTATCTGTACAGGACGAAAACAAGAGTTTTCCTGTTTTTTTTTAGGAGAAACGATATCTGAAATGGTTCTTCGTGTTACCAAATGAAAATCAAACAAAGAAAAAATGAAATCAAGAGAAAAAAGAGGAAAAAAGACCATGAGTGAAAATAAGACAGAACACAGAAGACAGAAAAAACAGAAGACGGAAAACAAAAGAAAAAGACAGGAAACAGAAGACAAGAGAATAAAGACAGAAGACAGAAGACGAAAGACAGAAGAGAGAAGACAGAAGACAGAACACAGAAGACAGAATACAGAAGACAGAAGAAAGAAGACAGAAGACAGAACACAGAAGACAGAAGACAGAAGACAGAAGACAGAAGACAGAAGACAGAAGACAGAAGACAGAAGACAGAAGACAGAAGACAGAAGACAGAAGACAGAAGACAGAAGACAGAAGACAGAAGACAGAAGACAGAAGACAGAAGACAGAAGACAGAAGACAGAAGACAGAAGACAGAAGACAGAAGACAGAAGACAGAAGACAGAAGACAGAAGACAGAAGACAGAAGACAGAAGACAGAAGACAGAAGACAGAAGACAGAAGACAGAAGACAGAAGACAGAAGACAGAAGACAGAAGACAGAAGACAGAAGACAGAAGACAGAAGACAGAAGACAGAAGACAGAAGACAGAAGACAGAAGACAGAAGACAGAAGACAGAAGACAGAAGACAGAAGACAGAAGACAGAAGACAGAAGACAGAAGACAGAAGACAGAAGACAGAAGACAGAAGACAGAAGACAGAAGACAGAAGACAGAAGACAGAAGACAGAAGACAGAAGACAGAAGACAGAAGACAGAAGACAGAAGACAGAAGACAGAAGACAGAAGACAGAAGACAGAAGACAGAAGACAGAAGACAGAAGACAGAAGACAGAAGACAGAAGACAGAAGACAGAAGACAGAAGACAGAAGACAGAAGACAGAAGACAGAAGACAGAAGACAGAAGACAGAAGACAGAAGACAGAAGACAGAAGACAGAAGACAGAAGACAGAAGACAGAAGACAGAAGACAGAAGACAGAAGACAGAAGACAGAAGACAGAAGACAGAAGACAGAAGACAGAAGACAGAAGACAGAAAACAGAAAACGTGCTATAAGAATATCCGTAATATTTTTTTTAATTCTTCCTTATTTGTCATCTTTGCGCATTTCATTTAATTTAAACATTAATTTGAATAAATGATCAAAATCTACAATTTGCCTCTTCACATCCATTATTTTGCATATCTCAACTCCTTCTAACCAGCATTGAGGCACGTTCAAACTTGATAAATATATCAACCACAAAGCCTCCAAACATATCCTCCCACTTTTTCACCGAAGGCATTACTCGAGAATCGCGCTTTTTACTGCATCAGCTGAATTTGTGGTTAACCAAAGATTTGCATATTATGAACGAAGAAATCAAACTTCTCGAACACCATCGAAGAAGTTCAACTTTATGGGGCCTGATTGCAAAAACCGCCCATTCCCGGTTTTGTATGTTCATAGGCGATCATTTTTTTTCCTCTCATTTCTCTCTGTGCACAAACGACTGATTGAACATTCAGTTATTTGGATCCAGGAATGTAGGTCAATCTACTTTTTTCATCTACCCACCACGATCTTCAGTACCATTGCTATTTTTCGCCGTCGTCGTCCAATTTGGCTATTGAAACTTATGCAAATAATGACAGCCCAGGGTGACCCTTGGCGGCTTATTTTCGATCCACCAATTCGAGGAACAATATTGGTGTGCCAAAATTGGTTGACGAACAGCGGTACAGATGCATGACTCTAGTAATCTAGTACCCTGGCCAAAGCAAGCCGACCCACAATTTATCGAAGCCCGAAGCCGGTGATGAAAATAACTATCACCCAGCTGGGTCATTATCGTGACGTTTGCACACCTCTTTAATGCTGTCATTGCATTGGACTGTTCTTTGGCTAGAGGTCTTTGAGGTATCCACTTAAAAGTTACTCTTCTGTACATCAACGGATTTGCTTAGATGGGTGAACTGAGTGGCATTGGGATTTTGTAGATAAATTTTTGCTCAAACAATGCATGAACTTCAAGTTATTTTTAAAAACCTATTCTATTCTTTTTATTCTTTAAAGCTACCGATCTCATTCTGTTGACTTGTTCTCAATCTATTACAAATTTTTAGTTTAAACAAAATATGTAAACAGTGCAAAAACAAATTAAATTTCGGCTCCTGAAACCCACTGGATTAAATGATATAAAACAAAATGCACGAACTAAAAAAACTTTTTTCCCATACAACATGTTTGGTTTATTATTTTTAAATTCTTTAGCATTAAAATTATGAAAAACTTGTAATAATAACATTTGAAAAAACTTCCTAAAAATTTCAAGTGAAATAAAAGAACAAACCCCCGAGAGGGGCAAACAGGAATAAAAGTACAAACCTTCGAGAAGGGCAGTACAGGAATAGAAGTACAAACCCCTTAGATGAGAAGTACAGTAATGAAGGTACAAACCCCTGAGAGGGACAGTAAAGGAATAAAAGTACAAACCACAGTACAGGGCAATGTAGGAATAGAAGTACAAATCTGCGAGACGGCCAGTACTAGAATAATCGTACAAACCTTTGAGAAGGGCACAGCACAGGAATAAAAGTACAAACCTCTGAGACGGCCAATGCAGGAAAAGAAGTACAAACTTCTGACACGGGCAATACAGAAATAAAGGTACAAACCCCTGTTAGGGGCATTACAGGAATAAAAGTACAAACCCCTGAGACGGTCAGTACAGGAATGAAAATACAAACTTTGAGAGGGGCAGTACTGGAATAAAAGAACAAACCCCTGAGATGAGCAGTACAGGAATGAAGGAACAAAATCCTGAAAGGGGCAGTACATTAATAAAAGTACAAACCTCTGAACAGGGCAATGCAGGAATAGAAGTACAAACCTCTGAGACGGCCAGTACAGGAATAAAGGTACTAGCCCCTGAGAGGGGCAGTACAGATATAAAAGTACAAACCCCTGAGCAGTGTAGTACAAAAATAAAGGTACAAACCCCTGAGAGGGGCAGTACAGGAATACAGGAATGAAAGTACAAACCTCTGAGCAGGGCAATGCAGGAATAGAAGTACAAACCTCTGACACGGGCAGTACAGAAATAAAGGTACAAACCCATGAGAGGGGCAGTACAGGAATAATGATACAATTCCCTGAAGGGGCAGAACAGGAATAAAAGTACAAACCCCTGATCAGGGTAGTACAGGAATAGAAGTACAAACCCCTGAGACGGTCAGTACTGGAATGAAGATACAAACCATTGAGAGGGGCAGTACTGGAATAAAAGTACTAACCCCTGAGATGAGCAGTACAGGAATGAAGGAACAAACCCCTGAAAGGGACAGTACAGGAATAACAGTGCAAACCTCTGAGCAGAGCAATGCAGGAATAGAAGTACAAAACCCTGAGAGGTCGGTACTGGAATGATGGTACAAAACTTTGAGAAGGATACAGTACAGGAATAAAAGTTCAAACCTCTGAGACGGGCAGTACAGGAACAAAGGTACAAACCCCTGAAAGGGGCAGTACAGGAATAAAAGTACAAACCACAGTACAGGGCAATGCAGGAATAGAAGTACAAATCTGCGAGACGGCCAGTACTGGAATGAAGATACAAACCTTTGAGAGGGGCAGTACAGGAGGAAAATGTCAAACCCTTAGCAGTGCAGTACAAGAAAAGAAGTACAAACCCTTGATACGGACAGTGCTAGAATGAAGATAAAAACCTTTGAAAGGGGCAGTACAGGAATAAAATGTCAACCCCTTAGCAGGGCAGTACAAGAAAAGAAGTACAAACCCCTGTAACGGACAGAACTAGAATGAAGGTACAAACCTTTGAGAGGGGCAGTACAGGATTAATGATTAAAAGTTCAACCCCTTAGCAGGGCAGTACAGGAAAAGAACTACATGCTCCTGGGAGGGGCAGTACTGGTATAAAGGTACAAACCTTTGAAAGGGGCAGTACAGGAATAAAAGTACAAACCTTCGAGCAGGGCAGTACAAGAAAAGAAGTACAAACCCCTGAGAGGGGCAGTGCTTGAATGGAGGTACAAACCTTCGAGAGGGGCAGTACAGGAATAAAAGTTAAACCCCTTAGCAGGGCAGTACAGGAAAAGAAGTACAAACCCCTGAGAGGGGCAGTACTGATAGAAAGGTACAAACCTTTGAGAGGAGCAGTACAGGAATAAAAGTACAAAACTTCAAACAGGGCAGTACAGGAATAGAAGTACAACCCCTGAGAGGGGCAGTACAGTAAATAAAGTAAATAAAATTATTGGAATTCAATCAAAAAATATTAATCACATAAGAATGTCAGTAAATTATCATTGGGTTTTTTGTATGAAATGTGTGGACCCTCGTGCCTCGGCCACTTCGAACGCCAAAAAGTTTAAGAAAGAGAGTCGTAACATAGCGTCTTGAGATCTGTCTTGATGAGGGATATCTGGAGGTTTTCTCGCAGGATATTGCAATATAACTCAGCTGTCATGATTCCGTAAATTTTTACCAAACTGCCCACCTCACCCGGCACCACAAGAAAAGCCTTCCCAAACCATCATGATATCTCCTCCGTGTTTGACTGTTCCTTGTCTTTCCGACGTTCTCCATATTTTACAACTTATTTGAATGTAGACACCTGTTTGAATACTCCAATGCCAAGCCAGTTGTTTATGAAACGTCAAAATACACAAAACAAACAAATTCGAGGGGCCTCGCGATGGAAACTTATCGAAATTATATTGATTTTTTAGTTGGACACTTTATTTTGCCCATTATTTTTTTAAAATATTAACTGTTTTTTTATCTATCAGAAAACATTTCCTTTTTACCAGCGCAACACTAACAAAAATTAAAAATTGAATTGAAATAATAAACAATTTTTAAAAACTACTACGATGTGTTTTTGTTGAATTTTAACAAGAAAAATAAAACAAATGATAAAAAAATAATTTGGACACTTCATTTTGCCCCTCACTGTAATTTTTTAGTAACCGGACAAACAAAATATTGACAAAATTTTGTTGCCTGCAAAAAGAACTATCCATCCTTTTTTTTTCAAATTTTCAAATTTACGCGTTTTCAAGATATGAACGATGGAAGGAAAAAAGAAAAAAAATATTTTGCGCAGTTTTTTACCAGTATCAAATTGATTGCTGGGAAAACCGGTCATTATTCCGAAAAAAAAAATTGTGCATGAGTGATGGAAAAGTATGAATAAGTGGGAAAAACTGTTTTATCACATGACTGAAAAAGTATGTGGCCGAAGGGAGATACTAAGATTAAAGGAAAAATATTTCTAACAAAAACGATAAATATTTTTTTATGAATTATCATAAAACCACATTCTTCCCTCTTTAGAAAGTGTTTCGATCACTTATGCCAGGTTTCGAAATGAAAGCTCAGGCCATCAGGTTAGTCTATTTAAAGATTCTCGTTTTAATCCAAATCGTTAACATATCTGTTTTTTTTTCCGTTTTCGTTTGTCATTTGCATTTTTACCAATTTTAATTTACTATTTTTTTTACAATTTATCATGTATGTGTGACAAAACTCAGTTTCTAGTGGTTCTTGGACTTCAAGATACATTTTTGGAGACCAGAAGAAACACTTTTGAGAAATTTCGATGATATCTACATGAAGTCCAAAAAGACATATTACACCAACCGGCTTGTAACCATTTTTTTTGCTGAGTGATTTTTAAAAACTAGAAAAAATCTGGAATTGCACACCAAAAAATTTATAATATTACTCGAGACAGAAACGCTTGAAGACCTAATTATGTTTCGCCTCAATTTGGAATTGATTTAAATTCACATCTTTTTCAATCTAAACTTAATAAACACTCAAGCTTAAGGCCATAATTTTCGAAAGACGTAACTGTTTTATGATCTAATCCATTAAAGATGTAATTTTCGATCACATTGAATATAGACTTATAGAAGGGACCTAAATTTAAATTTAAGAAGATGTAAAATTATGTACGAGATAACAATTTGGCAACCCTACGCAGAAACAAAACAAAACGTGCGGTTTTGGTGCGAATTGTCACGGGAAAGTGTTCTTTCGGTTGAAATAGGCGGTTCTTTTTTGTTTTGATTCAGGTTTTTGTTTCGTGCCAGGTCAGTAAAATCTGGTAAATGACGTCCCTTAACCCGAGCTGCACGTGAAGCAGCTCAAGTAGAAGAAGAAGAAGCAGGTAAATGACGTCGCGGTTCGTCGGTTCGATAAATAGTATACCGTTTTTCGTGCCGACCAAAAGTGCAGATTCGGGAGACAGCGATGATGAAAATCTTGCGACCAGCAGCAGTGACAAAATAGCTTTGTGCATACAAATATATATTGGTTCCGCAGGTCCTGGAGCGGATAATGCAATGATGGTCCAGATTGTGCTGTTACTGTTCCGGATCACAAGCAGCAAGTCCGAATGGCTGTAAATCAGGCGAAGGAGATTATCAAACTGAATACGGTAAGTTTTTTTTCCCTAATTCTAGTCATCCACAGATAACTAACTTTCATTATCCGTTCCATCTTTAGCAACAGCAATTGCAAGACCTGCCACGGCTTTTGTATTTATGAACGATGGGTACCACGGAGACGGAAGCTTTTTACACATTGACCAGTCGTGAAATATGCTGGCAATATCCTGTCCCAAACAGTCCCAACATCCCAACATCGGTTCCACAAATTGGTTAAGTCTGAGGAATTGATGCTGTATCGTTTTGTCATTCGGAAGCAGTACATAGCTTTCTCAAGTGAGGGAAAATTATATTTTTAGTTCATGTCCCAACAATCAGATCTTGTTCGAGCACTATTTTATTTTGCTTAATAAATTTGTGCTGCTTTAAACTAATAGGATTTCAAACAAAATTAGCAAAAAACAAAACATCAAACATCAAACACAATATTAATTTTTAGTCATCATTTGGACCAATATGTGTTCCGTTGATTTGTAATAAATAATAATAAAACATCAATACCTACCAAACAAAAATTTATGGTAACGGACTTATTTCGGACCAGGGAACCTATTTTGGACCCCCTTGTCTAGCTCTCTCATTGAGCAACTAATAATGAAAAAAAATAGTGCATTACATTAAGTGCCCGGAATTCAACAATATTAGCTAAAAAATTTCATGATTATTTGTTTTATAAGAGAGCTAGACAAGGTGGTCCAAAATTGGTCCTCTGGCCAAAATATGTCCGTTGCCTTTACTACTCAGACATTCAAAGTTCTAATGTGTATCATTTCATTCAATTCCAGGATAAAAAAAATCGACAAATGCTATCGACTAAACATCCCCCACAACCAGTGCTGTCCGAATGACCAACCAGGAAACCAAGAGGACCTCGTCCAACTCGTCGCTTCGATGAATTTGGATTGACAGTCGAATAGGAAAATCGGATTCGGATGCTTTAATGATAAATGATGTCGACTGTGTCGGAGGCTCAATGTAAATATTGTTATTTTATTTAATCTGATTAAAATATATGCATTTGCACATGAAGTTTCAAAATTGTTTCTATGAATATTTTATTATTTACGGAAAATCCAATTGGAATTATGAAAAGTTGCACTAAAATTTACAGGCCTGTAATTTTCAAGAAGCCTTCACATGATATGCTCACTGGAGCACAAGGTCCTAGAATTTTAAGTTCGACCTGTAAAATTACGGCAAATGTCCTGCTTCTTTTTGTTACAGGATATCTGCTGTAATTTTACAGAAAATATTTTTTTCTGTGTATGAATAATAAAATGAAATTTATCTGTACCAACACGTGAAAAGGATCTATCTCCAAAAGTAAACAAAAACCATTTTCAGTACCTCGCGATAGGCCAACACTTGCACTACTTAACGGTAAACCCCTTTTGTGAAAATAATATTCCGTTACATTAAAAACTCAATTTGAGTAAAGGATCTATAAACATTCTTAAACCAGAACTGCCATTACATGGATATACACCCTTTACTCCGAAACCATTTTCCGCTACTACTCCGCCAACAAACTTAAAATAATCAATTTAACTCTTTATTCAACATAAAAACATAGTTACAAATGAATGCGAGCTTGTAACTAAAGCAAAAAATAAGAAAATAGCAAAGGGTGTATAAACAGGTTAGACGAAATGTTACGTGAAGTAGGTTCTATCTACGATAGCGCGCTATTTTTTTCATGAAAATTGATATTCCTCTATTCCAACATATAGAAGATGCTTCTAAAAATCGTTTGTCTTTCATAAAAATCAAAAATTTCAAGTGATTTTTAATTAGCGATTTGAAATAGGTTGCATTTTTTTCAAAAGCGATTTTCTCAATACGCCATCATGGATATAGATCCTTTTTGTGTGTCGTTAAATATTTGACACTTTATTCAACATAAAAACATAGTTGCAAATGAACGCGGGCTTAAAACTAAAGCTAGGAATGAGAAAATAGCAAAGGGTGTATAAACAAGGGTGACAAAATATTACGTGAGCTAGGTTCTATCTACGATAGCGCGTTGTTTTTTCATGAAAATTGATATTCCTCTATTCCAACATATAGAGGATGCTCCTGAAAATCGTTAAGTTATAATAAAAATAAAAAATTTCATGTAATTTTTAATTAGCGATTTAAAATAGGTTGTATTTTTTTCAAACGCGTTTTTCTCGATTCGCCATATATGGAGATAGATCCTTTTCACGTGTTTGTACAGATATGCTTCTAAACATTGTGTCTCCGAAAGCTGATCAAAAATATAGGTATACCACGCTGAATCGAAACAATCGAAAGGTTTTTTTTTATTCAACCGAGCTATAGAATAAGTTCAGATACCGGTATTTCGATAGCAACTTACCCTCTTCTTCAGTTTCAGTTCCCGATCTAAAAACGCTCACTGAAGGAGATAGTAATTTGCTATCGATCATAAATCATCTAAATTTATGTCAAAAAAGATGCTACGCTTTTGTGCGTCAAACTTGATATAAATTTACATCTTTGATAATATAATATTATGACGAACGTGTTATTCTATTAAAGCCGGAAATTTTATGTCTTCAAGCGTTTCTGTGTTTTCCAGTGTAATTTTATGTCAAAAATGATGCTTCTTTTTTGTGCATCCTTTTTGACATAAGTTTACACCAAAAAATTAATAGTGTGTGGTGATTCCCAAATTTATCAGGTGTCACAAACCTTCAAGACTCTAACATTAGCGATTCCTTGGGTATCGCACTGAGAATGAGCAGTTTACAAAAATAGTGTTCAAAAAAAGTCATCGCTATAAAATTAACATAAGACAATAAAATTCACAAAGACATAATATTTTAAAATGACAATAAAACTCGCTGTTAAAACAAATATTTTGTACTAACGTATACATTAAAAAAATGGGCAAAATTTTCCAATTTATCATGGGTTTGCTTTTTTATACACCGAAAAAATTTTTTCATGCAGCATTATTCAGCTGCACTCACTTCTACTGGGATCGATGCTGCAAGCAAAGTCGCAGTGGGAGCGGCTGAATGAAATGGTCATTTGAATGAATGAATGAATGAAAATGAATTGAAAAAAAACTCCAAAAGAAGCCTTTTTGTCATCTTTTTTGTCCTTCATGGAAAAAAATTCCGATTAACTGAACATTTTCAATATTTTGTTGCGATAATTGAACAGGGGTGGAAAAGGAAAATGAAGAAATTATTATTTGTTCACCATTTAAATATAACTTTCGATATATTTACAATAAGAGCTGAAACTTGAAAATGAAATTAGAATACAAAGAATATATGATTTTTGTAAATGATTTTTTTTAACGTTATCAAAAAATACTCTTTTAAACATTGTTTTATGTGAAGGGGCCACAAAGTGCCATAGAAGCATTTTTTGTAATCAAACAACTTCACATGTCACATTTTGATCCATTTGTTAGATAAGTTTTGTGAAAGCCTCCCTCTTTCCTTCCGTTTCTTCTACATTGTATTAAGGAATAAAGACTCATACATCACAGTAAAAAAAATTTCTAACAAAAAACATATTTAAGTTCTTAAACTATGGGGAAAACGTTTACAAGAGTCCCCTACCCATTTCCCGCCTCTCCAGTGTATAAAATCGTCCTTCAAAAAAGTAGAAACATTTATGATACTCGAAAGCTTTGGTCTGTCAAATTTGGATTCTTTTGCTTGAAAAGTTCTTTAGTTATGCAAAACGTTGTACGGAACTCCCGCCCCTTTTTTTTCCTCGACTTTAAGAAGAAAAGAGTTTTCAAATATGAATAACTATAAAATCATTGCTAATACTTGGGTGGCTCTCTCCTGTTTTTTTGACGGCACTTCTCTCCCCCTTCCAATACCACAAGGGAGTCAAATAACTATATTTCTTGTATCTAAAATAAATACTCTCCCCTCTAACAATTGTTACCATCTGCTCAATTTGTTCTCGAATGATGTTAAAAATATATGGGAGCTCCCCTCTCTTCCTCTTATCGCTCCGGTAAATGGAGGGAGAAGCCATAAACAATCACAGAAAAAAAATTTACTCAAATATCCTCTGTAGTTAAACTTGAATAATAATCTTTGAGTAATCAAAAGTTCAGGGATGGAAGCATTCCTCCACATATCGCTCTTCCCGTTGAAGAGAGGGAAGGTCTTAAAACGTAAAAAAACATTTGTCGTGCTCAAATAAACACACTCTTATGAAAAATTTGGTGTTCGATTAGTTCCTTAGTTATGCAAAATATTTTATGGGAGACTCCCTTCCCCCTTCTTATCTCTCCAGTGATAGGAGGAATAGTTCTCAAAACATTGTAGAAACATATCTCGTACCCAAATGCCTTCCTATGACTATTTTGTTTTCATTTGCATAATTTATTTTCGAAAAATGCATTAAATCGTATGGGACATCCCTTTCCCATTTTTGTATCTCCCCACTGGAAAAGGGAGGAGTCCCAAATGATCATAGCAATATTTCTCCATCCCAAATAATCACTCGTGTAAAACATGATTCCAATTGCTTGATTAGTTCTTAACTTAAGGCAAAACTTGTATGGAAGCCCCCTCTCTTCTTTCGATCTATAAACTGGAAGAATGGAAGGATCTCAAACTATATTTTTAAAAAATATTGTTCCTAGTAGTTCCTACCCACATACCCTCTCTAACCAAATTTGGTTTTGTTTGCTTGATTAGTTCTCAAGATATTCAAACATGGTTTTTTTTGTTTGTTTGTGAAACCTCCTCGTCCCCCACAAACAGGGGGAGGGGTTTAAAAATATAATAGGAACCTTTTTCTGGTCTCTAATGTCCCTCCCTGTCAAGTTTCACGCAAATCCTTCTATTAATTAGTTTCCAAAGCTCTAGGGTACAGGCAGACAAATCTTTTTTTATTTTCCATAATACACTAATAGCTGAATGAAGTGTGAGATGTAATGTCACTGTAATTTGCATTAAATTTCAGCTCTATTTTTATTTGAAATACAGAGTGATGTAAACTTTATCAAGGTTGAGGTAACAAGGCGTTTAGTGACTCTCCATTTTTAAACAAAAAAAAAGAGATTTCTTAACTCTTTTGACTCATACAGCACAACAACCATCTTTCCTGTACAAAGTATTCCTAATTAAAATAACTGATTATTTACCCAAACATTACATCAACCGAACAATGTTCCTTGCAAAAAACAACAACGTTGCCCAATTAATATTGATGAAAACAGCCACCTAGAGACGAAAGATAAACATCGAATCCCAATGGGGACTCGCCAGCCTCAAGTATTTAAACATTTTTAGCTCGCGGTACTCCTACATAAATTATCATTCATAAAAATGTAAAATATGTTAAACTCGCGAATCACCTCTAAGCATCACGAATAACCCGTCCCGAACCAATAGTCTTCGGATGAAGGAACATAAGCATAAAAAGGATTTCCCATAGCTAGCATAGTTTGTCGGAGGACCGAGCTGTCGTCTTCTTCGGTTGGCTAAAGTTGCGAGCTCGGAATTTTACCATGTGGCACCCAACCAAGATGCTTCAAGAGGCTTCCCCACTTCTCTTACCAGCCAGTTCCAGTTCCAATTCCACTACCATATTGATGCCAGCAGCTTCTCTCGATAGCGATGGAAACTTGTCGGTAGCACCCGCAGGGGTTATTTAAACAGTGTTTCGTTATCGATTACGATCGAAACATTGCGGTTTTGGGCTTAAGGTTGCCAGTTGACGTGGAGCATACCGTATATTCCTTCGTATAACTAAGAGTAAAGGAGCAAAAGGCTTCTTTTGGCAGCAGCAGCAGCAGCTGAGAGGGTACAGTTCTCGGAATTTCCGAGAACCCCGGGAAGGAATTTGCTAAGGGATTTGTAGCTGTAGGAGGTGAACCATATTTTTCGATTGAACCTTTTCTTTTAGGATCAGCGAGTAATTCGATATTCTCCAGGAGGAAGCCTTTCTAAGTTGTCGCTTGCTCGTTTTGGTTCCCATCATGGAGGTGGCGTTTGGACCCATGATGATTCGCTTGAAGCCAGCCAGTTGTGGGTAAAAAAGGTGCTCGACTGTTTTGGGGGATCTTTTGTTTCAGAATGTCGTCGCTCGGGGTTGCGAAATTTCACCGAAAACAGCGTGAAGATTGACACTATCGAAAAATGTGTCGACCATCTTTTCCCCTTTTTTCCTAGAAATAATCAGAATGACCTCCTGCTGAGGACGAGGATGTGGTTTCACTAAGCATGTGCTCCCATATTTACTGATGGCAACGAGTGATATTTTAGAAAAGTTATACGGTGTTTTAAGTAATAAAAATGTTGATTATTTTCCATATCTATACTGTAAATTATTAGATATTCTTTAAATTTTGAATATTTTAATTGATTTTTTCATTGCTAAACAAATAATCAAAAGCTTTTCGAATAAATGTCAAACAGCGTAGATAAAATATGTGTGATCAAAACTAAAACATAAACATCTTCAAAATATCTAGAAACTTCTCTTAGAATTTAAGATGAAATTTACTTTGTTATGGTTCCAGAAGATAAAGGTAAACTTTAATGAATTAAGGGGCTTTCAAATTGAATATACTATCACTTTTTTCACATTTTAATTTTCAAAAGATGCAAACTCAGAGCATTGGATTTCTCTAAAATCAGATATTGACAAATAGAATGCTGTTTCTTTGACAGTTCAATCTGACGTTTTCCAGATAAACTAACAGATATGAAATTAATCACGACGTGTCACAACCAAACCAAAATTATTTTAAATTTTTTTGTAGGAAGGAGAGCTGTAAAAAATAGGCATTTGATTATTTCTATAATTAAATTTCCTTATTGGAGACATTGGAAGATTTTGGAAAAGTTCGTGGAGATGGATTGGGTACAAGCTGCAAAGAGATGAGAACAAGATTTGCAGAGAGGCTCTTGAATGGAATCGAGAAGGACATCCAAGATCAGGCAGACCCAGCAACTCATGACGGCGAAGCCTAGCCGCCGAAATCCGAACTGTCGACGAGAATCTTGATCGGGACCGAGTGAAGACGCTGCCTCCAGCTGGTCAAAGGTGGAGGTCTTTTAACCATGGCCCTATGCGCCGGAGAATCGGCGCGGGACCATTAAGTTAAGTAAATTAGACATTGAACTATAGTTCTGCTATTTTCTTTTAATCATTTATGTTAAAAATAATTACTGTTCATGTCAACAATGTGCAGTACTCTCATATCTAAGTTGAAATATCGTATTTGTTGACTAATAAGTCGCGAATGCCATAAAGATGGTAAAACGACTATAATCGAAACAAAAAAAAGTATTTGTTGACTACTTCCCGGTTAAAATTAAATTAGAAATTTCTCCCTTTTGCATTCATGTATGGTCCTTAATTTGTATAGAATGTTTATAAGAAGATCTAGTTGCTTGATAAGCTGTTGATGAAGTGGTTACTATTCAGTTGAGACCCCTCCTCATCCCCCCCCCCCCCCATCGTAGGAAATAGTAAGATTTCCAATTCCCCCCTCTCCCCTTCTTGTAAGATCTTAACACATCTTAACAGATCTTGAACAAATCTTAGCCAGGAAACATCAACACTCGGCATTCTATACCTCAGAATCCTCTGGACCAAATTCAATCAATTAAGTGTCTTTGAATTACTTTAAGCTTTTTGTTTAAAAGGCATACACCGTCTTAGCCGAATTAGGCTTTACAGACTGAATAAATGACGTGGACAACTTAAGATTAACATTTAACACCCAGTACCCAGATGGGAATCGAACCCATACCATCAGTGGACCAGCGATTACCGTCATACCACGCTCGCTAACCACTCGACCACCGAGACGTACAGTTTTTAAGAATAAGGTTTCATGAATAAATTTGGTCCGCATCGTGTTAAGTTTTCAATTCATGATAAATTGATTTTGAAACATATGCTATACAAGTTCCTTTCAGTCTTTCGAAAAAAGCTTTAAAAACAATTTTATCAAAACTGAAAATAAAATTTTATAAAGGAAAACAGTTAAAAAAAAAATTATGTTTTGAAAAATGCTCAATCCGTGACAGTTTGATTTCTGTGGATTACAATGATTTTTGTTTCACACAGGAAGACTTAAACACATTTGAACAAATCTTCATTTTGTTTAAAGAATTGCATAAAAGAACTGTTTTTTTTTGTTGATAGAAAAAAAGGCAGTCAAATGCTTTTTAGATTATGGGTGGTGCGTAGGAATAGTTTTAACGATAATACAAAACCGAAAACCGGTATCTCAGGAATTGTTTTCTTATGCCGAAAACAGGTTTAACGTTCTTTTTAAACCGATATTTTTGGTATCTTCTGATTAAAAACAAGGTTATAAAATCGACTTATATAAATTTTTAAATTTTCTTAAAATAAAATCTACCATTGTTTTACAAGATGTTAGCAGTTCGAGATTTAATTCATAACCGCGTGAAATTTATCATTATCGTCATGAACCTCAAAACTCTTTGGTCAACAGTTAAAGAAATGAAAAATCATAAAAAGTTTATTAGCTGAAAAGTCCAAAAAGCAAAATTCAAAAAGAAAAATTTCCTGTATGTTTGAACAACGTGCTGCTATTAAAAACATTAAACTAACAGCAAACAAACAATTTGTATGTGATACATTCGGACGTCAAAGATCCTCAATCTATTTCTTGCTGTCTTATTTAATGTTATCTTGTTCGAGTAATTATTTTTAAATTTTCCAAAAATGAATATCTTTTGCTTGAAACAAAAAAACAAAAGTGATGATTTTTTTTCATTTTGGTGAGAAAAACTTCTGGCATACTTCAACTTAAAAAAAATTAATTTCATCATGTGAAATTTTGTACAAAAGATAAAAAAATTATTTAATAAGTGTAAGTTTGTTCCAAACAAGTCGATAATATAGGCTTGACAAGCAATGAAAACATGACTCTAAAAATAACTAAGATGATTTTAATGAAGTCTTGTGAAACAACCAACTTATGATAGATTCGAATTATCTGTATTAGTAGGTTTTCATTTTATGATACCTTGCACGAACATACGTGAAAAAAGCATAACCCACGATATTCAGGTGAAGGCGTGATAGTCGCTGCGCAGGACATTTTAAACGAAAGTAAAAACTATCGAGCCTAAAGTTTCACATGAATGTCCTAGCAAATAAAAATGTTCAGCAACAACATCAAGAAACGGAATTCTAAGAAAACAACCAAAACGTAAAAGATGCGACAACGAAATTAATATCTCGAAACAAAAGCCTAAAAATGTCAATGAAAATGAATACTTATGAGTAATATTTTCAGTTGCTTAACTTCCAAATTTTGATCCAAATTTTTCATGTTAACATAAATTGAATTGCGTTTGCATAAAATAAACCATATTCTAATTACTGCTTATTAAATTTATAATTTGGTTTTGAATTGAGATTTGCTCATACCTACCATTTAAATCATATTGGACAAATGTCGGGGTAAATATGAACAGAGTTCGGAGAAATGATGAACAGAGTTTGGGATGATTAAAAACGTCATTTTTAAGTAAAAAATCACCTTAAACTGCTTACTATGGGTAAATGTATCTTAGCTAATGTTACTTTCAAAAAATAATTTTCTAAGTTCGTAATCCGTGTTCATACATACCCCCTAGGCAGTGGGTAAATATGTTGTGATCGATGTTTACTCTTGGGCTTGAACTCACAGATATCGTCACAGGAAGCAACTGACTTGCCAACTGAGCTATATCACAAGCCATCAAATTTGTTATGGAACGTGAAAAATCCATTAAAAAAAATCGAATTTGGGAATAATTTAAAATAAATTATTAATTTTTAAACTGTGACTCAAAGATGGGTCTTGACTCAAACATTCAGTCAGCGAAACTTTTTTTGTAGAGAAATGAATCCAACTTAGATGAAATTTCAGGGACTAGATAAGGAAAAAATTGAGAGGCGCAAGATGTGGGTTCAAGTCTCACCGGGAGACAAGGCGAATTTTTTTCGCATGTTTTTCAACATCAATTTTCCCTTATCTAGTCCCTGAAATTTTATCTAAGTTGGATTCATTTCTCTACAAAATAAATTATAAATTTTTTGATTTTTGTAAATTCTTGTATATTGTTTGTATTTTTTTAAAATTTTGATTGTTGGTGGATAGTTTGGTAAACTTCAAAACAGATTATTATAACTTACCCCCGAGAAAAGTTTAGAATCATTTTCAATACTTTGATCATAATTTTATTGAACGAAGAGTTAATCTGTTTTGATCAATAGTAGAGATGTACCGGATGTTAGGTCGGTCAAATATTCGGCTCCGAATACCGCCCAAAAACAGCTAGACCGAATGTTCAGCTCACCGAATAGTTGAGCTAAGTATTCGACTGAATAGAACGAATAGGCCGAATATTATTTTTTCAAATATACACAATAACATAATTGTCATTGATGGATTCTCGATAATTTGAAAAATTTCCATAGCAATTTTAAAATAGCTACAAAATCATCAAAAACTTATGGTTTCAGCAAAACATCTTAGGTGTAACCATGTTTCTTTCGCTTAAGATAGTTTTATACTTTGATTATCGTTCGTTCTAGATTTTCCTGATATATCCTGGTATGCCCATAAATCCAAAAAAGAGTACGAGATAAGTAAAATCTGGCCAGGATGCCTAAATATTGAACAAAACTTCCCGGATTTTGCCTGGGTTCATTCTTATCATTTGCTAAATCGATTGAAAAATTAACTTTTTTGTTAAAAATTTTAAGATTAAAAAATATTTTTAAATGAACAACAATTTTTGTTTAATCCTTTGAAACGATTGCTGTGTAGTGCTGCTGCTGTGATTCAATGAAAATTTGAAATTTCACTTTTATTTAATTTGTTTTTGGCCAACATTTTGTTCAGATTTGCCCTTTTATACATATTTGTCTTAAAAACGCCCTTTTATAAAAGTTTGTCTAAAGTTAAAGATAATTGATTTTTTAAACAACTATTTTGCACCTGTTTCGACGTATTTTGTCCCAGATTTTACAGGAACCTTTATGTTTGTCATAAATGCCCTAGATGCTACAAGTCATCTGGAGTCCTTTCAGTTATTGGTGACATTTTGAAAATCAAAGAGATCCCTACTTGAATAAGATCTTGTTATAAATCATCTAGTAATAACAAATAGTTGAAAATAATTAACTCGAAAACATGAGGGGCATTAAGATGGAAGAAATAGAAGAAAATTAAAATAATTGCTTTTATATTTTTATTAATAACTGTTCGAAATCGGTAGAACTCCTTATATGGATTTGAACACAACAACTCCAAGCATAATTTTTTTTTCTGTTTCATTTTTTTTTACTTTTCAATATTCTTTTTCTGAATCTAATAATTTTCAACAAGTGCTTCAAATTTAAAAAAAAAAAATATCTGGAGTTGAAATCTTTACCAACACGTGAAAAGGATCTTTCTCCAAAAGTAAACAAAAACCATTTTCAGTACCTCTTGAAAGGCCAACATTTGCACTACCTAACGGTAAAATCCATTTGAGAAAATAATATTCCGTTACATTAAAAACTAGATTTGAGTAAGGGATCTGTAAACATGCTTAAACCAGAACTGCTATCACATGGATATACAATATACATCCTTTTCTCCGGAACAATTTTTCGCCACTACTCCGCAAACAAACTCAATGTAATCAATTTGACTCTTTTTTTGCTTTTCATAAAAAAACAAAAATTTTAAGTGATTTTAAATAAGGGATTCAAAATAGGTTGTATTTTTTTTAAACGCGTTTTTCTTGATACGCCATATATGGAGCTCCTTTTTATGTGTTGGAAAAGATTTGGCACTTTATTCAACATAAAAACATAGTTGCAAATGAACGCGTTGTTTTTTCATGAAAATTGATCTTCCTCTATTCCAACATATAGAAGATGCTTCTAAAAATCGTTTGTCTTTCATAAAACCCAAACATTTCAAGTGATTTTTTTTAGCTTAGTTCAATTGTTGGTTAAAATCGGTTTCAACTGGTTTCTGTCAAGTGGTAGATGTTCAACGAGCCAATGTTTTGGTCGAAACTATTCAGGTCGTTGTTCAATGGAGCAAGCTGAAGCTAGTCGAAACCAATCCAGCTCGGCAGCAGCATTCGTTTCGACCTGGTAGAAATCGGTCGAAGTCAATTGGAAAGAGACAGGTGATCAACTGTCAATCCATTTCTACTTGTTTCGACCCGTTTCTACAAGATTTCATTGAACAGACATTTTATTAAGCGATTTAAAATAGGTTGCATTTTTTCAAACGCGTTTTTCTCGATTCGCCATATATGGAGATACATCCTTTTCATGTGTTGGTACAGAAATAACAAAATAAATAAACTGTTATATTTTTCCAAAGTTCAATAACTCACCATGAGAAATCACCATAAGTTCAAATCCTCCCAAACTAAGGATGTATATATCGAAGACTGAACTCCGCTTATGAAAAAGCCAGTACGCGTTGTAACCAAAATTATCTTTTTTGGAGTGCAACGTAACCTCAAGTCCAACCCATAATCGTTCTGGAAGCATGTCAAAAGTCAGCGGAATGAACCTGGTATTCCAACTCAAATGTTTCTGGATGGCAACACTGCGAACTCTTATTGCAGAATCTGTGCTCTCTTTGCTAAAAAATTCTGGACATGTTCAACATCCCCAGAACATGTGGAGAGATTACTTTTAGGAATGTTTCGCCACTCGGCTTCTGCATGCGCACGATTGTAGCAGAGGATGCGGGCATATCTAAAGCAGCGGTAAAGCTCAAAAACTTACTCTCCACTGGCCCAGACGGTATACCATCTACCTTTTTAAAACGATTTATGCCTGTTTTACTGACTCCTGTGAGACTCATCTTTCAAGCTTCTCTTGACAGATCCACATGCTCTTCACTGTGGAAAGAAGCTCATATGTTTCCAGTCCGTAAAAAGGGAGATCGGAGAGATATCAGCAACTATAGAGGAATTTTTGCTTTATGTGCAACTTCCAAACTATTCGAATTAGTCGTCATGGATCCAATTTTCTCGTAATTGACAGTTCGCACTGGAGACACTCTGTCCAGCCAGTTCTCTGCCTCCTCCAGTGTGCCCCAAGGGAGTCACTCAGGTCCGATTATCTTCTAAATCTATTTTAACGATGTGCTCTCACTCCTCGACGCCCCGAAACTTTGTTATGCTGATGATCTTAAACTGTTCTGCGCCATAAACAGTCAGGATGACATTGATTTTCTGCAAAACCAGTTCAATCTTTTCGCACAGTGGTGCGACGTTTCTCTTGAAAACGGCAGCCTTTTTGCGCGGAGTACTTCTTAGGACATGAGTCCATTGCGCGGGTGGACCAAATCAATAATTTGGGCGTAATACTTGACCGTTAGCTGGAATTCAAAACACAAACGAGCTACGTCGTCGATAAAGCTTCTAGAAGCCTAGGATTTTTATTTCGAGTGACCAAGGAATTTAAGGACGTGCACTGCCTGAACAGCCTGTATTGCAGCATAGTTCGATCCATCCTCGAATACGCATTAGCTGTCTGGTGTCCCTACTACCAGAACGGTAACGTGCGGCTCGAGGCTACCCAGATGCGATTTACGTTTTATGCCCTCAGGAACCTTAACTGGTAAAACCCATTCCACATGCCGAGCTACGAACATCGATGTTGTCTCATAGACATGGATACTCTTCAAGCCCGAAGAAATCCAACACGAGCTTCTTTCGTTGACGATCTACTGACATCGCGTATCGATTGTCCTACGTTACTCGAAGCTATTTCTCTTAGTGTGAGACCCATGGACTGAGAAACCAGTACCTTCAACTGTATGTCCCCATTCGATTGAACAACTATGGAGCCAATAGTATATTCATCGGTGTAATGAAAACGTTCAACCGCTTTTCCGAGCTCTTCGACTTTATCGATTCGAGGGATAGTTTTCCGAAGAAAAGTTTTAACAGTATCGAGAAATCGCTAATTATACGGAAATTTTGTGTAACTTTAACTTAAAGTCGTCATTTGGACCTATACTTGGTTTGTTGATTGACTAATCAGATAAATAAACTTTGAAACTGTATTTTCAAGCAGTTTGTAAATGAACTGAATATAAAATTAAATTCTCTGAATTCTTATGCAAAATTTGAATCTTCCCTGAATTCTAATTCGGATTTTAAGTTTTCAATAAATATGAATTCTTTCTTTGAGTTTTTATTGCAAAATGCTATTCTTAATTTCATAACATCGAACTATTTTGAAAATTGTAGAATCAAAAACTGCCTTTCATTTGAACGCGGCTTGTTTCCTATAACCTGTTTAATATAAATATGACTTTTCAGATTGGATTAAATAACAGAAAAATGTTTATATTCTTTATAAAACTGTTTGTGAATTTGATTATTAGACCGTTTCTAGCTAAAATGTGGAGCGAGATTTTCATATCTACAGTTTAAGTATTCCAATGTTACTCAAGGATAGCATCTCTTTAGGTTATTATAGTTTATAATGGATTAAAAGCTAAACTAAATTTGGCATATTTTATTAAAATTTCATCACCACTTGATGAAACCTTATGGATTTGAAATTATTGCTTTGATTAATAAAATTTAAGCCCAGAAGATGCTTATGTATATCTTTTATTTTGCTGATGAAAGCTCACAGATACCTTCAGTTCACCGCGTTCATTAAACTATCGACACGTTCCAACTTGCGTCACACCTTTGTGAAACGGGATCTTTCTTAAGTGATTTTTGTATGCTTCGGTCAGCTCAGGCGAGGAAAATTAATTACAGGAATCGATACTAAAGAAAGCTGCACCCACGCAGCGAATCAACTGGACCTCCCCCGAAGATGTGATGGGGATGACAACGGGGCCGATTCATGCGATCAGTGGCGGCAGATAACAACACCAATGAATAATTTATCACTTTCTTTCGGAAGGCCCTTCCCATTTGCTGGGCAAGGATGATTAATGTTGAAATGGATGCGGTAAGAATATTTCTTTTCTTTCCTGCCAATTATTGCTGAAAGATCTTAAATCAGATTAAAGTAGCGAGGAGCGCAGTTTGGTTCATTTTAGTCACTTGTAAATCAGACAACTCAGCATCTTTGATCAGCACTAGGAAAAAGTTTTTTTTTTTTCAAATTTAACATCTTGCTTCCTTTAAAAACGTATCAAAGAGTAAGAAACTGTATATATATTTAAAAATTAATAATACTATCACTCTAAAATGACAGCTTTCGGGCAATGAGTCACATCTCTCAATTTAATATCGTTATCATCAGAACTCCGTCCAATAACTATCATTCTCGATGAAATAGTTCGCCAATTTAGATGAGATTTTATCTTCCACACCTAAAAGTTCCGTTTTATGAGTCCATCAATCTTCGGTCAACTTCGGTCGTAAAAGATTGCAATATTCCTGGAAGATGAATCCCAGCCAACAACGGCAAATAATTTGCTCCCATAATAGCATTAAGTTTTGTATGACTTCCCAATCATCGTGCAACCATCTCCAGTTGTCTTTGGAACAGAACGACAAAGAACAATTCTCGTTGTCCACCCTTTTTATTTCCTTTGCAGGATACCTCCCTTCCTTTTTCCGAAGAAACTGGGAAAAACGGCGCAATAAATCCATCTCTAACTTATCAACAGAACCGGAAACCCTCCAAGGGGAGAGCTTGTGCTCGCAGAAAGAAAAACTGCACAATCAAAAGACGTGCAAAGAAAATTGCACTTCATTTGCAGAAGAAAAGGGAACGACTTAGGGTTGGCGGAAATTGTAACGAAAAAAAGGGGACGAATCCTTTTCCACTTGTGGTCCTTTCCAGGAAATTGAAGGCAAAATATTTACTTCCATCCGTCGAGGTGGGGTGGCTGAGTTGAGGGTTAAGATTTTTTCGTTGTTGGTCCCCTCAAAACCCGAAAGGGAAATAATTTTTCTGTACCCTCTTGATTCAAGTCGGAGTCAAAGCCCGCCCTAGATTGGCTAGAAGTGTTGTATTGAATGAGTCACGGGGATTTGATTTTTCCGCATTATAGAATAAACATTCCATTTCTTTAATTGCCATTCTGTTGGCAAATATTGAACTTTTTTGTTTGACTACAAGTTTGCTTGCTAAACAAATGACAACAAATGACTGTTTGCAAAACACAATCGATAAGTTAATCAAACTGTGAGTTCTTTAACGAATTGACTTTATGCTCAGTAGATTACGAATATAAACATTTGAAATTTTAAGTCATCTTTCAAACTTGATTATTCCTATAGTCTTCTATTAAACATTTACGACATATATTTTAGAAGTACATTAGTTGAACATATAAAACTCATAAATTAAACAAAGCATCAGCATAGCATAAGCATAGCATTAACATAGCATTAGCATAGCATTAGCATAGCATTAGCATAGCATTAGCATAGCATTAGCATAGCATTAGCATAGCATTAGCATAGCATTAGCATAGCATTAGCATAGCATTAGCATAGCATTAGCATAGCATTAGCATAGCATTAGCATAGCATTAGCATAGCATTAGCATAGCATTAGCATAGCATTAGCATAGCATTAGCATAGCATTAGCATAGCATTAGCATAGCATTAGCATAGCATTAGCATAGCATTAGCATAGCATTAGCATAGCATTAGCATAGCATTAGCATAGCATTAGCATAGCATTAGCATAGTATTAGCATAGCATTATCATAGCATTAGCATAGCATTAGCATAGCATTAGCATAGCATTAGCATAGCATTAGCATAGCATTAGCATAGCATTAGCATAGCATTAGCATAGCATTAGCATAGCATTAGCATAGCATTAGCATAGCATTAGCATAGCATTAGCATAGCATTAGCATAGCATTAGCATAGCATTAGCATAGCATTAGCATAGCATTAGCATAGCATTAGCATAGCATTAGCATAGCATTAGCATAGCATTAGCATAGCATTAGCATAGCATTAGCATAGCATTAGCATAGCATTAGCATAGCATTAGCATAGCATTAGCATAGCATTAGCATAGCATTAGCATAGCATTAGCATAGCATTAGCATAGCATTAGCATAGCATTAGCATAGCATTAGCATAGCATTAGCATAGCATTAGCATAGCATTAGCATAGCATTAGCATAGCATTAGCATAGCATTAGCATAGCATTAGCATAGCATTAGCATAGCATTAGCATAGCATTAGCATAGCATTAGCATAGCATTAGCATAGCATTAGCATAGCATTAGCATAGCATTAGCATAGCATTAGCATAGCATTAGCATAGCATTAGCATAGCATTAGCATAGCATTAGCATAGCATTAGCATAGTATTAGCATAGCATTAGCATAGTATTAGCATAGCATTAGCATAGCATTAGCATAGCATTAGCATAGCATTAGCATAGCATTAGCATAGCATTAGCATAGCATTAGCATAGCATTAGCATAGCATTAGCATAGCATTAGCATAGCATTAGCATAGCATTAGCATAGCATTAGCATAGCATTAGCATAGCATTAGCATAGCATTAGCATAGCATTAGCATAGCATTAGCATAGCATTAGCATAGCATTAGCATAGCATTAGCATTGCATTAGCATAGCATTAGCATAGCATTAGCATTGCATTAGCATAGCATTAGCATAGCATTAGCATTGCATTAGCATAGCATTAGCATAGCATTAGCATAGCATTAGCATAGCATTAGCATAGCATTAGCATAGCATTAGCATAGCATTAGCATAGCATTAGCATAGCATTAGCATAGCATTAGCATAGCATTAGCATAGCATTAGCATAGCATTAGCATAGCATTAGCATAGCATTAGCATAGCATTAGCATAGCATTAGCATAGCATTAGCATAGCATTAGCATAGCATTAGCATAGCATTAGCATAGCATTAGCATAGCATTAGCATAGCATTAGCATAGCATTAGCATAGCATTAGCATAGCATTAGCATAGCATTAGCATAGCATTAGCATAGCATTAGCATAGCATTAGCATAGCATTAGCATAGCATTAGCATAGCATTAGCATAGCATTAGCATAGCATTAGCATAGCATTAGCATAGCATTAGCATAGCATTAGCATAGCATTAGCATAGCATTAGCATAGCATTAGCATAGCATTAGCAAATCATTAGCAAATCATTTGCATAGCATTTGCATAGCATTTGCATAGCATTAGCATAGCATTAGCATAGCATTAGCATAGCATTAGCATAGCATTAGCATAGCATTAGCATAGCATTAGCATAGCATTAGCATAGCATTAGCATAGCATTAGCATAGCATTAGCATAGCATTAGCATAGCATTAGCATAGCATTAGCATAGCATTAGCATAGCATTAGCATAGCATTAGCATAGCATTAGCATAGCATTAGCATAGCATTAGCATAGCATTAGCATAGCATTAGCATAGCATTAGCATAGCATTAGCATAGCATTAGCATAGCATTAGCATAGCATTAGCATAGCATTAGCATAGCATTAGCATAGCATTAGCATAGCATTAGCATAGCATTAGCATAGCATTAGCATAGCATTAGCATAGCATTAGCATAGCATTAGCATAGCACTAGCACAACAAACTAAATGACTCTCCAAAATAAAAATAAAATCTGGGAATAGGTACTAATCTTTGCTAAAAAAAAAATTGTTGTTTCTACGATAAGTAAATTAAATTTTATAACATTTGTGCTCTTAAAGGCATTTTAGCAATATCACTCTCATAATGATATTGGTAATAGCGTATCGCAGATTAGTGCTCCAGAAATGATTGAAACTAATGCTCCGCATCTCGGGCTATTATACCTTTCATAACTCAAAGTACAAACTAGCTACTGTTCAGGTTCTTCAGTAACATTTGATCTAATATGCAATTACTTAAACAGAGTCGTGAATTTAGCAGAATCGAGATCGTTTGTGAATTATAGCCTTCGGTTGAACGTTCCCCCTCCGGCAAACCATGTCGTCAGCTTGCTGCCTAAGGTGCCTAATTTGTTTGTTTCAACTTCGTGCCAGAAGTTTGTTTTATCAACACTCATATTTCCACATATTTCAAACGCGCTAAATGCCAACTCACATCGTGGCGCGGCAGCAGTTGATTGGAATTTTAAACCACCATGTCGAGCTTTAAAGTTTAGAAACAGGTCGGCATCCCGAGGCTTTTGAAGTTAAAAGCCCCGCACCTGATGGGCGAAATACCCAACTACTTACTTATGCCTTCTGTAGCAAATCGGAAGGAGAGCACTTTTTTCGCAGAACTTATAGTTTATGTGCGGCAACACTACCGCAGAGAGCCGAGACAGCAGCAGTTACAAATCGAACTCATTTAGGCGTCGCGCTTAATGGCGGCTCATTTATCATCATTGTCCTGGGCCAAGAGGTACGACTATATCGGTAAGTATTAGCGGTTGAATTAGTTCGTGCTAATATGTTAATGGGAACATGCACGGAATTGTTTAACTAAGCGGCACCCAAGATAACATCAATCAGCGACACTAAGTTGGCTTCTGGTTGACTGTTGAGCTCGTAGGAATGAAAGAATTTTCAAAACTCATGATTTTTTTTTATATTTTCCCAATTTTTTTTTTATTATTTTATTTTATTTGGTCGACTTTGGTAAGAAACTTTTATAATTTTTTTTAAATATTATTGGCACTTATTTTTCAATCCTTAAACTTTTTTTTTTCATAAGCCTGTAGGAAAAATTTCATAGTTTGTTGATCCAAGAACGTATTATATTCCTAACTGTGCAACCTGCTGAATTCTAAAAGTGCCTACGGTTGAAACTTTGCAGCTTTTCTCTTTGAACTAGGCCAAAGGCTAATCAAATTCGAAATCGGTCACCGAAAAAATCCGGAACGACCCGAGGCAGCACACTTCTCTGAACGACAGCCGCAGCTTGTTGATTAAACCTTTCGACGCCAGTCGAGTACCTTATTGATTATCGCACGGTTGGGTGAACTTTTGCATTTTTCCACTGCAGTCTCCTCTAGGGGGTTAAACTTTAGCTAAAGCTGAATCGATGCAGCGCTACTTGGTAGGAATAAATCATTCTTGCTTGTGGCAGTTGAGTGTATAAGTGTCAAACAGTTTCTTGTTGATATTAGCGAGGATTTGTTGATACTACAACAGCTTTCATGAAACATACACTGCAACACAACTACTTATTTGTTCTGAATTTCTACAAAAAGATTTAACTTCAAACTGCCCATTTGGTCTAATTGAGTTAGAACAAATGTAATTGAGTTCACTAGTGAAATCCCAAAAAAAATTTACAAGCAATAAGCACAGAAATCTTCCTATCATTCAAACATCCAAGAATGACAAGCTAAATATTCTACAGTATCGGATCTCAAAGCATAAAACGCATTCAGGTCAGTTAATTGGTTCTGAAAGCAAAACCAATCAATAATTGCTGGCAATGATGGCCTTTAATAGGCTCCAATTATAATTGAAGTAATGCATCTTAAAATGTCTCCCGGTTCGATCGAGACGACTTCATACTGCTGCGCTGTAGAAAAAAATACAGAAAATTGTTCCTATAGGTACTATTACCAAAGTTCAATGAATTCTCTCGATGGCAGACTGTATGACTCTTCCAGCTTTTGGACCGCTCCTCTTCGCTTCTTATTCCATTGGCCGGCAACAAACGAGGGAAAATACTTCTGGTACGTGAATCTGAAAATTTGCAATCATCACCGTAAATACAAGGGAAGAAATGTAGAGGATCGTGTTACGTGTTGGCAATTTCTACCCGCAGAGTCTTCGGCAGGTTCGACGCGTCGTGTTGCTGCAGGGTACTTATTAGCAGAATAGTAACTAGTAGCATTCGCTGCCAATGCCGGGAAAGAATCTTATAAATCGCGCTCGAGCTCCCGCAAAGTAGCGATTTTCAAGGTTGTTTCCCCGACCAGTCCCCGTAATTACGCGGCGGCACCCATTCCGGTGATCTTTGACCAGCAGCAGCAGCGGGGAAAGATCGGATGGTCTCTAGCCTCTTTGGCCAGGGATGTGAACAGATCGTGGCACCCGGCTAAGTTGACAGTGTGCCAGGACCGAAGAGATAAATAACATCTTTGTTTGCTAATTTATAGCTTAATAATAGCCTTAAGCCTGTGAATTATTCAAATTTACTGGAAAGCTCTTGCTACATGAATTTTTATTCAATTTTCTTTTAGCAACTATGGAAAGTAAAAAAATTTAATATCTGCGTTGCACTACACTAAACTTTAGTTTATTAAAATTTCCATTGAATCGTTCTATTAAGTTTTAGCAAGTAGAATTCTTTAGTGTCTGAACATACAATTATATAACTCACATTATACATATTAAACATGGAAAAAATAAACCACAGTAGTTCTAATTATTTCAGCTGATTATACCAATCATCAAAGCGTAGTTGATTTTTCCGCATTCAACTATGAATATAATAGACTCAGCTACAAACTGATGATTGACTTCCCGCAATAAACTATGAATATAATGGATTCAACTGTAATGATATAATTGATTCATCTGTTAATATGATAAATTCAACTACAATTGTATGATTGATTTAAGGCATTATACAATAAATATCTTTGATTCAAATACAAACTGCTGATTGACCTTACACAATCAACTTTAAATGTAATGGCACCAACTACACTGGTATAATTGATTCAATTGTCAATATGATAGTTTCAACTACATTTGTGTGATTGATATTAGGCATTTAACTATAAATATAATAGATTCAACTATACAATCCTGGCTGACCTCTCACATTTAACTTTAAATCTGAAAGATTCAATTGCAATGGTCGACTTTTAAGGGCGTCTTACGGGATCGATTAGTTAAGACGCATAATTTGCTGCACAACCATGCAAAATAACAATAGCGGAGGAACCAGAACGTGGATATTAGGATTTCTGGTCAGCTTTTCTAGCATTGTGGCAGCTCAATCGAACTAGATGCAAAATGCAGAAATATGAATGAATAGAGAACAAAACGTAGCCATAAAATTATTCTGAAGAAAAACGTTATAAGATATGGTTACTTCCAGTATAAACAGAATTAAAATTTACAATATTTATAGTCGACCTCATTGAATCAATCATAGAAATGTAATCAAAACCACCATATTTAACATTAAATCAATCATATTATCAAAGTTGATTCATCTGCAATTGTGATTTGATCAATCATTTTATTTAAATTGAATCTATTATAATAATAATAAAAACAATCAAAATATTATAGTATAATCTACTATAATTTTTGTTTAATTTTACATTATAGTTGAATCTATTTTAATTATTGTTGAATTCCAATTTTAGTTTATGTCCAGCCGAAGCTAGGACAGTTTATTGTTGAATGCACAAAATCAATCATACAACCATAGTTGAATGAATTGTTTATATTTTGTTGAATGTATGGAATCATGTCTTTTATATGTATTGTTGAAATTTTGATAGCTAGACATAGTTAGTCGAGTATCGATCAAATATATGATTGAATATAAGTGGATTATTGTTGGAAAAACATTTTTTTTCCTCCGTGTAACTGTTTTCTATGGTTAAATAAGCATCCCTCTTAAGGTGGTCGTAATGCCCCATATTTTAGATACATTGGAAACCTTGTCCAAAATTATAAATTTTGTCACATTTTCGTAGGTGATTGAAAGAATTAAAGAAACATAAGCTATCAAAGAATGAAAGAACATAAGCCGTAATTATCATGAATTTTTCCAAAAAGATACAACGACTCACCGGCAGGACTTGATCCTGCAATCTCCGCTTCAGTGCAACGGCGGCCCGTTAGCCAATTTCACCACGGTGAACGTGATGAAACCGGCGAACACAAGCAATCGAGCTCTGCCAATTAACTGCTGGACCTTCTATCGAAACACCATGTATATTATTATTATTATTATTATTATTACTATTATTATTCTTTATTGTCCAGTAGCGTAAGGTTTCCCTTTTTTAAATTACTACATCCGATTATTTGTGCGTTTTAAACTACTAACGGTTGTAAAAAGCTAAACAGTCCTTCTTGAAAGCTACTTCTGTTGATGACCTTTGAATCGTCGTAGGTAGCAAATTACAATTAACCGCTCCTCCAACAAAAAAAGATCCCGCGTAGTTGGCTGTGTTGTTCGCTGGAATAATCAGGTTGTGGAGTCTCCTACTTTGTGGCATCCGATGTTTCTGGTACAGCATCTCTGGTGTCCTTTTGTTGATTAACTTCCAAATGAAGACACAAGCTCGGTAGGCGAAAAAATTATGTAGCGGGCATCCAATGAGGTTTCTTTGCAGATGAGAGACATGTTCGTATCTTTTAAGGCCGTAAACATAACGAACACATGAGTTCAGTGCGACACGTAGCTTGTTATAAGCGGGGGCATTTATGTTAACGCAGAAGACATCTCCAAAAATGAAATGTGGAAAAATCAAGCTTTTAAAGAGCAATAACTTTGTTTCAGTTGAAGCTGAGTACGTTTTTTTGGTTCAGGGTCCTCAATGAAGCATATATTTTTCCGCACTGTTGTGTAACCATATCGCTCCACTCTAGGTTTCGTTGAAAAATTGTACCAAGGTTAAGGGCTCTGTCTTTAAACTCTAATACAATTCCGTCCATTATCACATTTTCCACAGGTCCGAGGTTATTATTCTGGTTTCTGGCTACTGTGATTAACATGCAGTAGATTTGATGAAGCCCACGTGGAAACACGGGTTAGATCATCGTTCATCATCCGTATAAGCTCATTAGTCGAGTAGTCATGTCTAGCTATGTATAGTTGTACATCATCAGCGAAAATTTGGATTGAACAATATTTTAAGACATCTGGAAGGTCGTTGATGTAGCAGGAAAACAGCAGTGGTCCAAGCACAGATCCTTGCGGAACGCCGGAGATGACAGATGCACTATTTGAGCGACTATTTCCGCAGAAAACTATTTCTTTTCATCCACGAAGGTAGGAAGATAATAGCTTAATAGCATTTGCATTGAACTTGAAATTAACTAAAAGTTTTTGACACAGCAGAAAAATCTAACAGTAGTAAATCTAACAGTAGTAAAACTGCAGTGCCTTTACAATTCAATACCGCACCAACATCATCACTCACTCGTAGTGTTGCGGTTTTAACACTTTGTCCAGGTCTAAATCCAGCTTGAAACTTGGACAGGAGATTATTTTCGTTGATAAAAGTTCGTATTTGGTTCTCTAGCAATTTTTCAAATGCTTTTGAAAGCGAACATAGAATGCTTATTGGGCGTAGATTGTGAATAGCATTTAGATGCGATTTTTTCTTAAGTGGAAGAATTTTTGATGTCTTCCAGCCTTTTGGAAATTGTTGTGTTGAGATAATTTTGTTAAAAAGATGAGTAATGGGTTCTTGGATTAGCGGTAATAGGATTTTTACAAACTTTATAGGAATATCGTCGAGTCCCACGGCATTGGATTTAATATTCCAGATAGCATTCACGACTTCCCAATCAAACAAAGGACGAAAAGAAAAACTGTTTCTTACTTCAGGTAACACCAGGTTAGCGGTACTTTCGCATGGAGCAGTGTGATTGTTTAGAAACATTTGGTTGATTTCATCAGGATCAAATGAGCATGGTTTAGGTGAAGAATCTTTACCCACGCCTAGACTGTGAACTCGTTTCCAGAGATGTGTAGTAGAATTACAACCACGAAGATGATTTGAAACATATTCGCTTTTAGCTTTAACGATGAGCGAAGTTGCCCGGTTTCGTAGAATTTTGAATTGAGTCCTCTTTTGAGCTTTTGTTACAGTAGGAGCATTTAACCAATCTTTATAAGCAATGTTCCGTTCATAGATCGCTATGCGCACGGCAGGCGTAAACCAAGGGTTATCTTTCTTCCGAGTCTTGGAAAAACGTACTGGAATATGCTGTTCATGCAATCTCTTTATGCTCTCAACAAAAAAGTTTAGCATATTATCGGTGTTTTCCAAAGCATAGAATTCCTCCCACGGAATTGATGTTGCAGCGTACCGCAGAGCAAAAGCGTCGAAATTTACATAGTCTCGGTAGGTGGTTGGTGGGTTCTCAACTGAGTCTACTTGAAAATAGGGTGGTCAGATTTACCGGTTTTTTTCAAATCCGGTATTTCGGTATTCTTAATTTATAAAACCGATAAAACCGGTAAAACCGGTATTTTTTAAAGCATATCGAATTCATGAAAAAGTTTCGTCTAATTGCAGTAGTAATGGCATAAAATGCTCAGAATTTACAACGCAATAGATAAGAAACATTTTCGATTGAAAAATATGGAGAAATAAAGTCAAGACACAATTTAAATCATCCCTTTGTCATAAATCTATCATCATCCTCATGATAATCATAATATTTATCATCTTCATTTCATAATTATAATTTCGCTGTAAAATTGCAGAAATTAAAGAAGTTTCATATAATTTTCAACGTATTTTGGTCCTGTTCTCTGTAATACAGTATTCAGATTTAAGAACAGATTTTACAGATTTAGTAAAAGTTTAAAAACGTCTTTCATGAAAATGATATACAAAATATATAAATTTTGATATACAAAAAATTTTTACGGTAGATAAAAATTAGGCAAAATACAAATCTCTGTGACAAAACTTCTGGTTGACTCACATAATTTCAGATTTAATATTGTCCAAAATAGGAATGTTTTCCCTGCAACTTAGGTCGTGATCGCATTCAGTTTGCCTTTCTAACATTAAAACGAACAAATAGGAATAAAAATGTTTTCAAAATCCAGTGAAAATTCAGCAATAAATATAGTTGTTTTGATCTGATCCATACGTGTTTTATAATAATACTTTTGCAAATGTATATAAACTTTGTTATAGCATTGTCTGGAAAGAGAAAATGCTTCAACAGCGTTAAAAATAAAAACAACAGAATTCCATCAATTACCTTGAAAATCTTGATAAATAAATTCCTTACAAATATTTGAACATGTGTTTAACTGCTGACTCTGTTGAAAAATTGAATATTTTAAAACAACGTAGAGAGTTTCTAATAAGTTTTCAAAATTTTTGGTTTTAAATTTTAAATTTGTGGAAGCCCGACACCGCTTAGATCGATTTTTATATACTTGGCCTGTTTATAGAAAAATATTTTTTCATCTTTTGACCAAATTCCAGTTTTTCAATGAAAAATACAGTGATTATTGTGAAGCAATCTAAAATTTCTTGTAGCTGTATCTTTTCTTCAGTCGTTGTACACTTGAACAGTCTGCGACTTGAACGTTGTGGAGCGTTAGTTCGATAGCTGATCTGAAATGTGTAAAGTTTCATGAAAAAATATCTTCTAAGAGAAAGATGTCAGCTTGTCAATACTCTTTTGAACGCCACTATAGCTTTTATCAAAAAAGTTACGTCGACAAGTTTTAGCAACAATCAAATCTCACATAAACCTTGCAGTAAGGTTTATTGAGCTTAGATTTTGAAGCTGATTGAACAAAATTTGAGTATTTGCACTCATACATATTTGGTAAAAAAAAACCTTTAGCTGTGTCAATATTATTTCAATGCAAAAGAATAGTGAAAAATTTACCGAAAATACCGGTTTTTTACCGTCTCAAAATCCGGTATTTCCGGTATTGGAAAATAGACGGTTTTACCGGTTTTACCGAAACCGGTAAAACCGGTTAGACCACCCTACTTGAAAATCAAAGCTAGCATAGATTAAATCGTGGTTCGACATCAAAGCCGGGAAGCTGACTTGACCGAAGCGAATCACGTCTTGTACGTTGTTGGAAATGATAAGATCGATTTGACTACATCCACTGTCACTAAAATATGTGCCCAAATCTCCTAGAGTATGTAGCGAAAATGTTCGAAGGACAGACTCAAAACTGCTTCGTCTTGAACTAGATTGCAAAAGATTTATGTTGAAATCTCCTATGATGATGATGTGCTCGTACTGAGCTCCGAAAAGGTTTAGCTTCTCTTGAAGAAATTCATTGCAGTTGTTGCCCGGGGGATTATAAACAACAATCAAAAAAACTTTAGCATCAACTGTAGAAACCTCCAACCCGATGCACTCTGTTAAGTCTGTATGATGAGGGGTAATTGTTGTCGAGAATACTGTTGCGCACCGCACAAAATCTCTATAGTACACTATGATTCCTCCACCGCGCTTATGAAAACGATCGTTTCGAGTCGAAGAGTAGCCCGGTATGGAAATGTCTTGATCAGTAGTATCTGAAGTCGACCATGTCTCAGTAAAGCAGGCGATTCAGATTTTGCGATCCTGAAGTGCTAGCTTTAATTCATCAAATTTCGACATTTTTCTGGCACACAAGCTTTGCACGTTACCATGACAAATATTCAGTTTTCCATCCAGTAAGGCAGCATTCATTACAGCCCTTGAGATGTTAGAGGAGTGATTTGCTAAAGTGGTCATTATTGGAAAGCACTAGTTTCAAGAGGACTGAACTATATGAAAACTTTAATTAACAATTATCGGAAACTCTTCTCTATCAATTGCTATCAATATTCGCACATACATATATAATTTAAAAGGATACAATCAAAATTTAAAAAGCATTGAATACAAACTTTAAAAGTGTAGGGATTCACTCCTGATTCAGCTGGTCCAAGGAACGAATGGCTATCGGGGGTCCTTCAGCCGTTTTTTTCACATGGACGACGCAACGAAAATTGTACTGCGATCAAACTGTCGGAACCATCGGTGCGTTTTCCAGTAGTCATTCGACGCAAATGAACTGGCGGATGATTCGTGCCCAATCCAAGTTGGGAGCAGATGCTCGCGAAATAACTGTAGAGATTTTCGTCTTTCAAGTAGGGGATACCGGCGAGAATCAAATCGTTGCGATTTTCCATAGTGTTGACAGTTTCCGAAATTTGGTCGACACGTACCTGCAGGTTGATGATAGATGCATCCGTGCTGCTGAACTTTGTTGAGCATTCCTTTTTCAGTGATGATATTTCTTCGGACACGGCATTAAGCTTCCCCTGGAGTTCATCCTTAACGGCATCAATCTTGGTGTTGATTTGGCTTATCATCGTTTTTGTTTCGGTAAACTGACCCAGCAGCATCTGCACAGCGGATTCCAGAGACATTTGCTCTTCCTCAGCGCATCTCCGTTTAGCCTTGCTTGCCGACATTGTTGAAACAACAAAGGGTATGTCTTTCAAAACAGAGCTTGTTGATCACCGATTTTCGTCGGTTAACGGTTAGGAATGATGAAACGATAGTTTACCGGAACAGTTCTTTGGATTTGAGTAACGCGGATCGGAGTTTTAGTATTTTTGAATCGGGTTTTACATCACTTTTTAAGTTTAATACGGAGGCTGATTAGAAACAACACATATCGAAACAAGTGTTGCCATGTATATCCCGCATGTGATCTTTCCCGCTATTGATCTTTCTTTCAGTATTGATAAATTTTGTAAAAATCGGTTGAGAAACAAGTGAGCTGTAGCGGCTTTAAGCAAAGAGTGTGAAATCGATACTCAAGATCTGATTAGTGAGTTTTATTTTATAACGGACTTTTGGGGTGCGTCCAATCAAAGTAATGATGCAAAATTAAATATTTCAAGAATTCATTGAGGGTCTCCGAAAGAATTGTTTTATTTGGATGCACCCGAATAAATGTTCAAGCCACCAAACTTCCAATAGTGTAATATTGACACTCTAGTGCGGATTAGGGTTATTCGGGACAGCTCATCATTTTTTAAGCCAAAGAATCTACCAGCGAATTCAATTCGTTGAATTCGACATCTTACTTATAGACTAAATCGTCAGAAGTAAACATGTCATGATGTAGCTCTATAATTCAGTTGACTTCATCGAGTTGAATTCGCTGCTAGATTCTACGGCAGGAAATGCTCACCCCTGGTCAACAAGGTAAAGTAAAAACGTCTTTTAAAATTGGATATAGTGAAAATTTAAAAAAAAAAATGATGGTGAAAATTGTGAAACAATGTGTACATCATGTTGCAGTACATGCATCATAGATCAAGATGTTTTAACGATCATAAGAGATTATCTTTCTGTGCTCAGAAATTAAAATATTTTGGTCACATTAGAACCACGTTGTTTTTTTAATGCCTTTGTTTAGTGTAAATGAAGTTTGCTTTTTTGCTGGAAAATTACCACTAGATGATGTACCAAAAAGTGGTATTTGACGAACGGCCCAATACCTATATAGCCAATACCCTCTATTTGTTTGATCAAAATGCCCCTCATGTTTTGAGTCAATTTTTTTCAATCAGATGTGTAACGCATAAGTATTTTGTAAGTAATTAGTCTCTCGTTGCTTTTAGGGCGTATATTAAATAAAATTGAATTACGGTGAAACCTAGAACTTAACATTCAAACCAGGGCTGAGAAATTTGGAGTTGCTAATTTGATATTTAATTATATGAAGGTCAAATTGGAGCAAGATATCTTAAATAGTAGTTAAAAATAGTGATGATCCTTAACCTCAAGCATGCTGTATTTTCTACCGCACGTATGAAAAAGAGAAAATCTGAACAAAATCTAAACACTTTTCCAAAACAAACAAGAGGAAAGTGAAATGAAATAACTTTAAATTTATAAAATTCTTTAATTCTCATCAGCAGATGTCGAATCGTATTAAAGAATTTAAAAAAAATTATGTTCATTTTTGAATTTAATCTTAAAACAGTTTTGAGCACAAAAACTTGACCTTCACAAATAGGAAATAGTTTTTTTTTGTATATATCAAAAAAAATAATGTGAATAAACCAGGATTAAATCCGGAAAGTTTTGAACAACATATGGACTTCCCCGCCAGATTTGACTTATCTCAATTTCTTTATAAAATTGATCAGCAAGCCCAAATTTAACCAAGAAAATATGGAAAAAAAAGATATTCAAACGATCCAGCACAGTTAAAGATATACGGATACATCTAAAACGTTTCACTGAAACCTTAATTTTTTAGTAATTGGGTAGCTTTTCTTACATTACTTTAAGATTTTTTATAAATTATCCTAAATCATTTTAAAAAAAATTACAAGGCTGCTTATGTATGGATTTGAAAAATAAATATTCGGACTTTTCAGCCGAATTCGTGGCTCAACTGCCGAATATTTGGCCTAATGGTTTTTGAACGATATTCGGCGCGGAATATTCGGCCGACCGAATATTCGGCACATCTCTAATAAACACTTTAGGCAGTACAAAACTGTTCCTCATGAAAATTTTTGCTAGAAAATACGTTTATCTGTAGAAAAGAGGGGTGCTCGTTATGCCCTTATCTCTACTATTTTGTTACGATTTAAAATGGATATTTTTACGAAAGCTTAATAAAAATTTAAATACAATGATAAATTTTCGCTTAAATCATAGAAAATGGTGCATCAACCTGAATAACTAAAATAAACTGTGATTTCAATTCTTACAATGATGGAATAGTGATTTCTACAACTGACTCAGCTCTATTATATTAAAAACTAGACTCTATTAGAAGTTATACTTATCGTTAGAGTAATAATTTGCTTTTACAAGTTCCCCGTTTGTGAGACGGAAACAAATCTGGTTGCGATTAACTCCCTTTCAAAACTAATAATTACAATTAGATCTTGAGCATCGAGCACGCTAGCGGAAATCTCCTTATCATTAAAATGGCTTGTAGCAATAAATAAGAAGGTACATAAGAGAGTAAAACGGATGGTCACAACTAGTTGTTGTTGGGGATGCATAAAATTTTCAATTACGCTGAAGCCCGGCGGCAGCAGCGAGAAACCTAAAATCCCGGCTTAAGTTTGTTGGGATTTAATTGTTGGAAGAAGGTAGCTGAAAAAAAAATCCTCTAGCCAACCCACATAAAGTTTCGCAGCCCTTGCCAGATCATTAAAATATAAACCATTACCCACTTTGGAGCTGCTAATGATCTACGCTTTAATGCGAAAATGTTATTTTTTTCTATTACGCTCGCCTGTTGCTCGGGAGATGACGCCTAAGTATGAGAAGAAGAAGCAGCCAGGATGTTGCTCGAAGATTCGAAAAGTGAATACCAAACCAAAGCCCCAAACCCCTTCAAGATGACGGCGCTCACCGGAACAAGAAGCTGAGAAGGGAGGGGCATAATTATGCGCTAGCAATAACCTTTAGCTGATGATCCAAGTCATAATGTTTAAACATACTTTCAAATTACGCAAGTGGTAGGTAATGGCTGTTGGTTGGAGATTCGTTTGGCATTATACCCTGTACCTGTAAATGATGCTGCTTTGGCGAAACTAAATGGGCGGATTCTCGGTACCAGACCTATGAAGGTAGGTATCTATTGCCCTTCGTCATAACTGCTGCCAGTTTTTTTTTGTAAGTTTACATTTTTTCTAGGTCAACTGAAGAAAGAGAGACAGCTAACTGGCAGTTAATCTTTCCAGCGATTTTTTTCCTCTCTCCTATTAAATGTTGTTTTCTCAATTTGAAATATAGCCACTTTTGTAGGAAGATTCATTTGTTTTCCAAGACACATATGTTTATGGCTTAACCTTAATTAACAATTTAATGAATGTGTGCCTGTTTGCTGAACTTTCCAAATATTGGATGAATTTTATTCTTCCAGCGCAATGCAAAGAGTTCAGCTGTTTGTCTAGTAGGTGTATGTACCTATAGTTATATTTCTTCAAAAGCATTCTTACTTGCATCTATGTTTGTTTGTTTTTTTCTTCTAATTTTGAAGTGCTAATGCTATGCTAATGCTATGCTAATGCTATGCTAATGCTATGCTAATGCTATGCTAATGCTATGCTAATGCTATGCTAATGCTATGCTAATGCTATGCTAATGCTATGCTAATGCTATGCTAATGCTATGCTAATGCTATGCTAATGCTATGCTAATGCTATGCTAATGCTATGCTAATGCTATGCTAATGCTATGCTAATGCTATGCTAATGCTATGCTAAAGCTATGCTAATGCTATGCTAATGCTATGCTAATGCTATGCTAATGCTATGCTAATGCTATGCTAATGCTATGCTAATGCTATGCTAATGCTATGCTAATGCTATGCTAATGCTATGCTAATGCTATGCTAATGCTATGCTAATGCTATGCTAATGCTATGCTAATGCTATGCTAATGCTATGCTAATGCTATGCTAATGCTATGCTAATGCTATACTAATGCTATGCTAATGCTATGCTAATGCTATACTAATGCTATGCTAATGCTATGCTAATGCTATGCTAATGCTATGCTAATGCTATGCTAATGCTATGCTAATGCTATGCTAATGCTATGCTAATGCTATGCTAATGCTATGCTAATGCTATGCTAATGCTATGCTAATGCTATGCTAATGCTATGCTAATGCTATGCTAATGCTATGCTAATGCTATGCTAATGGTATGCTAATGCTATGCTAATGCTATGCTAATGCTATGCTAATGCTATGCTAATGCTATGCTAATGCTATGCTAATGCTATGCTAATGCTATGCTAATGCTATGCTAATGCTATGCTAATGCTATGCTAATGCTATGCTAATGCTATGCTAATGCTATGCTAATGCTATGCTAATGCTATGCTAATGCTATGCTAATGCTATGCTAATGCTATGCTAATGCTATGCTAATGCTATGCTAATGCTATGCTAATGCTATGCTAATGCTATGCTTATGCTATGCTAATGCTATGCTAATGCTATGCTAATGCTATGCTAATGCTATGCTAATGCTATACTAATGCTATGCTAATGCTATGCTAATGCTACACTAATGCTATGCTAATGCAATGCTAATGCTATGCTAATGCTATGCTAATGCTATGCTAATGCTATGCTAATGCTATGCTAATGCTATGCTAATGCTATGCTAATGCTATGCTAATGCTATGCTAATGCTATGCTAATGCTATGCTAATGCTATGCTAATGCTATGCTAATGCTATGCTAATGCTATGCTAATGCTATGCTAATGCTATGCTAATGCTATGCTAATGCTATGCTAATGCTATGCTAATGCTATGCTAATGCTATGCTAATGCTATGCTAATGCTATGCTAATGCTATGCTAATGCTATGCTAATGCTATGCTAATGCTATGCTAATGCTATGCTAATGCTATGCTAATGCTATGCTAATGCTATGCTAATGCTATGCTAATGCTATGCTAATGCTATGCTAATGCTATACTAATGCTATGCTAATGCTATGCTAATGCTATGCTAATGCTATGCTAATGCTATGCTAACGCTATGCTAATGGTATACTAATGCTAAACTTTTGTTATGGTATCATCCACTTTTTTCAATTTAGAAGAAAAATCTTTCATAAAAAGCTCCCAATAAAGTTTGATTGATCCATTTGTTGATTTAACCGTTTAATTATAAAACCATTCTGAACAAATGAACCCTAGTCATGCCAACACAAGTTAATAACGATAATGAAAACCGGCAGGCGAAGAAAGAAACCATCTCCCAACCAAAACAATTCATAATCTGCTGTGCAGTAATGAAATTGGAACATCAACTCCACTCATTCAGTGCCAAGATGCATCCTGCAGTAAACCGCTTCATGTTGTGTGGGGATCAGCAGCAATAGTGAAAAAACAACTGCAACTGACTTTCTGACAGATTGTTTGTATAGCAGCTTGCAAGTACCCTAGCTTTCTTCCTTTTTTGAGTTCTAAAGAAAAACATGAGCGTATTATGAAGACGCGAATTTCAATTTGATAAATGCTCTACTTACAGCATCCCACCTAACTACCCTTTTTCCGGTTGAAAATATACATTTGCTGTATCAGTAAATTTGGGTCAATTTTCTCATATTGTTGATCCTTTTAAAAAAATCAAATTTTCAAAAATCTCTTTCTTTTAAATTTTTAGAATCAGTTGTGTTAAAAGTTGTTACTTTTTTTGAAAAATCGACCCACCTTATGTATATTTGATTTGTTTTGCAGTTGTTTGTTTGCAGAATGCAGAAATTGATTCAGTTTTGTTGCCACCAACAATTTTTTTCTTCAAATGATAAATAGAGCGGTTTGCAACATAATCCATGGGCTCCATGCTGCTATTTTGTGTGAGCTGCAGGCAGAGACGAAGGATTTTATTTATTCCACTTAGACATTATTCCTTAAAATGTATGAAGCTATTTTATTGGATTACCGGTAGAATTTGAGTTATCTCAATAGTACTGTAGAAAAAATTTAAACGTTTTAAATGTCTCGAAAAAAATTAAGCAAATAACGACAAAATTGTGGATTTTATCTTATTGAACTTACTATTTATTGATGAATTAACGAACAATCTTTCTTAATTATTTCAAATTTTTGCAGCCAGTCAAGTTTTTCGTTTATAGTACTGTTAAACGAGGAAGCATTGATAACCGGGGTAGCTTTGATAACTAAGTTTAAATTTAAAACATCTTTCAACTTTTTTCTACGTTTAAAAACCTACATGTTGAGTTCAAGTTTGGCAAAACTTGGTTTGTTTTTGAAAATTTCAAATATAGGTAAAATTATTATATCAAAATTTTGAAATAAATATTTTTCGCAGGCTCGCAAAAAACACCCTCCCTAAAGAAGAGGGTTGATTTGTATGAGAGTTCAACTGTTTTGCTTAGTAAATTTATAGTTTTGGCGAAGTTTTTTTTTTGTTTTTTGAGGTAAACTTTCAATATTAAAAATATAGGGACGTTTTGCAAGAGTAATACAGTCTAGGACAAAAGTCTAGAAACCCTGTAAAATGATGAAGTTTGAAGGGAAAAATTAAATGTAGAAAATTCGAGGGCTTAGAGATGATGAGATGCATGAAGACAAAATTGTATTTTTTTTTTGTAGTTAAAATTTTATGAGAAATGTTAAAAATTAAGCCCCTTTATTTATGCAGCTTCCTTGTTCATCTTTAGGAATTTTTGCTGTTCGGCCTTAACTCACGAACTGCCTAAGTTTATCAATTACTAGCTTTCGAAAATATTAAGAAGGTGTTTTGAATCCTTTATAATCAAGAATATTCGTTTAACCATAAAAATAGAGATTGATCAATGTAACCACAAAGCATCCAATTCTAAACAAAGACGAAATCGATTTTCAAATCAAATTTAGATAAGTCTATTAAATTTCTGCACCCATGTTTTACGTTCATAGGAGTCCAGTACTGGTTTTAAAAATATGAAACATGCCACATTGCCCTCAACAGAAAAATATAATCGAGAAATATTGTAAAAAGTTCTCAATCTTACTCCGTTTCACAGTAGCTAGGTTTAGGGTCTTGGATTTTCCAATTGTTTATTGAATTTTTGAGGCAAATGTTTTCAATACTTCTGCCTAAAAATTTAAAATACCATGTTACTAAAGTTTCGATTACAATAGAGTGTAATATCTTCATTTTTCAGGGATTTTTTTCAGGGATTCCGAGAATTCCCGGGAAAAGGATCGTCAGATTTCTCGATTCCCGGGAAAGCTAAAATGGTTTCGAAATGGACACTGATTTGCTAGCAGCCACTAACATTTTTTAAAATATTCATAATAAAAATAGAATAACTGATTGTAAATTAGAATAATAAAAAGATTGGTTGTTTTCCCTCATGTATAGATTTGTTTAAAAAATAAATTTCTTATATTATTTTCTATTCAGGATTATGATAATGGACAAACAAATTATTGAGATATGAAGTAGATTTTTCTAATTATGCTACGTTTGATCAAAAAATGGATTGAAGAGCTTAAAAGTTCACAGACGTTTTTTTTCATAACCATGATTCTTTAAAACCTGGCGGGCTTAATAATCCCACATTTGTGAAGTAGTGTAGGAAAAATAATGGCTATGGAGGTCTTAGGTCATGGTTAAAAAAATTCAAATTCACCGTTACATCTTCCTCTAAAAATATCAAATTTCCAAAATAATATAATTTCATATAAAATACACAACAAGTTGTTAAATAAACTGTGATTTTTATTAATTTTTGTTTTGTATTCTTATGAACATTTGAAAGAAAGATCATTTCGCCATGAACATTTCTTTGCCTTTTCAAATAATAAAAATGTGATTTTTTATTTCAGACAGCGGTGTTATTGTATTTTCCAAACAATTTAACAAAATTAACAAAAATTATGATTGATGTTGAAAATAAAAATTTCGAATTTCAAAATCCAACAAAAATTGATTTCCAGCGTTGAAAAAATTACAATGAGTTTTCATTAAGATTGGATATCTGTTTTGTATCATCGATATCTGATAAAAAATCAATAAATTTTCTATGTTGATTTCAATAAAAGCTAAAAGAAAAAGTTAAAATTTCGCTCTATAAAACTTATGAATGCTCAATTTTTACGAAACATTTTTTTTATTTCTTACATAAATGTATTGTAATATGCGATGTTATTCAGTTATTTTGAAAATATTATCTGACTGCCTTCCATGCCTTCAATATTGAATCTTGTGCATAGCGCTCCCCTAGAAGCTCTTAACGCTTTCAGAAAGTTGGAGGCCTTTTTCAAAACTAATAGTAACAAGTATTCAATCAAACAAAATTATTGCACAAAATTTTCATGAAAGCATAGACAATGCATAATGAAGAAAATGTGTATAAACTGAGAAGAAATTTAATATCTTCCCTCCTGAATGAACCAAATATATGAAAATATACTTTCCTTTAGTAAAAATATACAGAAAAACGATTGGAAATTATATCAGACGCCTTGATTCCAAATTTTCAAGCCCAAACTTACTTTTTTCTGAGTAAATTGAAAAGTTAAAGGAAATTGGGGGTTAAATCAGCCATAACTCCATTTCTGAAACGTATGGTAGCTCAAACAGCCTTCAATTGGTTCCTCAAAAAAGTCACACGAGACAGGTCTGTTTTTGATTAAAATTTTCTAGTTTAAATCAGTGTTTTTATAGATAGTTCACAATCTGTAGGAGAATTAAGGGTAAAAAAACACTATAGCTCCGCTCGTATACTCGTGCGGCGTCTAAAACTATATCACATCGTTTTTCCGGACATTTTTATTGGAAAAAGTATATTTTCATAGATTTGGCTCATGTACGAGGAAAAAAATTGAATTTCTGCGTGGTTTAAAAACTTTTTCCGCGTGTGTTTAATATTATTTAGAGTTAACAAATTATATGTAAAGTTGACCTCAGATATGATACAGATTCAGAGGATTTTCTAAATATAGATAATTTACATCTTAAATAATAAAGTGCTTTTCCTCATTTCAATCTACAATTTTCTATTTTCTATTTCTATGAATATCCTGTTTATTACGTAAATTGTAGAATATTTCTGCGTCCAACATTCGATTTTGGATCCGTAAGTAAGTAATTAGTATTATCGAAACAAAAAGTAAAAGTTAAACATTTCTATTCCACATTCGATCTATGGCCGCACTGCTTATCACAAATTCTTCGATTTTTCCAGCAAATCACGTGGCTCTTTATTGAAAATAAAAAAATTTTCATTAAAATAATGTTGTAGGCAATGAGAAATTCCTCGAATACATCACCTTAAAGTTGCTTAATCATCTTTACTTTTATCGTCGATCTCAAATGACACAACATCCTCAAAATTGTTGATCCTTTTCTACTTTTTTTCATCACTACGATTCTCATTCAATCGACTACTTCTTAAGCATTTTTTAACTCAGATATTCTGTGGTGCAATTATCAGTTTTTCATAGAGTTCCAAATTACTATCATGTAAACAGCCTTTATTATACGCAAATAGTTCTTCCTGTATGTTTTAGTTATTATTTGCAAGAGAAAATATACTAGATTTATCTGAGAACGAAATAAACGGCTAGTTGTAATTTGACCATACTATGTCCTACAGGCCCGTGCGAAGGACGCGTCCATGGGGGGGATTCGAAATTTAAATTTAGCTAGAAATAATAACAATACAAAAAATTCAAAATAAATTAGAAAATTTATTTCCAAAGCCATTTCCATATGCATAACCATCACACAAACTCGCTAAATTTACTTAAATTTTCTCTTGTTTCGAAACACCAGAAAACTAATGCGAATTTAATTTTCAAATTCCAGAATTTGAAGCTTCGGACTTAAGAATCATTGCAAAGAAATAAAAAAAAATCAAATATAACACCAGATAAAGAAACAAATAAAAATCGAAATCTAAAGAAAATCAGACCAGATCAGAGATTAACCATAGTTTAAAATTGATAATTCTTATCATATTTAGTTATATTTCTTTTCTTCATTTTCAATTGAAGGAATGATTGAAAACCTTCTCTGTATTATATTCAATAAAAAAAATCTTGTTTTTATTCATTTTGTTACTGCAAGAATTTGAATCTAAAAATGGATTTTATCACTGAGTACCGAAAATATTGATTGATCGATGACGCTCTTTAAATTATTATTTTTTTAAATTCAATTTCAACTTCATCAAAGTATTTTTAATAATTTCTTCAAAATTAAAAATGAATAGTTTTTTCCTTATCGATAATTTACATTAAAAACAGTGGTTAAATAATATTTAATCAAATGAATTTTTTATTGAATCGCTCAATCATTCATTGAAATAAATTTAATAACAATTTAAAAGTAAATTATCGAAAAAAAATCATTTTGAATTTAAAAGAATTTATTAAAAACTCATTGATAATGATTGAATTTGATTTAATAAACGATTGTTTTATTTAATGAGTGCCAGCGATCAAATAAAATCCTCTGCTACTCAGTGATAAAATTTTTTATTATTAATTCAACTTTCACCGGTTGGGTCGAAAAATTAAATTTAAAAACAAAATCAAGGCGAATAAACTGTTCATAAAATTATACATAACATAAAGATTAAAAAGATGAGTTTTTAACATAAAAGATTTAAAAAATTTTATTTTTAAAAACACTTCTGACCATTTCAATAACTTATTTTAATAGCATTTAATTGATGATTCAAGAGACAGAATTTTGATGCCTATGTTTTAATGATTGATTTAGTAGGTATTGGTGTAATGATCTGGAAAGTTTTGTAACATTTTGTCAATCACCTTGCGTTTTGGTGATTTTAAAATTAAAAGTTTAAAAATGAATCATTTTTGAGTGAAATCAATCATTAATAGCTGATGAGCTCACAAATCCACATGAAAGAAAAAAACTGATTCTGAATGTGTTCATTTAATTTTACTCAATCAAGAACTAGTGTTTCTAATACGATTGAAGAAAGTTTTCAAAAACAAAAGTTTCATTTCCAAAGGGGTATGAGTTCTTAAAAGCTTATTTCGAGAAAGCGCGCTTTTAAAATTTTATGTTTGGCCATTTTCCATGTATTTTTCAAGAATTTGTATATTTTTTAATGTTAAAGTATGTAATCGAAATTGTTAAAAATCCGAAAAAAAATCATCAAATATATGTTTGACACATGAAAAATTGGCATCATTATCTCAAAATCGACCATTTTGTCATTCATACCTCTTTAGCTCTGAGAGCCCTCATTTGACAAATTTGTTGAAATCTGGTAAACGATTTGAGTTTTGCCTTTTAGAATATCTGAAATTCAATTAGTTAATTGGTTTTTGAAAACTTGTCAAAATCAGTTATTTTACAGAATTGAGAAAATTAAACAAATATAAAGCTTCTGTAACTTTTTCTCAGTCAAAATTACTTGTGGTTTTGTGAAAAGATGATAAGAACCTTGATTTCAAAAATATTTAAAATGTTTAAAAGTTTTGTCAGAAAAATGCTGAATTTTTCTTAATAATTTTCAACTCAGTTTCAAAAATTTCAGAGCACAAAAATAATTCCAAATTAACTCTTGAATTCATTTCACCTCAGAAAAATGTAAATTTTGAGGCCCTTAGTAATTTATCAAAATCCATTTGATTTTGGATTTGAGGATTAAGAAAAAACAAGAAACACAAAATTAAATTGAGACTGAAATAGGTTTCTTGGAAAATATCCGTATATAATTTGTAATGATATAGACGATTTTTCAATGTGATTGGTAATAAATTTATAATTCATGGATGAACTTTGAAACAATTCTTAATTAAAACCAATTTTCAAGATGAGGTAAGGTTCTAACACACAGATTTGAGTTTTATTTCTAAAGGTTTATTCAATTGCTAATTGAAATGAAGAATTGATAATTGGTTTCAATTCGTGAACGATGTTATCATTGAATGAAATGTCTCAGGCCTGGAGAAAGATAGGATTAAAAACTGCCGGAGGCGAGCCAATTTTTTGACATGTCTGTTAACATTGTTTTCTTAGCACCTTTTCATTTCTTGAACAGAAAAATTTCACTGATAAAAAATCTCCATGGGGGGGGGGGTGTTAAACCCCTAAACCCCCCCACCCCCGTTCGCACGGCCTTGATGTCCTACTTAATCAAATATATATAGTTTACCTTAGAATCGATACAGATTCAGCGGTTCATTATTCCAAAATTTTATAAATAGAGTGAAAGAAAACTTCTGTTAGAACCAAGATTTAAATTTTGCAATCTTGGAATAAATTTTGCAGGCCATTTAAATGTAGCCGCTAGCCATAAATGGCAGGCCTTGATTTGGCCACCCATGTTCTAAATCCCTGTACAAAATCACTGATCATACACAAACTTCTTTGTTTTTATATCTTTAACTTGAATTTGGAACTAACTATATGAATAATACATGACTGTTTTAAGAAAATTTATAAACTTGATTTGTTATTTGGTCAGTTTTGATATGGTGAACTAAAATTCCTTACTATTGTTTTGAAATCCAGAAATTAACAGATTTTCAAAATAGTCAAAACTAACCAAACCCAATGTGCTTTGCTACAGCTTCCAAAAATAGTACTAATTTAATGAGATTATTTAAATTTAAGGCATAATTATTACTCGATTTTTTTAAAGGGAGAATCAACCGTGATTTTTTTTTTAAATTTTGAGCGGCTTTATCGGTGGGTGAGTATTACGGATTTGAAATGATAGACGAATAGACCATAGGAAGAATGTTACTATGGTGTTGAAAAGAACGAAGACCTCTTCAATAGAAGCTTGACCACATACTGAACTTTTGTTCTTGACCAAATCTATAATACTCACCGATAAAGCCGCTCAAGGTTTTAAATCAAATTTCAGAATAATTTAGAAGCAACCGTTTTACACTGAGAGCTGCAACTGGAGTTTGATTCATTGGTGTAGATTCCTCACCCGTTCCCCTTTTCAGTGCAAAAAGTGCTCACGAACTAATATAGAGACATTTTTACTATCTGAATAACATAACATTTATTATTTATTTGAAAATTTTTCGATTATAAGGAGAAGGTCTCAAATAATTCGTACGCCAACCACCTCTCCATATTAAATACTCAATTTATGTCAATAAACTTGTAGGGAATCCTACCTTTATCCTTCTTATTCGCAACTGCTGGAAGATGGTGAGGATCCCATTTTTCAGTCACCAAATCTCTCTCATATTAAAATTTGGTTTCATTGGTGATAAGTTCTTAATCAATTTACAACATTTCTATGGAACCACGTCCGTCATTCCCCTTTCTACACTGCACGGCAGAAATGTCTGAAAACATCCCCTGAAACATATATCGACCACAAATACCTTCCTATGTCAAATTGAATTCTATTTGCTGAATTACATCTTCAGTTATACGAACAAAATTGCATTGGAGACCCTCCCCACTTCCTATGTTCTCTCTATAAGAAATGTTGAATTTCCAAATGATCATAGAACCATTTCTCGTACCCAAATGATTTCCCATGACATATTTGGATCTATTTGTTTATTAAGTTCTTGGTTTATGCAAAATAATTGTATGGGAACTCTCCTCTTTTCTAACTTTATTCCCAATTCAAGGAGAAAGGAGTTTAAAAAAACATATAACTAGTTCCGTGTCCAAATGCCCTCCCTTCCAAAATTTCGTACTATTTGCTCTGTTAGTTCTCGATCAATGCAAAACAATTATATTGGAGCCCTCCTCCTCCCTTCCTATCACCTCACTGGTAGAAGTGATGGGTAACCAATATTCATAGAAACATTCCTCGTACCCCGATGCGATGTTTGATTTGCTTGATCAGATCTCGAGCTATTAAAACAAGACGCCTTCTCCCTTCCAGTGAAAGGGAGGGGAACTGACAGACAGAAGTAAAAAAATTTTTTTTTAAAGAGGTTCAAAAATACAATTTATTTAAAAGATTTAAAGACATAACTTATCTCGAATGAGGGTCATATTACTAATAATAATCTTTATTCAATATCTGGCTAAAAGTATTGCATTTTTTTAATTTTCTGAATAAACTCTAGATTGGAAATCGAATTGTGTATAGTTTTTTATGAGATTCAAGATTCCAGTACGAATTTGAACTTCAGACGGATAGAATAATTGTCATCAATGAAAGCCTAACGAGCAAAGTCACTTATACAGACTAGATCCTCCTTGAAATAAACAGATCCTGATATGTATCTAATATCAGCTAAAGGTCACAAAAACCCGTTTCCCAGTGAGCCCAAGGAAACTCAATACTGATAATGAAAGCCGGTCCATCATAAATATCAACCGTAACAGATAGTCCTCTTCCTGTAGCGTGACATATTCATTATAGGACTCGGTCCGACGCGCCCAGAATTTACAGATGCTCTTGCTCCATCATCTCTTTAAGATCACATCGTCATCATCATGTTTGGTACCTCTACATCTGGCTACCTCTAGAAGGAAGCTCAGAAGGTGTCAAGTCAAGTGCAGAAATCGAGAAACGGTACTCCTGCGCACGTACGAATCATCCAAACACCATTATTGACTTTTATCATTGCGCTTCGATCTTCACGGGCGGCATGAAGGACGTCTTGGACTGATCTTGTACAGGGAACATGGAGAAACGACAACACGGGATCCAATTCTTGTCCTACATTCGCGGCCAACAGCATGGGGTGCAGAAAAATCATATTAAGCAAACCGCGAGCTCCCTCAGATACGGACGATGAGTCTCGAAGTGTGTTGGGACATCATCCAGGTAATAAAGGTGGAATTAATTAAACGACACGCCTAGCAAGTGCGACATTCAAGATTGGACTCGGTCCCTGCCGCCTGGCAGAAAGGAAGGTTGTAACAAACTAGAGCCGATCAACCCGATTAATCTCTCCGTGTGTCGGTTGAGCTAGATCAGAAAGTCAGAGTCAGTTACTTAGAACGGATGCTGTCTCTTGACGCGCTGAAACCCTAGGAGTTGCTTCCAGACAGCGCATGCGCCATCGTTGGGAATTAATTAGGCACTGAATACTGCGTTTAGTAAATCAGATTATGCCCATTCTTGGAGCCGGGGAAGTTTAGCATGAACACATGTTCTGTTCCTGTTCCCGGGACTTTGGAATTATCCAATGCAGGAGGAGACAAAACACAGCAGGATTTCGTGCGCGCTGATGATGGTGTCAATTAATTTACCCTGTCAAGTTGCGATGTTGATAGAGTGAATGAAATTTTACCACCGTAGACTAGGGTTCAAGAAGTTCAGCAACCTTCTAGCAATTTATCTGAAAAAGATAGATTTATTGAAAAATTTTAAAATGGAAAAATAAAACAGTAGTCAATGCAGCACTTATTACCATGAAGCATGTCTTTTATGTTTGAAATTTTTCGTTTTTCATGATCAATAAATATTGCAGATCAAAACTAATAACAAATTATGTAATTTTCAAATGACACAGAGGGTAATTGTATGTAGTGAAAATTTATAAAATCAGATGGGAAATCCGTAGGATATCTTAAATGTCCAGGACAAAGCAAAAAACAGTCGAAAATGCTATTATCAAGGGTATTTTGGGAAAAATGTCCCTTTTCGGAAGGCGATCTGCATTAATTAACTGTACTGATGGCACTTCTTTTACAAATCGAAAACAGTTGTGCCTGTAAAACTTATTTAACTCTCATACTGTGACCCATTTCATCGTGACGTCACAAAGATTGCAGAACTGCTTTTTGGTAAATTGGTAAATTTTTATTTTTGGTAATGTATATGTTAATTTTACGGATTATTAAGCACATTAAAAAACCTCAAAGCTCAGAATTTGAAGCGCTACAAGTTGGAATCAAAAGAACTTTTATTGAACGATTCGTCTCTAAAATAACCGTTATAAACCGCTTTTTTATTTTAATTTTTAATTTTGATATCAATTTATTTCACAGCAAATTAGTTTCGTGACGTTACGCCACGCAATTTTTTTTTGAATCACGGTTTTGCAAAACTATGTGACGTCACGAAATTTTATTTGAGCTATAAGAAATAAATCAAACTGTTATCTTAAAATTTATACTTAATTAACTTAATAAGCTTATAAACATATAAACAATGTGATTTGGTGATGAAATATATTCATTCATTCAGAAAAAAAATAAGTGCATTGAATCCAAAGATATGGTTTGCAATTTTGCGAACATAAATTTAATAAAAAAAAAATGTGTATTCTTTTAAATAAACAAAACTAGTAAAAGCTTAACCGTAAAAGCATTATATTTTAATTCTGAACCTTTTTAATATTAGTAAGTTCAACTGCAAAGGAAAGGAAAAATAATTGATAGACAATTAAAACAAGAATTGTCGTTAACCAACGCTAAAAACTCCTTTTAAAAGTTTAATAACTGTTTTATTATAACTCTTATCGAAATTAGTTCTTCAGATGAAATATAATCATAATGAAAACTTTTAGAAAACTCAATACAAAAAAAATCAGTAGATTAAGACTAAAATTAGTGGCTCCCGAACCAAATCGACATGATTTCATTAAAATTTATGGTTTTTTGTACATCTTCCTATAGTCTAATCATGTCCAAGTATTTTCAAGGAACCTTGCGCTTGTAAATTTTTTGACTTAAATAGTTTTAGATTTAATTTAGATTTTTCTTTTGTGGGATTTTCTAGTAAAATACTTTGAATTGAAAATTTCAATTAGGGACAGTTTTTATTTAAAAATTTATTTTAAAAAAAATATATGAAAGGCTTATGAATGTTTGATAGAAAATGTAAATCACGTTAAAAGATTTTTGGAATCATATTGCATTTATTTCATTGATAAGTTGTCTTATGCTATCAAAAAATTGATGCATTAAGCGGGGTTTTTTCATAATGAAATTGAGGTATGAAAAACTTGATCTTTTTTCACGATTTTTATTCAAACCACAAATAACTACTATGATTCACAAAGGTTCTTTTAAAAAATCCAAGTGAATTTCATTTCAGTGATAGTCTCTTTAATTTTGGATCAAGTGTTCAACAGGTGATTTGTATTTTATATTTTTATTAGAAACGATTTAAAAACGCGTTTATGTAAAAAAAAGGATCTTAGATTCATAGAAATTTTAAAACTTGAATTAACTTATTGAATTGCATTGTCATGCTACACTTGTTATGAAGAAATATGTACTTGAAATAAAAAGTTTTGAGCGTTTCAAAAAAAGCAAATCAGTTTTTGTGACATCACAACACATTCTTTACTTCCAACCTTCTGAACCGATTTTCTTTCTGAAAATTCTGAATTCCTCTCAAATACCTAGTATGACGAGACCCCAAATTTTCTTCAGTATGTGACGTTCAAGGGAATGAATTGAAAAAAACAGCAGAATTTTCGTGACTTACAATGCTCAAAAATAAATACCTGCATCACCGATGCTAGAGCGTTAACTTGCAGGAATTATTCTTTATCCTATATCATGCTTAAAAAAATGGCTTTTTTTGCAATAGTTGTCATGGCTTGACTTTTCAAATAAAGAATGATTGTTGAAATCTGTTTATTTTCTTGCTAAAATTTTTGAAACCATTGACAGGTTAGTTAAATTTTTCAGAAAAAACTGTTTATTCGCAGGAAACTCCTGTAATATTTTTCAAAGTAATGTGAACAAATAAAGCAAACTAAGGTCTAATTAAACTCAATTTTTCTGTGCTTCTTTCACCTAAATTGTTTTTTGGAGAAAAGAGATTTGAACGCTGCTGACGTGTTTTGATGAAAAAAAAAATCAATAATTTTAGTCACATTTTTATGGTTTTTGTTTTAATTATGTCTGAATTCTGCTTAGATTTGACCGGCTGTATGTTGAAAATTCTAGATAAAATACCCATATTTTGCATGGTATTGTAAAAGTATTTGCTTATTTGTTCAGTCAAAAGAAATTCCAGAAAAATTATGGGGTCCCTTTAAGTTGTGCTTAAGTGAAACTTTTCGAGATATTCGTTCAAGGGGGCCTCTTGGCCTGTAATATTAAACAATGTAATTTCGATTTTAATTTTCTTTCCTAGTTTTCAAGAATTTTAAGCACTATGATAAACGTCATGTTTAAATTTTTAATTTACCCCTCCCTCCACCCAACACACTTTGGTTCAAATCACCAAAAGGCTGGAAAAAAGTCAATTTTTAAAGTCAGTGGCAACCAAATTTTTATAAAGGATTCGAATCTCGAATATTTAAGGAATGTTTTGATGTAATAAGATATTTTCTAGGACATTTTACACGCCATCCATGGAACAAATAAAAAACGACAACTGAAACACAAAAATAAAAAATAATGTTTTTTCTTCACTCCAAATAATTAAAAACGCATCTATATCTTTAAAAATTAATAAATATCTTAACCGAAGTGTTAAATTTTAATCTATGTTATAGTTTGAGTTGAAAAAAATCCTCAATATCATGAACTAATTAAATTTCACTTAGCTGAGAGCCCAAAATTTGATCATAAAAAAAAATTACCCTGTTTATTTTTCGGAAGCAAAAATGTTCCTAGCGCTGCCGATCGCCGTGGTAAATTATAAACCGTTGGATAGGTGAAAGCCTCAACATAAACAAATCTTTAAATCAGCTGCTAGCTTTTGCTATATTTTGAAAACGATAGCCTTGAGTGGATCTCTGTATGGTTCAGAAATGAAAGTTTTAAAGTATTTACATATTAAGAGAAAATCAAGCAATTCTTGCTTCCATATATATGCAAATGCATAATAAAATATCAGTTTTAAAATTCATACAACTAACCTAGAGGAATTCCGGAGAATGTACTAAATTTTTACAAAAACATTCATGTACATATAATTGAAAAATATTCAATTTTCCAGTATAAAGCTCAAAACCCGTTTTCGTAATTGTTAGTGTTGCAATCTGAAGAGAACAAGAAATTGTATGTCTGTTTATTTGTCGCATAAAAACGAAAAATATTCGATATTTGAGCATTCCACCAATGCAATTACAAAGTAGGATGTTGATGAACAATTGAGTCCAAGAAATAAAGATCAATTTGCTGGAGCGATTTGTGAGAGAGTCCTGCAAATAGTTTCTGATACACATTTAGAGGCCTTCCTTCTTTTGGAATTTTTTTTATCACGAGATGTATTTTCACAATTCAATGCATGGTGTCTTTCTTTGAGTCCAAAAAAAGAAAAATTCGCCATCTCTCAAAAAAAAATCGTCACATCCTAGAGGAAACTCTTCCTTATCCAATGCTTGTTTCACGAAATAAAAAATCGATCAAGGGGTCACTAAAACATCTTTTTTCAAAGATTTTCAAACAATATCTATATATATAAAACAGGGAGAGAGACAGCCCATACAGAAATGTGCGAACACGCAAAACTCTTCACTGGATCATCCGATTTGCATGCGATTTTTTTTGTTGTGTTCGTCTTCACGCGAAGAATAACACAACGGAGAGATAATTTCAAAAATGTTTTTGTGGGATTTGAAAATTAACTTTTAGTTTTTATTCGTATCAAATAAAAGTCATGGCACCCAATTTCCATTTTTTTTTTCATTCGAATCACCCAGAGTAGGAAGGCGCCAAAAGCAATCAAGGCTTACTGATGTGCATCCATCTCTCAGGAAGTTTTGGCGCCCATTTTCGTTGCAAGTGTACTCTTCACGTGGCACCAGTAAAATGGATACTTGGATGTGATTTTCCCTATAGGGTTCCGCAACTACGAAGCATAGCAAAGCCTGTGCAAAGAATATTGACAAAATTTGTAATTTTTTGCATCAGAATCAAGGCAATTCTAAGATTTTTTTTAGATGTTTGTTCGTATTTTTTTTTAAATATCATATACTTTTAGCAACTCAAACAAAATGGCTGTAAAATTTCCAATAAACTCAAAACAACTTAATGAGATTGAATTGAAACATTTCATTATCAAATCATTTTTTATGAGTTTTGGTAACACCAATAGAAAGTTATATAACTGGTAAAAGATCACCTTAATATATTTTTTGTTGATTTTATCCAGTTAGTTTGAGAATTGAAGGTTATTAATTTTGTGATTCCAAGTAAATTAAATCATTATCAAAAAAACGGATTAAAGGGTCAGGAAACATTGGAAAATCCACACTACCTTTCATGCTCAGTGGTTAAACGGAACTTTTGAAAATTTTAGCCATATAGGACTTTATCTTGATATTAGATCCAACTCTCAGTTTTGAAAGTCAGAAAAAAGGATTCTAATCAATAATATCATCAAGTACTAAAAACTTGAAAGAATATAAAAATTAAATTTTAAGTAAAGAGCATGCCACCTAAAATTTCGAACATTTAAGTAAAGAGAAAAATCTGAACCAATACACAAAAATACAAAAAAAGGATTCGTACCAGATATAAGATCAAAAAAACAATCTGTCAAGCATAAGTAAATTGAAGAATATAAACACTTAAATTCGACAAAAAAAAAATAAAATCAAGATCAACGAAAATCCAGCTTTTAAATTAACGTTTTAATATAACAGAAAATCCAGATTCATAAAGCCAAATTTAGAATATTGATTGAAATTAACAATAAAATTCAGAATTCAATTTAACTGTCTGGATAACATTTTCTTATCTTACGATCATAAACTATAAATTTAAGTGGTTTGTGAATATTTTGAATTTTTATTCCAAATACTCAAAATAGATTTGCTTTCATTCGGGGTTTGCCTGTTAAGAGAGAAATAATCTAAATACAAGAAAGTTTAAATTTTTTTTTTCTAAATTCTTTAATTCTTAGTGCAATTTGCCAATCTCTAACTGAAAATTGAAAAAAAGATAATAATGACACAAATTTCGAAGACATTTTCAAACATTATATTGATTAGAAAAGTGTTGCTGTAAAATGAAATGAATAGTAAATTTTTCTGAATTGTTTAATATTTGTCGAACTCAGCTCTGTTAATTCACAATAAGATTCAATTAGTGTATCTAGTGCAAAGTCCGAAAAAAAGACATTTTAAATAATTAAAAAAAAATAAAAATTAATTTTATATTCATTATTCTTTAATTGTTCCGGGTCAACTTTTTAATTTTTCTATTCTGACGACCATGTTTAAAGAAAACTGTAATGTATTTAAATACAGAGGTTAACACAAATCGAAAATACAACACTATTTATGACGACTCCAGCAAAAAAGATCTATTTTCTGTTGAAATCAATCTTCAACATTTTTAAAATACTTTATCAGATAGAGGTTTTTGAATAGGAATGATGACCAAACTTAATTGAAACTTGATAGATTAAGCGTTCTTAAGTTATCGGAACTGATCATTAGCAGAACTTTATTGTACGCTACCTCAACAAGAAAATAAGTTTGCTAAACAAAAGTTAGCGAACTTATTAGAGCAAATCGTATGAGCGATTTTGTGTCACGAGCTGCCGGTTTTGAATATAAATTTATGTATGATATTTTCCATTCCATTGGCAGTTTTTTGAATGAACTTAAAATAATGAAATTCGAATAACGAACAATAATTCTGGATTTTTTTTCTGATACAAAGGTATCCACTAGCTTTTATACACTTAAAAGGAATGCTGACTAAGGAACAGTGCTAAAATATAAAAAATACTCAAAAATTACAGGCTTAACAAAGTTTGCCGGGTCAGCTAGTATTCTATAATTTCCTATTAGAATTGTTTCTGAAAACTATTGAATTTTACATTTCAACGTTAAGATTTATTAAATTTCTTTTGAAAACTAATTGAAACTACATTTTTTTTATGAAAGTGATAGAAAACAAAAAAATGGCTTTAAGGCATAAGTTTCGAAGAAAATTCCGAATTATCATCAAAAATGCTGTGCCAAAACTATTCAAAAACATTGTTTAAAAAGTGTATTTTCTATAACTCTTTTTATACAAAACAGAGTAGAGTTTTGAGTTGAGTGATTACTCAAAACTGCATCCTGTCTTCGATTTAAATGTTCATAAAGATTAAACACCTTTGTACCAGTTTCTATGTAAATTTGTAATACTGTAGCCAGTTATTTGTACAGCTTGTTCAAGAATTGCTTATAAATTTAAAAAATTTCATCAAAATGTGTGCCTTTTTGCCATCATTTTTAGATATAGATAGTTATTATCAAAATGTTTGGATTAAGGTACTTGTTTATATTTGAAGGCATTTAAATATTTAAAAAATTCTCGTGTATTTTGTTCGCAAAAATTCAAAATAAGTTGACCTCCAGTCGATTTTTATTAAATCGTATTTAAAAAGATACCGTGAATAAGAAAGTTAATAGAATAAACATGAATTCTACTATTTTAGTATGGGAGAATGGGGTATCAGGGTATCACTTTTTTTCTTTGCTCCATATAGTATATAATTTCTCTGTTTTAAATGATAAAATAATAAAAACTCTGCGATGGATTTCTACATTTTTAAACGTATCATGGGGTAAGTTTTTAAATTTTTTAATAAATTACTTTCCCCGAGTTCAAATTTAAAAAACCCGATTTAATACACTTATCAGTGGATTGGAGGCTTTCTTACAGAGTGTCAATTATCTTTGGAAATAAAGGACACAATAATGGATTTCTTATTTCTGAATTATACACTATTAATCTATAAAAAAAGATTATGATTATGGAAAATCGATAGCAAAAATGACTAAACTCAATATAAAAAACCGATTTTTCAAAACGGATAGAGATTTTCCTAAAGAGTGAAAGGCAGTTACGACGATGATTAGCTTACGCTGGAGGGAGGCGGTGACGAACTGCATTAAAATTGAGATTTCAACACTGTGAACAGCTATAAAGAAAGGCAGTGTGCGATTCGTTATGTACTAGCTTTGTTGGAAAATTCTGCTACTGTTTTACTGATTTCATTTCAATACTTTGTGTTAGACAGCGAACTATAAGATAATGTATTGTTAGAATATGAGTGGTTTTTTTTACTGGGATGGATCACCATTCAAAAGAATTAGTTTTTAAAATGAATATTTTCTCATGAAAAATAAATAAAATGAAGTCATACAATATTGATTACAATGATAATCTCATTTTTATTAGTAATACAAATTTGATTTCCAATGATGATCTCATTGATTATTATATTTTCTCTTAATCTAACATCTTTACTCTTAGCATTGTCTCTGTTCAAACCAAACTTAAATATTTTAATCAAACAAACATGTTTATTTTGTTTCTTCTTGTGTAAATTTTAGCTCAAAAAATTCATCAGGTATTGAATCAATAGATACTTTTCTTTTTTTCTTAGGTGCTGAATTTTTGCTGTTTACAAGTGAGTCATTGGCAGCTCGACTACGACGTTTCTTTCGTTTGTTTACATCCATTTTAGGCTGATCAGTTTCTTGTTCACACTGTGATTTATTTGCTTCAACTTTTTCAATAGAAGTCTTGTTTTCAGACACCGATTTTTTATTGCAACTACGTAGAGTGTTCATATTGTATACACACCTGAAATAAATAAAAGCTCTTAAAAAACTTTGTTTATGCATAAGAAGACAAACTGAATAACGCATCATACTCGGCTATCTGAACTGTTAGAATCTGTTATTCTTCAGATGCCAAAAAAAAACTTGTAAACACAGCTTGGTTTGTGTTTTTATTTCAATTCAATATTTTCTACCTAGCTAAAAATATCTAAAATCAGTTTTCAATAAAAATTGAATTCAAGTTGCATATCAAAAGTCAATTATTTTTTAAACCATATTTTTATGTGTATGAGTATTTTCCGAAATTTAAAACACAACCTCTAAAACACAACAAGATTAAGGATGATGATGATTATTGTGTCCCACCTCATTCCCCTACATCGATTTAAGCTGATCAGTTCATCATCAAAGTTTATATAAATAAGAATTTACATACAGAATACAAATTTGATTATCTCTATTTTACATCTGCTTTTATGTTTACAATCACAAAAAATTTTGTAATACAAAGAACATAATCTAGGTCTATTTATATAAAATTGAAAGAAGAAAGCTTTCAAAAAAAATATTTTTGACTGATTAAATTTGAAGAACAAAGAGCCTCAATTTCTTAAATTTTGTTGACAAAACCAGTTGTTAAATGACCAAATATAACAAACCATCATTTGCAGTAACTGGAAAAGAAGATTTTGGAACTAAATGTCAAATATACGCAAGATGCTCAAATACCTGTAGACAACTCTTAAGTTCATTCTTCTGACAGCAAAACGCTGCAAAAACAACAAATTGTATCATAACCATCATCATCACCATAAGAATCAAATGTTAAAAGAGTTCGAATATAATTTCAAAATTTGAATGAAGACTCAAAGTGAATCGAAAATCACACCTGAAAAACGATAACTTTTAATCTTAAGTTTAAGAACGAGAAACAGAGTTATTGAATGTTTTATTCCATATTATCGAGAAAATGTATCGAGTTCAATATGCATACGCTAACTCATGTTGACATAATTATGCTTGACGCTAGTATATCATAAATTATGCTTAACAAAAATAAAGAAAGAATAGACAGTTTAAAAAATCAACTCATAGCAGTTTTCTGTGCAACCTCTTTTTATCGACCGCTGATTGGAAAAATTCTCATTGGAAGGCTGTTGCTATTTTTATCTTGGGTTGGTGGCGGAGGGAAAATCTCGTAGTCACCATTTGCTGCATTTAAAAATTATTAAAAAAAAACAAACCAAAGAAAGAGAATCGTAAGTTACCACAACAGTGTTGCTATGAAGTAATTTCTGAGTCCAACTGCTCAATTTTTTTTGTTGATTCGATTATAGTCGTTTTACCATCTTTATGGCATTCGCGACTTTATTAACGTTACAATTGGCGGATTGTTATTGAAAAACTTATCCGGTACAACTGTGTTCGATGTTTACTCTTGGGCTCGAACTCGCGGACATCGGCTCAGGAGAAAACAGACTTGCCAACTGGACTATATCTTAAGCCCAACTTCTCAATATGAACTTAAATTTGTAATCTGAATTCTGAGTTTGAAATCTTATTGATAACCGATTTTTCAAAACGGATAGAGATAAATTGAGGTTCTAAAAGTCTTTTTCCTAAAGAGTGAAAGGCAGTGACGACGATGATTAGCTTACGCTGGAGGGAGGCGGTGACGAACTGCATTAAAATTGAAAATTTCAACACTGTGAACAGCTATAAAGAAAGACAGTGTGCGATTCGTTATGTACTAGCTTTGTTGGAAAATTCTGCTACTGTTTTACTGATTTCGTTCCAATACTTTGTGTTAGACAGCGAACTTTAAGATAATGTATTGTTTAAATATGAATATGAGTAATTTTTTTAACTGGGATGGATCACCATCCAAAAGAATTAGTTTTTAAAATGAATATTTTCTCGTGAAAAATAAATAAAATGAAGTCATACAATATTGATTTACAATGATAATCTCATTAATTACTATATTTTCTCCTAATCTAACATCTTTACTCTTAACATTGTCTCTGTTCCAACCAAACTTAAATATTTTAATCAAACAAACATGTTTATTTTGTTTCTTCTTATGTAAATTTTAGATCAAAAAATTCATCAGGTATTGAATCAATGGATACTTTTCTTTTTTTCTTAGGTGCTGAATTTATGCTGTTTACAAGTGAGTCATTGGCAGCTCGACTACGACGTTTCTGTCGTTTGTTTACATCCATTTTAGGCTGATCAGTTTCTTGTTCACACTGTGATTTATTTGCTTCAACTTTTTCAATAAAAGTCTTGTTTTCAAACACCGATTTTTTAATGCAACTACGTAGAGTGTTCATATTATATACACACCTGAAATAAATAAAAGCTCTTAAAAAACTTTGTTTATGCATAAGAAGTCAAATTGAACAACGCATCATACACGGCTATCTGAACTGTTAGGATCTGTTTATTACAGATTTTACAGATGCAAAAAAAACTTTTGTGAACACAGCTTGGTTTGTCTTTTTATTTCCATTAAAAAAAATTTACCTTACTAAAAATATCTATAATCAGTTTTCAATAAAAATTGAATTCAAGGTGCATATCAAAAATCAATAATTTTTTAAACCATATTTTAATGTGTATGAGTATTTTTAGAAATTTTGAACATAACCTCTAATAAAGATTAATGATGACGATGACTATAGTATCCCACCTCATTCCCCTACATCGACTTGAGCTCAAAGTTTATATAAATAAGAATTTACATACAGAATACAAATTCGAATATCTCTATTTTACATCCGTTTTATGTTTACAATCACATCAAACAGTTTGATGCAGAGAAAATAATCTAGGTATATTTATATAAAATTGAAAGAAGAAAGCTTTCAATATTTTTTATTACTGATTACATTTCTAAATTCTTTAAATTTTGTCGATAAAACCAGTAATTAAATGATCAAATATAACAAACCATCATTTGCAGTACCTGGAAAAGTAGATTTTGGAACTAAACGTCAAATAAACGCACGGTGCTCAAATACATATAGGCAACTCTTAAGTTTATTCTACTGACAAATTCAACAAATTTTATCATAACCATAATCATCACCATCAGAATCAAATGTTAAGAGTTCGAATATAGGAATGAAGACTCGAAGTGAAACAAAAATCACCACTTGAAATTGGTAACTGACTCCAGACTGGTTGCAGATGTTACAGTGACAATCCACATAGCAATGATAAACACTATCGCATTCTTGACAACTAACTCGTCTAACCCGGGATAGGTTGTTCCAATGTTCTACGAAAAAGCCATTGGAAGTATGCTGTCTAAGTTGGTGATTTCCACTGTGTCCGCTGTTTTATGTAAGAGCACGGTGTCCGCCACCTTTACGAAATTTAAACCTATTTTTCGTCAAAAGGTTGATCTGTCTGTAACTACATTAAGAATTCAATAGCAGTAGTTCGAACTTCCTCGTAATTGAAATTCTTCTCAGGAACCACGCCAACTGTTATTCAGGTATGTGTTATACTAATTTCTCAATGGTCTTGCATTAGTTCAGTAGTTTTGTTTCGCCCCAAGAAAAGAATTGTTACTTGACCCTTCCATCTGCTTAACTGTGTCTAGCCAATTGGTGCCAGCCAGTACTAAAAATGCTTGTTTCCTATGATTAAGAATACAACAATTTTCATTAATGCGGATAGCTTCAACCATCTTCTAACATGTTGACATTGTACCATCCCTGTTAAGTTTTTACTTTTCTTACTCTTCTAACGGGCGTAAAATCCATGTAAGGCTCAATGACTTAATTTAAAACTGTAACGAGAAAAAACAGGTAAATTGTACGGAACCGCCAAGCGTTACGAAAATAAAATAAAAAATGTCAAAACATGATAATTTAATAAATTTGTTAAAATTTATTGATTTTCTTTGATAAAATGTGATTTTTTTAAATGGTTTTTATCAAATTTTCATAAATTTCAAACATGTTTTTCCTCCTCCCTGGTCAACTATTAGTGTTTGTTATTTGAAGTAAAGACGAGAATTCATATCCATATTCTAGGTTTGAAATACGAAATATATACAGTACATATAATGGCATTTTAATTAACTATAAATTATCGAACTGCAAATACTCCAAATAGATATTTTAAGTACACTTTTTGGGGAAAATGTGGAATAAAGCTCAGGTAATAAAAACTATGCAAATATTACTGTAATCAGCCTATCAAAGTGTTCAACGTTGTTGATACAGATTTTGTTGAAATGTAAATGTCTCTAAAAGATTAATTAAGATAAATTATTAACTTGGATGTGACAACGCTACGTGACAATATCGTAGTGCACTAAAAAAAAGCGTTTTCCCCACACAGGAAGTAAATCCAGTTCGTGCATCGAGTTTTTTCCAGAATACGCATACCAACCGGACTCATTAGGTTTTCGAAAGGATGATTTTTCAAAAACATATAATTTTTAACCTTTCGGTTGTCTATTTGAGTTTGGGCAAACTCTTCCGATGTGGCCCATCTCATTACAGATTCTACAAATCAATTCAGCTGTACCACAATCCGCATAGAAGTGATAAACACTTCCGCATCCTTGACAACGATCTGGTCTGGTCTGCGATCTATTGTTCCTCTGCTCTGCGATAAAGCCATTGGAAGTACGCTGTCTGAGTTGGTGATTTCCACTCTCTCCGCTGTTTTGTGTAAGAGCACGGTATTCGCCACCTCTTCGGGATTCAAACCTGTTTTTCGTCAAGCTGTTGATGGGTCTGTAACTTTCATTTCCATATCGGTAGATCGAACTCCCGCGTAATTGAAACCCTTCTCGGGAATGACGCCAAATGTTGTTCGGATATGTTTTATATTGATTTCTCAATGGTCTTGTATTAGTTTGATGGTTTCGTTTTGCCCTGAGAAAAGAAATTGTTACTTGACCATTAAATCTGCTTAATGGTGTCTAGGCCAATTGGTGCCAGTACTTACGGTTCTTGTTTCCCATGTTTAATAGCAAAACAGTTTTCATTAACACGGATTGCTTCAATCTCTCGAATTTTGTCGATTAATTGGGTAAATGTTCCTTGTTTACCCATCATTTTAATAGCAGCCACTCTCACTTCCTTGTGAATAGCGTGTTCTGCCACTTTTCCGACTATTTCTGAAAACTCTCGATTTTCAAAATCGCAAAGTTTAGCAGTAGCTGCCACGCGATTGACAAAAGTTAAATCGGCTTCATCAAGCGCTTGGGAAATAGAAGAAAAAGTTCGACGATTTAACATAACGGCTGATATGGAACCAAAGTACGCCGTTAGCCGATTTATGGCGTTTGAAAACGGATGTGTTGTAGCATCAGGATCCCCGGTCGCAGAACTGGTATTATTGAAAATCCGTAAAAGGTGACTTCCAGCTTTAACCTAGAACAATGTAGGTTTGATAAAGAAAAAAAAACATGTATAATAATGACTGGACAGTTATTTTGAATTTGTTTGATTTTACCTTGAATATATTGAATTTTGTGGACTCGTCAACGATACCAGCATAATCCATATAATTATTGAACATTTCAATCCAATACTCAAACGTATGTCTATGTATTTCAAGGTCACCCGCGAGTGGTTTGCATTGCGGCATCACGATGGAAGAAAGTGCTAAGTGATTCACGGATAACATATATCGGGATTGATTGGCATCTGATGATAATACAGAGCGACGAATATTTGAAGCCAAGAGTTTGCCGTTATCTAATCCGATTTGACCAGGTCTTAATTCATCTGTATCCGAATCTAGTATGTTTGTGTTTTTATCATTTAACGCCTCATTTTCATCTTCTGGTCTTGCGGTTAATATCGATTGTTCCCGAGCCATCTCTTCTGCCTTTTCTTCCATACTATGTTTTCCCAGTCACCGCTGTCCACCTATATAGAAGTACCCAAAAAAATTAATTGAATACTCCTGAAAAAGTTAAAATTATAAAATGATCAAATTCCAATAAAAATAAATAAAATGATCAAAATTTGTCAATAACTACAAACCTATCATATGATGGTAACATCTTATCTTTAAATTTCTTTGTTGTCTTTTATTCATAGTGTATAAAATTTTAAAAAATTGTTACATAACCTTTTGATTACACTTTCCTTTTAATTAATAACCCATCGCAAGATTCAAATATAACTTCGTTCCGTCAATTGATAATGATATTTTTTAGTGTTTTAGAAATTAAAGAAAATGTATGTATATCTATTTGAACTTGACCTGTCGCAAGCTTTCTATAAGTTCGGAATATGTAATTTATCATTTTAATTTCAATCACAATCCGTCTCATGACCAGTTACATAAATCTAGTGGAACTTGACCTGTCGCAAGTTGTTTGTTATATTACAATCTTTTCTTTATTGTATTTAGTAATTTAAGATACATATCTGTGTCGGCTCGACCTGTCGCAAGCTGTTTTTTAGTACTGAATAGATGAATTTAACGAATTCATATTTGATTATCTTCAGCTCAATCACAATTTGACTCATGACCTGCCGCATGAATCAAAAGGAACTAGACCTGTCGCAAGTTGTCTTTGGATTGATCTTAGTTAGCTTGACCTGTCTCAAGCTGTTTTTTAGTGCTGATTAGATGAATTTTAGTTTGATCATTTCGAATTAAATCACAACTTTTAAGTGCAATTTCACAATTTGACTTATGACCTGTCGCATGAATCAAATAGAACTTGACCTGTCGCAAGTTGTCTTTTGATGTAATCTTTCCTTGATTCTATTTTGTAGTTTGAGTATATGAGCTTGAAATGTCGCACACATTAAGAGCTCATCTTAGTTAGCTTGACCTGTCTCAAGCTGTTTTTTAGTGCCGAATAGATGAATTTGAGTTTGATCATTTCGAATTAAATCACAACTTTTAAGTGCAGAATATTGTAATAAGAAGAACTCATCATTTCGATCACAATTTGATTTATAACCAGTCGCATGGATTAAATAGAACTTGACCTGTCGCAAGTTGTCTTTTGATGCAATCTTTTCTTGATTTTATTTATAATTTAAGTATATGAGCTTGACATGTCGCAAAATGTGTTTTAATGCCGAATGCATTAATTTAAATTTGGTCATTTCAAAATCATTCATTATTTGACTTATGACTTTTGATTGTTATCATTTAAATATTCATTGTGGTTTAAAACTTGAAGCACATATTCATCTTCTGAAGCAATGCTATCTCAGTGTTTTCTTTACTGCATAATTTGCTTATATAAGTGAGTTTTTAACGATTCCATGCCTTGAAGAAATATACTAGAAATAGAAATAGAATAGACAACTTAGATTGAAAACCGATCTGAACAATTCCGAAATTTGACGTATGATTCAACGACGGTTTGAAACTTTAATAGAAAAAATTCATGATGATGATGAAGATGATGATGTTCCCACCTCATTCCCCTACACTATTTGAGCTGATCGAATAATCTTTTCGGAATGAATTATATGATTTGTGAACAATTAATCTCAATATAATAATTGATGTTTTATATTTATTGCATGAATTCATGAATATCAAATGTTAAAGATTTTATATTAAAATTTACTATCGGCATTTCTTGCTAACGTAGTACTAGGACACATTTCATATTTTGAACTTTAAATGTTAAATTACGTGCAGTGCTCAAATATATGTAGACTTCTCTTTAATTTACTTTAAAGACTCCAATTTGCAAATGAACGTTCAACAAATTTAAAATAATGATTATTATTATCATCACCATCATCATCTATGACTAGTTTTTCTACGTATACAAAATATAAAATCATATAGAAGGGAGAAAAGTTATGTTAAGATTGTGGTTTTTATCCATGATTCAATATAACTAAAGTTCTAATAGTATTTTATTGATAAATAAAGAGGCCCTCCACCATTCGATACAACCTATCAACTACATACATCTTGACGGAATCTGAAGCGTCACAGCCCAAAAATTCATATTTTACAAAAACAATTCATTTTCTCTTACATAAATTATACTTGTATTCGGAAAATCATACTTAGAAGGTAGTTTTTTTGGAAGAAGTACATTATAATGTAATGATCCATAAATTATAACAATTGGAGTAAACGATGCGATTGGTGGTTTGATTTCTAGACAACTCATTGGATTGCCTTTAATAACCACAAAGATACTTCGCTGCAAAATAATGCTCAAGGCGAATAAAGTATCCGCATTGCCCCAGGCTTTTTCTTCACAAGAAATACGAAGAAGTTTAGAAAATGATCCTGATTCTAGTAAATGTTCCCTGCCTTCAAAATAAGACTTATTTTGTAAAACGCTCTTGAATGCCAACGTTCTAAGAGCATTTGACAACATATTGTTTCCAATCAAAGAATATGAAATCGAATGAAACTGACAGTTTCCATCTTTCGGAATTTCAATTTCAACGAATTCTTGACAATACTGTTCGCAAGCTATCTTGTCGATATCACGAACACGATCGAAAGATTGAATTGGAGATACTTTTAAATGCGTATTAGCAAGATCAAGGGTTATAGAATAATTGTCTAGCAATGACATGACACGGTTTTCTGTATCTGCGCTAAAATCTATTGAATAAATTAAAATATCTAATAATGCATTATTTAAATTTCCGAAAAGCTCTGGGTTGTACCATTCTTCGTTTTCGTGCATCTCTGGTGTATCAGTTTCAATCGGAACATTTGCTTCATCATTAGATTCATCAGGAGGATCACTAAAGAGTTCACCGTAAATGTTTTCGTCAACTGTATTTGATGAAGATTTATTAAAATACTCACTGTTCACAAATTGAGCAGTATCCATCTCCAATACTGTTTCACGAATTATTGCAAAAATTGGTTTGTGATCAGAAAAGTAAGACTCATATACACCAGTTGAAATATTCCTCATGTTAGAAAACACTATATCTAATCTTGAACCGAGATCTGTTGTTGGTTCATAACCATCTAACTTGTCGAAGAGATTCATTCTATTCAAATTATTTACAAATTTTTTCGTTTCATCACATGTACTATTGAGATTGAAATTAAAATCTCCTATCAATATGGTTTGTTCATTGTTGCCATTATAAATTGAACTGAATACAGATATAAATTCGTTATAGCTAATTTTTGGTGATTTATATCCCGTAAGAATCGAAATATTTCTATGTTTTAAAAACACTAAGTCAGTATGCCCAACATATTTATTGTGGGTATTGGCTTTGAACACTGTCTTATGGATTACTACTGAAACTATTAAACCAATTTTGGCGTAGCATATTATACCTTTGGCAATGCCACTCTTAACAAAAAATGGAAACGTCTGTCTATCTGATCGATAAACAATATAGAAATTGGGTATGTTTATTTCATCATTTGTAAGAATACCAGTTTCGGACAATACAATTATATCACATCTCAAATACCATGCATCCGCGTTGATATACTTTAAATTTTCTCTTAAAGATCTAGAATTCTGATAAGCAATTACCAATCCTGCGTGAGTTGTTAAATTATCAAACGATAAAGTTAATTGTCTGTATGTTTTCAACCTTTCCATTTCTTTTAAACAAGCTCTTATAGTAGGATTATCAGCCATATTCCCCGGAAATGTTCCCAATATAAAAAGACCAGATAGTTTAGAAACGCGACTCAAAGCAACATAAATTAACTGACGAGTCGAGTTCCCTTTCTTGCGTAGGTCCACGCATACTTTAGAATATGTTTGTCCCTGACTTTTATGAATTGTAAGCGCTTCACAGGGAACTAACGGAAATTGGTTTCGAGTAACTTGGTAGTCACGTTGAAAATGATTTGTCAAACTATACTTTTGCCTTTCAATAGGTGTCCAGGTTTTGTTAAGATTCAAATTTTCAGTGAAATCGTGAAATTTAAGTCGAGCTTTTTTGCCAACTTTTTTACAGTCAAAATTAAGGTACACTATTATAGGTTTATTTGACTGTGGTTTACAAAACACATATTCTAAAACTCCAGTTGCACCATTTACAATCCCATCTGATACATCTAAATTTGCGGTTACCATGTACTTGATACCTTTTTTGAATTGAATAGAATATGGATATCCTCCACAATCTCTGGTTGTTTTAGCTTTCCAAATATCAAGTTTCTTTAACATTTGTGCTTCCTTCAAATTGCCTGTCAATTTATCTTCAGCCAAACTTACAATTTCGGTTTCAGTAGAATCTGCAATTTTTATGGCGTTATATTTGTCAACATCTGAATTCGTATAATATAACCTGATAGCATCGCTAGGTACTTCACTTTCAGCGACTTCTCTACTTTTAAAAACATTTATATCTGCTGCATTCATAGTTCCTTGAGCAAAATTATTCAGAGCATTAACAAAATCTAAGTCGTCTTTCTGCCTCATGACTTCAGTTAATTCATAAAATTCAAAATCAGCCCATAACGGTGATAGATCCATCGTAAACAAACAATCTCTTGGAGGATTGAAAATAAATCTATCTTTGACTGGTGGAAGCTGGCGGAAATCTCCTACAGTTATAACAGATAATCCACCAAAACTTTCATCCACTCCTGTGATTTGTCGCAACCTTGTATCTATGCGACTGAAAATGGTACTACCAACCATAGATATTTCATCTATAATAATTAATTTACAATGTAATAACTGTTGACGTAGATTATTAGCAACGTCCATGGGTAAATCTGGAATGTTTCTTGATTCAGTCAAAGGTAAGGCAAAGGCTGAATGTAAAGTATTTCCTCCGATTAAAAAGGCAGCTTTTCCAGAAAAAGCACTTAATAACACTTTTACAGAATCTGATGATTGCCATACTGAAGTTTCAATACTATACTCTAGAAAATAAGTAATCAATTGAAATATTGTTGATATAACTAAACTTTTTCCTACACCTGCTGAACCGGAGATGAAAATTTTTAAAGGTAATTTGTTCAATTTAAAGCATTTGTAAATATGAACTACAATTTCTCTTTGTCGGTTATTTAACCTTCTTAAATTTTCAAAAAGATCTGATTTGTTTACTTTCGGAGGAGACGAATACACAAATGGGGTAATAGTTTTGGGTCTATCAATGCCGCCTTGAATAAGGATATCAATTTCTTGATCTTTGGACAACTGATTTTGTTCGAAATCTAAAATTTCCTCATTTTCTAAATCTGTTCTATTATCTATTGCAGCTTCTATAGCTCTGTCTATTACATCATCTGACAAAATTTCAAATTTAGAACGATTTCTGGTAATAATATCTTGGTTGTTATTGTATACCTCCAACCAGTTCACTGATTCAATTTCATCGATTTCATTTCTCCATGGGTAGAATAAAAGTAATTGCTCTCGATAATAATTGTCGGGGTCTTGGTCGATTCTGTATCGATTATATCTTAAAATTCGAGCTATTTTTCTTCTCTTCTGGTTGGAATTTTCTCTATCTACTTCAATTTCTTCAATGTCCTCTTCGTCATCACAATCTTCTGATCTATTCTTATCTTGACGACTTCTTCCTTTAGCTTTAAAATAAAATGCAGCATATTCAGCTAAACAAGTGTTCTGTAGATTTACCCGTTCTGAATAGTATGTCAAGATATCTTTACCAGCGATATCAGTACTGTCTTTGTTCATTGATCTTAATTGTTTTTCCGATTTAAGGAAAACTACTCGATCATCGCATTTACTGGTACTGATATATATATGAGTTCGACTGAAATGAGATAAAGGAATACTTAAACAATGATAAATAGCTTCGCTTACACTCATTAGATTCGAATTGATAAATTTGTTAGCGATTGTTCTTAACTTTTCAAGATAAGTAGTATTTCTTTTCTCTAAATCATTATTTAGTTCTTTAAGTTGCTTTGAAAGCCCCGATTCAGACTTAGCTATGTAGTCAACAATATATGCTGCAACACCATATTCATCTAAAATGAGCTGCAAATCTATATTTGATTCCATCAAGTTCAAAATTATTGGATTGTAGGAGTTTATATCAACTTCACTGCTCCTGCGTTTGTAAAATATTGTAACTTTACTTATCGAAGCTCTTAAAGCGGTTACATACTCATGATCGGTCAAATCCAAACTTACCAAAATTTCTTCAAAATCTATATTTAATCTTTCTTTACTAGAATAAAAAACTTCCATCTTTTCTTTTATTTTCTGTAGATTTCGTTTTACAGATATACTGATTTCGTTCTTGGGTAAGGGTTTTAAAATTTTCGTTTCTGCTAGAACAAATTTTGGAAAATGAAATCTACATGTATTTTTGTTACTTCTACCTTTAGAGCATGTGTCAGTATGCTTGTGACGCAAATATTTACAAAGTGGATTACCAGAATCATACTGACATGTGATAAATGTATCAGCGAACTTTTCAAAATTTTTGATACTGTCTTCATCTTCTAAATCTAAACAGAGTGCATCTCCAATGAACAGTAACATGTGATCATGCGGAGAGCCCCTCATTTGGAACTCGCGTCTTCGGTAAAAATCTGTTACTTTATATGGATGAAATGGACCAGCGTTTTGTTTCATGAGTTTTAAAAGCTCATTAACTTTAAAATCATAATACAATGCTGAGAAAACAGGGTTTTCCTTGATAAGATCATGTTTTTGTTGTTCCGGAAGGTTAAGGGCTTGCAATAACGAAATTTGTTTCCCAGTGGTCTTCAAAACCAAACCTTGTATCAATTCAGGCCATTTATTTTCAACTGCAGACACAGTTAAGAAAAACATTGGTTTTCCACATTGCCGCAACATCGCAAAAAGATTCTTTTTCTTAGCGCTCCAAAAACTTGGAGAGCACCTGATGTGCTTCAGAAAATTCAACCCATCATTATGCTGCCTTAGCTCTGCAATAAACTGCGGATTTAAGGCTTCCTCAACTGTAACACCTTTAGCATTAAATTTCTTTTTCAGTGTAAGTGTGGTTGAACTAAGAACTTCTGATTCCAATTTAATTTTGGCCAAATACAAAATTCTAAATGCAGATATTTTTGTGTGGCAACGAACTTCCCATTTTATTAAATCAGATCTTGTTATATTTTTGTTGAGTATTTGCCTTTTTTTACCACCGAAAATTTTTGGAAAACAGAAACACTCAATATCTGGTTGAATGTGTACCGAAACAGGCCAGTGATTTTGACCTGGAGCCATTACAATAGTGGCATGTTGTGCCGTTTGTTGATTGAAATCGAAAAGTAAACATTCATCATCATCATCAACTAAATGTTCATAAAATTCATCATCAACCTCTAAATCATCTGATTGTAAATTAGAACTAACTTCTTGTTCTGAGTCGATATCCATCTGATGGTTCCTAATATTTTCGTCGCTAACAACAGGATTAGTTGCATTATTATTTAGACTGATCACATTGTTCCGATTGATGTCATCCATGAAAGTATCATCAAAAGACACTTGTATATCATATTTTTTGTATAACTCGGTGTCTTTCAAATAGTCAAGAGCTTCTGATATATATGAAGCACGGACCAATCCGCTAATGTATGTGGAAGAATGACCCATATGTCGTTTGAATTCCACCGGTATAGGTATAACTCCAAGATTATCTAGTTGTCTTGGCAAAGATGAAATCATTAAAGGCACACTACTAGGCACATGAATGGCACTGCCTTTCATTCCTAGTTGTGGATTGCAAGCTCTTTTCGACATGAGGACAACCTTCTGAAAAGCAACGTAAGGGGAAACTATTCTTTCCTCAATATCGTTAAGTCTTGTTATGCATTCGGGAACAGGTAGTGGTTTCAAGCCCCAACTTGAGGCAAGCTTGGGGATTTTTCCTTCTTTTACATATTTGAAGCACGTTTTACATAGGAAATTACAGGAGTTCTGAAAATAAAAATTCAAAGTGCGAGAATCGTTAGTATTTTGAACGTTTTCATTTTTAAAAATTTTATCGACTATCTCTTGCGTGATTTTTTGAACACCTTTTAAGAAAAATGAACCCTCACAGCTTGCGCATACATAATTGGGCATCTGCTTTCTCTTTTCGATGAATTCTCTTATAAATTCAGATTGAATATTATTCGAACGAATGAGATGGTTGTAGTATTTGTCTCTGTGAGCTATGAAATCATTCATTCTTTGCTCCCGTCGTGATAATCTCCTGCGTGCGTTTTCATTCTCACGATACGTTTCATTTCTTCTCTGTAAACGCTGATTCAACAAGTTAGAATGATTCGACGCAGCTTGGACGGTTACGTTTGCTAAACGTTTTTCTGCTAATTTACATAAAATTATGTTTTTCTCTCTTGAATAGTATTCCATGTTCTCATTCCTTATCTTACGAACACGAAGTTTGTTTTTTTTCTTTTCATTTTCGTAATAGCTTGAATCTTCTCTAGCTTCTCGCATCCTTTTGGCAGTTTTTTCTCGTACTATTTGAGATGTTGCAATATCTCTTGTTTTTTTCTCCAATATTTTCCTCTGGAATTGAAACCGGTTGCTTTGTTGCTCTTGCCCCTTGTATGAGGCATCTTCATTTCCAATAAGATTAGCATTTTCATCAATTAATTTTGTAGAATTTGACATTTCACTTTGTCGATATTCTTCACAGTAACAATGTTGATTTGTTTGTGTTTCTATCGAAGAACTTGCAATTGATTGTTCAGAAACAGTCATTTTTAGTTTCCTTCTATACTCGTTTGCAGCTAAAGTGACTCTTTTTAAGTTTCTTAGCTTATGGTATAAGCGAAGTTTTTTCACTTTGAATGCCAATGAATATTTTTTATTGCGTGTCATGTTTAAAAGCTAAAATCAAGAAATTGAAAAAGTTTAAATTACCAAACGCTGAAACATTATATCAGATCTGGTACCCCAAAAATGGTAAAAAGGATAATTTTTTAATGTTTCAACATTTTCAGTAAAAAATATACATTATAAGAACATTTCATCATTACTCCGTGTATGCTGTAATATTTACCAAGTGATCCTAGGAAAATTATCTGACGTATAAGTCAAGTATTTCAAAACATCTTGGCCTTTAAAATTTCTGAATAGGATGCATATGAAAAATTAGACAATCTTTCTTTGCAAAATTCAAAGACTCGAAATTAAATTATAATAATTTCCGAAGACGCAGAGTATGTAGATTCACCTTCACTCGATTTTTAAACTGTGAAAATAGTAGTTTGAATCGATTCAAAGAATAGTTCATAAACAAAAAAAAACGACCCACATAGCTTTGATAAGTGTTACCAAACAAGGTTGGAAACTATCTTTCGTGGATATTTCCCAAAATTTTGAAAAACTGCACTTTTTCTTATTCCATTGTATTTTTATTTTTACCAAACAAAATTTGGTTCATTAAGTTATATTTGTGACCTGAATATAGCACCAGATAGCTCAAATGGAACGTAAAGTAATATACAAAAACGTGAGATTAAATTTAAATAAGGTTTGTAGACTGTAAGCAGAGTATGGGTACTCATTTTCACTCTATTTCTAAGTTGTGAAAAAAAGAAGTTTAACTTGATCAAAAGAATAAGGTAAAACAAAAAATAACGACCCATTGCTATTGGATTGAGATTTCGTATACTTCTACAATGTTAATATACGCAAAAACGAATAAAAATGTAAAAATTCGTACGTTTACTTTACATTGAACATTGCTTAATTCATTCCAACGAAATCCAAAATATCGTCTTGTGTAATAGCTTCGTCACAAAAAAAATTAATGTAAAAAAAAGGGAGTGATATCAGCACCAACATGTGAAAAGGATGTAAAAGACAAAATAAACAAAAACCGTTTTCAGTGGATTCAAATAGCCTAATAAGAGCTCTACTTAATACAAAAATCGTTTTTAGCTTTTCAGTTATCGTAAGATTTATAGTGCAGTTTGAACAAAGGATCTAAAAAATTTAGAGCCCTAAAATGACATTATCCTCACACAGATTGTTTTTTATACAATTTACTCCACAACAAAGCAAACGGTTGAGATAAAAACCTTAAAAGGGGAAGAATGCGGAAAGCTATTCACTTACTCCTGTAGCTAGAACCATAAGCCTTTGTCAAAAAGTAGAGGAAATTTGATCTCCATTTCACTCACACATATGAGAGATACAGTACAAAGCAAAGGGTGTATGAAACATTTAAACGAATTTCACACTCCAGCTAGGGTCCATAATCAATTTCGAGCTATTTTTCCATGATAACACCGTCGTATCGATAAAAACATATTTAGAATGATCCTACGCACTGTTTTGACCATATTGACTTGGAAGATTCCTCGTGAATTTTAATTAGCGATTTAGAGAAGATTGCAAATTTTCAAACGCGTTTTTCTCGAAACGTCATAAATGAACATAGACCCTTTTCTCGTGTTGATGCTGATATAATATAAATTGTTAAGTACCGGTAAGTTTTGGAAAACTGCAATTTTCCCTCGCCCCATCGTATTTTTCCTTGAAAACCATAATTCAAAAATTTATTGAAATGGTAAAATGTAGTTCATGAAATTCTATTTGTGACCTGGGGCGGGATTAAGAATCTCGAAACAGTCGAGTTTCGTTCGATTCGACTGATTTTGGCATTACCGATCTTGAACGAGCTCGATTCGAATGGAACGTTTCAAGATGATCTACTACCCGATTTACTCGAAATATTGTACGTTAAAATTTAGAACTTGAAAGAGATACGTAATACCGATTCTAATTCGAATGGAATTCATAATTTCACCCCTGAATTTTATGCCGAATAGCCTAAATAGAACGTATAATAAGTTATGAATAATACTCGAAGCCTGTTTGCAAAGTATATGTACTAATTTTCACTGGGTTGAAATTGTGAAATATAAGTTTGATTCGATTAAAAGAATGCGCATGAAGAAAATACAACCCACGTACCTTTAATAAGTGTTACCAAGAGAGATTGGAAACAGTCTTTCAATAGTTATTACAATATGAACAACTTTAAAAAAAACGATAATCGGGAAGACGACGAGAACGCGAACACTTCGAGGTGATTAAAACGGTGACCTGATTAAAAGAATAGCATATAAACAAAAATAACAACTCCCACGTACCTTTAATAAGTGTTCCCAATCAAGTTTAAAAACTATTCTTTACTGGATAATGCAATTTCACAGCTTGGAAAATTTTCGCGAAGCAGATGAGGCCTACCAAAATCCTTGTGTGATAGCTCCGCCAAAAAAACATAATTGTAATGGACAAAGACAAATGTGTGGAAAAATTACTACAAGTATCCGAAAATTTTGAAAAAACTGCGTTTTCCTTGAAAATCAAAAAAATTATTGAAATTCGAACAATTTTGTTCATAACCTGAATTGAACACCGGAAGGCTCAAATAGATCGTTGAAAAAGAATCAAAGACGTGAAAATAAATAATAATAATCTTCGTAAACTGTTAGCAGAGTATGTACCTTCAAGTAGCCATTCACCGCCCAATATCACCCTTTTATTTGCATTTAAAAAAAACTGAGCTGTTTCCCCCATAAATAAGACATCTAATCTGTGTTGGCATCATTTTTCGACCAAAAACAGCACTAAATTATGCTAACGATAGCCTGAAATATAAATATTTTGTTTTTCGTTTCCGGAAAAACTATTAAATTCGATGCCTCTTAGCGAACTGAGCATTAGTATGGTTCGAAAAGGATTTTTGTTTACTATATAGTTCATGTTTGGCCTGAAATCGATTTAAAACGACAGTTTTATTTTCATAAAATAGCTTCGCATCGGAAAATTTTCGATTTTTTCTATAATTGTTGTTTGTTTTAAGCGTTAAATGATAGGCGGTCAAATGTGTAAATTGCAAGTAGCATTTAGCTTGGTTATGTTACAAAATGATGAAAGTAATCGGTTACATGAGGCTGTTTGCCGGGAATCATCATTTTGTCAGCCAACGCACTTTGTTAAAATTTGCGAGAAAAACTTCACAAAATTTATTCTCTCAAGATCCAAAGTATAGTTTTGACAGCTCCATATATGGACAATACTACAAAGAACTATTTACGTCTTGTAAGATAGTTTTTCTTTAAAAAAACACTACCGGTACCGGAAAAGTCGAGTGGGCAGGTCCAGTTGAACAACCCCAGGTTTAGTTAGTTATACGGTTTTCGCATTCCACTAAATTTTTATTGAAAGTAGATCAGTTTTGAGATTATTAGAAAAGAAAGCGAATAAAAATCTACCAACTTTTTCGTATTAAACATGTTTGAAGTTGAAAAATCGCTTAACGGGGCGGTAGATGGAGACTTGACGGTTTTCTCATTTTCACTTGGTTTTCAATTTACGATAAAAGTGGTATGATTTGGTTAAAACCATAGCGCATAAACAAAAAAAAACGACCCACGTACCTTTATTAAGTGTTACCAAGCAAAGTTGGAAACTATCTTTCACAAGATATTTTAATTTGCACAACTTTTCAACACAACTTTTAAACACAACAAACGTACACGTACACTTCGAGGGAATTGAAATGGCTACCTAAAGATTTTCATAAGAATCATCGTTGGGCGCTAGCAACACAAAAATAATATAGTCATCTCACTTGCACTCATGAATACCCGTATACCTATGAGAGACCAGCGCAAATGCTGTCAGCTGTCAGTAACCCATCATATACGCTCCCAATTTCATACTCAAAAATTTGTTGTTTTGGTACAAAACAGCAGTTCAGTGGAATCCAGGAGTGCCAGGTGTCCTGGTTTTCAGTATTTGTCCCGGTTTTCGAGGAATAATCTTGATTTATTAAAGGGCACACGTTTTCATGTTAAATTACAAAGAAATTCATGGTTAAATGTTCAGAAAATCTAATATATCTTTATGAAAATAGTTTAACCTGATCATGAGTTAGAACTTAGACGATAATGAACACGATTTTCCTCAGAATACTTTTCAATGGTAAATTCCAATTACAATGAAGAACTCTTGATCTGGGTTATGAATTCTGTCTCTGGATCTTAATTTCGAATCTGAACTTTGAAACTTAATTCGTAATAAGAGTGACCCACTTCTATTGAATCGGGGACTCTTATACTTTAACAAACTTAATATCTATATATATAAAAATGAATTTCTGTCTGTCTGTCTGTCTTTCTGTCTGTTCCCTATAGACTCGGAAACTACTGAACCGATTTACGTGAAACTTGACAGGTGGGGGTATTGGAGGCCGCGGAAGGTTCCTTTTATGGTTTGGGATCCTTACTCCTTCAAAAAGGTGGATGAAAAGGGGGAAATGAGATCTCCCTTACAATTTTCAGTATAACTGAACATGGAAAATCATTTTGGTATCATTCAATGATTATCTGACACACCATTCTCCTTTCAGTGAGTAGGTACATAGGAAGAGGGAGGGGAGCCCAATACAATTTTGTTAGCATATGTTCTCAATTTATGCTAACGAAGCCAACAAATGGAATAAATATGGCACGGAAAGGTACTTGGTTACGAGATATGTTTCTACGATTGTTATAGACCCTTACGCTTTACAGTGTAGAGAGGGGAAGAAAGTAGGGGGTTCCATAGAAATTTTGTTGTAAAGCTTGAAAACTTATCAACCAATGAAACTATATTTGATATAATAGGATTTTTAGGAACGAAAAAATATTGGTATTATAAAGATCACGACCTCCATTCAACAGGGGGTGAAGAGGAGGACATGGGGGGGCTCTCTTATCATTTTTTTAGCATAAATCCAGAACATATCAAGCAAAAACAAACATATTTTATAAGTTAGAATGTTTGCGTTCGATTAATTTGTGATCCTCCTATTTAAGGGCAAAGCTTGAAGAAACAGATGAAAATTATCAGATCTTTAATCCAAATTTATAGATCAAGATTCAGAATATTAGTTTAAGTTATTTTTGTGTTGCAATCCGAAACTTCTGCTGCAGCTCTCATTTTTTAGCGGTTGCTTCTGAATTATGTTATAGTTTGACTTAAAATGATGCCAACAAAACAATAAAAATTTGAAAAAAATCTGAAAATATTATTCGATTTTGAAAGGGGTAGCAAAGCACACCGGGTCAGCTAGTAATATACATAAATAATACCAAGCGAAGTTGGAAAATATTCTTCACTAGATGTAGCAATTTGCACAACACAAAAACAGCGCGGAGCAGATGAATCCTACTGAAATCCAAATTGCATATTGTGATATATATTTGGCAAAAATATCTTAATCTAATGAATAATAAAACATTTTTTTTAACTTGAATAAGTTTAATAAAAATACCAGCACAATGCGTTCATATAGCGGACAATCACGATAGGTGAACTCTGCCATAATAATTGGAGGGTATTGTTAAAAACAAAATCAAACCAGTCCACCTTTCCAGTGAACTAGTTGCAAAAGTTTAGAGGGACATATCCCCCAAAGTTTCATCTGCTCAAATGCCAGATCTTGGCTCACACCCGGTATGCTCCTACAGCGATTGTCATCTCATGTCAAAATAAGATCAAAATTTTACCCAGATCAGAGAGATCTTATTTTAAAGGTAGATGCAGGAGAGATTAGAGAGATGATAAATAAAAAGAACTCTTTAACTGTTTTTCAATACACTCCAAATGTAAAAAAAATCGAGCCAGCTGCGTGAAACAGATTCACGGCGTGTCCGTTAATTGATTTTTTCTATCGAAGTGATTTTTTTCTAACGATGCTGGCTTGCGGAAATGAAACAAACTCCATGCAAAAACATTGAAAGGTGCTTTGACATCTAACAAAAAAAAAATGATGCATCACTCAAAAAATCAGTTTACGAACACGCCATCAGAATACAGAAATGAGATTCATTGTTATTGTTGACATTATCCAAATGGTGGCTTAAAGGAAAATCAACAATTAAAACAGCTTTCCCTTTAAAGGGCACCCAATCGGCATGACATTAGAGAGGGAGGAGGGATGATTGAAAGTCTTTTAGGACCCAAACTTAAATTCGGTATTCAATAAAATTTCAATCTCAGAATTCAGATTAAAAATTTAAATTCATATTAAGAACTTGGACTCAGAAATTGCTTCATAGCAACAATGTTATTGTAATTTACGATACTCTCTCATGGATTTCTCTATTTGTTAATTTTGCAATGCAGCAAATGGTGACTATTACGTTTGTCCTCCGCCACCAATCCAATATAAAAATAGCAACAGCCTTCCAATAAGAAATTTTCCAACCCGGCGTCGATAAAAAGGGGTTGCACAGTAAACTGCTTCGACTGGGAATATATTTGGAGATGAGTTTTGTAAGCCGTCTATTTTTTTTTTTCCTTTATTTAGTCTACTAGCTCCAACCATGATTATGTTAACATGAGTTTGCGATTGCATATTTATTGAATACAATGCTTTTTCTCGATAATATTGCATAAAACATTCATATCACAAAACTTTAAAAATTTCATAAAAATAGTATAAAACGTCTAAGGCTCCAAAACAGGCAACAGTTGATATGGACGAATTCTTTTACAGACACGTAACTGAAAATTTGATACCTGATATCGATTGGCCGTTCTTCAGAACTCCCATGTGTTAAATTTGTTTTCAATCCGAAGCATAATGAAGTCAACATCACAAAAAACTCCTCAAAACTCCATTGTGTAAAATTTTTTTATCAATCCAATTTATAACAACTTAAACTAGCCAGATAGTTTCAGGAAAAAGCGGGATACTTCACGAAAAAAGCGAAACATTCTAGATTATCTTTAAAAACAAGCTTCGTTCGACTCTTAATCCAAATTTTAATACATGGAATCAGTCCCTTAAGCAAATTTTCATCACAATCCAATGCATAATAACGTCGATATCGCAGTGAACAGGTAGGTAATATAGACGACATCTTTTGCCGGCCCCGTACCCTAAATTTGACTAATAAAATCGGTTGTTCGAGTCTCACAATTGCTATGTACAAATTTTTTTCTTAATATAACTATTAACAACGTAAATATTGCAAAAACAGTGTAAAGTTCGAACGACCCCCTTTGCCGACCCCATCGTAATATTCAATATGTACTTGTAATCAATTGCTTTGTTTCTAAAATCCCCCATGTACAAAGTTTCAGATCAATCCTACCAAAAATCACACCAAAAACGCGAAAACCGTATTTGTTCTGTATGGACGACCCTCTCCTGAAGGAGTTATCCAAAAATCTGAAATCATTATTATTTATTGCTGGTCCTAATGAGCATCCATGTCTCATTTCAGCTCTCTACCTGTTAAAACGGCTGAGCTAAATGAAGACAAACAAACAAACAAACCCTCAGAAAAAGCTTTTTAAAATTGAAATTCAGAATACAGATTCGGATTTGATGATGATAACTTACGATTCTCTCTTATGCAGAAACAGTGACAACGAGGTTTCTCCTTAGCCACCAAGCCAAGTTAAAAATAGCAACAGCCTTCCAATAAGAATTTTTCCAATCAGCCGTCGATAAAAAGGGGTTGCACAGAAAACTGCTTCGACTGGGAATCAGGACCTTTCAAAATTATGTTTAAGCCAAGTTGTACAGGCTATCCTTCATGAAAAATCAACATGACTTCACCATTTGCCACAATTTCGATTCATTTTATTTTTCAAATAGCGAAGCAGATGTAAAAACGCATACACTTGAAGTTCAATAAGTATGACGACCTGAGTTTGATTAAATCAATTAACTCCATCGAAGAATCATATGCGTACAAGAAGTGTTTACGAGCAGAGTTATTTAAACTATTTTGGGTACTTTAAAATTTTGCACAACTGAGGCTTGGTTCTTTAAAATTCAATAAATATTTTTAAATCAGAATTAATTTAAAAACACGTACACTTCAAAAATTCAATAAAATGTCAACTGTAAAAAGATTTAATACCAAATGTATCAGTGATCCACAACGAATTACTCTGAACTACCTAAATGTATGCTGTTTTATTTACCAAGTCAAGTATTTCAAAACGTCTTGGCCTTTAAAACTTCTAAGTAGGATGCATATGAAAATTTTAAAATCTTTCTTTGCAAAATACAAGGACGCGTGATTAAATTATAATAATTTTCGAAAACTATAAGCAGAGTATTTCCACTCATCTTCACTCGGTTTTCAAACTGTGAAAAAGTAGTTTGATTCGATTAAAAAATTGCACATAAACAAAAAAAAACGACCCACGTACTGTTAACAAGTGTTACCAAGCACGGTTGGAAATTATTTCAATTAGCACAATTTTTAAAAATAATCGCGGAGCAGATGTATCCTATTGGAATCCTACATATTGCCTTGTCTGGTAGCTTGGCCAAAAAAAACCATATTTACATTATTTTCATGATGTTAAAACATTATTACGATATTGTGTTTTCGAAAAATCTATGTTGTCCGACCGTAGGCAGTGTCCGGCCATAGACGAGTTCCCCCTTCTCATTTTCCCTCGGTTTCTTGATTGTGAAGAAAGTTGTTTGATTTGATTAAAAGAATAACACATAAACAAAAAATAACGACCCACTGCTAGTGGATTGAGGCCTCCTATACTTTTAAAATGTTAACTTACGCAAAAACGAATAAAAATGTTAATATTCGTACGTTTACCTTACATTTAAAATAGCACAATTTTAATTTGTTTTTACGGAACAAATGTATCGTACCGAAATCCAAAATATCGTCTTGTGTCACAGCTTTGCCACAATAAAAAATCGATGTTAAAAAAACAAGTGTGGGGTAAAATTACTTGTTAAGTACCCGAAAAACTGTATTTTGCCTCATCCCCTCGTATTTTTCTTTGAAAACTATGAAGTTTAAAAATTTATTGAAAATGGTAAAATGTAGTTCATAAAGTTCTATTTTGACCTGAATTTGATGCCGGATAGCTCAAATAGTATTAGAAGGTTGTTGGCAAAGTATGGGTACTAATTTTTACTTGGTTCAAATTCTTCAAATAGTAGTTTGATTCGATTATAAGAATAGCGCATAAAGCAAATACAACCCACGTACCTTCAATAAGTGTTACCAAGCGAGATTGGAAACTGTCTTTCAATGGTTATTACAATATGCACAACTTCAAAAAAACGAAAATCGAGAAGCCGACGAGAAGGCGTACACTTCAAGGTGATTAAAACGGTGACCTGATAAAAGAATATTAAAAAACGATCCCCGCGCACCTTTAATAAGTGTTACCAATCAAGTTTAAAAACTTTTCTTTACTGGATAATGCAATTTGCACAACTTTGAAAAAATTTCGCGGAGCAGATGAAGCCTACCAAAACTCTTGTGTGATAGCTCCGCCAAAAAAATATAATCGATGAAGGACGAAGACAAAAGTGCGGTAAAATAACTACAAGTACCCGAGAATTTTGAAAAACTGCATTTTCCACATAACATTATATTTATCCTTCATCAGTTCTATTTGTGACCTGAATTAAATACCGGAAGATTCAAATAGATCGTAGAAAAAATACAAAGACATGAAAATAAATTAATATAATCTACGTAGACTATAAGCAGAGTATGTACCTTCAAGTAGCCATTCACCGCCCAATATCACCCTTACATTTGTATTTTGAAAAAAAATGAGATGTTTTCCCCAAAAATAAGACATCTAATTTTTGTTGGCATCATTTTTCGACCACAAACAGCACTTAATTATGCTAACGATAGCCAGAAACATAAATATTTTGATTTTCGTTTCCGGTGAAATTATTAAATTCGATGCCTCTTAGCGAACTGAGCATGACTGTGCTCCTGGTTCGAAAAGGGTTTTTGTTTGCTTGGAATATAGTACATATTTGGCCTAAAATCGACTTGAAACGATAGTTTTATTTTCATAAATAGTTAGTAGTTAGTTAGTAATCGTAAACTAGTTGTTTTTTGAAACTTAGTAATGGGCGGTCAAATGTGTAAATAGTAAGTAGCATTCAGTTTGATTATGTTAGAAAATGATGTTTTATCGCTGAAAGTAATCGGTTACATGAGGCTGTTTGCCGGGAACCAACATTTTGTCAGTCAACGCACTTTGTTCAAATTTGTAAAAAAAATTGCGTAAAAAATTTCATAAAATGTTTTCTCTTATGATCAACAATATAGTTTTGACAAAACAATTAACGTCTTATACGATAGTTTTTCTTCAAAAAAAAAAAAAAAAAAAAACTACCGGTACCGTAAAAAGTCGAGTGGGCAGGGTCAGTTGAACACCCCCAGGTTTAGTTAGTTATACGTTTTTCGCATTCCACTAAGTTTTTATTGAAAGTAGATCAGTTTTGAGATTATTAGAAAAGAAAGCAAATAAAAATCTACCAACGTTTTTGTATTAAACATGTTTGAAGTTGAAAAATCGCTTAACAGGGCGGTAGATGGAGACTTGACGGTTTTCTCATTTCCACTTGGTTTTCAATTTACGATAAAAGTGGTATGATTTGGTTAAAACCATAGCGCATAAACAAAAAAAAACGACACACGTACCTTTAATAAGTGTTACCAAGCAAAGTTGGAAACTATCTTTCACAAAATATTTTAATTTGCACAACTTTTCAACACAACAAACGTACACTTCGAGGGAATTGAAATGGCTACCTAAAGATTTTCATAAGAATCATCGTTGGACGCAAGCAACACAAAAATAATATAGTCATCTCACTTGCACTCATGAATACCCGTATACCTATGAGAGACCAGCGCAAATGCTGTCAGCTGTCAGTAATCCATCATATACGCTCCCAATTTCATACTCAAAAATTTGTTGTTTTGGTACAAAACAGCAGTTCAGTGGAATCCAGGAGTGCCAGGTGTCCTGGTTTTCAGTATTTGTCCCGGTTTTCGAGGAATAATCATGATTTAGTAAAGGGCACACGTTTTCATGTTAAATTACAAAGAAATTCATGGTTAAATGTTCAGAAAATCTAATATATCTTTATGAAAATAGTTTAACCTGATCATGAGTTAGAACTTAGACGATAATGAACACGATTTTCCTCAGAATGCTTTTCAATGATAATTTCCAATTACAATGAAGAACTCTTGATCTGGGTTATTAATTCTGTCTCTGGATCTTAATTTCGACATTGGACATTGGAGAGGGAGGAGGGATGATTGAAAGTCTTTTGGACCCAAACTTAAATTCGGTATTCAATAAAATTTCAATATCAGAATTCAGATTAAAAATTTAAATTCATATTAAGAACTTGGACTCAGAAATTGCTTCATAGCAACAATGTTATTGTAACTTACGATACTCTCTCATGGATTTCTCTATTTGTTAATTTTGCAATGCAGCAAATGGTGACTATTACGTTTGTCCTCCGCCACCAATCCAATATAAAAATAGCAACAGCCTTCCAATAAGAAATTTTCCAACCCGGCGTCGATAAAAAGGGGTTGCACAGTAAACTGCTTCGACTGGGAATATATTTGGAGATGAGTTTTGTAAGCCGTCTATTTTTTTTTCCTTTATTTAGTCTACTAGCTCCAACCATGATTATGTTAACATGAGTTTGCGATTGCATATTTATTGAATACAATGCTTTTTCTCGATAATATTGCATAAAACATTCATATCACAAAACTTTAAAAATTTCACAAAAATAGTATAAAACGTCTAAGGCTCTAAAACAGGCAACAGTTAATATGGACGAATTCTTTTACAGACACGTAACTGAAAATTTGATACCTGATATCGATTGGCCGTTCTTCAGAACTCCCATGTGTTAAATTTGTTTTCAATCCGAAGCATAATGAAGTCAACACCACAAAAAACTCCTCAAAACTCCATTGTGTAAAATTTTTTTATCAATCCAATTTATAACAACGTAAACTAGCCAGATAGTTTCAGGAAAAAGCGGGATACTTCACGAAAAAAGCGAAACATTCTAGATTATCTTTAAAAACAAGCTTCGTTCGACTCTTAATCCGAATTTTAATACATGGAATCAGTCCCTTAAGCAAATTTTCATCACAATCCAATGCATAATAACGTCGATATCGCAGTGAACAGGTAGGTAATATAGACGACATCTTTTGCCGGCCCCGTACCCTAAATTTGACTAATAAAATCGGTTGTTCGAGTCTCACAATTGCTATGTACAAATTTTTTTCTTAATATAACTATTAACAACGTAAATATTGCAAAAACAGTGTAAAGTTCGAACGACCCCCTTTGCCGACCCCATCGTAATATTCAATATGTACTTGTAATCAATTGCTTTGTTTCTAAAATCCCCCATGTACAAAGTTTCAGATCAATCCTACCAAAAATCACACCAAAAACGCGAAAACCGTATTTGTTCTGTATGGACGACCCTCTCCTGAAGGAGTTATCCAAAAATCTGAAATCATTATTATTTATTGCTGGTCCTAATGAGCATCCATGTCTCATTTCAGCTCTCTACCTGTTAAAACGGCTGAGCTAAATGAAGACAAACAAACAAACAAACCCTCAGAAAAAGCTTTTTAAAATTGAAATTCAGAATACAGATTCGGATTTGATGATGATAACTTACGATTCTCTCTTATGCAGAAACAGTGACAACGAGGTTTCTCCTTAGCCACCAAGCCAAGTTAAAAATAGCAACAGCCTTCCAATAAGAATTTTTCCAATCAGCCGTCGATAAAAAGGGGTTGCACAGAAAACTGCTTCGACTGGGAATCAGGACCTTTCAAAATTATGTTTAAGCCAAGTTGTACAGGCTATCCTTCATGAAAAATCAACATGACTTCACCATTTGCCACAATTTCGATTCATTTTATTTTTCAAATAGCGAAGCAGATGTAAAAACGCATACACTTGAAGTTCAATAAGTATGACGACCTGAGTTTGATTAAATCAATTAACTCCATCGAAGAATCATATGCGTACAAGAAGTGTTTACGAGCAGAGTTATTTAAACTATTTTGGGTACTTTAAAATTTTGCACAACTGAGGCTTGGTTCTTTAAAATTCAATAAATATTTTTAAATCAGAATTAATTTAAAAACACGTACACTTCAAAAATTCAATAAAATGTCAACTGTAAAAAGATTTAATACCAAATGTATCAGTGATCCACAACGAATTACTCTGAACTACCTAAATGTATGCTGTTTTATTTACCAAGTCAAGTATTTCAAAACGTCTTGGCCTTTAAAACTTCTAAGTAGGATGCATATGAAAATTTTAAAATCTTTCTTTGCAAAATACAAGGACGCGTGATTAAATTATAATAATTTTCGAAAACTATAAGCAGAGTATTTCCACTCATCTTCACTCGGTTTTCAAACTGTGAAAAAGTAGTTTGATTCGATTAAAAAATTGCACATAAACAAAAAAAAACGACCCACGTACTGTTAACAAGTGTTACCAAGCACGGTTGGAAATTATTTCAATTAGCACAATTTTTAAAAATAATCGCGGAGCAGATGTATCCTATTGGAATCCTACATATTGCCTTGTCTGGTAGCTTGGCCAAAAAAAACCATATTTACATTATTTTCATGATGTTAAAACATTATTACGATATTGTGTTTTCGAAAAATCTATGTTGTCCGACCGTAGGCAGTGTCCGGCCATAGACGAGTTCCCCCTTCTCATTTTCCCTCGGTTTCTTGATTGTGAAGAAAGTTGTATGATTTGATTAAAAGAATAACACATAAACAAAAAATAACGACCCACTGCTAGTGGATTGAGGCCTCCTATACTTTTAAAATGTTAACTTACGCAAAAACGAATAAAAATGTTAATATTCGTACGTTTACCTTACATTTAAAATAGCACAATTTTAATTTGTTTTTACGGAACAAATGTATCGTACCGAAATCCAAAATATCGTCTTGTGTCACAGCTTTGCCACAATAAAAAATCGATGTTAAAAAAACAAGTGTGGGGTAAAATTACTTGTTAAGTACCCGAAAAACTGTATTTTGCCTCATCCCCTCGTATTTTTCTTTGAAAACTATGAAGTTTAAAAATTTATTGAAAATGGTAAAATGTAGTTCATAAAGTTCTATTTTGACCTGAATTTGATGCCGGATAGCTCAAATAGTATTAGAAGGTTGTTGGCAAAGTATGGGTACTAATTTTTACTTGGTTCAAATTCTTCAAATAGTAGTTTGATTCGATTATAAGAATAGCGCATAAAGCAAATACAACCCACGTACCTTTAATATGTGTTACCAAGCGCGATTAGAAACTGTTGCCGTTTTCGTTTATCTCCACTCGCGCGGGACAACTTTTTCTGAATAAACAAACAGAATCGTTACCCGGGACGATGCAAATATATGGTTGCTATACTCACTCTTATTCTTACCCCCAACACTGACAACTTTTACGGGGTGCAACCCCCTGCTTGAGGTTCAAATCTCGGGCTAAACTAGTGGACTCGAATTAATCACAGAACATAATAACAGCAGTTAGGGCAAAACTCGTGGGTAACTAGGTTGCCACTGCCAATAAACGAAAACACTATATGTTTCACTGGTTATTACAATATGCACAACTTTAAAAAAAAACGAAAATCGCGGAGCCGACGAGAACGCGTACACTTCGAGCGAGGTGATTAAACGACGAGATGACGAAATTTGCATTAGAATCAGCGTTGGGTGCTTGCAAGACAATAAGAATATTGTCATCTCACTTGCACTTGTGAATACCCGTGTACCAAAGTGGAAGCATCGCGAATGCTGTCAGCTGCCGGTAAGCCATAATACACGCTCCCGTTTTCATACTCCAAAATTTAAGTTCCTAGTTAAATAAAAAAAAACATACCGATCATAAGATAAAATACCGATCATAAGATAAAAAAAACGTACCGATCATAAGATAAAAAAAACGTACCGATCATAAGATAAAAAAAACATGTGGTATCGTTGCTTGTTCAAAACCACCATTAAGGAAATGCCATTTGCTGTGATGGGACCGACAAACAGAAAATCCGCCAAGACACCGGGATGAATTTATCTATCAAAATGCTTCAAGCTCTTTCAGTTTGAACATCGTTACTTTAAGCGTTCACTGGTGGTCTAGTGGTTAGCTCTCTGGTCTAACACGTTTCAGGGCGTGCGATCATATCTCTGCACTAGTTTGATGTTTTTTTGTCAAATTTTTGATCGCCTCGTGATTAATTTAGCGATTGCTGGCTACTGCTGCTGAGCAAATGGCTACCTTTTTTGGAGCCGACATAAGCAAGATATTTACTATGGAATAGACAAATTTTAAACAATTTTGTTTTTTTTTGGTTTTGAGCTACGACCTACAGGAAAAAAAATCCAATTTTTCGATACTAATTTCATTAAAATCGTGAAACCTAGAATAGGAGTTAATGTGTTAAGAACGTTTTTATCGAACATACAAATAAACGGACATCATCGTAACTCGTCGAGCTGAGTCGATTGGTACCTATAAAGTGGGGTCTTGGACCCTTAATTAATGATATCCCCAACTGACCGTTCCCTATGCCTTTCTGTAAGAAAGCCAAAAAAACTAAATATATTGAATTTTTTTAAATGGTGAGGAATCCACTATGGGGCAGTTCCATACAAAGAGGTGGCAAAAAGTATAATTAGGTGTTTTGAACTTTTTTATAATTTTTAAAAATTTTTATAAAAGTAACTATTCTAACTAACTAAAAATAAATTCGTTTTGAGGAACAAAACGATGAAATGTGATGAAAAGTTTTTCAAATTAAAAGTACCCTTCCGCTCATTTTGAACATCTTTCACCTTATTCTAATCTTCTATCCGTCTGTTATCTTTCAATTCTTAAATATTCTTTCTCAAAGAATATAAATTTCACCGATATAGCCGATAAAATAATTTCATAAAAATAAATTTACGGTGATTAACTCTTCATTTCAAAAATAAAAATAAATTCATACAAATTTTTTTTATAAAAAAATTATTAAAGTAGGATGCATGGGGTTATTTTTGACACTACTTTTTATATCTTTTGAACACCGGGTTTTAGACTAATTGATCATTAAATGTAAATATCATTAAGACATTTCATGAAACTCAAAACTAAAATGTTTGAAATGATAAATCAATCATGAGAAACATTTTTTTTTTGACAAACCAACATCAATTTTGTTGAATTTATACTCATTAATTGGTAAAAATTACCCATTTGCATGAAATTTCAGCTTTATTTGACTATAACTCAAAAATCGGTGCTTTAAGGTGCTTGGAATCTCTTTCATTGTATTTTTAGGACCTTACACTAGATCTTCATAGTGAAAGGAGTATGGGGAAATGCGGGGATTTTTTTTTGGCAAAACTACAAAGTTTTTGATTTAAAAAAAAAATATTTACTCATTTTTATCATAGATCAATTTAGTATGAAAATATATTGAATGATTCAAATGATAGCTTTTAAAATAAGCTTTCATATGGTGTTCTTTAAATAATATAAAAATGTTTTCCATAGATATATAGATATATGGTTTTTTTTTTCTTCATCATATAAATTTTTCAATTTTTCAAAGTCTGATGTCTGTGGTGCGTTCAGTATCCAACATTGGGAACATCTTGGGAATATCTTAGACAAATATTAAGTTATTAACTAGCGGAAAGAAAAATGCGATCCGATAAACTTCAGTTTTTTATTTTTTGCCGCCTCAAACCCCATAGTGGAATCTTAGCCAACAAATCCCTTTTGACCAAATAATATGCAAAGTTTATTAGTTGATTCCGTCACTGTTGTTTCATAATTCATTTCGTTATTTTAAAGTTATTTCAGTTGATGAAATGAAAAAGAGAGTTGTGTTTGATCAAACAGTTTAAAAAACCTTGCTCGTGAATATTTTGCCAGAATTCTTTATAAAAGACTAGCTGATCCCATACGAACTCCGTTTCGCTTTCAGCTTGGAATATGTCATGAAAAGCTTGTATGAAAGCCAATTTCCAAGCATTTTCCAGATGCACTTCCGAATTCATTGTTAAGTAACAATTGCAAAAATATTGGATGATCACTTTTTCTGTTGTCTGCTACTAAATTTGAAATCAGGAATCAATTGAGCATGCCAAAAAACCCCCGTGTATAAATTTCGACTCAATCGTTGCATAACAATGCAATTATTTCCAAAAAGTTAAACCCCTTTCAGTGGCCTCTTTATAATATCTGAAATCGATTGCCCTTCCCTCAAAACTCCCGTGTGCAAATTTTCAAAGCAATCCATTGCATAATAACCTCAATATTGCTAAAAACAGTGAAAAATTAATGAAAATGGACGATCCCTTTCGTTGGCCCCTGGTGAAAAATTTGACCTCTGAAATCGATTGCCCGTCCCTGAAAACTACCGTGTGCAAATTTTCATCCCAATCCGATGAATGATGACGACAATATTGCAAAAGTATTAAAAGGTTAATATGGACGACCCCCTTTGCCGGCCTCTTAGACTGAATTCAATACCTGAAATCGATTGCCCGTCCCTCAAAACTCTCGTGTACCAATTTTCATCTGAATCCGATGTATAATAACGACAATATCGCATTAACAGTGAATATTTAATATGGACGACTCCTTTGGCCGATCCCTGACTTTAATTTAAATAAGTGAAATCAATTGTTTTTTTTAATAACTCCTATGTGCAAATTTTCATCAAAATCCAATGTTTAAAAACGACAATATCATCAAGATATTGAAAAGTTAATATGGACGACCCCTTTTGCCGACCCCTTACACTAAATTTTATACCTCAAATCGATTGCACGTCACTAAAAACCAGTGGTTGTATTTGGTTGAGAATGAATTGATCAACCTTCTCTCGCTCAACGCTTTACTCGGCAGCAAAGGTTGCTTTGAGGCAGCGAAAACGACAAAACCGATGATGCATACGCTCTCAAAATGGCTCGCCTTCACGAAGCAATATACATTCGAGGCAGCGAATCCAAAAAACCAAACGAATGTCTCTCACTCATCTCCTGTTACATTCTTGAGGGAACCCAATTCAAAAGGCACAGCAAACCCGAGTCTCCTTGTTTGTGCCTGGATCGAATACGCGAGGTTTTTCTGCTGTTGCTATTATTGCACAGCAACCGCACGCAGACAGCTAGTGTTTTCGTTTCTTTTTCCTCCCCCCTCCTTGCTCCATACGTTGCGAGCCTATGCAATGCAATAAGTTCGGTTGTTGTCGTTGTTGCCTCAACCTTTGCGGCGAGGTTGAAGATGTTCTTCTCAACGACAGCTATCGCCTTGAGTCATTCAAATTCAATAACGTAAAATTCAATTCCTGAAATCGATTCCCGATCTCTCAAAACCCGCATGTGCAAATTAACATCACGATCCGAGGAAAAATAACGTGAAAAACGCGAAAACAATATTTGTCTTGTATGGACGACCCCCTTCAGAAGGGGTCAACCGAAATTCTGAAAACATTTTTCATCATTCCCGGTCCTAATGAGTATCCATGCCAAATTTCAGCTCTCTAGCTCTTAAAACGGCTGAGTCTATAGAGGACAAACAAACAAACAAACAAACATACAGAAATTGCTTTTTATATATATAGATTTATGTTCGTCAGTATCGCATAGAATAAAATCGACAGAATATTTTTCATAACTCTTCATTTGGCGTAAAAATCTTTTTAGATAGGATAATTGTATCGTATGTTATAGGTGTATTTAAAAACACCAAATAAGATACCCAAGATACCTCACATTATGTGGCCCATGATTCCCCAAAAGAGATGGTTGCATTTGAGTGACTTTTTGGTTATTCTGAAAAAAATCCTTTTTCATGTGAAAGAATAAGACAAAACTGAGATAATAAGCTTATGATAAGGTTGCCAGAATTTTTTCCACTCCCATCCGGCCTAGCAATTTTGCGCATTTTTTCATAAAAACCTGGCAAAATCCGGGCAAAATTTAGGTTTAATTATACATAAAAGCAAAGAAAAAATGCTGGTGATTACTTGAAAATATATAATCAGTTGATCATTTATTTATTAAAACGTCTTTTATTTCACGCATTTATCACAAACAACAAATTATCCATTCATCTTCTTAACGAAACCGTTTTTCACATTCTTCTCACAACGCCAATTGTCAATTTGTTGAACCGAATTGTAATCTGGTGACAAAGACAGCGCCATTTCTGTCATTTTCTCACCCATAACAAACTCAAACAGTGACCATCATCATTCGTTTATCTTTCTTCCGTCCATCCTTCCTTCCTTCCTGGTGGTTCCAAGTTTCAAGCCCTTGGCCATGTGAATCTCACACCGCTCGCATTGCGGATGATGGTCGCACGGGAATAATTCTTCATTCTTTGATCCCATTTTTTTTTTCGCCGGCCAGCCAGCATAGGTAGGTACGCGCCAGAAATGTTGGCACCATTAATGGAAAAGCGTGCCACCTCACACTTACCTCCCCACCATCCGGGCAAACCATAATCATAATGTTGATCATCTTTGGCATTTGATGTGTATAGTTACAATGTCGAAGAGAAAACATTGAAGGTTGGCTGGAGATGTGACTGGAGTGAAAAAAAAGTGTAAATACACAGCATTGCTGTCGGCTATTTGGCTCTGTTCCGGAGTTTGCGATGCCCACATAGGGAGGCCCCACCGCTCATGGAAGTGCCTTGCCGGGTGATGTTTCCCGGAATGAGGAACCATCCAGATGAGGTTGAGATTCGCTCTTCTGCGTTGTGCAAATGATGAATATAGCACCCGACCGAGCGACCAACTATGGCTAACCTTTAGGGGCCAACAGCAGCATCCAGCATCCAGACAACGACGATGAAGGTTTCATGAGCATAAAAATGTGTGTCATGTTGTTTAGTTTCCAATAAGGCTTGGCAGGAAAAAATGGGTCACTGGAACATTCGAAGCATGTGCGTTACACGTCTAAATTGGCATCCGTGGGCTCTTGAATTATGGATGACACGATGATCGATGCAAAATGATTTTTCATACCCGCATCACTTTGTATTTTTTGCAAATCTGTTTTCTAGGAAAAGAAAAATCAATCAATGGAAAGAGTGCTAGTATAAAACTTTTATATGAGTAAAACAATAAAATTTAATCCAAAATATTTTAAATTAACACAGAATTTATGACGAATTTTAAACCAACTTGTGTATGAGGTTGGAAGCAGTCCTCCGTATGTTGGTAACAGAGTTTATAAAACAAACTTTTGTTAAAGGATATACAAATTTATGTAAAAAAAAACAGATTAGTGTGGCTTTCCTCTGTAATTGTAATTGTAATTGTGATTTTTGTTTACGAAAACCTTGAAGTTACAATAAGAACTTAATTACTAGGTCAAGGAAGACACTTTAATGGAATACATGTGTGTAGATATAAAAATTCTAATTCAACATTCTAAATCATGGATGGCCAAACCATGGCCAGCGACCAGCTTTTTGTGGCCCGTGAAGCTCGTTTTAGAAAAAAACAATATTCTAAGAACCGAACGTTTTTCTTGGTCTGCATATATCATTTGGATAAATAAATCTGAATCTACAATAACTTAATTTAAAACAAAGATCTGAAAATCTCTTTAAATTGGTTTAAGTCAAAGGGGTGTATTAAAGTGTATTAGAACTAATTTCGAGAAAACACGCTCTTAAATTAAAGTGTTCGGCCATTTTCAAGGTATTTTTCAAACATTTCGGTAGCCAATTTTGAATAGCGCGAATGCGCCAAATGTAAACAAACTAAGTTATCAACTGGGTAAAAAAGTTTTTTCGAAGACCTACATTTCGATGGTATAAAGTTATTTAAAGAATATTTGGTTTTCGAGAAACAAAGGAAACAAAATAATATTTTTGCTGGGAGCTTGTGGAGCTGTCAAACTTTGAACGCGTTTTTCTTGAAACAGCAATCTTGGCGCATACGCCGTATTCAAAATTCGATACCGATTTAAACGTAAACGTAAAAGTGTGTTAATAGTATTTAAAAATTCAAAAAAAAATGAACAAATGTAATTTAAAACATGGCGAATCGTTTGGCATTATTTACTCAAAATCGATTATTTTTGCACTTATACACCTTTGGCTCTGAGGGTTTCATATAATTAATAAAAAGGCTACCGTCACTGAATAAAAAAAATAATTGTAATTACAATTTATAAATTATCAAAATTGTACGGTTTTTACACATATCTGATAATTCCATAACATACTTTTCAATGTTTTGCGATTGGGTTTTTAAAACTACATACGTATCATTTGTATGAAGAGCATTCAGCGGACTCTTGTTTAAATATTGAAGAGTCTGGATAGCCTCAGAAAGATAGTAAGATCGTATTAAAATCGTAATAAAATCACCGAATTATATCAACATCACAATTAAAATCATATTTTTTTCAAAAACTTCAACCATTTGTAACTTGTATCCTATTTCAACAACTTCGTTCATCCATCAAAATTCAATAACTTTTGTAAATTATAAAAAATACCGAAAGCTTGCTCTGTATTTTTTATCAATTTGTTATTTTTTGCTAAGCTTCAAGCTAAAATGAACTTTTTATGGAAAATAAACCAAATCTAAAAATATTTTAACTGGCAAAGTGCTCTGTATTTATATACATAAATAATGAAAACAAGACAGAATTTGCAGTTGGGTAGTAGAATTCAACTAGAACTGATTTGGTACTAATATGTAAATCTCTTAGAAAAACGATTTTTTAGCACATTTTTCGTTTGAAAACAGGACATTTTTCAATTGTCAACCCGTATTGGACAAATGGATAGGATACCTATCAAATCGTTAACTTTGAAGAAAAAAAGAAAATGGAAATTGTGGGAGGACCTAGGGGAATGTGTGAAGGTAAAATTGTATTTTGAAGCTCAAACTATTTAGCAATTATAATTATTTTTGCCACTAAATGTAGGCAGCATCATAGTTCCTTTTACGATTATAATTATTTTTAAAATAAAACGATTAAAATCAAGGTCAAATTGATAAACTAGCATTCGTAAATATTATGAAGGTGTTTTGTATCCTTTATGATCACGAAAACTTTTTAAAAACCGTCAGAATAGAGACTGATCAATGTCACCCCAAAGCATCAAATTGAAAACGAAATCGATTTTTCAGTCAAATTTAAGGTAGTCTAATAAATTTCTGCATCCATGTTTTACGTTCATAGGAGTCCAGTACTAGTTTTAAAAATATATAACATGCCACATTCCCCTGAACAGAAAAAAATAATCGAAATATATTGAAAAAAGTGATCAATATTACCCCGGATTATGGTACCATGTTTTATATAATTTTCAAAACCAATTCTTTTTTCGGAAAAAAAACAACTTTTACAGAACAATTCATTTCAAAAATACTTAGGATTTAATGTTTTTTGGAAAATTAAAACGTTTTGAAACCAGTGTAGATACAAAAAGAATTTGTTTATATTCAATAGGGTTGTTTCAAAAAGCAAGCAAAACAGTTTCAAATGAGTGAATTCACGTCACAAAAAAGGAAACTTTTAAATTTTTCGAGAAAACTCTGACATTTTACACAAAAAAAAATCTTATTTGAAAATGATGAGACGATTCTGAAACACTTAATTTTATAAAAATCTGTTGGAATCCAGCTGAGTTACTACAGCGCAAACAAGAGAATTCACGTCACAAAATTGTTTTTTTTTTGCGAATCTTTATAAATGAAATATGCTCTGAAAGCTGTTTTCACCCTTAAGATGGAGAAGTTTTACAAATCGAGCATAATTAAGTTTATTTTTAATGAGTTCGTTATTTTCAAATAAAAAAACAAAAATATTGAATGAAAAATTGAATTTTTTTTGTGAATCATCAAACCACAAAATTAATTTATCACAACACCAAAAAAAAAAATTTTTTTTTCTTAACAAATTATATTTTTAAGACAATTCAGTTAGCGACTGTATCCTATTGTTTTTTTTTTAATTTCCAAGTGAATCGATTGACAGAATGATAAAAGTTAATAAAAAAAAAGTCCGGAAAAACGCTTTCACGTCCCGAAGGAATGTGTCTTTGGAGTTTTTGTGCTGTTCTATTTTCCATATAGTTTGTTCCATTAGCTCAGTTTTATTTTTTTTAATGAGACAAAAATTAAATAAATTTAAATTTTACGACACATAAAGTTTAATATAAACCAAACCGTTTGGCTGCGCAGGATGCTTAGGAATTTCAATGTATACACATCAAATTATTTTCTTTAATTGTACAGTTGGCAAAATAAGAATAGTACCAATATGTGTTTTGCTTGTTAAAATATGAATAATTGATAATCACGAAAATTTTCATCTGCTTTTAGGCTTTTTTTTATTTTTGTAGCGGTCTACCACACTCCGCCACACCAAAAAGCTGAATTTTTTATCGGATCAAGTTTACTTTTTTTGGACGTAGCAATTGGCGTTGAGAACCGATAATGTGAAAAAGGGGTGCGAAATAAAAATAGTTTGAGTTGAGCTTGAGTTTTTCAACAAAACCAAGATTATTTTCAAAAAAAGACAAAAAGAAAAACTTTAAATTCAGAGCTTTGTATCATCATTTTACGATAAGTTTGTAATATGATTTAAATCGCCGTAATTTGTATGATTATAATTTTAATGGCATGTGCGGCGGAATGAAAACTAGAGAGAGTTTTATTTTATAGAATTTGAAAGAAAGGTGGATAGACAGGCATTAGTGCGCCAATAGGAGAAAGCTTGATAGGTGTTGAAATTTTAGGCTAGAGGGCATGTTGATGAAAAGCTCCCATGAATTGCTCCCGCCTTTGCTCTGCATTAGCTAACTATACATGAGAAACCCAGAAAGAGAATTCCCATGTATAGCGAGCCCAATAGTTTGAGAGCGTGTTTTTACGCACACTTCAAACGAGCAAAAACGTAGCAACCCATGGGCCTACTGAGCTTTCCTTATGCGAGAAACAGTTCTATCGACGTTGCCATTATTTCAGATTCGCAGCGAATAGTTGCTACTTGTCGATTTTTTCGCATTTCACATTTTATCTATTCCGCGTTCTAACTTTTTGGCCAAGTGTCAATTTTTGAACCGTATTTTTCTTGTTGTATTTTTTCTTTTGCCAATGATTGTTTGTAATATGATTTTAATCGCCGTAATTTGTATGATTATAATTTTAATGGCATGTGCGGCGGAATGAAAACTAGAGAGTTGCTACGTTTTTGCTCGTTTGAAGTGTGCGTAAAAACACGCTCTCAAACTATTGGGCTCGCTATACATGGGAATTCTCTTTCTGGGTTTCTCATGTATAGTTAGCTAATGCAGAGCAAAGGCGGGAACAATTCATGGGAGCTTTTCATCAACATGCCCTCTAGCCTAAAATTTCAACACCTATCAAGCTTTCTCCTATTGGCGCACTAATGCCTGTCTATCCACCTTTCTTTCAAATTCTATAAAATAAAATTCTCTCTAGTTTTCATTCCGCCGCACATGCCATTAAAATTATAATCATTTTACGATAAGCATTTTGAACTGATGAACTTTTTTTATTAAGAGATGGGTTTGTTGATATCATTTTTTCAAATGAATCAAATTAAACGGTTGTTCTGATTTATTATTCATTCGCTCATCATAGCTAAACTTGTTGCAATTTAGGATACATTATTAACATAGAGATATAAACAAATAAAAAAAATGTAAATTGTCGACTTGATATGTCACAGGATATTACGATTAAACTATTTGATTATTTTTTTACAAATTTATGTTGGGGAAAGATGCTAGTAATGTTCATGCAAAAAAAGGCAATTGGTGATAGAACCTATTTTTTTTCATCATTACATTTAACAATCTCATGCTCCCTCATTAACTGAAAGCTTCGGATAAGACCTAAAAAGAGTAAGGAATATATTTTTTATGGTTCACCGTAACACTTGTCAAAAGTGTCTCCCAATCAATTCCTTTTACCCAGTCCCAACCAAAATTAATTTGCTAGGATGCAGAGGAAACCTCGGTCCTAATGCATAAAATAAATCTGTTCTTTTTACCAATCTATCCATTGACTACTAGGACGTGGCCGGCGCCGTTATTGATGATCAAAGAGAGAGCACTAGATTTGTGCAGTGTGAATGAGCTGCTAATCCCAAGCACCATTCATTTGACCTCTGAGCAAAATTGATGGCCTCGGTCAATCATGGAGTAGCAACCATTGGCGATGTGGAACTTGTTCTACTGAGCCACACCAGCGATCGTGGAACTCGAACTGATTGTTATCATAATTTGATTTTGGAGGAAGTAATCCATTTTCTATAACTGTGCATTTCGGGTTTAACAGTTTAAGGTGGATGTGAGTAGTTAATCAAGCTAAAAACAAGATTATTTTCAAAAAATTACTGTGTAAAAGTGAATAATAATGCTTCTACGAATTATGTATTTGAATAGATAACTGCATTTTGAAGAGTTTTCTAGAATTCCAAAGGTTTTCAAAGGTTTTAAAAGGGGGTTTAAGAGATGCTCCTCTAGAGTAAAGGAATTTGATATTTGAGCTGTAATTCTGTACCATACTTCTAACTTTCTTCATAAAAATGACGTGAAATGATGAAACAAACATTCGGGGTTTATTTCGAATCAGAAAAAAACATTTTGGAATTCAAAAAGTCAAATTCTTATCCAATAATCCACCCTTATTCCATTTTCTAGTCGCAGATGGCAGCACTATCTTGCAGTTAACCCCAAATGAAGTCTCAATATTGATTTTCCAGGTTAATTGAGGTCCATATTCATCATTATGAGGTATTTTTCCATCACACTTTAGTGGAAGTTCACGCTCACTGTATATAATTGTATACTGGAGTGGTCCTTAGATATATGGAGATTTCTAAAAATCAAAATTTCACTACTCCCACTTCCTAATATATAGGGGAGAACATGGATACTTGATCCCTGGGGATACATGATTCCTTCGCTATGTCTCGGAACAGGAATGCCTTACAAATATCAAAAGTTCTTGAAAAATGTACCAAATCGAACAAAATAACAATGCTGGTATTTCAAAAAATCTGACTTTTTACAATGATTTAACTTTTTACAATGATAACTGATTTTGTGTTTGGAACATTTGATCTTTATTCTGATTTTTTAACTGATACCCCTTTGGTTTTGAAAAAAATTGGTTTTTTTTTTATTTGATGAGAATCATATTCATAACAATCTCATGAAAACGATTTTGTTTGTGGGTCTCAAACATATTAAATTTAAATACACATTTGGTGCAATTTTGGCTTTGGTTCTGATTGTAACTTCAACCTGTTTTTTTTTTATTTTGTTTCTCAAAACTTGATTTGAAATTATGATTTTTATTTGAGACACTGTATTAGGGTTCTTATTATAACCTGATTTTCTGTTTTGAATTCTTAAACTCTTATATCTGTATCTACCTGGAATTCAAATTTAATTATTTTGTTAAGTTTTATGAATTTTGTTTTCTATGTTTCAAGTCTTCATGGTACTTCTCAATTTTCATTAAATATTTTTCGATGAAACAGAAAACCACACGATCAATGATGAAACGAAAAACAATTAACATATCTATCCGGTCGTTTTTCTTAAACCAAGGGATTTTAGTTGGCGATAAGGATATTTAAAAAAAATATGAATTGAATTTTGCATTTTGTGGTTCAAATCAGAGCTTTTATTTTTGAGAAATTCCTAAACTCTTCCGGATTGTTCGACCATTTTTATTTGAATATACCAGAAACTATCTTCTACGCAGACAAAGAGGCTATTTGAAGACAGTATACTGCACTCATCTCCAGTTCATTTATACGTTTAAAATGTTTTGTATTCTCTGGGATAGCATTTGAATAAAAATCAAATCATAGTGGCCTCCGAGAAAAATTTCCCCGGCCCCCCCGATGGCTTAATCTGGCTCTGACTTTAAGGCATTTCTCAAATGGAAAAATTTTAAGGAAAAAAGATAAAAATTTCCATTTATGAAATAAAAAAAAACACTGACAGCACCGTATTAACCTTTAAACGTGACTGAAGGTATTTTGTTCTGCTCTGTTTTTTTTCTACTTAGAGAAACGTTTTTCTTAAAATTAAATCTTCAAAATAGAACATTCATAAATTTTTAAAAATATTCAAGGGTTTGACGAATTTTTCCACACCACCCCCGCCCATTCTGATATTTTCCAAGTAAAATGTGAAGTTCAAGAAATGAATTTATCGAGGTCATGAAATATAATTGATCCAATCTTTTTGATTTGCAATTTTGTATAGAAACTCAAATCGTGAATCACGAAAATCCTTTTTTTTAATTAAATAAACATTAAATCAAAACCTGTTTTAAGATAAAAATTTTTATGCTGAAATGAAACATTCTTCAAGAAACATATTTCAGCCTCAATTTTAATTTGTGTTTATTGTTCTTCTCAATGTTCAACTCTCCATTTAAAGAGTTTTGATAAATAACACAAGGCCCAAAAACTCTTTTTTTTAGGTGCAAATAATTTAAGAGATAATTTTAGTTAATTTCAGCATTTTTTGACAAAATTTTGAAATATTAAAAAGAAAAGTGTTCAAAAACAGGTTTTTTCCAAGACTGCAAGTAATTTTGACTTCTGTTAAATAAGTTTCAGAAGTTTGTATTCCATTCCTAATTCTGTAAAATAATAGACCTTAAAACTTTTTTTTTGTTTCAATTATGGTCGTTTCACCATCTTGATGGCATTCGCGACTTTAAAGACCTTCAAATGATTTTTTAAAGATTACTCAATTTAATTTAAAATATGTTTGATGCAAAAATCAAACAGTTCTGCAAATAGTATTCCGATTTTTTTGAAAAAAATCTCTTTCCAAAATGTTGAAAATTTATCTTTTTCATCTTCATATTAAATTTGTACATTTATTGTTTGAATGGTGTAATCACCGTTTTTATGTTTGGTAATTTCATTTAACGACATATTTTGGTTTAAGTTATGTTCTTTGATTTAAACGTTTAAAGTTTATGATATAATTATAGGCGGATAGAAAGTTTGAAGAAATGAATAGATATTGAAAATTAGCGAGGAGAACTAAATAAGAAACATTTCCCCACATTTAAAAAATCCAAAATAACTTTTTTTATTAAAAAAGTCAGAACTTGGGGAAATAAATACACTTACACAAAAATTAATAGATTTGCCCAATGAGTCGTTAGGTATGTTAAAAAAACCATAACATTTATCTATTTCAATGTTTTTTTACATTGCAGAAGCTAATGAAACAAACATAAAAAAGTGTCCGTGATACCTCTCTCTCCCCTACGGAAATCTAGCGTTAATATACCCAAAATCCAATTCAAAATGGAATTTAAGTTCAACAAAATCTGATAAATTGCAAATCGACAAAAGGTTCGAAAAACAGCTATCGTTGAAAATTTGGCAGATTTGTGCCAGGTTACGTCCACTTTCCAATCCTTTATTAAAAATTTATCTGGTGCGACTTAAACAATTAAGACAATTCAGTGATAGACAAGTAAGGTTTGTATATAACTTTTAAAAATTTTTTGTGATCATGATCTTAAAAATTTTCAAAAAATATATCTTTATGTGCAACTAACAGCTTCTTACTTCACTTACTTACTTCTAACTGCTATCTTGGAAACTAAGTGTAATTTTTTTAGCATTCCGTAGCGGATCAAATGTGTTTTAGCAGAATACTGTCTGGAATACATATTTGAGTTACATTACGAGGTTTTTAAAACTATAAGTTTTGTAAAAATCGATTAAAAACATGGGTAACATATTGGTTTTAGTCAGGAGTGTCAAATTTACACTCCAAGGACTGAGATGGGTAAATATTTCTGGGACGGATGAGAGTTAAGGTTTATTAAAGTTATAAATCTTTTTGATATATGCTTTCCACATGTTTTGTTCGTGTCAAACGGTATTTTGTGCTCTCTTAAGCTTTTTGCATATGTTCGATCAAACAGTTCTTCAAACAAGATCTGTTGAGGTATCCTTCTTGAATACAATAAATTTATTCATTAAATCTTACTCGATTATGTTATAATGAATTCAATAGTGCACTCTTAAGCAAGTTGATCTCCAGACCTCCACTCAAAACAACCGTTTGAATATCTCCATTATCGCGCTACATGGAGAACCAATCGGCCTTGACGCTGCCTTTTCTCCCAAGAGAATGGGGTTTTGCTGTCAAGCGTCGCCATCTCTTGGAGATCATATGGGTTCCCATTCAACCTAAGTAGTGCTAACCTATAATTTATGCAAATTTGTACCGAGGCTTGTCGCCCGTTTGTAGCAACAATAGCACGTGTAATAGTTGTTTGATGAACGAGGCTGCTAGCAAACAAGTCTCATGTCTTGCGATTCAAGACAAGGTCGTTCATTGTAGACCACGATTCAGACACTCATAAGTAGTCGAGTCTTAGCACGCAAGTCTTGGGACAACACCTTCAGCTGATCTGATGGTTTGACAGGGGAAACTTAATGAACCCGTGAACTTTAAATCTACTGAGGCAGATATCATAAATCAGTTAACTATTGAAATCTATGACAAATTTGTTAAACTAAATAACTCTTGTAAAATGATTAAAACTTGTCAAGACCAAAAGAAACCATTTTTTGCGTAAAAGCGCGCAGCAGAAATGAACACAAACAAACGAATGATTCACAATTTATAACCATCAGTGATTTTTAACTTACTCTTATTAAAATTGGATTCACAAATAGAATACTTTACTATTTGGCGCAAAAACATCACCAATTTATGAGAACCGGGAGGAGTTCATTCAACAAAACCTCTTTTAGAACAAAAAAAACTTTGATAATGGAGAACCAGTAGAACTGTAGAAAATTGAGTAAACTGTAAAACATTGAAAAAAGGTTAAAGCAGGTAGCGAGGATCACTTTTAGGACCGTTCGTTATTTTCCTGCTTTTTATTAACGATCTACCTTCTAATTTGGAACACTGCTCTGTTTTTCTTTTTGCAGATGATGTCCCAATATATCTTTGTGCAAAAAAGAACTTCTCTTTTAAATGTTTCTTATGCTCAAATTAATCACGATCTAGCTAAACTGATCGAATTGTTCAATTCTACAAAAACAAAAGCCTTGTAATTCGAACGACAGCTTATCTTTTTAGTTAACCCTCCACTTATACTAAATGATACTACTGTTCAGATTTTTGATTTTGCTAAAAACATTGGTGATATTTTTGAAAAAGTTCTTTCCTGTAACAGTCATGTTAAAGCTGAATGCTGTAAGATTTATGGTGCGATAAAAAGATCAAACCGAACAATAATTCATTTAGATGTAGCTACAAAACTGAAACTTTTCAAGGCATATGTCTATCATGTGTTTTTAGTTACAATGATTTTATTTATTGTAAGGCTGTGAGCATTTAGTATCCGGACACTTCATTTTGATGATAGCTACGTTACTAAAGCATGGATCACTACACGGAAAATAATAAAAAGGTAAAATTTACCGAGATAGCAAGGTGACGCTCGTGAAAGCCAAACTGGTAACTTCTACCTCTTCGAGGTGAAACTCACCTCACAGCGAGGTAAAATTTACCTGAATCGAGGTTGAAAAAAAAGTATAATTCACCGAGAAGAAAGGTGAATCCAAAAAAGGTAAATCTTACCTTGTATCGAGGTGAAGTTCAACTGAATTGAGCTCAAAAAAGTATAATTCTCTTAGAAAAAAAGGTATATCCAAATAAGGTGAAACTTACCTCGTAGCAAGGTGAAGTTGACCTGGATTGAGCTAAACAAAACGGTACAATTCTTCTCGAAAAAAGTAACTATTTGCGAATGCGTTTATTGAGGTTAAGATGTTTTGTCGTTCAGAAGAGAAGTTTTGTTTCGTGCCAATATGAGAAAATCGGAACAGAATGGTGAGTGTTTTCTTATGTAAACTTTACCTTTTTGCTAAGTGAATGGAAAAAAGGTAAAATTTACCTCGAAAGAGGGGTTGAAAAAAATCACCTCGCAAAAAGGTAAATTTTACCTTGTTTTTATTTTCCGTGTACAAATCTGGTCGCACTTTTTATTATACCATACCTAGTTGTCGGATCTGGAATTTTTAGACAGTACCTTGTTCGGAAATGTTTCCTCTATCAGTGCTGAAAATTTCATTACGATTCGTTTCGTTACACGTGATAGAAGCCGCGAGACGAAAATTAACTTTGGACACTCAAGTCAAAAACCCGACGTGGTGGGGTTCAAAAATCGCGAAATCGTTAAAAATGGTCAAACCAACCGTGTGCAGCATTCTCAAACATTTCCGTGAGATGCATACTATCGATCGGCAGGTTCATACCAAGCGTCATAGTGGAATTAAGGATCGTAAATTGCATTTGAAGGTGTTGAGAACGATCAAAGCAAACTCAGGGTAGTCGGACTACGACATCGCCAAGAAATTCAACGCCGATCGGTGCACCGTCAGAAGGATTCGTCTGCGCGAAGGAATACGATCCTATCAGACCAGTTATCAACCAAACCGGACATTGAAGCAGAATTTAGTAGCCAAAGGACGTGCCCGGAAGTTATACTACAAGATTCCGACGAAGTACGATGGATGCATCCTCATGGATGACGAAACATACGTGAATATGGATTTTGGGCAGATTCCTGGCCAAAAATTTTATAAAACCACTGCAGTGGTGCACTGCACTGGTCGGGGCGAAGTCTCCGGCAAGTTCGAATTCGTTTTTTCCTATAAATTTTCAAGTTTTTGATCTGGCAAGGTATTTGCAGCTGCGGACGAAAAACCCTGGTTTTTGTGAAAAACAAGACCATGGATTCCGAAATGTATAAGGAGGAGTACATGAAAAACGTTTTTTTTTTTCGTACATTAGATCTCACAAAGGACCAGTAAAGTTTTCGCCAGATTTGGCAAGCTGCCACTACAGCAAAGAGGTACTAAAGTAGTATCGGGCCAACGGGTGGATTTTGTTGAAAAGAACATCAACCCACCCCACTGCCCTCAATTCCGCCCTTTCGAAAAATTTTGGGTAATTGTCAAGCAGAAGATGAAGAAGAATGGTAGGACGACTGGAGATGGAACAGAGATGAAGAGATTGTGACACAAAAGGGCCGCTGAGGTCAGCGAATAGGGTGTCCAAATTATAATGAGTGGAAACGGACGGAAAGTTCGAAAATTCATCAAAACAACATTGGAATATTTTTTTCATTATTTTTCCTTTAAAGTGCAATAAAACCCTACATTTTAAGTACAACATATTTTGATTTCGTTCACAAAGCTCCGAGATAGACCCGTTGCATCCAGATTAATCGTGATCCATGCTTTATGTCTTCAATTGAACACGTTTCTCTCGAGTTTCTCACCTTCAAAATTGCCTATTGGCTGTTCTTTCGATAACTTTTACAAGTTCAGATCTTGCATGGTAATGCGCCGAATTATCACCTCTGGAAAGTCACAGTAATGGAAAAGTTAGCTCGAAACTCTTAGAAATTCGCGCACTGGAAATATTTTAATACTGCTTCATAGCTCTTCCTTTTACAGTGGATCCGTTTTCGTCCGTGGCATTGTAAAGGGAACAATTTTTCCACTTCTTTTAAACTAATTTAAATAAAATCAGAACTTAAAAGGAGTTTGCCAGAAGATATAATCGAGTAAGAATAACATCAATTGAGTTTAGAATTTGGAAATTGGAACGAATAGTTAATGTTTAAAAAATAGAAATAACACACATTTATTGTAACAACTTATAAGGTTAAAATCTTACGTAACATAAAAGAAAACTAAAAATATTAGAAATAATAATAATTAACAAAAACTGTAGGAACCGTAAGAAACCGTACGAACCGTAGGAACCGTACGAACTGTAGGAACCGTAAGAAACCTTAAGGAACCGTACAAACCGTAGGAACCGAAAGAACAGTACTGTAGGAACCGTACAAACCGTTGTAATCGTAGGAACCGTAAAAAACCGTAAGGAACCGTACAAACCGTAAGAACAGTAAGGAACCGTAGGAACCGCAGGAACCGTACAAACTGTACGAACCGTAGGAACCGTAGAAACCGTAAAGACAGTACAAATTGTGGGCTTGTGATATAGCTTAGTTGGCAAGTCAGTTGCGTTCTGAGCAGAGTCCGTGAGTTCGAGCCCAAGAGTAATCGATCACAGTTGTACCGGAACCGTAGGAACCGTAAAAAACCGTATGAAACCATAAGGAACCGTACAAACCGTATGAACCGTAGGAATTGTAAGAGTCCGTAGGAACCGTAGGAACCGTAAGAAACCGTACGAACTATAAGGAACCGTAGGAACCGTAGGAGCCGTACAAACCGTAGGAATCGTAGAAACCGTATTAACCGTAGAAACCGTAGTAGCCGTAAGAACCGTAAGGAATCATTGAAACTCTGCGAACCTTGGAAGCCGTAAGAACCGTTAGGAACCGGTAGAACCGAAGGAACCGTAGGAACAGTAGGAACCGCAGGAACCATAGGGACCGTAAGAACCGAATGATACTATTGGAACCAAACGGACCGTAGTTGGAAACTGTAAGGGGCCGTGAGACCCATAGGAACCGTAGAGACCATATGATCCGTAGAAAAAGTAGAAACCATTAGGAGCAACCGTTGAAAAACGAAAAAACCGTAAGAACCGTAGGTAACTTAAGGAACCGTGCGAACCGCAGGAAAAGTTGGCGCCGTAGAAACTGTAAGAACTTTAGGGAACCGTAAAAACTGTAAGGAACCGTAGGAATGTACGAACCGAAGGAACCGTAGGGAACGTCAGAACCGTAGGAACCGAAGGAATAGAAGTGGAACCGTAAGGAACCGTACAACCTCACGAACCGATGGAAATGTGGGAACCGTAAGAACCGATGTGAAGGTAAGGATCCGTAGTAACCGTACGAAACCCAGGAACCGTAGGAAATGTTAAAAACCTTACGAATCGTAGGAACCGTTATAACCGAAAGAGACCGTACGTACGTACATAACGAACCTCAGGAACCGTAGGAACCGTCGCGTCAACGACGTAGGAACCGTAAGAACTGTAAGAAACCATAGGAACAGTAAAAACCGCAGGAATCGTAGGAACCGCAGTAACCGTAGAAACCTCAAGGGACCGTAGGATCCGTTGGAACCGTAGAAACCGTGAGGGACCGTAGCACAGTGGTTCAAATCCCCAAAAAACTGGAAAAAAGTGGATTTTTCAAGTCATCGACATCCACATTATTTATGTTGAGATCGAATCTCCAATATTCAAGGAATGTTACAATGTAATTAGATATTTTTAAAAACCTTTTGTACTCCTTCCTTGGAACAAACATGAACGGCAACTAAATCACAAGAGTTAAAAACAGGATTTTTTATTTTCAACCCAAACAACTATAAAAGCATATAAATCGATAAAAAAATTTTAATGTCTATACCGAAGTGATATATTATATTCTATTTCAAAGTTTTGAGATGAAAAATGTCCTCATTATCATGAACTAGTAAAGTTTTGCTTGATTGAGAAGATTTGATGATAATTTTTTTTCGATTCACTCTATTTATTTTATGGAAGCAAAAATATAGCTTGCGCTGCCGATCGCCGTGGTAAATTATGTACCGTTAGATAGATGAAAGCCTGTTATGTATATTTTAATTTGATTGTTTTTGCAGTTGTTGCTTTATTCCAGCTGCTAATAGTTTTCATACACGGACAGAAAAAACAACCCACTCTATGAAGTTTTTACGTAAATCGCCACCTCAGGAACTTACTAGTAGGTTAAAGCACAACAACCTAAAAGAAGGTAGTTGTGCTTTAACACTAAACGTACCGGAGGCGGTCAAATGACGGTTTTTGAACTTTAAACGATGATTACGCCTTTTATAATTGTTATTTTTTTTGCAAATTTAACGACAGGACTATTTTTGTTTTCAAAATGGAAGTATTTTTGCGTTTTTAAATTTTTTTTAAGTGTTACGGTTTTCGAATAACGCATGTGGTATACCTGTTCATACCGCGAGCGGTCAAATGACGGCACACACCGTTTTCGCTAAAACTCCCTTGTTTCTCAACCGATTTCTACCAAATTTATAGTTTTATTGCCTAAACCTTACGTTAACGTACTCAAAATCCAGTGCAAAGCTGAGCTTAGGTGTAGGAATTGTCTCAGAAAATCCAGATTCATAAAAAGTTTGCAAAACAACTACCTTTGAAAAGCCGTCAAAAATTATGTATTTAGTATTATAAAAATCTAAAGATGCCAAAATGTGACAAATTACGTCTACTTTTCAATTCACTTTTTCAACATTTTCTACTGTAACAGGAACAGCTTTGGCGGTTGATTGATTGAAAAGTACGGATTTTACACAACTTTTTTACATTTTTTTGTGACCATGATCTAAGAAAATTTTTATTAAAATCTTCCATATGTGCAACATTTAACTTCTAACTTCAGCTTTCTCAGGCACTAAGTGAGTTTTTTTTTTCGAGCACTTAATAACTGATTTACAACCTTTTCCTGAAGCATGTTTTTTCATAAAATTTTTCTTGTACTGTAAATAGCTTTAAAGTTATTGATTGTAGCCGAAAATTGTCTGAGAAACATATTTGAGTCGAATTATAAGCTTTTCAAAACTATAAATTTGGTAGAAATAGGTTGAGAAACAAGGGAGTTTTAGCGAAAACGGTGTTTGCCGTTATTTGACCGCTCGCGGTATGAATAGGTATATACGAAGTGTCGGAATGTTTAGTGTTAAGATCCCAGTGGGTAGTAGGTATTCACCAATTCCCTTTTTTCGTGAAAATATGAATGAAAATGATTTGCAAATACTGTTTAGATGCAAAATTAAACAAAATGTTTTCAAATTTAATAATAACAGCCTTTCGATGTTCAATTAAAAAAAATCTAAGCATTCAAGGGCGATTTTATTCAATGATAGGCTTATTGATTTTGTCTTTGTAGACTTTTTGGGGTTAAGTTCCATAATACTTCCGGATTTTATCTGTATGGTCAATTTCGTTCTGGTGTCTGATGTTGCTGCTTCCGTATTACCCATCTCCCCCACATCCGGAAGATCCTGGTCACGCTTCGGCATTGGAAAATCCTGTCTCAGGTGACTGCCTGCTGGGGCGCTCATTTGTCAGGAAATAAAACTTTCTGCCGTAGGGCCAGTCATGACACCGATTGGATATTCCTTATGTAGGGCGGTGTGGAAATGTGCTCTTCCACTGAAAATCCGTTTGAACAGGTTGTTTTCTGCATGAAAACAAAGAAGAGAAAGAGGAACACGAAATTAATGTTTTGATAGCTTCATTGTTCAATATTTCTTAAGTTTGCTCTGGTTACTGTGAATTGATCATGCAATAATAGGACATTTGGATCATCACAAACTTTGTTTTTTTTGTTTATTAGTTCTATACTCATTCATCATTAACAAAAAATAAAAATATTTTTTAACTTCGAGGATCAATATCCAATTTCGTAACTCCATTGCATAACCTAAGTTTCGACGTATTTAAAAAAAAATAAAACAAACTTACCTGAATCTTGCCCCGATATGTGGATTTGCTGCTATTTCTGGTGAACGCTACCAATTGTCCTTCATTTTCCGCAATCCGATGTTAATGACGTCGTAGAAAATTCCTGTGTACGGACGGGTTCTGGAATCTTGCATCGCGCAAGCTTCTTAACGCGCGCCTATCAACCAAAGAGAATGTCGAACAATGAAGTGAAAAAAAAAAGAAAGTTGACAGTAGGTACATTTGACTTAGTAAAGCTTATTGTATAGTATGTTAAAACTACCCACCCAAAACTACGTACTTTGGGCATTAACTGTATCAACCCAGTAGTGCGTAGTTAAGTGGGTAGTTTTGTTTTGTCCGTGTAGCTGTCATTTTACACATTCTTATGTATCATCTATAACAATTCAAAACTTTTAATTTGTTAAATCCGAAAAAAATTCCTATCACTGCCATCATAATCATACATATTCGTGAAAACTCAACTGCAAAGAAACAACTTATGCAACTCAACGCAACTGATTCCTTTCCCTTCCTGTCAGTCAAATGCCGAAGCATCTGCCAGTAAAAGCACCGCAGGTAAAAATCATAAATATTGATAACTGCAAACAGATAACCAGGATGATGGAAAACCAACCAGGCAACCAGTCAGTCAATCGAACCCGCAGGAAATCACGCTTTAAACCTGAACTGACCCAGAATTGGCTCCCTTTTCCCCATATTGGTGTGGGCAGGGAAGATTGAGAAGCTCGCATTCAAAATTACATGAACAAGTTGGCAAAACTTCCCGAAGACTTTTGATTTTTTTTGTTCCTTAGCGTAACATTCAATTGGAATGTTGTAGTCCTTGGATATTTTTTTTTTACAATTATTCTAAAAAGATTAATTGTTAAAAAATGAACCATTAAAAAGTTATTTAAAAATTTATCTAATTTCTAATATTATTGAAATAATAGAATCTATTTTTAAAAAAATCGATTTTTCGGCATAAATTGCTTTGTTCAAAGTCAATGAAGTTATTTCCACTGCTTTGGAGGGTTAATAAACTACCTTACATACACTTTCCTGTATGATTATAATGCTTCACATCAACTTACAGCTCATCGTCGTTTCAATGAAAAACAAGTTTTAATCCATTCACAGCTCATTCCGAACATTGAAATATATCAGATTCATCAAGAAAAGGGTTCAAAGTTTTTCTGAAAATATACACTGGTAACAATTTTCTTTTTAAAATATAACGAAATTGTTTCCCCTATCATATGGAATTCCCGACACACAAGAAGAGGAGTAAATTACCGCACGTGTCTCCGCAGAGTACTTCTATGCATAAATCACACCCATTACGTTCTTCACCATGGGCTGAATCCAGCAGCCGAAGAAGACTTCCGTCCAAGTGCACTTATCATCGTTATGAACTCTAGGAGGCCAAAATTTGCCAACATGTACTGTACGTACGGCACAAAATTGGCATGCAGCAAGCTTCTGTTGATACACGTGTACCCTGCACGTCTATGAATGAGACACATTCCGGGGCACAAAGTACTTCATCCTTAGACCCGGCCCAGCATCCATCATCCGAGAGTAGTGGCGACACGGTTATGCTATGCTATGCTATGCTGTCTGTAGGGGGTTGGAGGTTGAAGGTCATACGCGAAAAAATGTTATTTTCATCATTCGAGCATGTACTTTTCCGACTCAGAAATGAGACCTCCAAGCTTTGGCGCTTTCTTCCTCTCTTCGTCGTTCCGCGCAAAAAAAAAGATCGCGGGGACCAACAACGTTATCGCTGTTCTGCAGAGGGTCGTCGTCGTCATTTAACACACGATGGAAACACGGATTTGAACAAGTCGAAGTAAAAGAAGTCATCAACATGGGGAAGTTTCATTGCGAACAGAAATATGTGGGTTTTATAAGCACATCACTTTTCAGCAGCACATTGTTTGAAAGAACAGAAACATTTTGAAAGTGGAAACATGAAAATAGAGAAATGGAATTTTCCCGGTTAATAATTTACCGCGGACGCATGTCTTTATGACTAAAATGATCCTCAGTCGGAAAATATGTTTTTTTTAGATTTTCAGCTTTTAAAAATTTTGTAATAATTGATTAGGAATGTTGGCATATCATCTAAGTGAAAAATTTTAGTTTTTCCTGTGAATTACCTGATAAATAATTTGAACAAATCTAAAACTTAATAGTTAATAACAGAGCAACTCACGAAGAAAATTCCCTCTGGCCAGCCAATGGAAAAAAATGATATCGATCGATTCTTCGCAGCACATATAATATCAAAGAAATGATGTTGTCCACCTTGTTACGAAACTTTTTTTTTTCTTCCAGCCTTTATCCACTTTCCACTGTCACCGGTAATTGCTAAGAGGAAAAACCTTTTTCTCACTTTTTCTGAAACCCGGCTTAGCCCCATCAAAAGCCACCCAGCTTGTGGTGCTTATAAACATCGTTTGACTGTTGTTATATTATGAATTGAGCGGAGGAAAAAAAAATAAGATGAAAGCCAGAGATTCCAGCGAAGAAGAAAAGCCAATTTCTTCCGGGTCACTTTTTTCCACCCTGTGTCATTCTTCGCGTTTTCTCGAACCTTCCTCAGCTCTTCCAGTGGATTTCCGTTGATAAATTTCCGAACCTTCCCCCCATTTGCCCTCATGAATTGGACGGTGGCTCAACATTGTGAAGAAAAAAAAAACAGTTCAATTGGAAATGAAGATGTCATCAAGTGACATCTCGCAGAGCGGCGCCGCCGTTCCGAAGCTGAAATGGAAATGGTTAGGCAAAATCGCCTCCGGGCCATCATCGTATCGGCTGGATCATCATCGAAGACCGACCAGTCAGTGTAGGATTTAATGGGCTTTCTGCCATTGGGTCTTTCCAGTCAACAATGGCAAATTGTCGGTTAATTAGATCTAATTTTACCATCATCTCGGTGCCGTGAACGCGATTTGCTTCAACTTCTGTATCGGCGAGATTTCTCTTTCATCGGTTACGCGCAATTGACTACCCACTTCTTACTAGGCTCCTGACTGACAAGTAATGGCAATTAACTCGAATGAAGCGACCGGATAATAGTCGATGACAATCTTTTCGAGTATCTGCTAATGAGGAAAATGACACTTGAGCTAATTCTGCTGCTAGGCCGATTTTCTTGGCTTTCCATCAAGAGCTTCGCAATTGACATCTTTCTTCGACATTTTGGGGAATAAAATAAGGAGCGGTTTTGGTGCTTGCAAATCAAGAGGCATATTGCATCAATGATATTTAAAATTTGACAAGTTTAATATTTTAAATGCCTATTCGAACAGATTTATTATGATTATTTTTATTTCTGTCTTGATTTGCGCAAGTCATTTCAAAATAATATGGTACACCAACGACAAAAAAAAGTCCTGGGTCAGATAGCAGACTACCACACCTGAGAAAGCGTTGAGAAATGGATTTTTACCTTCTATTGATACTAAACATTCAGTTCCATAAATATTTTTTTAGTTGAACGGAGAAGAATATTTTGTGCCTTATTAAGGCTATTTGAAGTATGAATTTTCAAAAAAATTGCGATTTGACGATAACAAATAAGTAGTTGCTTTTTTTAACTTTTTGGAATGTTCAAGTCAAATAATAAATTATCAGTTCTGTCAAATGTGGCATCATGCAAAGGTGGGGTCGAATGCAAGATTTGTATACCAAAGCACTTATTCAATTTTGTTTTATCGAGGTAGAATTTAATGATTACAAAATGATGATTGCATAGTTTCTGATATCCGAAGCATATATTGAAACATTTTTGATTTTCATAGGAAAATTGAAAATTTAAAGATTAACAACTTGATCAAGTCTGCTAAACGATTGTTCTTTTGCTAAAAAAATATCAGATATTACATATTACTCATTCGAAAATCTCACATTTTTTCCGAACACAGCAAAAACAAAGACTGAGGAAAACTTCTGTTACTTTTTACGTAGTTTAGAAAAAAAACTATCTACCTGCATAGTATCAAGTTAAACTCCAAATAAAAATAACTGAAATATTATTTAGAGCAGCAAAGGTCGGCAACTTTTTAGTTCGAAAGCTAAAAAACCCTAATTTTCAAAATTTCAGACTTTAAAAGAGCTGCATTTTTTTATTCTTGACAACGTTAATACGTATAATACGTTATTTTTAAAGTCATTTCAAATCTTAAAATTTCTTCAAGATTTTTTTTTCCTTTTTTACAACGTGGGTGTACTTCACTGGATCTTACACTCTTCTCAGTTTTTTTGGAAGCTTAAGAGATGTGAACGAATTGAAATAAGAAGATTTAAAAATCGAATCAAGACAAAATCTTAATTAAAACTAGCAGATGTAGAAAAAAAACAAAATTTTATCCAATTTGCTTATGACTGAGAGGGCTTATCAAAACGTTCAAAATAGCATACAAGAATAATTTTGAACAATATACAAAATCATCTGTAAGAGTCAGTTCATCATAGTAATAAAACTCTTAAAAGTGATAGATTGGATTAATTTCCTATATTTTAACAGATTGATTTTTTTTACTATTTCAAGCGTATGCGTCTTCAAAATTTTACGAATTAACAACATTTTAAGTTTTAATTCATGACTTTGTCTAAATGTTTTAAACGTTATTGTATGAAGAAAATTTTTCAAAATATTGAGATTTTGAAGAAATTAAATTGGAAGAGCTGTCCCCTTTGGACTTTATTAAATATTCCAGTAAAATTTTAAATGATCAGTACCGTCTAATGGGGTATCCTTTAACAGCGGTGTTGGATGCAATATGTGTATACCACAGCACCTATGAAATTCTATTTTTTAATAATTTTATCGAGGAATTATTAAATGACATCGAAATGGTAATTGCATCAATTCTCACATTCATTGCTGTTTTTCATTCTCATAGGAAAAATAAAAAAATCAAGTAATACATTTACAAATTCAAACATTTTTAAATGCCGTTAAAAACTTCAATATTTGTTTTACAAACTTATTTTGGTATTGTTATGCTGATCAACAACTTTTGTGTACAAATATTTACGGGTAGTCACCAAAATCTTTTTAAATAAATATTTCGATAATTCAGTTACTTATCCGGGGTCAAATGCAACAAAATGCAAATTAAAGTGATATACAGTACCGTTCATAATTGTATAGAAATTGGAAGCACGCGCACTGTCACTTCGACTTTGAACTTCCATACCTTTTTACTCTGATGCTATTTTTTGATCAATTTTTCTGCGTTAGATAGATTAACTATAACACTATTATATCACAAAATTTGAGCTTTCTGGAGTTTGTGTGACCTGAGATACAGTCATTCTACGAAAATTGGACATTTTGGACTTTTCTCATTCAAACTGCAATATCTCAGAAACTACGCTACATTTTTTGTTGAAATTTTGCAGAGTGATTGTTAAAATGTAAAGCTAGCATGTCTAAAGTTTTTGAAAAGTCTAATCGATGGGATCAAAAGTTACGCAAGGTACAATATTTCAGGCATGAACCTAGAAATGCGATTTCTATAGAATTTTGGACGAATGTTTCCATAGGAAAGTCCTATTTTATGTTTACCAACCAGTAAATCTATTTCAACCAAAAAATCAAAACAATATCGCGAGATTCTGATTTCAAAACACAAATAGATCTTTAATTCAATTTTTTCTTTTCTTCATTGCTTTTGCCAGAAATTTTTTGACTGATTTGTGAATGAAAACGAATTTGTTCTCATGAATCGTCCAAAATTCTATAGAAATCGCATTTTTAGGTTCATGCCTGAAAAATTGTACCACCCATAACTTTTTATCCTATCGATTGAACTTTCCAAAAATTTCAGACAAGCTTACTTTATATTTCAAAAACCACTCTGCAAAACTTCAACAAAAAATGTTGCGTAGTTTCTGAGATATTGCAGATTGAATGAGAAAAGTCCAAAAAGTCCAATTTTCGTAGAATGACTGTATCTCAGGCCACACAAACTCCAGAAAGCTCAAATTTTGTGATATAATAGTGTGATAGTTGATCTATCTAACGCAGAAAAATTGATAAAAAAAATAGCATCAGAGTAAAAAGTTATGGAAATTGAAAGTCGAAGTGTCAGTGCGCAAGCTTCCAATTTCTATACAATTATGAACGGTACTGTACCTCATAAATCTCGTTTTCATGGGCTGGAATATGATTGTTTTGCATCACGCGTTTGTTAAATTTTATTTGCATGATTTCATGTATTAAAATAATTTATAGAATTTTTTACACCTGAATGTTTGCAGCACAAAGTAACAGCTTTATAACAGAAAAATATGTTAAATTTAATTCAAAAACATCCAACATTACAGAATTTTTTATTTTCATGCGCTATGGTCTTTATCATTTATCAAAAATTTCAAATTTTTCTACGTTTTGATTATATTTCCCTCCTAAACCAAATTTGTTGCAAATTATCCCTTTTTCTGATAAGAGTAAAAACCGCATGTTTGCAAGGGCGGTCCTAGAGCTGGCTCTTGGGGGGGGTGATTTTCCAATTTTCAAAAATCAGTCAATATGAAGGAACGTTAATATCTGGTGAAAAAACAGTCATTTGAGTGAGTGAAAGTAGGGGAAGGGGTTGCGGGGGGATGATCAGTTGCAAATGAGTCTACAATATAAGCTGCACACTGCTCCTCCTTCCTCATGAATTTCACTGAACAACAGGTATTTAAAAAAGTATGAAACAAGAGATGAATAATGAAAAAATTATCAAAGTTTCTCTATATATCTACTCATTTCAATATCCTTCTACACAACTTACACATCTTTTTATAAATTAACCAGCGAATCTATTATATCCACTGCGAAAAAATGTTGATTTTTTTACTTGTAGGTATATCTGGTATTTTAAAATTGTCACTTTAAGAGCTCTCTCGTTATAAATGTAATTTTTTTCAATGAAAATAATACATACGTTGTTGAGAGATGAAAATGTAGAAAAAAAATTTCAAGCTATCTTGATTTTTTTCCTAAGCTTCCAAATATAAGAGCTCTGATATTTTAAAATTTATCGGAAGTATTTTCTTTTCACCGATAAGGCCGATAAACGAATCAACAAACATAACTTACGGGCCTTAAATTCTTCATTGGGGTATTTTACTGAATCGTGATTTGGAAATTCAGTTTTATTATTTTTTGGAAAAAAAACTGATTATTAAAATCAGTTTCTGAATATTATGCTTCTGGAACCTAATTCAAAATTTTCAATTTTAATTGTACTACTACAAATAAATTGTAAAAAAGTGATTAGTCTTTTATATTGTTCATGTAAATACCTTCACAAAATTCCTATTTTTTTTAAATAACTATATAATAATTTGAATTGTTCAAAAGAGCTATAAAATAAACGGTTAATTCTGAATGTTTATATCTACTTTTCTTTAGTGAAGAGTCTCAATCATTTGCAATTGAAATAGCCGAGCTTTTATATTCAGAATATCAAACCTTAAGCTAAATTTTAACTAAAAATTTCAAAATTATTGTGCAGATTAGTTGAAGACAGTCCGTGACATTATTGCTGTAGATCTTGAAATCCAGGAGTGTTGGTTAAAAATCACTAAAAGATCTTTCGACTGTTTAGATTAGATAGATTGCCTTGTGGAATTATAAGGGATTAGTTTTATTTCACAAGGGAAAAATTAAAACCCAGGCAAACTGATTTTGGAAGATTTTTGCGACTCAAACTCGACTTTTTGTCAGATTTTTTCTCTCCTTTCTTATTTTCTGGCATTTTGTAATTTTAAAACTTAGCAGTTTAGAGTGAAATCGATCAATCAGAAACCTACATGAACAACAAAAAATATATAAAATCTTTTCATAATCCTTTATTCATTCAACGATACAGATTAGAGGGAAAAATGCTAAAAATTGACAATATCCCGGAAAAAAACAATACAGATTTCGTCTAGATAATCTTCGTATTTTACAAAATGGGAAAAGATACTCACTTCTATAATTTTTCTCATGGTAAATTATTCACAGTCTTGAAGAAAATTTATTATTTAGTTAAAAACTTTTTTTTAATCTTTTTGATATTTTACACTTTTGCTAAAAATTGTACAATTTTTTTCAATGAACCTTGTATTTTCAAAATTTATACCGGAAACAAAAGCTGATAAAAAATACAAATATGCATTTAGTGCTCCTAAATAAGTCGAAATCACTTTTCAAATTCTTTGTACCTCGGAAAATGTGGATTTTGTTTCTTTGTGTTATAGTTTTGAATGCAGATTTTGGGTTCTGGAGATGAATTCCTTCATATTGAAACAATTTTTATAAATACTGGCTATAAAATGTCACAGGGAACGCAAAAATCATAACACGTTTTTTATCGATTTATTGTTGCTGAAATCTCAAGAGAAGATTTATTTAAACTCTTACTATGATTTTTTTTTATATTCAATTTCTGTTTGGCAGTACTTGTAGTTTTTTCATGGTCATCCATAATATGAATGTTCGATGTGATACATTTAAAACAGAATTAAATAAAATCAGATTTGAAATTTAAATTTATGTTTTTGAATTTCATAATATAGGTTATTAATTTTAAGTTTACAATTCATATTTGAATGATGAAAAATTTAGGGTGATGAAAACTCGCGAAAGAGAATCTTTACTCAGCATTAGACATCTGATATGACTTTGTAAAGTTTAAAAATTCTCAATAAACCAGCTGAAAACAAAAGAAAAAATAAATAAATTCAAATTTATATTTAAATTTCAGATATGTATTAGCTTTATATTCTTGAAGTAGAGTTTTATTATAATGATTCTTCCTGATTCTGAATTGATAATTTTCCTTCGGTTTAAGAAATATTTTGAAACACAAAAAAAACCTAATGGGAAGCTTTTCGCTGCTCAAAACTTCATCAAAAATTAATTTAATCCGGCATCAATACTTGTTATTTAATACGATTGAATTGAAATATTGGTGACTAAAAGACAAAAAACAAGATTAGAAAGTTAGAAAATTTAAGTCATACGTTTCTTAAACGCCTACTGGAAAACTGAACACTCCGATGGATAACTTGACTAAAATTTAAATATCTTACAATAAAGGCAAATTAACACTTCAAGGTCAAAGGGTTTTTACTTCTTAGAACGACCAAGATTTGTTAATCCATTAAACATGGTAGAAATTTCTAAATATAAAGAACATTGAAAATCACATGATTCCGTACGTTTATAGTTTAACGATTTTTTTTATGGTTTCCTCCTAGTTCTAACTAATTAAAAAAAACTTCATATTGATGGCAATAAATGTATGATGACAGCAGAACAAATATTTCAAGTATTTCAGTGTTATAACCATATTCACCCCCCCCATATGACTTTTTCAAATTTGTCATTTCATTAAAATTCAAATCAAAATCATGAATTCAAAAGCTTTGAATTTGAAGCAAATATAAAATTTATGACAATTTGCTCGTGTTAATTTAGGTATATGAGGGAAATTAATGACAGTTTAAAAAAAAAGTTGTCCCTACATTTCATTAATAGCAAATTCAAAATCAAAACTCAACAACAAACTTTGGTTGAGTTATTTATCAACAAAACTTATTTGGTATAATTCAGTCCAGGGAATCACAAGTTACAGCTGCATAAGTATGATGGACCGACTTTTTTCAATATTGAGCCTTTTGAGTGATAAATTAACTGTTTTGTTGAATAAACACCCCCATTTTGAAAATTCAAATGCACATCTACTAAGAAAAGTTTCAACTTTTTATAGAAATTCGAGCTTTTGCGGGTATTTTATAAAGGTTTTTTGCCACTTGGGGAGGGGGGGGTGATCACCCCGCCCAAGTAACACAGATTCAGCCAACTAGCATTAGGAAGTTTTATTATCGTTTAATTATGACATTTTTTTGTGCAGCTCGTTTAATGACGGTTTAAGTATGGTTTTAGTTATTTTGAAAGAGTTATGAATGCTCTGATTAAACTATAAAAAAAAACTTTGAAGTTTGCTCCAAGCTTTCTTTTGCATGTTCTATAATAGCACTCAGTGCATGATTATTAAACCGCCATAAAATCTAGTGACAGTTCTCGATCAAGATGTCAAAACAGGACGCGCTCAGGCTAGACAGTAAATATTTGAATTGGAACTCCCATTTTAACACATTTTTGTTAAGTAATGTGTGTTGGTTTTGAGTTGAAATTAAAATATATATCAAAATCTTTGAAAACTTGAAATTACCGGAAGTTATATGAATATCTTTACAATATGAGTATTGAGTGAAAGGGCCTAAATAGTTGGAAGAAAATTTGTTGCTTGACGCCATCATTCATCCAAGATGGCGGCTTCCGCTTTTATTTTCAAAGCTGTAAATTACTGAAATATCTTGAAACCTTCGCAATATGGTAGTTAGGTGAAAATGATAAAGGGTAGAAGTCGATTTTCGTTGTCCGTCGCCATCTTAAATTCCAAGATGGCGGCTACCACTCAACTTGAAAATACTGTAAATGACTGGAAATTGCATAAAACCCTTACAATATGCGTATAAATTGAAAGAGATCAACCGGTAGAAGTCGAATTTCGTTGGCTGACGCCATCTTGAAATCCAAGATAGCGGCTTCCGCTGCACTTTGAAATATAGTAAACGACTTAAAATTATATGAAACCCAAACAATATCGGTATTGGGTAAAAGGGCTATACGAGTAGAAGTCGAATTTCGCTATCTGACGCCATCTTCAAATCCAAGATGGCGGCTTACGATAAACTTTTAAAATGCTGTATATCATTGAATATCGCATAAAACCTCCAAAATATGGGTATTTCTTAATTGGGATAAGCTATAAAAAGTCGATTTTTGCTTTCTGGAGCTATCTTGAAAGTCAGCAGAACTTAAAAATAATGTAAATGAATGAAAATAGTATGAAACCCCCAAAATATATTGTATTGGGCAGTAAGGCTAAACGATAGAAGTCGAATATCTCTTTTCGCGTTTCTCTGAAATGCTGTAAGTGTTGCCCTTTCACCCAATACACCGTATTGTGGATGGATCATGAGATTTACAGTTATTTATAGCTTTGAAAAGAATAGCGAAAGCCACCATCTTGGATTGATGATGGCGTCAGATAGCAAAATTCGACTTCTTCTAGTTTAGTCCTTTCACTCAATACCCATTATGTGGTGATTTCATGCGGTTTTCAGTGATTTGAATCATTTTCAAGCTCAGTGGAAGCCGCCATATTGGATTTCAAGATGGTGTTTGATAGCAAACTTCGACTTCTACACCTTTGTTCCTTTAACCCAATACCCATATTGTGGGAGCTTCACGCTACTTTTAGTGATTAACAACATTTTCAAGTTCAGTGGAAGCCGCCATCTTGGATTTCGAGATGCACCTGATAACGAAATTTTACTTTTCTAGTTAACCCTCTTAGCCAATACCCATATTGTGGGGGTTTCATGCGATTTTTAGTTATTCACAGCATTTTAAGGTTCAGCGAAAGTCGCCATCTTGCTTTTGAAGATGGCGTCGGAAAGAAAATACTAATCTGTAAATAATACCCGTATAGTGGTGGTTTAATGCAACTTTTTGTCATTTACAGCATTAAAGCGGATGCCGCCATCTTGAATTTCAAGATGGCGTCTGAAAGCGAAATTCAACTTCTACTAGTTGAGCCCTTTCACTAAATACCCATATTGTTGGGGTTTCATGCGATTTAAAGTCATTTACAACATTTTAAAATTCAGCTGAAGCCGCCATCTTGGATTTCAAGATGGCGTCAGACAACGAAATTTGACTTCAACTCATGATTTATTCCACGGGTCATTCACAACCAGTCCCTTTTGATTAAAAAAGTCTGTCCTCATTTACTGTACTAATGATTAACAACTCAGAAATGAGGAACTCATCCTAAGCGTGTAGTTGGTTGGCTTGCGAGAGAAACGTCAAATCGTAGCTTTTTTGAGGTCATCATTAAACCATAATAAATCTATGAATTGACTCACGCCATGTTGGTTGCAAAATCGAAGGGCACAAAATGACGCCATGTTGATGGACTCATAATGCAAGCATTGGAAAATATTTTTTCAGGCCTTTTTTCATCAATTCCATCATGATTGACCATCAAATTTGACGAGGCGCATTTATTTTAAGATACTTTTCCATACACATTTTACCTAAAATCTTGACTTGCAGTAGAAAAGATGCTCATAATATGGTTAAAACATTGGTTTTTTGGCTATAAATTTTACCAGATAATATCTGAATAATACAATCATCATTTATCCATTACCATTTAACCATTATAGTTGCTGGAAAACAAAAAAAAAACTCCGAGAACTCACAGAGTCGAAAAAACAAGAAAAAAACAAAAATTTCTAACATGTTTAATAATAGCTTTTTAAAAGCTTTGGTGACCAACATTGATGACCAACAATGATATGTCTTGATTACGTTTCTAGGGTAGGGCCAAATAGCCTGATTTTGGCTTTATTAGAGTCCAGGTGATGTTATAGTTTGCGTTTTAGCTTCTTATTAAGATTAATGCTATAGTCAAAACGAATTTTTGCTGACCTTAATAAAGCTAAAATTGTTACTTGGGCGACCACACCACCACCCACCCCCCCCCCCCCCCATAGGACCGCGCCTGCATGTTTGGAGAAATTTTACAATAACTGGTGAAACCTATTTTATGTCCCATAAACCTTGCATAAGCAAAATGTACGGATTTCATAGCTGGTTTAAGCCTAAAATACGATCCAGAATCTTCTGATGTGTTATTATGAAAAAAGAAACATTCGAAGTGTTTTTTTTCTTGCCATGATATTGCCCGGATTTAAGGTTGACAGTTTGGAAATTAATTGCCTGCATTTTGCCATGTTTTTATGAAAACTGCTCGGATTTGCCCAGTCCGGGCACGTCCGGCAGCAGTTCTGGCAACCTTAGCATAAACAGCTTGATCATCTGTGGATATATTTTCAAAAGAAGCCATTGAAGTTGAAGAGGGTTGCATGTTGGCTCCAGTTTTCGGCACGTTGAAAATATTCAACAGAAATTTTTAGAATGAGGATATATTGCTGAATCAAGGTTTAATTTAAAGGATTTAAAAATTTTAGAATAAAAAGCTCAAAAATCAGATATAAGGTAATCTCAGTCATAAAATAATAATTTGTTTATACTGTTAATGAAACATTGTCCGAATTTCTTTATATTTGCTTCAGCATCATAATCCAATCTTTGAATTATTTCTGAAGTTCAAAGTTTTGCAGAAAAATTAAAAAAAAAAATACTTACAATATAATTTTAGAAAACTGCCTCAATTGAGGTGGGTTGATTTTTTCCAAAACAACAAATACGTTGACCAGATTAACCCCTGGTTAACCATAATTTTTCGTTTTGTGAAACAAATAATACTTAACCCACCCAAAAAGAATTAGCCAGTTACGATCAAATAGACCAGAATTACTATTTTGACTGTACCTTTAAAATTTCTCAACAGACTTTTAATAAATTATTCCATTTTGGATTCGTTCACATGATAATCATATATTCATGAGGAAAAAAATTACTTCTATAATTTTGTTGATGTCTGTAATGAGCCGAAAAACAAAATGATAAAAATGGCTTTTTTGAACGAATACAGTGACTATCCCATTTCAAATAATGCAATTTCACTATGTCAGCTAAATTACGGCTGATTTAAAGATTCATTCAAAGTTTAAAAAATGTTTTTGGTTTTCAATGTGTTATGTCATAAATAAAAATAAAACAAAAAAATATATAATCATCGATTTTTTCTAAAAAAAAACCAATGTTTTTTCATAACCTGAGTGGGCACAGAACTGGGCTGATAAATTTTATAAACTATAGAAACATGAAAATAAATGGAAACCAACTAAATTTTAATTTTTGTGTGATATTTTTATCAGATTCAAAATTGAAAAAAACATACAACGAGAAATTTCATATCAGTTTTTCAACGTGAAACGGATCTTGACACGAATGTCACAAAGTGGTATAGTGTCATAAATAAAAAATAAAGAAATGTGCAGATTTCAAATTCTTGAGTTAATTGCAGTGCCGTTTTTTTTTTCTTAAATTATTATTTAAAAAATAAATGAGACATCTTAGGGCACCTGTGACGTAAAGTAAAGGGCGATATACCTCAGATTTGTAGAGCTCCTCATTTTAGGAAAAGTCAGAAAATTCATGTATTCAGTTTTAACCGTTCCTGCGATATCGCTTCGAGAAAGTACAGTTCTGGTCATATGAACCCTAACCGCAGTGTTCTTCTAATTATCCCCTAAAATCTGGTCCCGATTGTTTGAGAACAACATTTAACTAAAATAAAAATAACGATAAAATTAATCCTTACGTATTTTTTCCACACGAAAATCATCACCTAGCATCAAAGTTCAACAGCATTTAACCCAGATTAGGGCATCAATTAAACCTAAATGGGATTCAACCGTCAATCTTCAGCATCACATAACCGTTAAAACCAGATCGCTAAACCGATAATTTCGCCCACTATCATGCCAGTTAGGAAAGTATAGGTTTGTACAAAACTACAATTAATCCGAACCGTTTCCATCTGCCTGGATTCCAGCTAACCCGAAGCGATGCCCTCGCAAAATCTAGCTGTTGGCCCCGTAGTAAGGTTTTCCGGTTGCATAACCGCCAGCTCGGCCAAACTTGATGCCCAACGGAAATCTGATCTAAACTGGCAATCAAACTGTTCCCGGGCTTAAGCTGAAGCCATTCATTAAATTTTATGAATGATGCCACCATCTAGAATCACTGACCAGGATTAGTTCGTTGCCGGTAACGATATCATTCATCGATGCTGGGTAAGCTCTACTATTTCGATGTCATCATTTTAAAATCAGCTGAGTCGACATCAACTCTCGACGACGTCTACTATTTCGCACAATAATCATAGGTGTGGTAATGCTTGCGATAATTTCTTCATCCTCTCGTCAGTATCTCTCGTGGGGATTGGCGTCGGAACTTGAGAAATTGTTGTATGTTATGTACATATGTGCCGAACAGCCAGGCTCCAGATATTTCAAGGCGCCACGATGCCCCGGCGATGGATGGTTGGAGGATTCCATTCCAACTGGCACAATTCAAAACCCTCTCGCAGAGAGACGAATGAATGGATGGATAAATGAATGGCCAAACAAAATAAGACTGGCAGAGGACGCTGACACGTTGACAAAGTTCGCGCTGCCGAACGCTGTAATTAAATACGAAACTGGGCTAATGTCTTTATTCCGGACATTCTTGCTCGATGAGAGATGTGGCTGGTGGATGGAATACTGGGAGAAGTTTGGATTCTCTTTGATCGAGTTTGATGGGCGAAAAAATAAAGATTTCAAGTGATAAATGAAGTAGGTATCTGCAGAAATTTATATTAAAGTTTTAATCTTAAAATATGCATGAAAATATATGGAAATATTCACAGACCATCGATTTGTTATAGAAATTACACCCACAAATCCGACTCTACTCCAATAATGAACATGTTATGGAGGTGTAATTATCGGGGTAAGATTCTATGCCGGACCGGATCGGCTGACATTGTCCTCCCAGGGCAACCGCATTGCATATGACTCAAAGAAACCAAATAAAACATATCCCATTAAACTGAATCGATTTGGGGTTGTTTTTGAATTTCTCAAACCCTGGGGTCTAAAAAGCTTCGTTTTGGATCAAAATTCTTCATGATTTTTTTTGCTGAACTTTAAGTAACGTTTAGGGGAGATGAGGGCATAACGAGCACCCGAGGCATAATGAGAACTACGCTTTTCTACGAAAGTGCGTATTTTCTTAAATAAATTTTCATGAGGATTTGTTTCGTACTTCCTATAGTATTAATTTTTCACAAAAAAAGGAATCTCCTTATCATCTTTACAGAGATATTTTAAAAAAACTAGCTTGGTTCTCAAGTTACGAAAATATTATAATTTTTGAGCACCACGAAATAAGCTCTTATGATCTTAAAATAACCTTGATCTATAATGTACGCACTGCAACATGATGTACACATTGTTTCTCAATTTTTACCATCAAAAAATTTTTGATTTTTCACTTTTATCAATTTTAAAACACGTTTTTACTTAAATTTGTTGACTAGGGGCATATAGAGCACCATATTATCGAGGCATAATGAGCATTTTCTGCCGTAGAATCTAGCAGCGAATTAAAATTGATTTATAGCGCCACACCTTGACTAGTTTTCATCCGACAATTTAGCCTATTGGTAAGGTGTCGGAGAGGTAATCAAAAGACTAGAGTTAGATTTCTGTTCGAGGTGATTTTTTTCCATTCACAATTCATGATCGATTTTTTTATTGTTACATTATACGGCTAGTAGCATCATCCTCCGAACAAAGCACTTAATGTATGAGCGTGCGTGAATTGTTTGTATTCTACAAACAGACCTAGATTATTTTGTTATTGCTTTGTTTGATGAATCTACGACTCACCTGACTTCATCGAATTGAATTCGCTGCTAGATTCCCCGGCAAAAACGCACATCTTGCTCTGATTAATGGTGCTCATACTGCCTCAGGGGGGGTTCTCATTATGCCTCCACAGTGGCTGGTTTTCAGCTTTTGGCAAATTTTTTTAAAATTCATTTTTTAACGTTTTCATCTAGTTTTTCACGTTTCAGCCCGTTAGGGAATAGGCTTTTCAAGTGTCCGAACACGAAACAATAATGTAACCTCCATATTAAAGCTATTTTCTATGGTTAAATAGCCGTTTTCCTTAAGGTGGCCATTATGCCCCCATCTCCCCTACATGAGTAAATTTGAACTTTTAGGTTTGTGTGGAAAAATTTAATCTTTTGTTCTAAAAAATCAACATCTATTTGGTTTCTTCTGTGGAACCGAGCTTGCTTATGTGCTTATTTGTGCTTATTTATAAATTCTTTTAAGGAAATTTTCCGCTGAACAATGTTGCATTTGAATTTATTTTAAGTCATTAGTCTCAAATTTGATACATTTAAAGCGATTGGCAACAATAACTCATCCAAAACCCAACCCCATATTAAGTAGCGCAAGCGTGTCTGAAAAATAACCGCAAAAATATAGAAAGGATACGGAGCGTGCAAAAAAGGAATAAACAAAACTGAGCGTGCAGGAAAAATCAGTAAACCATACTGAGCGTGCAGTAAACGTCATTCGCGGTTCCGTTGGGAAAAGTTTGGTCGATCGTGCCAGTAGTGCGTGCCCCGAAGAAAGCTCGGTTTTACCAGCCGAAGAAGCCGGAGGATCCTGATCCAACACCAGCACCAGCAGGAGCTGCTACGCGGCAAGAAACCTGGCCATGCCACGTGCAACTGGGTACAGTCGGATCAAAACAGGACAGCCCATTTAGGGGGAAACTCGATTCCGGGTCAGGAGCTCCAGGAGGAGAAAACGAGCTCAAGAAAAAGGGTCGCGAAGGCGGCCCTTTTCCCCTTATTTCTCCTTCTCGCTGGATTCTTAGGCTTTTCCGACCCGCACCAGTGGCGTAACACCCCGGAAGCAAAGAGCCGAAGCAAAGGGCCTCCGACCGCCACAGCCGGCGAATATCGGGTGGAGTAGCCGCCGAAGTAAAGGGCCACCAAAGCTGCTTACCGCATCTGGGGCGTAACCTCCGGGAACCTCCGCCGAAGCAAAGATCCTCCAACCGCCGCAGCAGGCGATCATCGGGTTGAGCAGCCGCCGAAGCTCCCTGCCTCATCAGTGGCGTAACATCCGGGGGAACCTCCGCCGAAACGAAGGGCCTCAGATCGCCGCACTCGTGGCGAAGGAGCCCGGGGACGATCGTCGAATCCGCCGGCCATCTATCGCCGATCTGGTGGGAAAGTCCCGGCGAATCGGTGCGAATAGTATCGCTCTCCATCGCCGCACCAGTGGCGAAAGCATCCAGAGCAAATTTCGTCGCCACATCAGGGGCGTAAGGATTCCGGTTCGTTGCCGATCCGGACCGGATTGCGTCGCCGTGGCAAGGAGCATCCGAAGGAACTTCCGCTGAAGCAAAGGGTCCGACCGCCGCAGCAAGCGATCATCGGGTGGAGCAGCCGCCGAAGCTCCTTGCCGCATCTGTGGCGTAACCTCCGGGAACCGCCGCCGAAGCAAAGCGCCTCCTACCGCCGCAGCAAGCGATCATCGGATGGAGCAGCCGCCGAAGCTCTTTGCCGCACCAGTGGCGAAAGCATCCAGAGCGAATTTCATCGCCGCACCAGAGGCGAGAGACATTGGAAGTCCAGGCCGAGGAGGAAGCACATTGCAACCTTGTGAAAGCGAGTGAGTACCAGGGTGGATTTGATTTAAATCAAAGTGATTTAAATCATGATTTAAATCACAATTTAAATCACTTGATTTTGATCAGTGATTTGAATCAAAGTTCCTCAGTGAATAAAATACCTGAAATTTAGTGAGTATGGAATGGTTTTTATTTCATTATTCTACGTTTTTAAGCATCGAAGCATCCCCTCGGGAATTTAGAACTGATTTTTTTTCTTGCTCCTTGTGATATTCCGAAAGTAGTGATTGATGAGAAATCCGAATGCTTGTCCACGTAGAAGGCGGTTGGAGTTTGGATGATGTCTTCGTGGACATACTTCATAAATATCACTCAAATTTAATTCAATGAATATATTTTAATGTGATGTTCGCATTGGCAAATGGCAAATAATGTTCATTTCTTTCAAGAAAACTGAAATATTTTTTTTTCTTTTTCCCATAAAATCATCTGATTTTTTATGTTTTTGCTTGTATTTCAACGCTCAAAGTTTCTAAAAGTTTTGAATTAGAATTTATTCTATTTATTTGATCTTTTGATTTCTCTGAAGCAAGAAGGTTGATTGAGTGCTAAATTCTATCTCGTGTAGTCCGTCTATAAAAAGTGTTTGGTGAATTTCGATAATATTTTCATTCAGTAAAGGAATTGCTCATTTGTTAATGAAATAAACCATTTTAATTTAAATAATAATTTTTAAAAATTTTATTTAAACTATAAAATTAGACGAGGACAGTGAAAAACATGCATAACAAAGGAGTAAGCTTACGAAGGAATTTAACAAAATTTTCCAAGACAACCGTCAATTGTTTCAGTCGTTAGATACAAAGTCGAATCGATGAGGATTTAGTTTGAAAAGCTTTGGTCTTTGATGAATGTTGAAAATCATGAATCATAATGTAACACTTATACAGCCTTTATAAAGCTGAATATAACAACTCAGCTTTATTACATGATTGAAGAACCTTCGGATGCTAAAATATTTCCCTCAAATCCAATTTATAAAACAAATCTTATTTAAATCAAAAAAATCTGATTTAAATAAAAAAAATCCGATTTAAATAAAAAAAAATCAGATTTTTTTGATTTTTTTGAAAAAATCATTGATTTTTATCCACCCTGGTGAGTACACGCCATTTCGGGGATGATTGAGGTTTGAGTTTCCTAAATGTTGCCCAATACACTCAAAGTTAACCCCAGCTTGATTCTTTTTAATTGTGGCACCGACCACGGAAAGCCTTCATAATAACAACTTTGTCGAAGATCGTTCCTTCGTATCTTATAAGGCGAAAAATTTATCAGTTGTTGAAAGGTGTATGTCTTTTGGCATTGAAAATCAATCAATTCATTTGACATCACTTGCCTTTAATACATTCGACCTAACACTTTCGTTCAAATAACCTTAGGCATTATGTCCCCTTCTGCCTATTGCCATATTCAGTCGGTGAAACGGTTGAAAATGTCGTTTTAACTGAATGGAAAGACGTTTATTATATTAAAACTTTTGAGACCTTTTGTTGATTTACAGCTTGCATGGAGTTATTGTAGTGAATGAAACAAAAAAAAATATTTTTAAGACACAACATTTGACTTTTTTTCTGTTAAGAAATAGTCCAAAGCTGGCAAAAAATCTAGATTTTTTTAACGTTTCAAACGGTTTATTGGGCTTCTCGTTTACTATCTAAATAACACAACGGGCAACAAGCGTTTTTAAATTAATGTCGCTAAGTCGGGCAAAATGAACTCATAAATTTTCACAGATGGTGAAGATAAATCATAACATTATTTGCTGAAATAAAAAGAATATATTCACTGTTTCAACCCTAAATGGTTTCAGCACACTGTCTATCAGTTGTCTGAAGTAACCTTAATAATTGTAGTTGAAATTATGATTATTTAAGTTTTGGCTTTATGCGAAAAGCTAATGCATACACAATGAGACTATCCTCTTGGAACTTTCAGTTCCCGATCAGATAAGAAAAACAAAATTATTCTAAGATGAGATATTATGATGTTCAAAATTTTCCTGTAAAAAGAAGATATCATTTAGTTCTCGTAGGATGCTGAAATATTTCAAATCATAACAATGAGTCCATGCAAGTGTAAATATATTATATCACCTTTTGATAGTATTATAACAAGATTAAAACTCAATCAGACAGAATATTGACCACCAAAAAAGACAAACAATCTAATCCTTGCATATAAGCTTTCATGCAGTATTCGCTTGCTTGGTCCTACCTTGTACTCATACTTTAATGTATTGTTTCAAACTAGCACAACTCTTGAAAAGTATGAGTATCACACGCTATTACAATCCCTGCCTGGTGCATTGGAATGAGAGTTTCATATTTCCAATAGAAGCTTTCGAAGCAGGAAAATTGTGGCAGAAAAAACAACTGTTTGTATCAAAGGAGATATAATTTTTTTCCGAAAAGACGTAAACGAAGATTTTCATATCAAGGCTATATTTGAATAAGATTTTCTTATCTTGTTGAGATGCATTGGAGAAGTAGTTTTGATATGCTCTGATCGGGTTCGGATCTACCTCGAAATCTTCACGAAGATTTAACCAATAGTAAAAAAACTTACTTCTCGTTAGAAAACTTCACATAATTCCCTTTCGATCTCAAATCGGTGAGCTGCTACATTCTTTTTTGTTCCAATACGTTTACTTTAGGCATGCTCTTCAAAAAAAAATCCCGAAGAAGAACCGCATTGAAAGCTCAGAGGGACCGTCTGATGATATGGATTGATTTTTCCGGATAACGCAAAATGCAAAACTAAAATGTTCCCAAGAAGACTTTGGAAGAATTTACCGAGGAAAATATTGATTTTCTGGAGTTGACAGGCCGTGATTCAGATCCTAATCCTTTCTAAAGTCTTTGGACTATCCTTGCCAGATGTGTCTAAGGTGATTATTAGTAGTTTAGATGTGACTACAAGCTGCAAACATGTGAAAAAATTAAGGAATTTTAGGATTTATAACTTTTTAAATTATATGGAACAAAAAGTCTTATGAACCTTGAATAAACCAATTTCCACATTTCAAAACCAAATGATTGATACTTTTCTGGTACTAGAGAGCGTAGAACACTCGATCATTATCTTTTACAGTTTTTGATTTTTCAATCAGTAATAGAGTAGTTCTTCGATTCTGTCACTGTTAAACTTTTTCAAAATTCGCAAAATTCACGCTCGATTTCGTCACAGTTATTGTTTTTATTTTATCACACTGATTTCAATATCCATTTCTAGGACCTTAAAGTTCATTCAAAAACATAGAGCGTCTTTGTTTATGATTTTTTATGATTAATGTTATGGTATATAATTATTCAATAATATGAAAATATCATTGAACTGCTGAATTTAATAGTACAGTGTTTACTGTTAAAAATGTTCATTTGGATTTTTAAAACGTTTGCAATAATCGACATAAGTTCATATTTTAATGTCACGCTATTGCTAGTGTTGTTATTTGCGCTTGGTGAGCCACCCTTCAATAGAAAACATTTTTTAGTTATGCGAATCATATAAAGATTTGGGTGAATTTAAGCATTTTTTGAAAAGATATTAATGTCATCTGATTTTTTTTTAAATTTGTTTATTTAAAAAAGTGCCATGCGCGATCCCGTTTGAGCAGCCTACAGTATTGTCTGAATGGATAATCAAGTTGAAATTCTTTTAGCTTTTCCTTAAAATATGTAAATGGCACAAAGATTGTTTTTTCTACACATGAAAAAGAAAAGATTATCCGACCATAATGAAAATTTAGAGAAATACACTTCAAAAGTCTATGTTGGGAAAATATTATATATTTCAATTCAGCAAAGGTGTGAAGATTAAAATAGTGAAATATGAAATTTGTGGAATAGGGGGAAGTCGTCTATGACCGGACACCTGATATGGCCGGACAACATTGATTTTTCGAAAACGCAATATCCTAAAAATGTTTTAACACCATGAAAATAAAGTAAATAGAAGCCTTATATGGTGTTAGAAATATGGTAATCCAATCTGAAAAGGTAAACCAATTATAGGCTTTGAAAGTTTTCGCCTAGTAGTTCGGCGAGGATCGTCCAAACTTTACATTTTATTGTGATCAGTTTTTACGTCTTGTCAAATGTGAATTGCACATAAACGTCATCGTTGGTTGGTTATCTTTCGACTTCAGCAGGTGTAAGATAACAAATCGGAAGCTCAAAACAAATATTAGGAAAATAAAAAAAAAAAGCGATTTCTCTATGACCGGACACCATATTGTTGTCTATGACCGGACAAGAAAATATTCAAAATTATAAATGATTTCAACTTGAAACTTTCATTATTTTATCTCTATAGCACCCTCAAATGGTTCGCTGAAGATACGGATTCAATAACCAAACTATTTTGGTCCTGTGATAAACTTTAAATTTTGATGTCCGATCATGGACAATTTTACTCTAGTTTTTTTCGAAACAAATGTACATTCTGGTTTGTCAAAAAAACTTTTATGAATGGCTTCATAGAATGTTCAATATTGGAAAACACGTTCCCACAAGACCTAAGCAAGTGATTTCAGTCATTTTGCTACGTTTATGTGCCATTGGACATAGACGACACTTTTGGAAATGAGTGAAAACTAACATAAAATAGTTTCTCTTACCACATGAATTTGTTGTAAATTAATTTTTTTCTAATATTGTTTAGTGATCATAGTATTGAAACTCTTCAAATCAGTAGAGGAACCAATATTTACAAAAAAATATTTTTGAAGTTATTGCTTAAAAACCTTAAGTGTCCGGTAGTAGACAACTTCCCCCTATAACTTTTTTATGCAGATTTCTTTGAATTCTTTTTCAAAATTGAGATAAGAGAAAACAACTGTTTAATTTCCATAACAACTAAATTTTTTACTTTAATTGGATGAACATTATCGAATTGGTATTTTTCATGGTTTTATTGTAAGAAAAAATGTTAAATTTGCTGAAATGGAATATAAATTTAAATGAAATCGATTTTTTGTGCCAGGTTCACTTTGATATTACATCTTTTGATCTAAGTTAATAGATATAAAGCGTTTCCACTACTGAAGACATTATAATTAATCATTAATGACTCTAAAAAAACATTTACTTTAATTTTGAGTTTTGCCAAATTCATTGTTTCGCCATTTCCACGGGGAAATTTTTATTACTGTGCAAATATCGAAAAACTATTGTATTGATTCTTTCATAACAAAACCTGAAATATTCTTATAGGAATTTACACCCCAAAAATCTGTTTTTTTTTCTCTCAGCTATCGAAAATAGATATGAGTTCTGTTCAGGTTAAATAAGTGTAATTTGTGAATATCCATCAAATGATTTTTTTTTCTGTGTTCTTCAATTCCAGATAAAAATAAACCTCCAAAATGTGTGTACGCTTATAACATGGCCGTTGGATACTCCTCCCTCCCTAAGAGGGTCCAAGGGTACTCTACACTCAAATTTTTTTTTCAAACTCGTTATCCAATTTCGATATGTGAATAAATTTATTCGAGCCAGACTTGCCGAAAATTGATGAGTTCATTACCAGGAGGCTCAATTTGAATTTTTGGGTATGAGAGTGTGTGGAAGGCCATTTAAAAAAGAATAACAATCTAGACTGAAAACATATGCAAAAACCTTTAAAACCCATCCAAAATTCAAAGCTCTGCTACAGTTTTTCAAAATTTTCTTACTTATTTATAGAAATTCAGTTTTGAGTTTGACATTTTGAATGATATTGAACTTATTTCAATCTGGTTCCATATTCCAAAACAAAAAAATTATTTTAATTTTCATATTTCGGATTCTATATCCAGTTAAGGATTCTTTATTTTCAGTTCAAGTATGTAATTAAAAATAAAAAGTTGCTTAGAACTCTTAGTTCCTTTTATTTCATTACATATCAAATTTGATGATTAATCTACGAAAATTATTTGAATTTTCAATATTTTTGGATTAAAACAAATATTTTCACGGGTTCACGGGCTATCAGTCTCAGACATAAAAAAAAATGTTTCGATTCTTTAAATTTTTTTAAACTTAACCAATCTTTATTTCCATGTTTTTATTACAATTGATAACATCATTATGTTAATAAACCTTCCGAATACATTAACTTATTGTTTCATGTTTTTCCATATCTCTATTCTAGAAATAGGTTTTTTTAATTCAGCTTTTGGAAATCTTTCTACCAAAAAAAAACATATGAATTACAAGCCAATTATTTAGGTTCAAAGTGCTTAAACTAAGTTCATATGGAAAAAAAAACTTCAAAAAGGTTTTTGAAAATTAAATTCAGTAGTTTTTCGATTTTATCAGGATCAAAAAAAAATTGGCGAAACCATGAATTTTGCGAAACTAGAAAATAAATGCGAAAAGAAATATTTTTTAGTGTCAAATGATTAGTTGAAATGTTAGTAGTGTATAGGGTTTGTATCAATCAATTATGATCATTATATATATTTATAGATGTTTACCTTAAACAAAGAATCGTCTTTTGTTCATAATACTATTGTCCATTGCAGTTTTACGATTTCTCCTAAACGCCGAAGCATATAAAATATCAATTTAATAGAGTTAAACCCATTGAAGTGTATCATTGAACGAGTTTAATGATTTTTTTGGGATCTATTCACCAGTGGTTCTATCTAATACAAAATTCTCTTATTAAAAATGAAAATTTTTCTATTTTTGAAAATTTGTGTGAATTTGCACAAATCAGAATTTTGAAGTTGTATCCTTTCGAAAGAAAATTTAGCCTTCAAAAGCCTCACATAATCTTTTATCGATCATCCCCCCTTCACCATACTTTTAAGAAAAAAGTTTTTGAGTCAATATCGATATTCAAGCCAAGGCCAGTTGAATTCCATCTTCATCAAAAAAAAAATCGTTGAGATAAAACCAAACTCCTTCAAGAATGATTCACCAAGCACAAATAACGCAGGGCACAACGTCACTTCAACGCGGAGTTAGACGATGAATTACTCATGTCAATAAAAAATCAATTAAAAATAATATTTATATATCTGAAATGGTTCTTGAATAATTTCTCAAATTTATTAGAAAAAAGTGATAAAAACGAAACAAAAACCGTGAATAAATCGAGCTTGAATTTGGCGAGTAGCAAAAAAAATAAACAGTTAAAAAAACGAAAAACTTCTGTAGGCAGAATCAGAGTTATCACTCGAAATGCGAGTTTTAATTCAGATTCACTATCACGATTCAAAATAAATAATTTAAATAATGAATTCAGAATAAAACACACAATTAACAACAGAATTTAAATCGGAGACTCATGAATAAGGGCTCTGATACTTGGCTTTTAAAATTCTGATCAGGAATAAAGATTCGAAAATCAATTTTTTGAACATTTCAATAATCGTATTAAAATTCGGAAACATATTGAAGAGTTCCTCTCGTGTCTTGCTCGTGATCGGACGCGTTTTCCGAATACAAAGTGAAATTATGAAAGTCGCTTTTACAGAAAACAGCTAAATCTGAGATACCAGCTGATAAAACGCTTTCAATTGTGGGTTTATGAAAGTATTTAGTTTGTGAGGATAAATAAAGCCTTCCAATTATGTGGAAAATGAAGAAAATTAAAAGTGGTGATGGCGTTTTTCTAAGCTGTGTGAAAAAAGATGCTCCAGTAGCAATGGTGAGTCAGGGAATTGTGAAGAATAGTGTGGAGAAGGAGGAATCTGTAATTTTTTAGTTTTAATTGAATATTTTGAGAATTTCAAAGAAAATTTTTCTGAGCAACATAGGTATGAATCATACCGTATGATGCTGGGGGAATTAAGGCAAAAGAAACCCGAAATACAGAAGCTTTGCCCGAAACTTTCGAGAAGATTCAAATTTCAGAGCTGGTTGCTGTGTTGTGACAAAATTACCTACACGTCTGGTGGTTGGGAAATATCCAAAGCTGCAGTTAATTTTTTTTTTAAATGTGCCACGGCCTACTATGACGTTGCGGAGAAAATTAAAATTATTTAGAAGAGCAATGTTCAATCGCTTAGAAAGAAGCCTAGTGGGGTGAGGGTTTCCATGTACGCGTGGATACGGCGTTAATGTCCGCTTTTCGGTTATCTATCGGATTGCGGGAATGGCGTTTCGCGCGGCGCGAAGGGTTCAATTGGTAGAAGCAGTGTGAGAAGAAGAAGGCAGTGCCAATTTTAATAGCTCGTTTGGTGGGTGTGTAATATCTGTTCAAATTGCAGAGAACTGGAAAGTGCAGAGAAATACGGAAAATGTAGGAACATACGGAAGCCTAAAACTTGGTGAGATTGTTCTTGTTTGATTAGATTATATGATTTGATTTGGTTTTGATTATTTAAATAAGAACGTTCAATCAGGTGCCATCTGACCAGGTATATACACGGATGCCGGAATACCTGTAGTAAATGTATAACATTGCACATGTTTTACATTGTGTATCTGCTTGAATTGTTCGCCCAAATATAAATTCTTACATTCAAACATTATACATTCACTTCATAACAGATCACACGAAGCCATGGTGCCGGGTATGGAGTTTAGAGCTACTTAAATAATTCATATGAATCATTATACTGATTAAGGTAGGTTACAGCTAAAGGTAAGCTTAGTGTGTCTTGAGGTAAGTTTGGTATAAAGGTGAGATTATTTTGTTGTATAACTATTTCATTTATTGATTATATTATATGAGAACGTTCAATCAGTTGCCAGCTGGGCAGGTATCTACACGCATGCGGAATACCTGTCGAAGATTCTTAACATTGAGAATGTTATGAATTTTATACGGTTGTGAAACTGTTTGCTTGTTCTACAAATAAGACGTACACATACACGAAATTCATTCATTACATGACAGTTCACACGAAGCCATGGTGTCGGGTATGTGCTAATTTGCATTGAAGATTGGCCGAACTTATAATCTAAAGAATGCAATTTAGCGCATACGTTGGCGAAACTGCGGTGAATCCGTGCACCCATGGTGGATTACCTACATACATACATACATAAAATTCGGAAACATATTGAAAACTATTATATTAAATTCGGGTTCAAAATTCAAAATATGATTTAGCTCATAAATGAGTATAACAATAAAGATAAAAATATCAAATTAATTTTTTCGTTGAGTAATTCAAGAGATCACAAACTTATGAATATGTTTGTAAATTGAATTTAAAAATTTAAATTTTTAATCAAAGTAAGTTTGTTCACACAATTCAGCTGAAAATCACAAATATAAAGAAGTGTTTGAGTTTATTTTATAAGTTTTAAGTTCTGTTATATGAAAAAAAATTCAATTTCTATATCAACATATAGTTGTACTTCATCAGTTATATCTACACAAATTCTTTATTTATTTTTCGTTTTTTTTAAAATAATATTGAAGTATTTTCAAAAACCAACTTCAAACTTTAATCATTAATTTTTATTCAGTTTTCAAGAACCAGATTTGAACCAAATTATTTCAATCTCTTACTATAATTTTCTAAAACTTGATTTATTTTCAGCAATATGGTTAAAATCTTTCAAATTTTTCAAGAGTTTGGAAGATCAAGTTTATTTCATTTTAGCAAACATTTAGGTTTTGCTAATAAACTTAATTTTTTCCTTAAAAACTTATTTAAGACACAAATCAAATATGGCTTGTTTTACACTCTTGAATAAATTTAAGATTTTAACCATTAAATAAAGTGATTTACTAATCTATCGCAAATGCTGATATTAACTTGACCTTGAATAAAGCTTCAATAAGTTTTTTTTTTATCAAATACTATTTATGGCCCTGAAAAGTATTTCAATTCCAACTTTACAGAGGAAAAAGATTCACATATTGAATACAAAATTCTGAACTTATTGTAAAAAGTTTAATAAATTTAATTTATTTTTTGTCGCAAAAACGAAACATATAGAAGTTTCTTTTGTTTTAACGGTAACGAAAGAAAAAACAGTTTGTTTTTTTATCTTTAAAATATTACAAAAATAAATACAGTTTGGCTTGAGAGATAAAACAAGAATTGCAAATATTGTTGAACATCATTTCACTGTTTTGGGAAGTCTGAACATGACAAATAAATGAACATTTTTTTCATATTGTCCCAACCCAAAACTGAGTTAAGATTTTGGGTAGATTACTTAAAAAAACTCATAAAATGTTTTCTTTACATCGTGCATCCAATTTAGATTTGATAATTCTCCCAAAATTTTAAACCAAAAAAAAAATTACTAACATGACTTTTATTTCTTGAAACAAACGCTTTCATTTCTATTTTCTCCTCAAATGTATGCCGAATCATGAGCTGCTATAAAATTTTCGCAAGGATGCCAACCCCCGTTACGAAAAAAAGTAGATTGCTCTCAAATATAAAGCAAAAATGAACCATTAATTTCCGTAATGGAAGCTCGGCCGAAGATATTTATTATTGGGGAGGGTTCCATTTTCAAACTCCATTTCTTTTCGCTACCGAGATGTTGCAACTTTTTATTTAAGAAAAAAGAAAATCACTTTAAGAGCGAAGGGACAACTGAGAACGCCTTCGATAAAAAAAAATTGCAATCCCGATACGCCTCAGCGATTACCCAAGATGATGAACAACGACGCCGATCCGGGTATCGATTTTTGATGGGTTTTGAATTCTGGTAGCTGGGACGGATTTTTTTCTGCTTTTTCCCCAATGAGGTTTCATGGGAAACGTAACAATAAAATTTGTGAAAACCGGTTGAAGATCGCGTTTAGGTTGATGAAACAATTAAAAGCTTTCCTGTTGAAAATGTTGGGAACGTAGGATTGTGAATTATTTTTAAAAATTTCCAAGAATTTTTTTATGATTTGCTAATAAATTACGTCAGCCAAATTTTGGTTCAGAGCTTTAAAATTTTCAATAGAAAAATAATAAATTAAAGCAAATCATTTGATTATAACCTTTTTCACAAAAAAAAACTACAAGACAAAGTTTTATTGTATGGTAAATGTAAGCATCGCGTTTTGAGATTAAAACCATTTATTTTCTTCTACAAGCAGTTTTTTTCAATAAAAGTATCCTGGTTTCTTGCACCTATCATGTATGTCATTTAAAATAATAATACCGAGCCAGATATCGATCTCAATGGGCCCAAGTGTCCGATCGATGACGACGATCTGGATGTTCCAAGATTGTAAGTTATTTTTTTTGCCCCCAGGTCTTGTCATGCTCAGCTAATGGAGTGTATAATGGGGCTTGATTGAGTTCGGTACTCCATTCACGACAAAAAAAACTATCGAATGAGAAAAGATGATTCAATGTTGCTGAAAGGGCATTATGCTTGATACTTTTTGACTCGAAGGAAAGTCCGGAAGCATTCCATGGCAAAAAAGCTGTTTCTATTTAAAGATCTTTATCCTGTCATCTTCGAATATTCTTCCCACAATGTGAAGGTTGCATCTGCATACATGACAATTTCCCATAGCAATCGTTCTAGGAGGAATTCAATAAAAATCGTAACAATTTCAATTCAACATTAAACCAATTTGCCGTTAAAAAATTCAATCATCCCAACACCATTTACTTCAACTTTCATCTCAAATCCAATCGGATCAAATTCAAAGGTAAGCAAGAGACTATAGCTGAAGAACTCAAAATTAGAAACCAACTTCACCTGTATTAAGTAAGAAACAATAAACGTTTGATTGTTTCCGACACATTTCTTCCGAGAAACAAATAGAAAAGCTTCCTGAGTAGTGTTCCAAATATCAATCATTTTCACCGAGTCATGCTTGACTACATTCAGAGCCAAAAAATCAAAGCAGTCAAATTTTCCTTCTTCAACCAAATCATACAAACAATCATGCATGACAACGACGCTTCCGTATTTGAAACAGTTTTGCGATACATGATGAGGTAAAAAAGGACGCAGACTATCAGCAACGAACGTCTCTATGCTGATTTCCTTCCCTTGACGACTTTCAACCTTTAGGATCATAACTGATATGTATCAGTTCTGAGCGATCTATGTAGGCTATCAGATGATCTTTTATTTTTCGTTTTGCCTAGAAGGACAAAATCATGACTAGGTAACCGCAATGAACTGTCCAGCATGTGCTACAGCTTTTTTGAACATGTGGTCCTGGTATTTATTCAGATTTTTCCTTTTGAAACATTAATGATCGTCTATCAATAACGAGCATTATCAACAATGATGCGAGGATAGACGTTCGGGAATGATTGAGGGAGCGACGTTCAAAATGTATCACCAAGTATGTCGATCACCGTCGATTAGCCACGTGACGAATAGCAACGGTAGCCTCCGATGGGGCATGGTATATCTTCTTGTATCAAGTTAGTGTTGATTTTCGACATATATTCAATGGGTACTTTTACCACGTGCGTATCACAGCACTCGGAGGAAGCATGATTCTAGCTAGAAACCATTCCTGATTGCTTTTCTTGAGCGATTTTCAGAAGACTGTTCCTGAGACTTTCGGAAGAAAGATCCTACTGACATAACCTAGGAAAAGGATTCCCGGGTAATATTGCGGATGAATGGAAAGGAATTCTTTCTTTTCCAGATGCCTCTCCCCTGCCCCATTTGAAGATGAAAACCTTGAAGGTAGCTTTCAAGCGAGTTTCCCATTCGGAGACGAGTGTTTTGTGAAATGAAATTCTTCAAGGAACTGTGAAGAGGTGGATTAGGTAACGATTCTGTGCTTGAGAGGTTACTTAAATTAAACTTTTTGAATGTATGGCTGGAGTGAAAGTAAAATTTTGCGTGTGATATCTAAATCAAGGGGTTACCTAATGATTATCAGTCTATGATATGTGATGATATGAGTGTATGTATCACATTATTGTAGGGTTTTCTATTATATTATTCTAGATAATGAATAAAATGAATTTTGGTTTCTATTTGGTTGGTATTTGTTTAATTTAGTATATTTTTATTAAGCTATTGCTATTTAATTTAGAATCCAAGGGAATATCCAATACTGGAGCTCATTCAACATTCTTAGACTTGATTTTAAAATCGTGGTTAAAAGTCAATAGATTTCACCTTTCAAAAACAAAAAAACAACTTTGATAGTAGCAAAAATTCAAATAAGAAATCTCTGACTCATTTTAAATGATATGTGCTCACGTAAGAACTTTTACTAGACACAAAAACACACGACGTTTTACAGGACACGACACTTAACGTTCTTACTTAACGGAAAAAGGGTTTAAAATTACCTTTTTTGTCGACCGGTTTCGGGCTCGATGTTGCCCATCTACAGGACGATGTCCGACTGATTACTTGAAGACGGTTAACGTAACCAATTTCCTACACTGCTGATGTATTCGTCGAAAGGGTGTCGCATCATGCGAACTTTTGGTTGATCAGGTTGAAAAGTGGAGATATAATCGGCGGGTCATCTTCGTTCATCAACGGTTTCTCGGCCGTGCTGATGAACATAGACTCCCAAGCGTTAAGGTGTCCAGGTTTGCGTACGCATTTTTTAAATTTGACCTTTTCCCAGTCAATGGAATGGTCAAATTCTGTTGTGTGGGCGGCCACGCTCGATTCATTGATCCTTTTGTTTTCAACGGCATTCTTATGCTCTTTGAGCCGCACTTTAAATTTACGGCGGGTTTGGCCGATGTAAATCGATGGACAACTCTTACATGGAATTTCGTAAATTCCAGACCTTTCCTCTTCTGGAATCCTATCTTTGAGTGAAACTAGCCGATCCTTCAAAGTATTTCCACTTTTGTACGCAGTTTTGAATCCGTGTTGTAGAAGAATCTTACTTATTCCATTAGTTAGTTTCGGATGAAATGGTAGACTAACTCTGTAAGATTCTTCTTTTTACGGTCTGAAGGTAGTTGTATCACTTCTATGCTTTTTTCGGGCGTGTTTGCGAAGGATTTTTCGAACAAATTCGTAGTCATATCCGTTCACAATCCCGGCTTCGTATATTTTCTGCTTTTCCTCTTCAAACTCGGGCTTCTCCATCGGAATATTATACAACCGGTGTGCCATAGAGTGGAATGCGGCTTGTTTTTGAGCCCCAAAATGATTCGAGTCGAGTTATCCTCTTTTCTTTGAATCAGCGAATCAAGAAAAGGGAGTTTTCCCTCAACTTCTTTTTCAACCGTAAACTTGATCGAGCTATGCTGATTATTGAGGAGTTCGAGTGTCTGTGGGAGATAGCGTTCTTTTACGGATGCAAAAATATCATCTACGTAGCGCCACCAAACACGGGGGAAGAGTTTTTCTTTTTTCTCCAGATCCGTTTCAAAATCTTCCATGAATACTTCGGCCAGAAGGGGGGAGAGTTTGCTACCCATACTAAGGTCAAAGGTCTGTTTATAAAACTTACCCCGAAACATGAAATAGTTTTGTTTCATGCAAACTTCAGCGACGGCGATGTATGCTTCGATCTGATTGGGGGGTACTCGGCAGCGTTCTAAATGTCTTCGTAGGCTGTCGAGAGCATCGGAAGTGGGGACGCTGAGGAAAAGTGCGGAGACGTCAAATGAAACGAGCGTCGAGGCGAGCATTTCGCCTCGACGCACTTTGAATCCTTTTAGGTGTTCCACTAGCTCAATCGAGTTTTTTACACTTTTTCCGTGATTCACCGGGTACTTCTTCATTTCCTCTACCAACCAAGCTGCCATTTTTTCCGTGGGTGTACAAATATTGGAGGAAATGGGTCGCATGGCTATGGGATTTTTGTGGATTTTTGGCAAACAATACAAAGATGCAACCTTAGCGTTCGGAACAAGGAACTTCCTTTCTAGTTTCGAATCTCCAATAAGGTTGGCAACTCTTTGTCTGACAATGTTGGCTTCCTCGATCAGCATATTTAGAGGATCTTTTGGTTTCCCGTTCTTGAATGCGCATTCTTCGTATGGGTCCGTTGCTATCATGTCACGGACTTTGGTATCATAATCCTGTTTATTCATGATAACCACTGCATTTCCCTTGTCTGCTCGAGAGTACACCACTTCATGTTTTTTCAATTTCTCTCTCACTTTTTCTGGGTCGCTCGAATTCATTTTTGAGCGGAAAATTTCGGAACTGAATAGAACTTTCAATATTATTCACTATTTCCGAAATTGGAGCGCTCTGGGGGGCCACGGCGAAATTTAGGCCTTTATTAAGTAAACCATTTTCCGTGGTCGTCAATTGAACGGATGATAAATTAACGACAAACTTATCAATGGTTTGTGGAGCGAGTGTGGTTTTCTTCGTTGCTTGTATATGAGCAAGCGCAAGCAATTTTTTGCGATGCCTTTGTTTCGTGCTACACACGCGCTTGGCCAAATTACGATCTACCCCTTCAAGCACTGATTGCCAGCAGATCCTTTTCTTCGCAGCGCACTGGAAAACAATACATTCGGCTGCTGTATGGAAATCTTCTTGCTTGAGTAGCATCAGATGAAGTGCGTATAGCTTTTCTTCCACTAACGATAGTGACCGGTGTTTGGACTTTATTTCTTCGGCCAGCCAGATTTTTTGTGCACTTTTTTCTGCTATTTTACTGGCGTGATTTATAACAGTGAAAATTCCACCAGTTAATTTTCACTGTTATAAATTTTGGAATCAACCCCCTCTGTTAGGAACTGTAATAACATTTTCTTCTTTTTCGTAATCAATCGGCCATAAAGGCGAAAGCACTGTGAGGTTGTAGCCTCTATTTCACTCATTTTAAATGATATGTGCTCACGTAAGAACTTTTACTAGACACAAAAACACACGACGTTTTACAGGACACGACACTTAACGTTCTTACTTAACGCATATACAAGCAACGAAGAAAACCACACTCGCTCCACAAACCATTGATAAGTTTGTCGTTAATTTATCATCCGTTCAATTGACGACCACGGAAAATGGTTTACTTAATAAAGGCCTAAATTTCGCCGTGGCCCCCCAGAGCGCTCCAATTTCGGAAATAGTGAATAATATTGAAAGTTCTATTCAGTTCCGAAATTTTCCGCTCAAAAATGAATTCGAGCGACCCAGAAAAAGTGAGAGAGAAATTGAAAAAACATGAAGTGGTGTACTCTCGAGCAGACAAGGGAAATGCAGTGGTTATCATGAATAAACAGGATTATGATACCAAAGTCCGTGACATGATAGCAACGGGCCCATACGAAGAATGCGCATTCAAGAACGGGAAACCAAAAGATCCTCTAAATATGCTGATCGAGGAAGCCAACATTGTCAGACAAAGAGTTGCCAACCTTATTGGAGATTCGAAACTAGAAAGGAAGTTCCTTGTTCCGAACGCTAAGGTTGCATCTTTGTATTGTTTGCCAAAAATCCACAAAAATCCCATAGCCATGCGACCCATTTCCTCCAATATTTGTACACCCACGGAAAAAATGGCAGCTTGGTTGGTAGAGGAAATGAAGAAGTACCCGGTGAATCACGGAAAAAGTGTAAAAAACTCGATTGAGCTAGTGGAACACCTAAAAGGATTCAAAGTGCGTCGAGGCGAAATGCTCGCCTCGACGCTCGTTTCATTTGACGTCTCCGCACTTTTCCTCAGCGTCCCCACTTCCGATGCTCTCGACAGCCTACGAAGACATTTAGAACGCTGCCGAGTACCCCCCAATCAGGTCGAAGCATACATCGCCGTCGCTGAAGTTTGCATGAAACAAAACTATTTCATGTTTCGGGGTAAGTTTTATAAACAGACCTTTGGCCTTAGTATGGGTAGCAAACTCTCCCCCCTTCTGGCCGAAGTATTCATGGAAGATTTTGAAACGGATCTGGAGAAAAAAGAAAAACTCTTCCCCCGTGTTTGGTGGCGCTACGTAGATGATATTTTTGCATCCGTAAAAGAACGCTATCTCCCACAGACACTCGAACTCCTCAATAATCAGCATAGCTCGATCAAGTTTACGGTTGAAAAAGAAGTTGAGGGAAAACTCCCTTTTCTTGATTCGCTGATTCAAAGAAAAGAGGATAATACCTTGAAATTTGGAATTTACCGTAAACCAACCTCAACTGATAGATACATCACGGTCGACTCGAATCATTTTGGGGCTCAAAAACAAGCCGCATTCCACTCTATGGCACACCGGTTGTATAATATTCCGATGGAGAAGCCCGAGTTTGAAGAGGAAAAGCAGAAAATATACGAAGCCGGGATTGTGAACGGATATGACTACGAATTTGTTCGAAAAATCCTTCGCAAACACGCCCGAAAAAAGCATAGAAGTGATACAACTACCTTCAGACCGGAAAAAGAAGAATCTTACAGAGTTAGTCTACCATTTCATCCGAAACTAACTAATGGAATAAGTAAGATTCTTCTACAACACGGATTCAAAACTGCGTACAAAAGTGGAAATACTTTGAAGGATCGGCTAGTTTCACTCAAAGATAGGATTCCAGAAGAGGAAAGGTCTGGAATTTACGAAATTCCATGTAAGAGTTGTCCATCGATTTACATCGGCCAAACCCGCCGTAAATTTAAAGTGCGGCTCAAAGAGCATAAGAATGCCGTTGAAAACAAAAGGATCAATGAATCGAGCGTGGCCGCCCACACAACAGAATTTGACCATTCCATTGACTGGGAAAAGGTCAAATTTAAAAAATGCGTACGCAAACCTGGACACCTTAACGCTTGGGAGTCTATGTTCATCAGCACGGCCGGGAAACCGTTGATGAACGAAGATGACCCGCCGATTATATCTCCACTTTTCAACCTGATCAACCAAAAGTTCGCATGATGCGACACCCTTTCGACGAATACATCAGCAGTGTAGGAAATTGGTTACGTTAACCGTCTTCAAGTAATCAGTCGGACATCGTCCTGTAGATGGGCAACATCGAGCCCGAAACCACTTACTTACTTACTTAATGATCCCGCGCCGATCCTCCGGTGCATAGGGCCGTGGTAAAAGACCTCCACTGTTGACGATCCGGAGCCAGCGTCTTCACCTGGTCCCAGTCAAGATTCTCGTCGACAGTTCGGATTTCAGCGGCTAGGCTTCGCCGCCACGAATTTCTGGGTCTGCCTCTTCTTCGATGACCTTCTGGATTCCAATCTAGCGCCTCTCTGCAAATCTCGTTTTCATCTCTTCGCAGCGTGTGCCCAATCCATCTCCACTTACGTTCCCGAATCTCGATTTCTAGCGCCTTTTGATGACACCGGCGATGTAGTTCCTCATTCGAGATCCAGTTGCCAGGCCACCAAGCGCGGATGATATTCCGCAGGCAGCGGTTTACAAATACTTGCAGTTTTCGCGTCGTTACCGCATATGTGCACCAAGTTTCGCACCCGTACAGCAAAACGGATTTGACGTTTGAGTTGAAGATTCGGATTTTTGTTCGTAGAGAGATCTGGCGTGACCGCCAGATGTTTCGGAGACTCGCAAACGCAAATCGGGCCTTTCTGATCCGTGTTTCGATGTCTTTTCTGGTACCACCATCAGACGTTATCTGGCTACCAAGATACTGGAAGCACTCCACTTTCTCAACTTGTTGCCCAGCTACCATGAAACTGGAGGGATTTCCTGTGTTGATCTCCATCGACTTGGTCTTTCCGACATTGACTTTGAGACCTGCTGCCTTGGAACTTTCGGTGAGGTCGTCGAGTTTGCTCTGCATATCTGGTTGTGTTTGGGCGAGCAAAACAATATCGTCAGCCAGGTCAAGGTCGTTCAGTTGCTCCATTGTTGAAGGATTCCACGGCAATCCTCGGTTCGGTGCACAGTCAATCGATCCAATCAGAATCTCATCCATTACGATTAGAAAAAGTAGCGGTGATAGAATACATCCTTGTCTCACTCCAGCAGTTACCGGGATTGGTTCGGACAAGACACCGTCGTGCAAGACCTTGCACGAAAATGCCTCATACTGTGCTTCGATGAGATGCACTAGTTTCTCTGGGACCCCTCGTCGCCTTAGAGCCGCCCAGATGTTTTCATGGTTAAGTCGGTCGAATGCTTTTTCGAAATCAACGAACACCAGCAGAAGAGAGTCCTGGAATTCGTTGATTTGTTCCAGTATGATTCGTAGCGTTGTGATGTGGTCCACACATGAGCGTCGAGATCGGAATCCAGCTTGTTGCCGTCGGAGTGTAGCGTCTATTTTCTCATGGATCCTGTTCAGAATCACTTTGCAGAGTACTTTGAGGGTTGTACAGATCAACGTTATGCCTCGCCAGTTACCGCACTCTGTCAGGTCTCCTTTCTTCGGGACCTTTACGAGAATACCCTGCATCCAGTCGGCCGGGAATGTTGCAGTATCCCAGATGTCAGCGAAAAGACGGTGCAACATTTGTGCTGATAGGGCAGGGTCGGCTTTCAGCATTTCAGCAGGGATGCAATCGATCCCAGGTGCTTTGTTGGATTTCATGTTTTCGATTGCCGCTTCTATTTCAGCCAGCGAAGGCGCTTCCGAGTTGACGCCATTTATGCGACTTACTGTTGGCGCTTCGAGCTGCAGATTCTGTTGGCCATCGCTATTCGTGACTCGGAAGAGTTGTTCGAAGTGCTCAGTCCATCGTTTGAGCTGATCTGTTCGATCGGTCAATAACTGACCTGCTCGGTCTTTTAGCGGCATTCTTGCATTAGTCCTTGCACCACTGAGGCGACGAGAAATGTCATAAAGTAATCGGATATCTCCATTGGCGGCGGCTCTTTCTCCCTCTTCGGCTAGGGAGTTTGTCCAGGCTCTCTTGTCTCGTCTACAAGCTCGTTTAACTGCCTTTTCCAGCTCCGCATATCGTAAGCGGGCGGCTGCTTTGGCTGACCCGGTACATGCCTGCTCAATTCCGACTTTCGCCTTTCTCCGATCATCGACCATCCTCCAAGTTTCATCCGACATCCATTCACTCCTTCTTCCACAAACTTTACCGAGAGTACCATGGCTCGTCGTGATAAAGGCATTCTTGATTCCACACCACTGTTCTTCGACTGTTCCGTCTGTCGGCAGCTCCGAGGCTCGGGATTCTAGCTGTTCAACGTATGCCCTTTTCACCTCTGGATTCTCCAACCGGCGGACGTCGTATCGACACCCGACTTTCTCCTCGCGCCGTTGGACACGTGCAACTCTCAGTCGTATCTCGCCAAGGACGAGGTGATGGTCAGATGCAATGTCTGCGCTTCGCTTGTTGCGGACATCAAGAAGGCTCCTTCTCCATTTTCGGCTGATGCAGATGTGGTCAATTTGATTTTCTGTTCGGCCATCTCGGGATACCCAAGTGACCTTATGTGCTGGTCGATGGGGGAAGAGCGATCCACCGATCACCATGTTGTTGTTGCCACAAAATTCTACAAACAGCTCTCCGTTTTCGCTCATCTGTCCTAGGCCATGGCGCCCCATGATGCGCTCAAGGTCCTGATTGTCGGAGCCAATTTTTGCGTTGAAGTCGCCCAAATGGATTTGAATGTCACCCTTCGGAATTCTCTCAACCACGCTGTTCAGTTGACTGTAAAACTGCTCTTTCTCCTGCAAGTCGGCAACGTCAGTTGGCGCATAACACTGGACCATTGTAAGGTTTCTAACCCGTGTTCTAAATCTGGCTACGATTATTCTTTCGTTTATAGGAGCCCGAAACCGGTCGACAAAAAAGGTAATTTTAAACCCTTTTTCCGTTAAGTAAGAACGTTAAGTGTCGTGTCCTGTAAAACGTCGTGTGTTTTTGTGTCCAAGAAATCTCTGGATGAAGGTTCTTATACAAACTTCGCTTAATGGTTCATAATTCAATAAAATGATTATCTGGAAATCGGATTTATTTTTTTTCAAATTCGAAATTCAGTTTTTTAACTTAGATTCAAATGGCAGGATTCAGATTCGGAAATAAAATAGAAAATTCAATTATTGATTCAGCTCTAAATTAAGTTGCTTGATAAAAATAAAAATATTAATGTAAGAATTTCATCAAGGTTTCAAATTGCAGGAGATCTCATTTTCTGAATTATTATTCTGGATTCTAAACAATTTTTGATACAATAACAGTCAGTTTGGAAACCAAAACCAGAGTAAATGACCAGATTCTTAAATGACAAAAATTACAAAAATGACAAAAATGACAAAAATGACAAAAATGACAAAAATGACAAAAATGACAAAAATGACAAAAATGACAAAAATGACAAAAATGACAAAAATGACAAAAATGACAAAAATGACAAAAATGACAAAAATGACAAAAATGACAAAAATGACAAAAATGACAAAAATGACAAAAATGACAAAAATGACAAAAATGACAAAAATGACAAAAATGACAAAAATGACAAAAATGACAAAAATGACAAAAATGACAAAAATGACAAAAATGACAAAAATGACAAAAATGACAAAAATGACAAAAATGACAAAAATGACAAAAATCACAAAAATCACAAAAATGACAAAAATGACAAAAATGACAAAAATGACAAAAATGACAAAAATGACAAAAATGACAAAAATGACAAAAATGACAAAAATGACAAAAATGACAAAAATGACAAAAATTACAAAAATTACAAAAATGACAAAAAGGACAAAAATGACAAAAATGACAAAAATGACAAAAATGACAAAAATGACAAAAATTACAAAAATTACAAAAATTACAAAAATGACAAAAATGACAAAAATGACAAAAATGACAAAAATGACAAAAATGACAAAAATGACAAAAATGACAAAAATGACAAAAATGACAAAAATGACAAAAATGACAAAAATGACAAAAATGACAAAAATGACAAAAATGACAAAAATGACAAAAATGACAAAAATGACAAAAATGACAAAAATGACAAAAATGACAAAAATGACAAAAATGACAAAAATGACAAAAATGACAAAAATGACAAAAATGACAAAAATGACAAAAATGACAAAAATGACAAAAATGACAAAAATGACAAAAATGACAAAAATGACAAAAATGACAAAAATGACAAAAATGACAAAAATGACAGAAATGACAAAAATGACAAAAATGACAAAAATGACAAAAATGACAAAAATGACAAAAATGACAAAAATGACAAAAATGACAAAAATGACAAAAATGACAAAAATGACAAAAATGACAAAAATGACAAAAATGACAAAAATGACAAAAATGACAAAAATGACAAAAATGACAAAAATGACAAAAATGACAAAAATGACAAAAATGACAAAAATTACAAAAATGACAAAAATGACAAAAATGACAAAAATGACAAAAATGACAAAAATGACAAAAATGACAAAAATGACAAAAATGACAAAAATGACAAAAATGACAAAAATGACAAAAATGACAAAAATGACAAAAATGACAAAAATGACAAAAATGACAAAAATGACAAAAATGACAAAAATGACAAAAATGACAAAAATGACAAAAATGACAAAAATGACAAAAATGACAAAAAAACAAAAATGACAAAAATGACAAAAATGACAAAAATTACAAAAATGACAAAAATCAAAAAATTACAAAATTTACAAAAAATACAAATATAACAGAAATTACAAAACTTACAAAAATTACAAAAATTACAAAAATTACAAAAATTACAAAAATTTCGGAAAATTACAAAAATTAGAATTATTACAAAAATTACAAAAATAACAAAAATAACGAGAATTACAAAAATAACGAGAATTACAAAAATGGCAAATATTACAAAAAATACAAAAATTACAAAAATACAAAAATTAAAAAAATGACAAAAATGACAAAAATTACAAAAATTACAAAAATTACAAAAATTAAAAATTACAAAAAATACAAAAATTACAAAATTACCAAAATTAAAAAAATTTCAAAAATTACAAAAATAACAAAAATTACAAAAAATTACAAAAAATTACAAAAAATTACAAAAATTACAAAAATTACAAAAATTACAAAAATTACAAAAATTACAAAAATTACAAAAATTACAAAAATTACAAAAAATTACAAAAATTACAAAAATTACAAAAATTGCAAAAATTACAAAAATTACAAAAATTACAAAAATGACAAAAATTACAAAAATTACAAAAATTACAAAAATTACAAAAATTACAAAAATTACAAAAATTACAAAAATTACAAAAATTACAAAAATTACAAAAATTACAAAAATTACAAAAATTACAAAAATTTCAAAAATTACAAAAATTTCAAAAATTACAAAAATTTCAAAAATTACAAAAATTACAAAAATTACAAAAATTACAAAAATTACAAAAATAACAAAAATTACAAAAATAACAAAAATTACAAAATTACAAAAATGACAAAAATGACAAAAATGACAAAAATTACAAAAATTAAAATTAACAAAATTTCCAAGATTGACAAAATCTACAAAAATGAAAAAATACAAAAATAACAAAATAATCAAAAATTTTAAAAACAACAAAATTTACAAAATTAACAAAATTTACAAAATTAACAAAATTTACAAAATTAACAAAATTTTCAAAATTTTCAAAATTTACAAAATTAATACGATTAACAAAACTAACAAAATTTACAAAATTAACAGAATTTACAAAATTTATAAAATTTACAAAATTTACAAAATTTTAAAAATTCACAAAATTTACAAAATTTTCAAAATTTACAAAATTTTCTAAAGTTACAAATTTAACAAAATTTACAAAATTTACAAAATTTACAAAATTTACAAAATTTACAAAATTTACAAAATTTACAAAATTTACAAAATTTACAAAAATTACAAAATTTACAAAATTTACAAAATTTACAAAAGTTACTTAAATTACCTAAATAACAAAAATTACAAAAATGAGAGTAGGCGTGGACTCGTGGTAAGCGCACGCGTTTTTTTTTTTCGCTTGTCAAAATTTTTCGGAAATTCTGTTTCGTTCGTTAGTGGATGTTTTATAAAAATTGTTTTTATTCATGAAATTGATTTGAAATGCTGTTAGTTCGAATTGTGCTGCTGTGCTTCTTAGAGTGTGAAGTCGTTAGAAAGTTATTTTTGTGTAATAGTGTGGAAATGTACATATTTGTTTTCAAGCTTGGGAGAAGCGGGCTGGTCCTTTGCCCTCCGGACAAGCACTGGTGTGCTCTACTAGCAGGAGCATCATGGATGTGTTCCAGATAATAGCCAAACAAAGTCGTTTTTTATGTATATTTTGCCTTTGAATCATATTGAATTGAATGAAATGTTTCGAGCCATCATTTTTCCATAGAACCGTATGTGTTTTAGTGATGTTTTGGGACCCGTGCGTGCTTCCAATAGAAAGTTGGGAGGGGAGGGCCATCTTTGAACGGGGTTGGGGTTTGTGGGTAGGAAGTGCTTCTGTGATTGTTTAAGACTCCCCCTCCTTGAAGTAGGGAATGGAGGAGGGAATGGGAATTAATTGACTGTAAGCTGGACAAACGGGTGGAGCCTGGTTCGACAATACGAGTGTTTGGACGCGTGCAGTTATGTGGTTGTTGGGATATCTTCCAGTCTCTACTTTTGTTTAACAAAGTCCCAGGTTGTACCAAACTACATAACTCAAAAGGCTGCATTGCAGGTTACAAAGCCAAAGATTGCTTTGTGTTTCAACCGTTTACTAAAAATTTTCTGATCATTAACCCCTCATACTATCCACAGAGTAGACGGAAAGATACGAAGGCAAAATAGCTGATCTACAGAAACTGAAATGTAATATTCTTTATTCTAATTATTATTGCGGTGAGTATAATGTTAGCAAGTTTCGTAATTTCCTAATTCCTTAACAGCATTTTATGTATCAATATTCCATATATACTTTCTCAAATGACATAAATTCATATTTAGGTCTTTACATATTCAAAATATTATATGAAGCGTTTGGTAGGGATCTCCACGCTTCATTCCTCCCCTGTATCCTGTATCTTTCGCGGTTTTCATCACATGGTTGGCCTGGCCGTAGTAATATCTGCAATGCATAGGAATATGTAACAGGTAATACGCTGAAAAGAAAAATGATAGACGCAAGTCTTTCATTTTCCAGGATGCCTACATGTTTTGGCCATGTTGATGTAAGAAGAAGAAGAAGAAGAAATAACAAAAATTACAAAAATTACAAAAATCACAAAAACTACAAAAATTACAAATAAATCAAAAATAACAAAAATTTAAAAAAAATAATAAAATAACGAAATTACAAAAATTACAAAATTTACAAAAAATAGCATAATTGATCATAATTATAAAAATTTCAAAAATTACAAAAATCACAAATCACTTTTGTCTTTGTGTAAATATTGTTTACATTGTCAGCTTTATAAAATGCTTTTTTTTCTATTGTGATGGTCTTGTCAAATTATTTTATTTTATTTATGATATCAATTTTGTCAGTTTTGTCGCTACTGTTTTTTTATGTATAATGTCTACTTGGTAGTTTCAAACAATTTTTCGAATTTGTCTATTTCGTTCTTATTTTTCATTTTTGTCAATTTTGGCAATTTAGTCATTTTGCTTTTCTTTGGTGCATTCTGTCAATTTCATTATGTTAATGTTGTCAATTATTTCATTTATATTTATTCAATTTTTTTAAATCTTATTTGACAATTTTGTAAATTTATCGAATTTTTTCAATTTTTTCAATGTTTTCTTTTAAATTTTCTCAAATTTAAAAAGATGCGCCACTAACAAAATGATGGAATTGAATTATAACTATAAAATTGACAAAATTTTCTAGCGAAACTTAATAGATAAAAATGCCAAAATGACGTTTATATTATTTCAAAATTGTCTTGATTAACAAAAAATTAATGCGACCGACTATTTGACTCTTTGTTATCGCATCGTATTTTACCCCAGCGATTGTTATTCTACCCAATGGGGTATTCAATAAATTCGTTTTCGTCCTTCAGAGGTACACTATTAATTTTGATACAATATACAATACTGATCCTCCAAAAATCGCTCATTGAGGTTATACTGATTTAAAAAAAAATAATTGAAACGGGATCATACAGAAATTTCCAAGTTACAGTTATTTAAAAAAAAACAGCAATTGGTAACAAAAAATGTTATTTTTATGGAAATTATGATTATTCTCAAATCCACAATGTTATTTGAATTAAATTTATGATAACTGTCATGATGATTTTATCCTATAGGTTTACCATTTTAAATATTTTTATCTTCAAATAAATTTGGGTTAACTTAGTTAAAAAATTTTTAATCACTAAGTTCATGATTTAGAATAAGAAAATCTATTATTTGTTTATGACGTTGTATAATATGTATCAAGATATAGTAAGGTTGCCAGATTGCCCGATTTGATCCGGGTTTTCCCAGATACTTAATACTTAATTTTAGAACGGTCCAGCCCGGCCCGGTTGCCTGAATTTTAATTGAAAATGCCCGGATTTTGCCCGAATTTATTCACTTTATTTGGCAAATTAAACAAAAATAAACAGCAAACATCTCCAAAATGAAATTTTTTTGAGCAACTTTTATAAAAATAATCATAACAGTTTTTAAGAAAGCGTAAAAAACGCTTAAACTTATTTAATTTTTATTTTGATTTTTGTCAAGGAATTGTTGAGGACAAAATTTTCCCGGATATTGCACGGATATTGCCCGAATTTCTGATCGTCAATTCGAAATCAAATGCTCGGATTTTGCCAGGTTTTTATAAAAAAATTGCCCGGTTTGTCCGGTCCAAATGCGTGCTGAAAAAAATCTGGCAACCTTAAGATATTATTTACGGACTTTAAGAAAGGCTGCAGTGAACTGTCAAGTGTATTAAATAGTTTTTTTTTTATTAATTTCGTAAAAGAATTCGCAAAAATCTCATTACACCATTTTGTAGGATCAACTTAATTTCACACCGTATCTCCAAATGAAAAATAAATCAAAACGACGAAGACGAAAATAGAAAATTGAATAAGTTATCCTAGCTAAGCTTCTTTTGAAATGTACTTTGCGAGTTCAATTTAATCCCGTCAGATTATAAATTCACCCGCAACAAGCAGGTGCAAGAACTCTTTCTCCTCCAGGAAGCTGACAAAACTACACCAGCCATAGCTAAGTTCATAAACAGTTCTTAGCTTCGAAGGCGAACGCAAAAGTTTAGCAAATTTAGCAAATTTTAAACCCGGGCGAATCTGAACCGAACCTGCCAGTATGTTATTTATTCACCGGGGTTCCAATTGCATTACGAAACGAAATCTGGAGACGAAACTTAATTAACAGAAAACTAGTAGCTTTTGTTAAGCAAATTTGCACCCGGCACGATTGTTCGTTGGAAGTTGCATAACAGCCGAGAGTGTGAAATTCATTCCGAACAGCAACGGGATCTGATGCTAAATTTGCATCTGCAAGACATCGAGGCAACAATTCTAAAGTTTTACCTACCCAACTCGAGTGTGTAATTAGAAGTCATTTTTCATTTTGCCCACCCCACCTCCTCTCAATTTTTGGTAAGGAGCAGCAGCACCAGCAGTTGAGAAAAGTTAGTTAACCTAGTTTGGCAAACAAACTTCCTGGTGTTTTCTTTGAGGCTCCCCCGAGTGCGCCTTGATGAATGCTAAGCGAAGATGCGGGAAAACTGATCTTACCTTAGGAGGAAAAGCCTTTGTCTTTCTCAACACACACAAACATAGAAATACGGGAAAACACAAAGTCAATCTTGAGACTTTCTTGCTTTGTGTGTCAAAAAGGATCCGTTTTCCTCTAGCTTATGAAACGACGGAGATGCTCATCATTGTCTTCTGTCATGTTTTACCCTTATCAAGAAATTCGGGGACAGCAACGGGGACTTCAATCAAGGCTCAAAGCAAATAAAAACCACTTTTTTTTCTTCCAGAGGGGACGTATTGTCTTCATCAAGTCAACTTTTTGCCTTTCGTAGAAAGAAACCTGGCAGACAAAATAAGATTTCAACCAGGTATACGGAAAGTGTAAGTGAATTATAAATTTTTATCAAGATATTCTGTTCTAATTTTGGATGAATGTAAAAACTCAACATGTAAACCCTCTGTAAGGCAATCTGATTTCAGTATTCTGTTTTCTTAGTTGTCTCAGAATTGATTTCAAATATCTCAGCTATAAAAGTAAAATTTGTTTACTACTACAAAAAAGTACACAAAAAGTATCTGTTTGCTGACCTGTATCTAATCCTCAATGAGGTGTTTTCATTTTCTTCCAATCAACTTGATAACATCTTGACTGTTCAGATGTTTGAAAGCAATAAAATTCCATCCGGAAGCCCCGCTCGTCCCAATCTGTCCCATCGAGCTCGGATGGCTTTCAAATGTGTATCCAGCTTACTTCCATCATCTGATAGGGAGCCCAAGAATTTTCCGCAAAAAAAAGGTCATTTCCCCCGAATAAGTATTGCTTCCTACCGGTGTAGCAGCAGCAGCCAAAATATAAACATAGGGACAGAATCGCACAGGCAAGACCCTCGGCAGTCTCAGTCTGTCGGCCAAACTGTTTATCGATTTTCCCCGTCGAATGGTTCCAAGTATTGCACAGATAAAATTCGTCAGAGAAGGTACAATCCTGGTGCTCACGTTCCTTCTCGAAGTCAGGTGAATTCCAAGTACTGGGTGGATATTTTCCTCCCAGCTTGGTTTTTAAGTATCATCTTACACACCGGAAAACCGAGAGCGTTGCCACGTCTTGGGGCTGCCTGCAAGGTATCATAAAGTTGTAAGCATCTTCTTGAAATTGTAAGATATAATTTCAAGAATACTATTACAAACGCATGTTCGATGAAAAATTCTCAACTGACAAATTGCAAACAAGATTTGTAACGTTTAAAATAAAATCATATGAAATTTGAATTCAAAAGCCATTAGCTTGCAAATTCAAAATCTTACAGAATTATGAATAAATTAAAACATTTATTTATTCCGAACGAAAAGCTGTATTAAAAATTCGGAACTCGAATCTAAATTTGCTCTAACTCATAAGTTTTCATTAGAAAAAGAAATAAGAAGATACTCAGAATTTTGATTCTGAGGACTAGGTTAATGAAAAAAAGCAAAAAATTAATCGAAACTAGCTGACGCGGTGTGCTTTCCACCACTTGAAGCGAATTAGATAAAAGTATTCAAACTTTTTTTTTTAATTAAACTTCAACATTACCCGAAAGTGGACTTTTTCAATGAAAGCTGAGCATATGTTTTTTTTTGTCTTGCGTCTTCAATAAGTAACTTTTAACAACAAAAAAAAGTTATAAATTTGATTAAGTTTAACTCACTGAATTAAAAATAAAACAATACTTTTTGAATTAAATCAAAAAGTGTGCAAAGCTAAATAAAAAATACTGTTAAAATCGCAGGTTTCAGTGGTGGAATATAGTGACTGTTGCGTTTACCGATCCTGCTAGCGAGGACTCACTCTCATCCCTTACGCGGATGACATCCTGATTGCCGGAAAAGATGTTTCAGAGATTATCTGGATCAAGCCCGAGCTTGGAAGGCTATTCCAGATGAAGAATCTCCTGGAAGTCAAGACTTTCTTGGGGATGACCATCAAGCAACCTTTTCGGATAGCGTAATCGAGATTTCGCAATCAGGGTACGTCGAGAAGGTTCTGCAACGATTCGGTATGGCCGATTGTAAACCCGTAAGCACACCGCTTGACACAAACGTTCGCTGGACGAAGCTGAACGATGGTGAGGTTATCACCGAACAACCATTCAAAGAATTGATCGGTTGTCTACAATATCTGGCGACATCTTCGAGACCAGATATCTGTGCTGCGGTTAGCGCACTGAGCAAGTACCAGGTGAGCCCGGCGGATAAGCACTGGCAAGGCCTGAAGCGTATTCTGCGTTACCTTGGAGGTACGACCGATACGTTGGTATTCCGCAGAAACGCGAAATCGCAACCACTCATCGGATATGCTGATGCAGATTTTTCCAACGACTCCGATGATCGAAAATCTGTATCAGGCTACGCTTACATGATCTCCGGAAATCTTATTTCGTGGTCAACGAAACGTCAGCAGACGGTCAATCTGTCATCGACCGAAGCTGAGATAGGAGCCCTTTGCCATGCGGCCAAGGAAGGTTTGTGATTCCTTGGTGAATTGGGTGTGGTTAGCACTCCTTTCACGTTAATGGAGGACAACATCCCTTGCATTCAGTATCTGGAAGAGGCGCGGACTCATCAGCGGATGAAGCATCTGGATGTGAAGTATGCTTTCATCAGAGACATCATAAGAAACGGTCTGCTATCTTTGCGACACACAGTTGGCCAGGAACCACACTTTTGCGGTTAAAATTGACTGCAGGCCAGAGGCTTCGTTGTAGCTCATCGGTGTCTTCGATAAAGTTACTCGACTATATTTGTGCTATCTATTGATGGATTTGAATTAGTTCTATTTTTCTCCGCAAGGTGGCGCTAAAATCTAACTTTTTACAGAAGCAAAATACAGGCATGGTTTCTTCTACAAAGTTGTTCATTATACCTTTTACATCAACTTTGTAGAACATTGTTAAGCTCTATGTTGTGCACTTACCTTGCAAAAATAATAATTTAAGGAAACCTTAAAAAAATGGTTTTTTCACCTATTTTTGTTTTTCAGCTATACAATACCTCAAATTTCCACAGTATTCGATTGAAATAGACTCAAATGAGATATTCTAGAGGAAAACTTATTCGTTTCGCAGATTTTTTCTGTCAAAATCGCAAAAAATAGGTTAAAATTATACATTTTTCAAACTGCAATAACTTGCTTGCGAGCAGTTTTGCGCACCTCATTTTTCGAGAAGTGACAGTTATGATTATGATCTAAATGCATGAAAAAATGTCGTAGGGTTCTCGTGGGTTCCTTGCCAAACGATTTAATAAAGTTGGTAAATTTTCAATACAAATTCACATATTTTAGGACCTTTTTCAAAGAAAACATCCGAATTTCTCGTAGAAAAGTTGCGAGCAGTTTGGCGCACCTCATTTTCCGAGAAGTTACAGTTATGATTATGATCTAAATGCATGTAAAACATGTTGGTAGGTTCTCGTGGGTTCCTTGCCAAATGATTTAATAAAGTTGGTTAATTTTCAATACAAATTAATATTTTTTAAGACCGTTTTTAAAGAAAACATCCGCATTACTCGCAGAAAAGTTGAATTTTCGTCGTTTTATTATTGCTTTAGTCCAAAGCGATGCTTAATTAAGCATTAAAGTACATTTGGTAAAATTTATGAAAAAAAAATATAATTTTAAACTGTTTTTTTTTTAAATTAATTTGTGAAAAATTTTATTTTTTCAAATTTGATTATAAGTGCGAAAAATGTGCTGAATTATTTATTTGAGCAGCGACTCCAATAACTGAACGATGAAAATTCGACTTTTCTACGAGAAATTTGGATGTTTTCTTTGAAAAAGGTCTTAAAATATGTGAATTTGTATTGAAAATATACCAACTTTATTCAATCGTTTGGCAAGGAACCCACGAGAACCCACCGACATTTTTTACATGCATTTTCATTGATCATAATCATAACTGTCACTTCTCGGAAAATGAGGTGCGCAAAACTGCTCGCAAGCAAGTTATTGCAGTTTGAAAAATGTATAATTTTAACATAGTTTTTGCGATTATGACAGAAAAAATCTGCGAAACGAATAAGTTTTCCTCTAGAATATCTCATTTGAGTCTATTTCAATCGAATACTGTGGAAATTTGAGGCAATGTATAGCTGAAAAACAAAAATAGGTGAAAAAAACCATTTTTTGCAAGGTTTCCTTAAATTATTATTTTTGCAAGGTAAGTGCACAACATAGAGCTTAACAATGTTCTACAAAGTTGATGTAAAAGGTATAATGAACAACTTTGTAGATAAAGTAGTAGTTAGATTTTAGCGCCACCTTGCGGAGAAAAATAGAACTAATTCAAATCCATCAATAGATAGCGCAAATATAGTCGAGTAATTTTATCGAAGACACCGATGAGCTACAACGAAGCCTCTGGCCTGCAGTCAATTTTGCCCGCAAAAGTGTGGTTCCTGGCCCACTGTGCGACACATCTCTACTGAGGATCAGCCAGCTGATGCGTTCACGAAGGCGTTACCAAGGGCGAGGCACGCGAAGTTGTTCAGCATTCTCAATCTGCGAATTGAGGGGAGGTGTTGGTACTTACGGTTCCGGCAGAGGAAATCTGCCGCCCCATCGGCGAAACCAAAACAGTTTGTTTTGGTTCCGCATGTTTTGAGTCAATTCGCAATTGAAACAATAGCGGTGATGATTGATGATGACAGCTCATAATGGTAAACACGTTAAAAATGTTTACATCATCACACTGTGAAGCCAAACAACTCAATTGAGGTTCGAGGTAACTCACCAGTGTTGCCAGATATTCTGAGTGGTTGGCGAGAATGAGAAATCTAATAAGTGAGGAAATCACTTCAGTGAATAATGTAAATAGCTATCGCTTATGTTATAAGTAGTTATTTACGGACTTGACGTACAAAATGAATAAATATTAACTCCATTCCACCACTGAAACCTGCGTTTTGAACAGGTTATGGGCCCAGTACGCTTCCAATGGGAGACGTCTATCAATTCAGTACATATATCATCTAATTTTATCAAAAGACAATTGTTAATTCCATAATAATTTCATAATATCAAAACGCTCATGGTCATTGGTTTTAAACAAAAATTCCCTAAAGATTCTCTATGCGAGCTGTGTGGCAGCGGCATAGAAAATACTGCTACTGGGATACTGGTCCATGTCGTACAAGGCGACTTATCCAGTACTTTACAGACACGTTTATCTCATATTTCTGTCTATTGGAAATCAATGAGGTTGTATTTGTGAGGGGGAGAAAATAGGTCAAGATCAGTTATAGCTGGCAGAGTTCAGAAATGTTTCAAGTTCAAAACATTGGAAACAAATGTTTTGAATCTGAATCAGTTTCGAGTTCTTGCTGTTATTGTTGCACTTTTGGACGTATTCTCTCTCGAGAAGGTTATGCCAATAACGCATATGTAGTACATGCATTTGCACAAGCTGTATTCTTCCATTTTATCTTGTTTTGCCAATTTGGAATATGATTTTTTCATTTAATTCTCCTAGTAACTCCGTTCAATAAAATCTCTTCATATGTGTTCAATGCTTGTATCGCATGTCGACAGTCATATCTGTTTCACCCAATTTATGTCGCTTGTTGTATTTGTCATTGTAGTTGTCTGACCAGAGCACTAAATGGTCAATAAAATTTAAAAAAAAATTCATAAATACAAATCTTTGTGTTCTGAATTTCCTGTATGGTTAAGCTATGATTCAGAGGTACTATACCCTATTTTCTCTTTTCTTTCCAGCATGAGGAAGTCTTCGGCCGGCTCAAGGGCCGGAAGAAAACGGATTGCTGAACCTAATCTAGGGCCATCGCCCAAAAAAGTTGAAATTTCCAATTCATTCGATGTCCTTCATAACATCGGTGATGAGGAAATATTCATATTTAATTCTGATAAGAGTACTGAGAAACCTTCTTCTTCTTCTTATTCTCTTAAAAACGAAAATATTCCACCAATAACGGTCACGATTCCTGACTTCAATGCCTTTCGAAAAGAAATCGTCACTTCCGTCCAGGATGTGAAGATTTCTTTTCAGATCGGTCGAAGGGGAACTGCTCGTATATTGGCGGAATCTTTTAATGATTTTCAAAAAATTTTAAATTATTTGAATAATAAAAAACACCAATTTTTTACGTACGACACTAGAGGTGATCGTCCTTTTAAAGTTGTACTTCGTGGTCTCACCGGCGATCAGACACCGGATGAGATCACAACCGAATTAAATTCTTTGTTAGGTTTTTCTCCAATTCAAGTAATTCAAATGAGGAAAAGAACCAACACGAATAATACCAGTAGTGTTGGTTTTGCTCCTGAGCTTTATTTGATCCATTTTAAAAAGGATCAGGTTAATAATTTGAAAATTTTGGAAAAGGCTTGTCTTATGTTTCATTGTCGAGTAAAATTTGAACCTTTTCTTAAATTCCATACCAATTTTTTACAAAATATTACGCAATGTCGTCGTTGTCAAGCTTTTTGTCATGGCACTAAAAATTGTAGAATGAATGCCAGATGCATGTTTTGCGGCTCATTCGATCATGAAAAATCTAAATGCCTTTTTGGTGGTGATAAGCCAAAAACAGAATTTTTTAAGTGTGCGAATTGCGCAGGTAATCATTCCTCGAATTCTCTAGATTGTCCCGTTAGGGCAAAAATTGTTGCTTCTAGGAAAAACCCCAAAGTATCCAGAAAAGTTTCTTCTCCTCCTTCCTCTTTTTCGTCTACACACGTCAGACCGGCAAACAACCTGCCTGTTCGCAGTCAGCCTCGGCCTACATTGGAATCACGGCTGGGTAATACCCGAAGTGATTTTAAGGTTACCTGTGCTGAATCTGCGCCACAGACTCGTTGTTTATCGTTCTCAGAGGTGGTTGAAAATGGGTTGCACTCTTCAGGTTTAACTAATAAAAATGGGAAAAAACCAAGTCTCAACGTTCATGCGAAGGCTTGGGAAAATCCCCGAAATTCAAATACTTGTTCTTCTCCTTCCTCTTCTGATTCTAACAATTTTGTCGATTTGGGTGAGATTACTGAGGAAAAATTAAAATTTTTGCATCAAAATTTAATGGAAATGATGCAACTTATGTTGAAAGCAAATTCAATGTTTGAAGCTTTCCAAACTTCTTTTAATTATGCTAACAAAATTATTATGACTTTACGATTCCCTCATGGATCCAAATAGATGTTTAAATATTATGAATTGGAACGCTAGATCTTTGCTGGCTAACCAAGACGAGTTCTTTTTATTTTTGAAAACTCAAAACATACATGTTGCTGCCATCACTGAAACTTTTTTAAAGCCAAACAATAACTTGAAAAGCAATGCTTTCTTTAAAATTTTACGTAATGATCGACTTGATCGACAAGGTGGGGGTGTAGCTATTGTCATCAATAGTCGTCTCAAATTTAGACTTCTTCCTTCTTTCAATACAAAAGTCTTAGAAACAATTGGAATTGAATTAGAAACTTCTATGGGGAAAATTATAATTGTTGCCGCATATTTGCCTTTTCAATGTAGCGGTGAACAGAAACATTTTTTGAAGGGAGATTTACAAAAACTCACCAGAAATAAATCTAAATTTTTTATTATTGGTGACTTTAATGCAAAACACCGATCTTGGAATAATATTTCATCAAATTCAAATGGGAATATTTTGTTTAATGACTGCTCTGCAGGTTATTATACTGTTGAATATCCTAATGGGCATACTTGTTTTTCTTCAATTAGAAATCCCTCCGCAATTGATTTGGTTCTAACGGATTTAGGCGAGCATTGTAGTCAATTAGTTACTCATGCGGACCTCGATTCAGACCACCTTCCAGTAACATTTTCTTTATCCCAAAGTCCCATTGGTAACCCTTTAAAATCAACTTTTAATTTTCAAAAGGCTAACTGGGAGCGATATATGAATTTTATTGAACGTAATTTAGATGTAAACGTTCCATTGAATTCAATAGAAGATATTGATTTGGCTGTAGAAAATTTGACAACTTCAATAGTCAATGCTAGAGCCGCTTCAATACCTAAAGTTAAACATAAATTTAATCAACCTTTAACTGATGATGATCTTCAGTTTTTGATACGACTGAAAAACATTCGTCGACGCCAATTTCAACGAACTAGGGATCCTTATTTGAAATTAATTTATTGCGACCTTCAAAAAGAGATCAAACGTCGTTTAAATTTCATTCGTAATGAAAATTTTGCTAAAGCAGTAGAGGACATAAAACCCTACTCAAAGCCATTTTGGAAATTAACTAAAATTCTAAAAAAGCCCCAGAAGCCAATTCCTACTTTGAAAGATGGGGATAAACTTCTTTTAACTAATTCAGAAAAAGCTCAAAAATAAGCCCAACAATTTGAGTCTGCTCATGATTTTAATTTAAACGTTGTAAGTCCAATTGATGCTCAAATTTCCCTAGAACTTGATGATATTCTTTCTAAGCAAATTGTGATTGAAAGTTCTTGTGAGACAAATATTGATGAACTTAAATTGATTTTCAAAAAATTTAAAAATATGAAAGCCCCAGGGGAAGATGGGATTTTCTATATTCTTATTAAAAAGTTTCCTGAAAGCACTTTAAATTTTTTAGTTAAAATCTTCAATAAATGTTTTCACTTGGCTTATTTTCCCAATAAATGGAAAAATGCCAAAGTAACTCCAATTTTGAAACCTGGAAAAAGTGCTTCAGAGCCTTCAAGTTATCGACCAATTAGTTTGCTTCCTTCTTTAAGTAAACTATTTGAGAGAGTTATTTTGAATAGAATGATGATTCACATTAATCAGAATTCTATTTTCCCTGATGAATAATTTGGTTTTCGTCATGGACATTCTACTACACATCAACTTTTGAGTGTAACTAATATGATTAACGCTAGCAAATCTGAAGGATATTCAACTGGTGTTGCTCTTCTTGATATTGAAAAAGCTTTTGACAGTGTTTGGCACAAAGGTTTAGTAGCTAAATTAGCTCGATTTGATTTTCCTGTATATCTCACCAAAATTATTCAAAATTATTTGACTAGCCAAACTTTGCAAGTAAGCTATCAAAATTCATGCTCTGAAAGGATACCCATTAGAGCTGGTGTCCCTCAGGGCAGTATACTTGAGCCATTTTATTTTTATTTCTTATCTCCCTGAAGTACCAGAAGGAAAAGATAGAAGATTATTTGCTGACGATACTTTGCTTTCAGCCGAAGGTCGAAATTTACGGGTGGTACGCAGTAGATTGCAACAAAATTTAAATTCCTTTTTGAATTACTTGAAAATGTGGAAAATTTCTCCTAACGCTTCCAAAACTCAACTTATTTTATTTCCCCATAAGCCAAGAGCAAATTTTTTAAAACCTAATGAAAATCATTCCATAACTTTTAATGGGGTTTCTTTAGAATGGTCTGATCACGTGAAGTACTTGGGACTCACACTTGATCGGAATCTTACTTTTAAGAATCACATTGAAGATATTCAATCTAAATGTAATAAATACACTAAATCTCTTTATTCTCTCATCAACAGGAAATCCCGACTTTGCCTGAAGAATAAGATGCTTATTTATAAGCAAGTTTTCCGACCAGCGATAATGTATGCAGTTCCGATTTGGTCTAGCTGCTGCGCGACGAGGAAGAAAGCCATCCAGAGGATTCAAAACAAGGTTCTGAAAATGATTTTGCGGCTTCCACCTTGGCACAGCACCGAAGATCTTCATCGGATTGCGGGCATTGAATCGATCGAAGAGATGGCCAACAAAATCATCTCCAACTTCAGAGGCAAATCGATGCAGTCTTCCATCGCAGAGATTCGCTCTCTCTACAATTAGTTTAATTTTAGGATAGCTTTAATTTATTTGGTTTAAAATATTTTTTTTTTTTCACTACAGGATGTTCTCCTTTATAAAAATGCTTGATTGTGCTCAGCAAATTTAAGTCGAATAAATAAATTTTAGTGATTATTAAACTATAGGGCTCTGAAAGTTCATTATTGAACTGAACACCTAATTTAATGTATTAATGTAATATAAATGTAATGATGAATTGATACTAATAAAGATATATTTAAAAAAAAACTTTCTGGCATTCTTCACCCTTCCTGTAGTAAATGCATAACATTGAACATGTTATGCATTTTGAACTGATTGTGTATCTGTTTGAATTGTTCTCCCTAAATATACCAACATTTACACGTTATACATTCACATCCAAACAGTTTACACGAAGCCATGGTGCCGGAATGGTATAGAATTTGTAGTTGTCTTTTTAATGCACGTGTATAAGAGTTCCCTCAATGACTTGAAAGGAGACCTGAAAAAGTTAAGTGCTGCAGGCTTAAATTGATCCTAGGCCTAGTGCAAGATCTCATGCCAAATTTGGGCCAGATCGGATCACTGGAGAGGCTCGTTCAACGAGCCTGAAGTTTGTATGGGATTTTGAGACATTTTGTTCGGGAGAAACATGAGAATCCAGTTTTTTTTATCAATAACTTTGGTCCCCTTTGGCCGGTTTCTTTTAAAAATAAGTTTTCTTTAAGCCCAAATTATGACAAATATTTTATCCGAAGACTACAAATCGATTTAAGTTTATATAAAAAAGTTATTAGGCTCCAAAAATGGGCTCACTTTTTTAAGGGTGGTATTCATCACGGTTAATGCTCCGTCGAAATGTTTGAACGTCCCGAATCATTGACAATGATGAATACCACCCTTGAAGAAGTAAGCCCATTTTTGAAGCCTAATCACTTTTTTGTTTTAACTCGAATCAATTTGCCGTCCTCGGATAAAACTTTTGTCATAATTTGGGCTTAAAGAAAACCTATTTTCAGAAGAAATCGGCAGAAGGAGACCAAAGTTATTGATGAAAAACTGGATTTTCATGTTCCTCCCGAACAAAATGTCTCAAAATCCCATACAAACTTCACGCTCGTTGAGCGACCCGTTCCCGTGATCCAATCTGACCCAAATTTGCCATGAGATCTTGCACTAGGCCTAGGATAAATTTTAACCTGCAGCGCATAACATTTTACAGGTTTTGAATTTCCCATACAAATTTGGGGCAGCCTAGTGTGTATCCATTCTTTGGTCAAACTGCGGTGAAACCGTGCACCCATGGTGGATTATCAACATACAACATACATACATACATAACTTTCTGGCATTCTTCACCCAATGTGGTAACGAGCTTCAATGCTTCAAAATCCCAACATGGATCGGCTTTATGCCCTATAATTAAACTTATTTTCTGATCCTTTTTATGGTTTTCAGGTTCCTCAGGTATATGATGAAATCTGTGAAAAAAGGCTAGGCACAATATTCCCGTTTGTTTGGATAACGTGCCGCTATTAAGCCTACCCTTTTCTGATATCTGATACCTATAGGAAACAGATGGAAAGATAAAAAGTTGATTTAAAAAAAATTAGAAGGGTTCTCCAATGGGATTAATTATTTTATTATACCCAAACTTGTAAGCCTATACAATCAATCATCTAAACCTGCCAAAATTTTTATGTTCATCTATTTTGAAAGAAAGTTTTTAAAGGTTTGATCATTTTGTATAGAAACGCCTTTCCACAAAAACGAAAAACACCTTGTGATATTTTAAATCATCTTATTACTTCAAAAATGAAATGTGAGCAAAATTTGATCAAAATAGTTTGAAAATTGTTCATGTTCTGCAGTATCTTATGTGGAGATATTTTCAATACAATAAGTCATCTAATGTGGCAAAATTTGTCCAATAATATTAAATTTCATCCCATGATGTAAAATGTGATGTAGAAGAAAAATTTATATAAATAGAAAAAATTATGTATGAGTTGAGCCACATTTCACATCATTTTTTATGCTAGCCCCCATCGTTTCAATAGGAGTGAAATGAAAGTTCTTAAAAAACTATTTCCGACTCCAAAAACTCTCATATATCCAGTTTCACATAGATTAATCCAGTAGTTTTCGTGTCTATAAAGAACAGACAAACAGACAGTAAAACCTTCGTTTTAATAAATATATACTAGCAGACCCGGTGTGCTTTACAACACCATCCAAAAAATAAATAAAATTTGTAAAAATTTATTTAAGTTTTGATTTGTGTAGGCATTATTTTAAATCAAAACAATAGAACCAGAAGCAACATCTTCAAATGAGGGCTGCAACTGGAGTTTCGAACTGTAATACAAAGATGATTTCATATTATTTACTCAAAATCGATCACTAAATTTGTTTTTCAAGATTTGAAATTTGAATTCTGTTTTTAAAGCTTCATGATATATGCCAAAACTGATGTTTTACTCATATGGATTCTCCATTCTTTTTCCCAAGGTTTGAATGTCACGAATTTCCATAAAAACATTTGTCACATTTATTTCATAAATTTTCAAGTTATACCAAACAACTTCTCTTATAAAATATGGTCCCTTTTCAGAAGTTCTATATTGATGCAAAGAAAACTTACATGGGAGCTATTTGCCTTCTTTTCCCGTTCCGTCCCCCACTGCTTGAAGGAGAAAGGCTGGTTTACCCGGCTTGAGTTTACATAAATTTTGAAATGGAAATAAAAAAAAAATCTTAAATTGGAATTTATTGCGTATTGTATTTTATGGAGATAGAATTATGAAAACCGGTCAATGACGAGAATCGTACAGTTTCCTGAGTATTTTCCTAATATTATGCCTTATAAGCTGTAGAAACGAAAAAAACGTCGAAGAACTTTTTTTATAACCATTTCAAAACAGCCTTTTTTCACTATCCTCGCCCTTCGAAGCAGTTTGAATTAATTTTTTTTTTCACCAAAATCATGTTAAAAATATATTTCGCTTTATTTGTAGACATTAGACATTCCAATTTGAAGTATATCGTTTCGCAGCGTATAGACTCAAAAGAACTTCTATCAAAATTAAACTTTTATACACTTTCTCGGCAACTCCGAAATAGACATTTATTTTTCATTAATCACTATCGCACAATCTACGCGGAAAACGGGCCAATAAATCGCATGATGGCCTCTTACAATCAACACTGCGAAACAATTGACTTTACAATGTCTCGGCAAATACTCAAACAATATTTTCATCGAAGAAATCAAAACTTTTAACAAAAATTGTATAGCAGACACTTCTTAAACCTATTCTTAAGGAAATACACATGTATCAAACTAGTCTACGTTACGATTGACGAAATAAATAAATACATAAATAAAAAAATAAAAAATAAATAAACAGCGCTCGTCATGGTATAAATACTGGCGATTTTATACAGTGCATATCATTTTTTTAAAATTAATTTTTCAAGTATAAAATGCAAATAAATTTCATATAAGCTTCAACCAAATGAATCAAGGAAAAAATTGATTTTATAAGAAAATAAAAAAAGTTATGAATTTTTTGTTATTCGACGGAATCGAAGAAATTTTCTCTGTTTTGTCGTTAAGGACATATGTCCCTATAAAATCTTTCAAAAAAGTTTCCTATTGATGCATTTGGATGTTCTGAATCCATAATTTTCGGAACATTATTGGTGGTGATCTGCGATTCAAGATAAAATTTTATATTCCATGTATTTGATCTAAACTTTTCGACTTTATCTGTTTAATAACATATAATTGAAAAGCAGATTTTCATAAATTGAATATATTGAAAAAAAAATCTGTTCAAACTACGATTGTTTTATGCATTAATTTCGTTTTCTGAATATTTTCATGTAAGCATCTCTCAAAATCTGAATTGAAAATTTTATGTTGATCATTTTATATTCAACCTTTTTACGTCAATCTCAATTTTCAATTTAAGTATCATTTGCCTTGGAAAAATATGAATATTTCCAAACAATATCAGTTCCAACACAAAAAATCTCTCAATGTTTATAGTTCTCTCTTTGAAAGTAAATGAATAAAAAATGTTGGCAAAAACTTCCTTCCGACCTTTTGATTAATTTTAAATTTTTAAACGGTCGATGTTTGCATTGCTTCACCGTGTGAGTTGACAGAAAGGAACCATACTTTTAACACTATAAGGGAAAAATAAAAAAAAATTCAAAAAATGCTAGCTACCAGTTGTATATCAGTTCCGAAAACTCACTAAAAGGCGAATCATAAGTCTGTTTCATGTAGCAAAATATATAACACAAAAACACACTTTTCATATTTAGTACGTACTTGAATTGGTTCAAAACAAAAAGAAGGGAAGATTGGGGATACTTGATCTCGTTTTCTTATTTTCTTCATAGCTTTCTGGAAAAAAAATAGCAGCTTGCGGTCTTGTGCATTTTCTGGAAAAGGGTAATGTCAAGTTTATGTTCTACAGAAGTTAGAACGATGCGTTAACCCTTTAATGAACTAGAAGCATTTTCGTCGAAAGTTGCTATTGTAATTGCAATTGCAAAGCATGCAACTGTAATTGCAATTGGGTCATTCCATACCAAGTGACCATGAAAATGCAACGAACCTCTTCGATTTCGCTCAAAATCAGTAGGGTGACTTATTATAACGTTAATAAGAAAAATCCAAAGTTTTTGGGGAATCGGACCACCCTCCCTCACATGGCAGCCCCCCCTTTTTTGAATATTTGGCAATTTTTGCCAAAAAAAACTGTTTTTGTTTTTTTAATATCTCAAAACCGGTAGAGGCTATAGAGAAGATAAGACCATCCCCATAAAGAATATGTTATAAGCTATCAAAAAAGTTGATAGAAAGTTTTCGGCAGTGTTGCCAAACTAGAAAATTTTGCATTTTAAAACTTAAATTGCGATTATCTCAAAATGCCCCCACTTTTATTTTTGATTTGATGGCGCCAATGGATTCAGCGTAAAATTTGACATAAGAATCACTCATTAACTCAAAACAATATGAGCCGTTTCGGAGATATCAAGTTTTTAAGATGGGAAGTTTGTGAAATTTCACCGTTACGCCAATACATCTTATAAATACGCCTCCGAAGGATGGATTTGCATCCGCATATACTACAGGGTCTGGCAGTTGAACTGCTACATTACTTCAACAGTAATTATTTCGTTGCACGCGAAACAGTATTGAACGACCCCTCGTAGCTTTATTTACATAGTTTTAGCTATCATTGCACAGTGGTGCAGAACATCAATCTAGCTGAACGAAATTAATACCGCCCAGGGATGAAGAGATATAGGGTAACGGACTTATTTTGGACCGCGTACATATTTTGGACCACCTTGTAGCTTTTTGCCAATATTTCTCTCATAAATCATGTTATTCATAAAAGTTTGAACAAATATAGTTAAAGCTACTTCTTATGATTCTAATCACATCTAGAATATTATTTAAGTAAGCTGTTAACGGAGAGAAAATTGAAAATTATGTTTTGATTTTTCACAGTTGGACCGAGTCAGGGCCATTTCAGGAGGACGTGCCATTATTGGAGCCAACTTTCAAGAGGTTTGCTGCATAGCTGTGATGAATTTTACAAATACAAACATGTTCACAGCTATGATAAAACACGTGAAAACTATTTTGCAAGCTCGAAAAAGCAAAATAACTGGTTTTAATAGTAATTTGACCCATGTCGAAAATAGGTCCTACTTTATTCCTTAAGGACTTATTTTGGACCACTCATTATAACCTGGGCATTTAACTTGATGTTAAATGTTCATGCACGTAATAAGACGTTGTACGACGATATGAAAGAATTATGCACACTATTTCAATCACTCTATATGAATAACATTTAAAATTTAAGCATGATTTTATTCAATCAGCTCGCCAAAGCCCAAACTCGCCATTAGACGAGGTTCACTTTAATCGGCACAAAACCAAGCCAATCATAGTTTTAACTTATTTTTTGTGCACTTTGCTTTGAATCACGTCAATCTAACAATCTACATCAATGGCAACTGTTTGATAAGCAGTTGTGAAAAGCTACAGCTTAAAGAAGCCTCAAAACATGAAAACTTGCACTTGCACCAATTTTTTATTAAGTCATTGTTTTTCATGCTTCATGAAAAATTATTGAAAGTTTGGTCTAAAAATTTCAACCATTTAGGATTGCCAGTAACATGAGTGCATTCAGGAATGATTTTCGAGGAAAAAAAACTTGGGTCGGTAGAAGAAACGAAAAATAAAACTCGACTATGGAGGGGTTTGGAAAAAAAAACGACAATAAATCGGCAAATATGCAACGAGATTAATTTTTGTAAAATTGAAATATCTCAGTTAATATTAGAATAATTTTATCAAAATATATATTCAATTATATATTATATACTTGGGAAAAGGTGGTTGGAATGTGCAATTTGTAGAAGCGATAAGGTACTAAAAATCTAGTTTTTCAGCCCCTGTAGTTATGCAATTTAAAAAAAAAACTGTTGGAATTACTCCAACGATAAATTTTATCCTAGAACAAAGTTAGTATCAAACTTAAAACTTAAATTATGTTAAAAAAATCTGGCTTTTAGATGGCTGAAAAGATAGCATAAATCTCGCACATTTTTATCTTTTTGAATCTATCTACAGAACTGAAGCCAAACCAAATCCACTAAGGTTTTGGAAGTGAAAATGCATCAATTGATGTCGCGAAGTTCATGATGTCAGACTTTCTCAACTTATGATTGGGTCGCCTGAAGGAGATTTGCGTTCTAAAAATTGAGCCTAAAGATAAGCCAACTGGCCAGTATTGAACACTGCAGAACATATTTGGTCAAGATTTCAGTGTGCTGTCAGAATTTTCATATCATTTCGTGTGTTCTATATAACAGGAATTTTACTGTTTTCATTCTTATCGAACAAACCAAACTTGACTTGTCTATAACAATAAGAAAAAAAAAATTAGCTGATTAATTCGCATAATTGCGCATCAATCACTGTCGAAATATAGCAAAATTTAGAAAAAAAAACTTATTTAGTTTAAGGGTGGTCCAAAATAGGTCCAAAGGGTGGTCCAAAATAGAAACCTGGTGGTCCAAAATACTGACCACAGTAATGATTGAAGAAACGTGTTTTTAGGCTTAAATCTTGTTACATTGCAACAAACGACGATATGTTTCGATAGAAAAAGCCTTGATCTTCGTTATGAACAGATAAAGCAGTCGAAAATTGTAACATTGGCTTTTTTATTCCAGAAAATTGCATAGCCACTTCCCAAAGCGGTCCAAAATAGGTCCGTTACCCTACGTTTGATCAGCAACATTGTTCAATTTTACATGGAGCATATTCTTGCATCAAAATTTTTGACGAGGGGTCCACCGATAGCGAGATAAAAATGCTATCTTTTTTATTTTTCAAATTAGGGCTTTGATATCTTCGACAAAGTTGTTTATCTGATCAAAATACATAAGTTTGTTGAATATGTCAAAGTCCTATCACATCACTCTCTGGAGTTACAGTCAAAGTAAAAAAAAATCTCTTGAAAAAACAGACTTTTAAACCTGACACGTTGAATATTGGATAAAATGGTTCGCTGCCTTTGAAACAAAGTTGTAACGTGCCACGATCTATAATTGTCTCATATATTATAATGATTTTAGAAGTTGCTGAAGCCCTACAGAAAGCATTTAGTGTATTTTATTGGCAATTGTGGAAGGCTCGTCCATCGAAAAGTGCACATTTTCACAACACCCCCTTTTTGTGGTTATTGTTGAGGATAAGCGGAACCATTTCTATTTGAAATGTGTGGGGGAATCGGTGGAACCAATATAGATTTGAACGATCGAAGACATCAAAGCCCTAATTTGAAAAATAAAAAAGATAGCATATTTATCTCGCTATCGGTGGACCCCTCGGCAAAAATTTTGATGCAAGAATATGCTCCATGTAAAATTGAACAATGTTGCTGATCAAACGTATATCTCTTCATCCCTGGGCGGTATTAATTTCGTTCAGCTAGATTGATGTTCTGCACCACTGTGCAATGATAGCTAAAACTATGTAAATAAAGCTACGAGGGGTCGTTCAATACTGTTTCGCGTGCAACGAAATAATTACTGTTGAAGTAATGTAGCAGTTCAACTGCCAGACCCTGTAGTATATGCGGATGCAAATCCATCCTTCGGAGGCGTATTTATAAGATGTATTGGCGTAACGGTGAAATTTCACAAACTTCCCATCTTAAAAACTTGATATCTCCGAAACGGCTCATATTGTTTTGAGTTAATGAGTGATTCTTATGTCAAATTTTACGCTGAATCCATTGGCGCTATCAATTAAAAAATAAAAGTGGGGGCATTTTGAGATAATCGCAATTTAACTTTAAAATGCAAAATTTTCTAGTTTGGCAACACTGCCGAAAACTTTCTATCAACTTTTTTGATAGCTTATAACATATTCTTTATGGGGATGGTCATATCTTCTCTGGAGCTTCTACCGTTTTTGAGATATTAAAAAAAAACCATTTTTTTTTGGCAAAAATTGCCAAATTTTCAAAAAAAGGGGGGCTGCCATTTGAGGGAGGGTGGTCCGATTCCCCCAAAACTTTGGATTTTTCTTATTATTGTTATAATAAACCACCCTACTGATTTTGAGCGAAATCGAAGAGGGTCGTTGCATTTTCATGGTCACTTGGTATGGAATGACCCAATTGCAAATTTTTAAGCTGAAGGAAACTTGAATCTTTTTTCGAAGTGCCTTAACCGTTGACAAAAATTAAACAAAATTCAAAAATAAAAGGACCATTGACTAGTTCTAGCCCAATTAGTATATTACAATTTATAAGTGTCAGAAAGCAAAAATACAAAGAAATTGTCTACTTCCCTACTCTCATTGCATACTTAAAGGCGCTCTTTTCTGATTCAAAGATAAAACAATTTTGTTGGGTCCTTTTTATAAGCTTATTGCTGGATAAATATCAATCAATAAAAAAAGTATATTCGTGCTAAGCAATGATCACGTTCGATTCAGAAGAAAAATACATCTTTTTGGGCTCAAGGGATCAATTGAACCCATAACATACATTTTGAAAAAAAAAATCTTAAAAAATTAGGAGTTTTGCATTATTGAGTTCATATCATACTCAAACGATTGACATATTGGAATAATTACTTTCATTATAATTTTTCATGTGGAAAACCTTTAAAAGTGGCATAAAAGATGGTCAACTCACATTAAGTCAAAACTAAAAAAAAAGTTTTAAAATTTGTTGAGAGAACAGCATTTTTGTTTTGATCCATTAAGCACATTTTTCATGAACATTTGATTTTGTAAGGCATGCCGGTTTCGAGATAAACATATCAAGTATTCTCAACCTCCTCTACAGTGTTTTTGTGAGTTATTTGAAATATTAATTCAGTTTACCATGTCAGCTGCTATTTTGGACCCAAACAACACAAAGAAAGCAGATACAATTACCTGTTGCCTTTTTCCGGCCTTCAAACACATCAATTCTATCTAATATTTTTCTAAAGGAAGGCTCTGGCTCAGTTCAAGAATTTGTTCATATTTATTGAAAAAATTGTACATGTTGCTTCCGTTGCCCTCCCTAAGGAAACGAAAAAAAAAATCTACCAAAGGTCCAAAAATTTCTTTTATATATAATTTCGTTGGCTGCAGGACGGCAAAATCCTCCAAAATCAATTATTTAAACATAGGCGTTAAACATGCCGTTCCTCTGTGTTATTTAACATAACAACGAAATAACTATTAACTCCTGTAGTTGAAGAGAAGTATTGGTAGAAAGGCAAGGAAAGTTTTTACTACTGGGTTATTAGATTATAAGGGATTATTACCATGTTGATAAGGTTAGTTATGAGCTGAAGTCCTTTGACAAGGTAAGATTTGAAATTTTACATAATAATTTATCATAATGATATACTTATTTGACTGGTCCATAACAAAAAAAAATCCTCATATTCCACGCGACACCCCCTGGGTTTGTACCTTTGGGTGGAAAAATGGCTTTCTGAAGGTATTGCGTCACAATCTTCTTCAAATTTGTTAATCATTGTTTGAACTACAATTCCTGAAATTTTGAGCTTTCTAGCATACTGAAAACGTGTTTTAGAACACACAGAGTGAAAGTATGTCGATATTTCATTCATTTTGCCGAAAATCTCCATATTTTTGTAAATTCATCTTCGGCATAAAGATATAAAATTGATAAATAATGAAATGTTGCGGGGTAAAGTATGGTGTACGTTATAAAGTTTTCCTCGCTAAAATGCTCTTTCGCTCTTTTCAACAACTTTTAAAAATTTCTGCCCACTTTTCTATTGATCTTTATCAAATTTCAATTCTGATATTCTTTCTCCAGGAATATAAACTTTCACCGATATGCCGAAAATTTTTTACAAAAATCAATTATCTAATGGCTTATCTTGTCTTGAAAATCTCCATACAAATTTCAAGTCCTTTGCGCCAGCTCGTGCTCTGCCCAATAACCTGAAACTTCCAGAAAGTCATTATTTCACCTAAATGAATCAATCAACCTAGGGGGTGCTGCGATGAAAAAAACGCTGTTAAAATCATCTCATACAAATTTGGACCAGTCCAATACAACGGAATGGTAAATAATCTGAAAACTAGCCAGGTATACACACGGATACCAGAATACCTGCGTAAATTTATTAAATTGTAAGTTTTCTAAATTTCTAACCTGATTTGTACACGTATGGAAAAATTTACAGATTTTTTATCAAAATTCGTATGGTTGGCTCTTCCATATCACAGATTTTTGGTTCAACCCATTATTTTGCTTAATCAACATCAATAACTACGAACAAACTAGCGTTTATATGAAGTTGATTTGGCAGTAGAGGATTTATCAACTGCTTATCGCTGAAATAGTTCAACACTTGGTAGATTTGGCTATATTTTTCTAGTCTACATTACACAATTTGATAATTATTTTTCAAATATCACTGATGCTTGGCTAGACCTCGAATTTCATATGAACAAGCAAGGAATTTGTCTGACTCAGAGGAAAATTATTTTTCATGGAAGAAGTCGGCCAGCACGAAGAGGAAATTCCGAATCAACGATGTCCCACATTCACGGGATTACAGTAAAAACAACCAAATGAATGGTTAACTAAGAATTTTTAGCATCGATGCGATTGCTAAATCAGCCAGTTATTCTTTCGTGGCATCGCATCATCTGTTGATTAGCTTGATTGAACTTTCCGGTCAGAACTATAAAAACCATATTTATGTTCAAGTAGACGCGCAATTTAACTGATATATCTATATATTTTTCTCCGTGTAGATGATTGAAACATTCTTCCAGAATAAACTAGAACACCTTCACGAAACATTCAACCACAACAGATAACACGAAGCCATGTTACCGGGTATGACACATTCTGCATTGGAAATATCGATCTCTTAGTCTAAGAAATTGATTTCGTGCTTTGGTAAAACTGCGGTGAATCCATGATCCCATGGTGGATATCTTTCATACAACGTACAACGGAAAAACTATTAACTTCTGTTTTTGGAAAAACTTTCAGAACAATGACTGAAATACTTTTTTAACGAGCATAAAAAGCAGTTTATCAAGGCCCCGGAAAGAAAAATAATATTTTGACTACACACTTTTTGAACAAAGACGGAAGTAAAATACTCATGAATGCTGGTTCTTTTTAATATACCCGGTCTCCAACTTTCTGAATCCTCAATGATGAACCGGAGTCGAAAGAAATGAACTTTATGGGGAACTTCAACTTAGACAACAGAAATCGGATTAAATATTCTGAATAAAATATCTCGCTTAGTCGCAAACACCACCAGTGAGTATGATGAGAGTATCCACAGCTTCGTTTGCTTTCCAGGAAGGACGATTTGCTTTTTACTATGTACTACGCATCAGGCAGGCAGGCAGCGGTCCTTTGGTTAACCCTTGTCTAAGAGCAACGCACACGCGGGTAAAGCAAGGACGTGTTGTGAATTTTTCATGAGAGTTTACTCTGACATCCTCTTCTCGGAAGCAGTCAGGTTGATCAATACCTACACGTTTTCGTACTGGTACATAGAACAGGGTCGCCCTTAACCTACTTTGCATTTTCCATCACCTTCTATAGTGTTTGGGAGAAGGAAGCGGTGAATGAAAGGATTCCTAATGAGCACCCTGTTGCTTGCTTGCGTCGTTGCTGGAAAATGTGTTACCATAATCTTTAATAATTGATTAGAGAGGAACGAGGGAAGTATTTTTAGAAAATCGTTTTCCTCGATGTTTACTGCTACAGATTAAGAGTTTTATGGTTATTGTTCCGGTTTTGGTGCTTCTACAGTTAAACGTGAAAATGAAAACGATACTTTGTTGGCTGTGTTGTCATCGAGTTTCAAATCAATAACACCAGAAGATCCAACCATTGCCATTGTTGTCATGTCATTTGACCAAGTTCGTTGTATTTTTGTTTTACGACTTTTCCAGACGAACGTGAAAATTTTACTGCGCTCAAGGTGCTTGTAAATCAACCGTTTTTTTTTTATATTTTGCTCGATCCGTTTCCCCCAGCAATGACAACGCCTGGTAAGGCAGACGGATGTTTGTCTACCCGTATACGAATATATATCTGTCACGGATTTGACGTGAATTTCACGCTGTCTCACGTACGCTCCGAAATCATTCACGCCAACCAACAGTCGCCCCGGGGCTTGGTGGAGTCGGAATCGAACCGTAATTTGTATGGCAACACCAGCCACAGTCTGCCTTCTTCTTTCACAGCTTGAGCTTGTGGCTGTTTGGCGACCGGCTGAACGACAGACAGGAAGTGGATGGTAAGTGGCACTTTTTTATTCAACACAATCCGGCTTCCATGGAAGGCAACAACAAGACCATTAATCCGGGAGGACCGGAAGCTGCCGGAAGGATGTTGGCTGGGAATATGCTGTCAAGTGGTTTGCCAAACATGGCATAAATTTGTTGATTTTGGATTCGCTCGCGTACCCGGCTGTTTGTCCTGCCAATTGAATAATCAATAATTTAGATGCCTTTATTAGAGCCCGCAGACAGAAATCCGGTTGACATAAATGAGTGAATTTGGATAAAATTAGAACGATAACTTATAAAGCTGTAAAACAAGTAAAAGTAAAACTGAATTATAATATCCCGTGAAAAGAATTTTTTTCCTTTTATTTTGATGTTATGGAATAAAATATGTAAGAACGTAAAAGGGTTGAAATATGTTTCTGAATAATTTCAAAAGCCTTTGATTTTTTAAAAGTAAATTAATGGACACTAGAGTCGACTAGAGACACTAGAGACATCAGTCGACTTATGAAAATCTTATAAGTAGCAAGCTAATAATAGATCCTAGGCCTAGCACAAAGGCCAGTGCTAAATTTGGGGATTGGACCACGGAAATAGTTGGCACAATAAGCCTACAAATTGTACGGATTTATGAGAAATTTGCTTTTGAATTACAAAAACACTTGAATGATCCTTAATCGACGCTTATAATACCCGTTTTTGAACGTTAGAGCTTGTTTATGATAACTCTAATCGAAATGCGTTTTTCAGATGAAATATTGTCGTAAATAAAGCTTTAAAACACTCAAACTTAAAGGTAAATTGGTTAATAAAGACCTTAATTTTGGGGGAAAACTGTTTTTCTGTTCATGCCGAACAAAGTCTACAAAATTCCACACAAAATTCAGGTGCGTTGCGCTACCCATTTCCTTATTAAAATTTGGGCCAAATTTTGCATTACACCTTGCGCTAGTACATATTTTAATTTTTTTTTATTTTGTAATTCAGTTAAAAGTCTTTTTCGTGAGATTTTATGTAAACATTGGGTTCGATTTGGATATTCTAGTGACATTTTTTGAGGTTGAAATTTCAATTGAGGACAGTTTTTTAGAATAATATTATTAGAAATTAATTTTTTATGAAAGTCTTATGATTTTGTTTTGATATAAAAAGTTAATCTATTAAGTTTACAATTTTCAAAGATTTTTTGAATCTCATTACATTTATTTCATGGAACTTATTTTGTAATAAATTTGATAAAAGAATTCGTTTATTGAAGCGCATTGTTATGTTGAACTTGTATTGAAGAAATACTATAATAGTGTTGAAGTAAAAAGTCTTGGACGTTTTAGAAAAATAAAGTAAATAAATTTTCGTTATGTCACAACGCATTCTTTACCCGGGTTCAACTCACAACCTTCCAAACCGATTTTCAATCTAAAAAACGAATTAATTTTTTTTTAAAATTTGAAGAGACCTCAAATTTTTGACAATATGTGACATTTCAGTAAATCATGAATTGAAAAACAGTATAATTTTCATGACGTCACAACGCTTAAAAGTAGATGCCTTTATCATAGATTTAAGAGCGTAAACTTGCAGTGACTATTATTTATCTTAAATCATGCTTTAAAGATGGCTTTACTACCATGGTTTTGCAATATTCTTTTTTTTTACTTAGCTAGATTTTAACAGAGTTTTGTTATAAATAAAGAATAGTTGCAAAAATCAATTTACTTTCATACTTAAATTTTTAAAATTCAACGAAAACATACTCAATTCTTAAAAAAGGTAGCTGAAAATCTTCTATTGGAAAATGATGCTCAAGAAATAACCTTTCTAACACTTTAAACATTATTTTTTAATTAAAAAAGAAAAGAAAAATCGGATCTCCAGTTGACGGGTGTATGGAATGGGTCATATATAAAATTGAATTTCTGTCTGTTCCCTATAGACTCGGAAACTACTGAACCGATTTGCGTGAAACTTGGTAGGTGTGGATATTAGAGACCTCAGAAAGGGAGGAGGGGCTTCCCAAACAAAATACAAATATTTACATAACTCAAGAACCGTTCAAGCAAATGGTACCAAATTTCGTATGGGAGTGTATATGGTTACGAGAAATGTTCCTAAAATGGTTTAAAAAATGAAAAATGGTTTGGTACCCCTCTCTTCTTCCAATGAGGAAATAGGAAGCGGGAAGGGGGCTCCCATACAATTTTTCGCACAGTTCTAGAACTAATGAAGCAACGAAACCAAATTTGGCATGCGAAGGTTCATGGATTAGAAGAATATCTTAAAGATTATTTAAGACTCTTATATCACTCCAGTGTGGAAATATAAAAGAAGGAGGGACCTCCCATACAATTATTTGCAAAATTGGGGAACTAATCAAGCAAAAGGAACCAAATTGAACATGGGAGGTTATTTGGGTACGACAAATGTTTCTACGATTATATGTGACTCCGCCCTCTTTGATTGGAGAGATATAAAGAGTGGAGAGGGGGTCTTACATTCGATTTGATCCATTATTCGATAATTAATCACGCAAATGAACTTAAATTTCAAGTTGGAAGATATGAGGCTACATACGAGTCAAGTTTCAACGATGTTTGAGACCAATCTGTCCTTCCACTGGGATGATCAGCAGGAGGGAGGGGGTCTCCTTCACAGTTTTATGCATTCGAGGACTAATCAAACAAAAAAAATCAAATTTATCATGGAAGTATATTCGAGTATGAGAAATGTGTTTTTTAATGTATCGAGACCCCTCTCTCTGTCTCCAACTGAAAGAGCGGAAGGAGGTGGAAGGTTTTCATACGATATTTTTGGATCACTTGAGAACTTATTATTCAAATTAAATAGCAGAGGATGTTTCGGTACATTTTTTTCTATGAGTGTTTAATGCTTCTTCCTACTTTCACTGATTCAATAGGAAGAGGGAAAGGGAACTTCCATACAAGTGTTAATGTAGCAGATGGTAACAAATTGGGAAGAGCATTTAAATATTGAAAGTTATTTCTAAGATGATTTTATTCTCCTCAGGATATAGGAAAGAGAAAGGAGGAGGCCATACGTTTGTTTTGGTAAATTCAAGAGCTAATCGAAAAAATCTAAACAAATGTTAAAAGGGACAGTAAAAGGGTACGAAAAATGATTCTATGGTTATGAAAAAAACAATTATCACCTCCCAGGGGGGAATAAGATAGGAGGAGAGCAGTTTCACACAATTTTTTGTATAACTTTAGAACTTATCCAACAAATGGAACCAAATGTAAAACAAAAAGTATTCGAATACGAAAAATGACTCCAATTTTTTTAGAATGATTTCATACAGTAAAGGGAGAGGTTTTATCGCATAGTTTTTAATACTTTTTAAGATTAGAAGATGATTAAGAATCCATATTTTACATGAGAGGTTTTTTTTTTAGATTCAAACGGGAAGAAGGAAAGTATGTGTAGCTCGAAAACTCAAGCAAATGAAGCCATATGTGAAATGTGCTGCTATTTAGTTACAAAAAATGTTATTATGGCAGATCGTGGACCTTCGAGTTGTTAATATAAAATTTGGAACAATTATTGAGAAACCATTTCAGGACAACATTTAAAAAAAAAATCATTTCAGAGAATCTAATCTTCTTTGTATTTCGATAAAAATTTGATTTCCTTTCATTAGAAAGATATCGAAAATTTATTTATCTTATAACTATTTTCACACAACTTTTTGATTTTTTAAAGGTGGAGCAAAGCACACCGAGTTGGTAACAAGTAGTTAATAAAACGATCAAGTGATCAATAAAATTTGTGGTAGAACATATGTATATCAGGCCAGTTACTTAACTTTATACTAGAGATGTACCGAATATTCGGTCGGCCGAATATTCGGCGCCGAATACCTCCAAAAAACCGTTAAGCCGAATATTCGGCTCACCGAATAGTTGAGCCAAGTATTCGGTCGAATAGGCCGAATAGGCCGAATACTTATTTTTCAAATTTTAAACATTAACAGACTTGACAAACTTTTCATTTGATTTTGGATAATTTCTAAGAAATCCAAAAGTAATGTTGAAAAAGCCTCAAAATCATCAAAAACTTATGATTTCAGTAAAAGATCTTATGTGTATCAGTGTATATTTTACTGTAGATAGCTTTACACTTTGATTATCGTTTATTCCAGATTTTTTTCATATACCCAGGCTTGTCCATAAATCGAATAAAGAATCCCAGAAAAGTCAAATCTGACTATAATGGCCAGGTATTATTAGAAGTTTTCCAGATTTTACCCGGGTTTATTCAGATTATTTGGTATATCAAATAAATACTAAAGTTTCTCTTTGAACATTTTTCGATTTTGCGTAAAAATACGATTTTTTAGAGTGAATTTGAATATAAACATTAATTTTTCTTTGACCCTAAGATACGATTTTGCCACTGCTGCTGTAATTCGATGAAAACATTTAATTTCAAGTATTTACTTTTTTTTTTTTTTTTTTTTTTTTTTTTTTTTTTTTTTTTTTTTTTTTTTTTTTTTTTAATATGTCTTTATTAGTCTTTTAATCATTACATTTAAGTTACATTATTAAAGTTAAATTAAAGTGTTCAGATCAATTATGATCAGTTCAACTCTTTGATACAGTTAATTTTAAACATTGTTTATTTGATTTAAATTTGCTTTAGCAATAAATAATTTGATTTAAAGGAGAATATCCTGTTAAGCAAAAAAAAAAAAAGATGTATAAACTTAATCCTAAATCCTATAAACTAACTTAATTGTAAAGAGAACGAATCTCTGCGATGGAAGACTGCATCGATTTGCCTCTAAAGTTGGAGATGATTTTGTTGGCCATCTCTTCGATCGATTCTATGCCTGCAATCCGATGAAGATCTTCGGTGCTGTGCCAAGGTGGAAGCCGCAAAATCATTTTCAGAACCTTGTTCTGAATCCTCTGGATGGCTTTCTTCCTCGTCGCGCAGCAGCTAGACCAAATCGGAACTGCATACATTATCGCTGGTCGAAAGACCTGTTTGTAGATTAACATCTTGTTTCGCAGACACAACCTGGATTTCCTGTTGATGAGAGAATAAAGAGATTTAGTGTATTTATTGCATTTAGATTGAATATCTTCAATGTGATTTTTAAAAGTAAGATTCCGATCAAGTGTGAGTCCCAAGTACTTCACGTGATCAGACCATTCTAATGAAACCCCATTAAAAGTTATGGAATGATTTTCATTAGGTTTTAAAAAATTTGCTCTTGGCTTATGGGGAAATAAAATAAGTTGAGTTTTGGAAGCGTTAGGAGAAATTTTCCACATTTTCAAGTAATTCAAAAAAGAATTTAAATTTTGTTGCAATCTACTGCGTACCACCCGTAAATTTCGACCTTTGGCTGAAAGCAAAGTATCATCAGCAAATAATCTTCTACCTTTTCCTTCTGGTACATCAGGAAGATCAGAAGTAAAAATATTGTATAAAATTGGCCCAAGTTTACTGCCCTGAGGGACCCCAGCTCTAATGGGAGTCCTTTCAGAGCATGAATTTTGATAGCTTTTTTGTAAGGTTCGGCTAGTCAAATAATTTTGAATAATTTTGGTGAGATATACAGGAAAATCAAATCGAGCTAATTTAGCTACTAAACCTTTGTGCCAAACACTGTCAAAAGCTTTTTCAATATCAAGAAGAGCAACACCAGTTGAATAACCTTCAGATTTGCTAGCGTTAATCATATTAGTTACACTCAAAAGTTGATGTGTAGTAGAATGTCCATGACGGAAACCAAATTGTTCATCAGGGAAAATAGAATTCTGATTAATGTGAATCATCATTCTATTCAAAATAACTCTCTCAAATAGTTTACTTAAAGAAGGAAGCAAACTAATTGGTCGATAACTTGATGGCTCTGAAGCACTTTTTCCAGGTTTCAAAATTGGAGTTACTTTGGCATTTTTCCATTTATTGGGAAAATAAGCCAAGTGAAAACATTTGTTGAAGATTTTAACTAAAAAATTTAAAGTGCTTTCAGGCAACTTTTTAATAAGAATATAGAAAATCCCATCTTCCCCCGGAGCTTTCATATTTTTAAATTTTTTGAAAATCAATTTAAGTTCATCAATATTTGTCTCACAAGAACTTTCAAACACATTTTGCTTTGAAAGAATATCATCAAATTCTAGGGAAATTTGAGCGTCAATAGGACTAACAACGTTTAAATTAAAATCATGAGCAGACTCAAATTGTTGGGCTAATTTTAGAGCTTTTTCTGAATTAGTTAAAAGAAGTTTATCCCCATCTTTCAAAGTAGGAATTGGCTTCTGGGGCTTTTTCAGAATTTTAGTTAATTTCCAAAATGGCTTTGAGTAGGGTTTTATGTCCTCTACTGCTTTAGCAAAATTTTCATTACGAATGAAATTTAAACGACGTTTGATCTCTTTTTGAAGGTCGCAATAAATAAATTTTAAATAAGGATCCCTAGTACGTTGATATTGGCGTCGACGAATGTTTTTCAGTCGTATCAAAAACTGAAGATCATCATCAATTAAAGGTTGATTAAACTTATGTTTAACTTTAGGTATTGAAGCGGCTTTAGCATTGACTATTGAAGTTGTCAAATTTTCTATAGCCAAATCAATATCTTCTATTGAATTCAGTGGAACGTTTACATCTAAATTACGTTCAATAAAATTCATATATCGCTCCCAGTTAGCCTTTTGAAAATTAAAAGTTGATTTTAAAGGATTTTCAATGGGACTTTGGGATAAAGAGAAAGTTACTGGAAGGTGGTCTGAATCGAGGTCCGCATGAGTAACTAATTGACTACAATGCTCGCCTAAATCCGTTAGAACCAAATCAATTGTGGAGGGATTTCTAATTGAAGAAAAACAAGTATGCCCATTAGGATATTCAACAGTGTAATAACCTGCAGAGCAATCATTAAACAAAATATTCCCATTAGAATTTGATGAAATATTATTCCAAGATCGGTGTTTTGCATTAAAGTCACCAATAATAAAAAATTTAGATTTATTTCTGGTGAGTTTTTGTAAATCTCCCTTCAAAAAATTTTTCTGTTCACCGCTGCATTGGAAAGGCAAATATGCGGCAACAATTATAATTTTCCCCATAGAAGTTTCTAATTCAATTCCAATTGTTTCTAAGACTTTTGTATTGAAAGAAGGAAGAAGTCTAAATTTGAGACGACTATTGATGACAATAGCTACACCCCCACCTTGTCGATCAAGTCGATCATTCCGTAAAATTTTAAAGAAAGCATTGCTTTTCAAGTTATTGTCTGGCTTTAAAAAAGTTTCAGTGATGGCAGCAATATGTATGTTTTGAGTTTTCAAAAATAAAAAGAATTCATCTTGGTTAGCCAGCAAAGATCTAGCGTTCCAATTCATAATATTTAAACATCTATTTGGATCCATGAGGGAATCGTAAAGTCATAATAATTTTGTTAGCATAATTAAAAGAAGTTTGAAAAGCTTCAAACATTGAATTTGCTTTCAACATAAGTTGCATCATTTCCATTAAATTTTGATGCAAAAATTTTAATTTTTCCTCAGTAATCTCACCCAAATCAACAAAATTGTTAGGATCATAAAATGAAGGAGAAGAAAAAGTATTTGAATTTCGGGGATTTTCCCAAGCCTTCGCATGAACGTTGAGACTTGGTTTTTTCCCATTTTTATTAGTTAAACCTGAAGAGGGAATCCCATTTTCAACCACCTCTGAGAACGATAAACAACGAGTCTGGGGCGCAGATTCAGCACAGGTAACATTAAAATCACTTCGGGTATTACCCAGCCGTGATTCCAATGTAGGCCGAGGCTGACCGCGAACAGGCAGGTTGTTTGCCGGCCCGACGTGTGAAGACGAAAAAGAGGCAGGAGGAGAAGAAACTTTTCTGGAAACTTTGGGATTTTTCCTAGAAGCAATAATTTTTGCCCTGATGGGACAGTCTAAAGAATTCGAGGAATGATTACCTGCGCAATTCGCACACTTAAAAAATTCTGTTTTTGGCTTATCACCACCAAAAAGGCATTTAGATTTTTCATGATCGAATGAGCCGCAAAACATGCATCTGGCATTCATTCTACAATTTTTAGTGCCGTGACAAAAAGCTTGACAACGACGACATTGCGTAATATTTTGTAAAAAATTGGTAGTAGATTTACGAAAAGGTTCAAATTTTACTCGACAATGAAACATAAGACGAGCCTTTTCCAGAATTTTTAAATTATTAATCTGATCCTTTTTAAAATGGATCAAATAAAGTTCAGGAGCAAAACCAACACTACTGGTATTATTCGTGTTGGTTCTTTTCCTCATTTGAATTACTTGAATTGGAGAAAACCCTAACAAAGAATTTAATTCAGCTGTGATCTCATCCGGTGTCTGATCGCCAGTGAGACCACGAAGTACAACTTTAAATGGACGATCACTTCTAGTGTCGTACGTAAAAAATTGGTGTTTTTTATTATTCAAATAATTTAAAACCTTTTGAAAATCATTAAAAGATTCCGCCAATATACGAGCAGTTCCCCTTCGACCGATCTGAAAAGAAATCTTCACATCCTTGACGGAAGTGACGATTTCTTTTCGAAAGGCATTGAAGTCAGGAATCGTGACCGTTATTGGTGGAATCTTTTCGTTTTTAAGAGTATAAGAAGAAGAAGAAGGTTTCTTAGTACTCTTATCAGAATTAAATATGAATATTTCCTCATCACCGATGTTATGAAGGACATCGAATGAATTGGAAATTTCAACTTTTTTGGCAGATGGCCCTGGATTAGGTTCAGCAATCCGTTTTCTTCCGGCCCTTGAGCCGGCCGAAGACTTCCCCATGCTGGAAAGAAAAGAGAAAATATGAATAAAAGAAATGAAAATAATTTTAGCACTGAAAAGTGCTGATTGAAATACAGGTAAGGAAAAAATAAATAATGAAAAATGTTCCTGCAGGTACACAGCAACGATACGATGCTCCGGCGTACGTGTTGACGGCTCAACGGTACAGATGGAAGTGGGGCCAAGTATTTACTTTCTTTTTCCTCTTGTATGTTTGAGAATAATGCCTAGATTTTGTTGAGATATGCTTTTTTTACAATTTTTTTTTTCCAAAAATCGTCCAGATCTGGTCTTGTAGATCGTTTGGAAGAAAATATGGTTTTCTTAAAGTTAAAGACCATCGTTTTTGGCAGCTATTTTGAAGACATCTAGCTAAGATTCGCCATTCACCTGATTCAATATTATATAAGCAATTTCAAATAGCTTGGTACCTGTTTTGACATGTTTTGTCCCAGATTTCACTGGAACCAAATCTCTTTGATGATATACGTCCTAGAAGCGACAATTTATCTGATGTCCTTCTAACTATTGGTGAAATTTTGAAAATCAAAGAGACCTATACCTAAAGAAGATCTGATGTATTATACATCTGGTTGAAAATAATAGATTCAAAAACATATGGAATACTAATTTGGAAGAAATAGAAGAAAAATGAAAGTATAGCTTTTTATTTCTTCTTCTTCTTCTTCTTCTAACACCAACATGGCCAAAACTTGTATGCATCCTGGAAAATGAAAAACTTGCGTTCCTCATTTTTCTTTTCAACATAGTGTCTGATACATGGAACATGCATTGCAGAAACTACTACGGCCAGGCCAACCATGTGATGAAAACGCAAAAGATACAGGAACGAGGGAGGGATGAAGCGTGGAGATCCCTGCCAAACGCTTCTTATGATTAAATAAGTAATAAAGTGCAAATGTATTTGTAAAATTGTAATGAGGAAAATAAAATGGACTGATCTCACCCGAAACTCTCAAAGTTTTACGTCAATTCAAACAGGTAATCATATTTTTTACGTTTTCACTAAAAATCTTTCTCAGCTCTTCTCAGGTCCTTGTCAAAATTTCATTACTTTCACAGAGCCTTTATTTTCCAGATTCTTCTTACATATCAGCAATCATAGCAAGCCACAAAAAGCACACATGTTACAACCAGAAAAAAAATTGAACTCTGGGTGGTGGGGCAAATTTATGGACACTTAACTTATCATTAACTTGTAACAAATTTTGTCGAAGAAACTATTTGCAACACATTTCCGTCACTTTCAGATTTCTTTATTCCTCCTTTTCAAACACTTTTTGGAGGTTTGGCCATTAACGTGACAGAAGAATCTTGGCCGAATTCGAGCAAAACAACATGAAAAAAAGACTTGTATAAACAACGGCTGATAGAACTTTTTAACTTTGCTTTCTTAAGAAGTGTAAATAACCGAAACAAATACCACTTTTAGAAGGAATAATTTGTCTCTTCATCAGCATAAAAAAAACACTCAAACTCTTCGAAATTTTTCAACTCCGATCACCAGCAGCTATCAGCGGAACACTACATTTTTCCGGAATGAACTCTAAATGAAGTTCCTTATAAATTTTATTGAAAAAAATACTTCTGGCCTTCCGGTAATCACTCCAATGATAAACCGCAGTGATGGTTGCACTTCTTCGTCGTTTAACTTTAATTTTTGTCACTAAAATTTAATTGAAACAAAACTTTTGCGGACGAAGAAAAAAAAACGCGTGCGACTCGCACAAGGCATCGCCTACTCTGCAACTCGGCATAGAATTTTCTCCGAAAGTATAGCTTTTTATTTTCTATTAAAAACTCAACAGAATATTCGACCGAATATTCGGCCGAATATTCGTTTGGCCGAATAGTTGAAAAGGTCAATACTCGGTATTCGGCCGTTCGCCGAATACCACTATTCGGTACATCTCTACTTTATACCTTTATTTGAACTTTTAAATAGATTATAAATTTTGGATGATAAATTGTTATTACAAATTCAAATATAAATAGAATTTTCGAAAATAAATTATGTTAAAACCAAAATTATATCTTCCAATTTCGTGACACCCATTCTGGTTTATGAAGCTCTAAAAAATATTTTTGTAGTTCAAGGAACATAATAGGTTCTTCAACACAAATAAATTAATTTTTAACCTTCATGTACCGTGAAGTACGAAATTTGGTGGTTGCATTAACTTCCTCCGAAAAATTTAAACGAGCATGCATGATCATTTTCTGGTTGATCGTGACTCCAAATTTGAACTGTTTTCGTGAACTTCCATTCCTGTTTACTGTGAGCTATTGAATCCCAGTTTCGTGACTAAAATTGCTCTTTGAATCGAGTGCTTTCAACGAAATTCGAACGTATGCTGAAAATTCAAAGTCGTTGAATGGTTTGAAGAACACCCACACTGTCGTCTCGAGAAGGCCCACCACACCACCATGCTCATTACCAATGCTCCGAGCGTAATTTAATCAATTTGGAATGACACTCATTTCCTCTCACCAGCACCGAATCGAATATTATTTGCTTCCTTCATCGGAACCCCCCACTTTTTTTGGCTTTCTTACAGAAAGGCATAGGGAACGGTCAGTTGGGGATATCATTAATTAAGGGTCCAAGACCCCACTTTATAGGTACCAATCGACTCAGCTCGACGAGTTACGATGATGTCCGTTTATTTGTATGTTCGATAAAAACGTTCTTAACACATTAACTCCTATTCTAGGTTTCACGATTTTAATGAAATTAGTATCGAAAAATTGGATTTTTTTTCCTGTAGGTCGTAGCTCAAAACCAAAAAAAAAACAAAATTGTTTAAAATTTGTCTATTCCATAGTAAATATCTTGCTTATGTCGGCTCCAAAAAAGGTAGCCATTTGCTCAGCAGCAGTAGCCAGCAATCGCTAAATTAATCACGAGGCGATCAAAAATTTGACAAAAAAACATCAAACTAGTGCAGAGATATGATCGCACGCCCTGAAACGTGTTAGACCAGAGAGCTAACCACTAGACCACCAGTGAACGCTTAAAGTAACGATGTTCAAACTGAAAGAGCTTGAAGCATTTTGATAGATAAATTCATCCCGGTGTCTTGGCGGATTTTCTGTTTGTCGGTCCCATCACAGCAAATGGCATTTCCTTAATGGTGGTTTTGAACAAGCAATGATACCACATGTTTTTTGGCTTTCTTACAGAAAGGCATAGGGAACGGTCAGTTGGGGATATCATTAATTAAGGGACCAAGACCCCACTTTATAGGTACCAATCGACTCAGCTCGACGAGTTACGATGATGTCCGTTTATTTGTATGTTCGATAAAAACGTTCTTAACACATTAACTCCTATTCTAGGTTTCACGATTTTAATGAAATTAGTATCGAAAAATTGGATTTTTTTTCCTGTAGGTCGTAGCTCAAAACCAAAAAAAAACAAAATTGTTTAAAATTTGTCTATTCCATAGTAAATATCTTGCTTATGTCGGCTCCAAAAAAGGTAGCCATTTGCTCAGCAGCAGTAGCCAGCAATCGCTAAATTAATCACGAGGCGATCAAAAATTTGACAAAAAAACATCAAACTAGTGCAGAGATATGATCGCACGCCCTGAAACGTGTTAGACCAGAGAGCTAACCACTAGACCACCAGTGAACGCTTAAAGTAACGATGTTCAAACTGAAAGAGCTTGAAGCATTTTGATAGATAAATTCATCCCGGTGTCTTGGCGGATTTTCTGTTTGTCGGTCCCATCACAGCAAATGGCATTTCCTTAATGGTGGTTTTGAACAAGCAACGATACCACATGTTTTTTGGCTTTCTTACAGAAAGGCATAGGGAACGGTCAGTTGGGGATATCATTAATTAAGGGTCCAAGACCCCACTTTATAGGTACCAATCGACTCAGCTCGACGAGTTACGATGATGTCCGGGAATTTGTATGTTCCATAAAATCGTTCTTAACACATTAACTCCTATTCTAGGTTTCACGATTTTGATGAATTTAGTATCAAAATATTGCATTTTTTTTCCTGTAGGACTTATTTCAAAACCAAAAAAAAAAACAAAATTGTTTAAAATTTTTCTATTCCATAGAACATATCATGCTTACGTTGGCTCCAAAAAAGGTAGCCATTTGCTCAGCAGCAGTAGCCAGCAATCGCTAAATTAATTACAAAGGCGATCAAAAATTTGACAAAAATTTCATAAAACAGCAGAGAATCGATCCCACGCCATCTAGCATGAGAGTTTAGGAGGTTAACCCCTTGACCACTAGTGAGCGTCGAGATATGTGGCTCTCAAACTTTAACAGTTTGAATTATTTGGATTATAAATGAACTCGTTGAATATAAGTTCGTTTATCCTCCAAAAAACGTACTGGGCACCTTTTTTTATATTGAGTTTCGTAATTTTTGCTATCGATTTTCTTTAATCATAATCTTTTTTATAGATTAATAATAAATAATTCAGAAATAAGGAATCCATTATTGTGTCATTTATTTCCAAAGATAATTGACACTCTGTAAGAAAGCCTCCAATCCACTGATAAGTGTATTAAATCGGGTTTTTGACTCCATTGCCGGAAGAAGATTGACTGCTTCGCATCGTCGCACGAGTTTGAATTTTACTACCGATGTCAGTAGGTAAGGATGACATTTTTTTTTTTCATTTCCCTCTATACGCCTTCGATATCTTCGAACCCATCGTCGGATGTCACGATCTGTCCTAGATGGAAATCTCACACCACTCGACTTCTCCTTCACCGATGTGATTATGAACGGGGAGAAAAAACCTTAGAGATGAAAGAGTGGTGTGAAATCACTGCTCCCTTAAGTTGGATGGAAGATGCAGGGCTTTTTTCTCTGCTTGGCGACGACGGTCTGTCTTGAAAATGTCATCATTGACGCCTACATTCTTTGCAGATCAGTTATGATAAACAGAAGTGGCCATTATGTCGCGTACATGATCCAATATTTGACATCGTCGAGTTTTTTCTACTTTGCCTTTAATATTATTTAAAGGTTTGGTGGAACATACATACAAACACAGTTTTCTAAAAAAAATTACTAAAAAGTTCAGGATTAGAAACAAACCAGAAAATTACCTATAGATTCATCAAAGAACAAGCATATGAAACATTTACTTTTAAATCCTTTATTCCGGTACTATTGAGTTTTTAGAAATAACTCAAAACAGCTTGATGCCGTGCATTAGGTCAACTGCAAAGTCAACTTATTATATTCTAACAATAATATTTAAAACCTGAAAATTCTGTTCAGTTGAAAAAATATTTCTATTTGGGTGCATAGGTATTAGCCCGATCAACTGAAGTCCTCAATTTTAGAAATGTTTTCAGAGTGTAGCCGTAGGAATTTGTGGCCTATTTCAATAGATTGAGTAGATTTGGGATCATTTTCGAATTCCTCAAACCATGGGGTCAAAAATAAGGTTGCCAGATTGCCCGGATATTTAATACAAAATTTTGGAACCGTCCGGGCTGGCCCGGTAGCCCGAATTAAATTGAAAAATGTCCGGTTTTTGCCCGGATTTATTCACTTTGCTTGGCAAATTAACGAACAAATACCTCAAAAACGAAATTTTTCAGCAAATGTTTTTAAAAACATCATGAAAAGTTTTTTGGGAGCCTTAAATACGATTCAAAATCTGTCGAAGAGTTTTGAAAGATATTCAACCCCTTATTTGCTTACCCTGAAAGCATACGAGAGAGCGCAAGTTTAGCTCTCAATGCAAGCAAAACGTTGCCATCGACAATAATTGCTGCTTCTCTCATGAAAATTTTTTCCAAATCTCCATCTCCATCTATTCCGTCTGATTTTAAGCAATCTTGCTGCGTTGCTAATCGCAAAGAGATCAACAAAGTTTTTTCTCACTTGAATCCCGCGAGGGAGAACAAATTTGCAAACATGGGGGATTTTTTATCATATCCGATTTATACCAACTTTAAGTAACGATTTTTACGATCGTTTACTTATTTGATAGGAATAGCGATTTCTAAATGCGACTTCATATTTGCTGGGATTGCATTTCATTAAGTTAGGTCAAAGTCGATGCAAATTTGAATAGAATAGATGGAATTTTTTTTGAGTTATTCATCATTTATTTTGTATTTAAGTTCCCTCCATACACTTCACACCAAGAGAATTGTCAATCGAAAGGATCATCTTCACATCTGGCTACATAGCCAAACATGTTCATGCTCAAAATTTGATCAACTTTTCTTGAAAATTGTTCACCATGTTGCGTATTAAATATTGATTAATTTCATACCCGTTTTAAAACTGACAGAAGTTTTCCAATGTTATAAATAAGCTTAATTCATGAGCTGAATCTATGAATTCTGTAGTTTTTTGTATTCCATATATTCAGAGATTTTTTAATTCTTAAGTTTAAAAAGATTAAGTTTTCAAAAATTATACCTACGTATTCTATTGATCATAAGAATTCAAAAACACATGTTATTGCAATAAATGACTCGTTTTTTCTCTGAACATGAAATCAATTATATTAATGTAATAAGTTTTTTTAATTGTCTGTTAATACTATTTCAAATTTCAAATCTTGCATTCAAAGTACAAAAATAAGCTTTTGAGGCTTGGTTTTCACCCTCTTTTTCTAAGGCTTTCAATCTGTGTCATGGAAATCAACAAACGTTTACCAAGTCTCCTTTAACTTGAAAAAAAATCCGTTTCTTTAGCCCCTTGAAAATGCTTGATATTCATTTAAAAGACCATGTCTTTTTGAACAAAGAAATTCGGAACTACTTGTTGTCAGAAGCTATAAAAAATGACGAATTGCTCATTTTTTACAAGAAGATATGATAAAACAAGAAAATAAGAATAAGTCCCCCTATTCTTCCCTACGTAGGGCTAAGTGGGGTAATTATGAACAAGGGGTAATCCCGAACAAACTTCGTAAGCGCCGTTAGGCTCATAGTAGGCTCTCAAAACTGATCAAATGTGATAGTCTGTTATTCTATTAATAAGTAAGAGTAATAACTTGCATACCTAACTTTTTAAATTTCGTAGTTACAGTTATTAACAAAATTCATGTCTCTGAGAAACAAAAATCGTTTTGAGACGTGTCTTATCAATTGACTCCCTCGTCAATGTGAATGGAGATAAAATGCTGTTTTTCAAAGTTTTAAGTTTAGTTGTTGATGCTTGATGTGGTGTGATAAGATTTCTGTTGAAAAAAAAATTCCACCCACGCACAAAGAAGTGTTCATATTTTCCCATATTTTATAAGATACGGGGTAATTATGAACACGTTTTTTCTGAGCGTTGGTTGATGATTAAAATAAACTTTTTACCGTCAAACTCACGATAACCATTCTAATCTTGAAAATAAGCCAAAACCATTAATTTATAATTTATTTAGAATTATGGGTCTGTGATAATACGAAAAGATGCCTCCCATTTATGTAAATCAGAAAAAAAAGCCCATAACTTTCCAACAGCAAATTTTAAAAATCAACAAATCTCACTACAATGCACTATTTAGAGGTGGTTTCAATCTAGGAATATATCCAACATCAAAGGTCATCACGTCACAAAAATCGTAACAGTGTTCATAATTACCGCATAGACAAGGGGGTAAATATGAACAAACGTTTTACGCCCGCAAGCTGCAACTTAAAAATATGAAGAAAAAAAATCTTAAAATTGAGAAGGCAACCAGTCATTCATTATCGGTTACTTTCCAGAACAATAACATTAAAGAGCTACCTGTTTGAGCTGATAGTATAAAAAACTGGGTAATTTTGTTCATAATTACCCCACCTAGCCCTACTGGTTCAGAATTAATTTTTTTTTTCTTAAATAACAATAAGCTGCATTCAACTGATGTGACTTTTATGAAATATTTTAGGGTAAAAGCCGATTTTCAAGTTGGTTGGTTCTAATAGGCCGCTCAATAAAGTAAATTATCTTTGGTTTTGAATATTTTAAGCTAAATTTTTTGCTAACATGACAAGCAGCTAAGCATTTCATGAAAAAAGTTATAACCCTTTCTTTTTCTTCTTCTTCTTCTTCTTCTTCTGACACCAACATGGCCAAATCTTGTATGCATCCTGGAAAATCTTCTTCCTTCTTCATTTTTCTTTTCAACATAGCATCTGATACAAAGAACATGCATTGCAGATACTACTACGGCCAGGCCAACCATGCGATGTAAAACGCAAAAGATACGGGAACAAGGGATGGATAAAGCGTGGAGTTCCCTGCCAAACGCTTCTTATTATTATGTAGGGTTAGGTTATAAAATTAAAAAATATTTTCAAACTTTGAATGCATGAAAAATTGAACGAAATGATTGAAAACCAACTCAAGGGTGCTGGCACGATTTAGTGATTTTCCACTTGAATCGCTGATTCTTATAACATGGAACGAACTCACCAATGAACAAACATTCGTCAGGTTTTCAGGGATTCGTTTCAGTAGGTTCAAATCCTCCATCCCGGTCGAGGTCTCCAACTGAAGTCGATTCTTGGGTAATTCTAATCCAATCTTACAAAGCTTGATTTTGTTTTGTTTGCAAGTAATCTTCGTAATACTTCAAAATGTTCATACTTGTTTTTTTTTTATTTTAAATTTTCTGGAGCTTCTGCCAACCCATGAAAAAAGTTATAACCCTTTCAGAATAAAAATCTTAATCCATTGAAAAATATTTAAAAATGACAGACTTTGCCGGCTAAAGCTGTTAAAAATTGCATGAAATGTTTTTGCAAACGTTATATAAATCAATAAACTCTCTGGCAAGCAGTTTTTTGTGATTTTTCATTTCCATCCTACAGTTACCCAGCTTTCAAATATGCAGACAAAAATGCAAAAATAATAAAAAAAAAAATGAAAATTTTTAATTTTTTAACATCGAATAACGTTTCTGGGGTACAAGTTAAGTTTGTGCTTTTTTCACATGAATTGTTAATTTTTTGGAACTTTCAGTACAACTTTGACGATTTTTGAATGAAAAATTTTGTCTCCCATACAAATTTCCATACACAATTGAAATTTGTTGCGCTATTTCAGGATTGAAAGGATCGTTAAAAAAATTTATTGCTATTTTTGGCAGCGAATACAATCAAAAAAATTTATGGTAAGTGTTAAAATAAAAGAACCTATATTTTTATGTTTTATACACATTCAGAACTTTAAATACTTTATAATTATCTGTAAAGTTTTTTTATACCCAATGAATAGTTATGAAAAATACTTTGTCCATCCTATATAAGGAATTTTGCCGAAACGTTTGAGAGCCAGGTTTTAGGCATTATTCGATCATACACAACACTCTTTATTATTTCGTCATCTGAAATTGCTTTAAAATAACTCAATTAATTATGAAAGTTCAGTTTTGGGTCAACTCATAAACTTTGCACGTTATCTAATTAATTTGTATTTGGAGGCCCACGATTCCCCACAATTTTTCATAATCCATAATTTCATCATGGTCTTGAAAGTGTCTAAGTTGAATCTCATCGATGAAATGAGAACAGCTTATTTAAACACTATTTTTATGGAGTGATAACCATTTTTGAAAAGTTTCAAATGACTTTCCATTGTTTAGACTTAAGACTTAAGGACAAGTTGTTCACACAAGGATCGTCTGTTTTATCATCAATCCCCTGAATTGTATAAACAAACAACCATCGAAATTCTTAAGCACGCATTAACAACCACTGTTGATCATGTACTTACTATAACTCCAACCATACATTTGCAATGCATTTACCGTTGGCACAGTTGCCTGTGCGCATCATAACCATTAAACCAATTGCACCATTGAATTGAATTGAACCGTCTACAGTAATTGATTTCCAGCTGGAGGAAGATGGAATTGCTGCACATTAATCTTGGCGCGAGAAAATAAACATTGTTGCTCGGGCGAAAATTCCTAGCAAATTCATACACAAACTCAACAACGCGATCTCGTCTCGTGAAACCTGTCCTTAATGATAGCTCAACCTCTGCATGGCGTGGAGTGCGTTGGGGTGGAGCCATCTGCTTTGGACCGAACTTAATTGGTAGGTATCAAGTTGCATCCAGGAGGAGCAGATTCACTAAAGAAGGGACCCAAACGATGACTTTGGAGAGATGCAAGTTCTATGCCTGAGGTTCAATTGTGCCCAGTCATGGTGGAGGCCTCACAAAAGTGAGGTGCCATCCCGTCATCAACTAAGCAATAATGGCGGCGCGGCAGATCAACAAAAGGCTACAATTTACCACATTTCGTACGGATGTTAAATTTTATTGGGTGTATCAGACGAAAGGCAGATTCCTACTCCAGCAAAAGGGACGAGCTGTAACGAATTGCACATCAATAATTCCGCGCATTAGCGAGTGCGGATAATCCCCACGTGAGGATTTGCATATAT